>NC_136685.1:98300923-98900923 GCF_903797595.1 Erithacus rubecula | reverse complement strand
TGCCCAAACAGTGAATATTTAAATTATATTAGCTCATGAAATACAAAAGTAAATGCAAACTGTGAAGTTCTTCTAGGAAGCAGGAACTGTTTTTAACAGGAGACATTTGGACACATACAAATAAGTTGAACATAAGGAGCTTTTAGTCAGTCCACTTAAAAGTTGCTCCAAGCCTTTCCTAGGGCATCTGGGTGCACATCTTTCAATTTTTTTTCCTGTGAACTCCCTAAAGCAGTATTTAGATGTCTCTTTAGAGCTGGACTGTATAAGCTGGAAGTGTTCATGTTGTTTGGTGTACCTCAGCAAATCCAGTGCCTTGCTGTCACCCCAACCCAGAAAATTTGAACAGCAGCCTCCCAAAGCTCTCTCAGGTCTCCTGTCTGAGGAATGGGAAGCAGACTTTTTAGAATAGTCTGGTTTTCTTTGATATAGAAAATACTTGTACTCCAAATGCAGACTTGATAGTAGGACAGGGTTATGTGGAGTGAGAAATAGCCTGTTACATCTGGTGAAGGTAATTTTAGTACAGCTGTATTTGGAGCTTTGATACTGAGGTTTCTGGTGAGTTAAAATCACTTGAGGATGTTAGTTTAAAGAGCTCCATGCAGAGGCATGGATTTTGTAGTCAAGCAAAAGGCAGTAGTTTTTAGGACATCTGAATTTCCCAGTCTTTTAGAAACCTCCATGACTTGGGATTGGGAATATTGATGTCATGTCTGGGCAGCCTTGATGGTTGAGGTTTGAGAGCAGGTTTGGGAGCTGGGGTGGCTGAAAGTTGCCCAACTGTGCCACACTGCCAGACTTTCCAGTGTCGCAGGATGATGACATTTAATTTGGGTTTGGTGTGGGAGTGAGGGAGACTTTGAATCATCAGTAAACTCCTGCCATGACCATGGCTGCTGAAGGCAAGTGCCTCTGCCAAGTTGCTCTCCAGAAGCACCTATTTTGTCAACAAGGGTTTATAACATATCACCCAGGACAAAGAGAGCAATACCCACTTGAGGGCTGCTGTAAGGTCGCTTGCCCTTTGCTGCTTCTGCCTCTGATTTTTGGGGGAGCGGGAGGGGAAGTCGTAAGGGGCAGTGACAGCGGAGAGGGGAACGCAGTGGGAGGGGCCCCTGCTGGCATGGCCAGTCTGAGCCATTCAGCAGACTGAATACGATAAATGCTGCTTTATGCTTTCGTGAAAGGAACAAGATAGCACAGCCTAAATGCCTGGGTGTGCTTAAATAGGCAACTCTGGGATGCTGGAGTTGAGGGCGTTTGAAATGTGAGCTCCCCAACAGCCAGGGAGCTGCCACAGGTCACCTGCCTTGCTCCATGGGGACTGCCCCAGGTCTGGCAAGAAATTGTCCACGGACGAATTGTAGTACAAATGCCTCTCTTTGTTGGTTGGCCTCTTTCACTAGACCATGGCCTATAAAAAATTGTGTAAAAACAATTCTTAAATATTATTTGAAAGGGCAAGCGGCCATGCTGAAAGGTTTGACAGTTTGACATATAGCGCCTGGTTCTGCTCGCCAGGGAATGGGCGTGCGGAGTCCGGGCTCTCCTTCTGCTCCTTACAGGCTCTGCATTTGTTTTTTTTTTTTTTTAAATAGCATCTAGTTGCTGTGCAGAGTTGCTGTGCTCCCAGCAATTTGACAGGCAACGAGTCTGCTTCAGTGATCTTAAATCCTTTTAGACTAATTTGCGAGCGAGCAGAAAAACAGCTAGCACCTTCGGATCCAGCACTCAAAACCAGGGAATCAGGTATTGCCAATTAAAGTGCCATTTCCAACCATCATATCAAGACAGATTACTTGCAGTTCCTCTGATAATGTCATGCCATGCCTAAAGAGAAAGTGAGACAGAGTTTCTCCATGGACAAAGGGTCTTCATGGACCGAGCTGATGGTGAGCAGTGCAGAGGAAGCTTGATGAGGATCATGCACACACCCATGCATATGTGCAGCATAAAGGCAAACGGTGCGCCCGCTTCGACCCCAAATAGCCATGGGCCATCCTGAAGAGCCTGTGGCCCCTCAGTCACTGGCCTACTAGTTAATTGCCACACGGACTTCGTGACACATGGGCAGATAATATGACATTTTCGGTTTCTGTCACTAGCAAACGCCACAGCGTTGCTTGCACTAGTTGCTAAGAAGCTGTCAGAAACCATTAGCAGCTGGCTAAAGTTGCCCTATGGCATTTCCTCATGGCATCAGCAAAACAAGCATAAATCACCCAGCGGAGCCTCCCGCTATACTAATGAGGCTGTAAGCTTGTTTATGGACTAGCATCATTTCTATGATTATTTCCACCTTTTCAGTTCGCCTTCATTTGGCGACAGGAGAAGTCAACTTAAGGAACAGAGTTGCCCCCGACATTTTACAAATGCAGTTCGTAGCTGCTACCGTGTGGCTGGTCAGTGGTGCTTCAAGTTTGTTTGGTGATCTTTAAAAGGAGGAAAAGAGAGGGAAAAAAGAAAAGGAGGGGGGAATCTCTGGAGACCTCACAGAGGTGAGTGTATCGAGTTGCAAAGTAGATGGAAATACTAAAATCCACAATTGACCATTTAGACTTCTCTCTGTGGTTTCAGTCTTTATGGGATCAATTTTCCATTTAAAAAAAGTGGAAGAGGTTAAACAATTTACAGAAGTCTACTGAAGCATTTGCTCCGAGGATAACCGGGCGCTTTCTTATCCTCTCCCTGCTTTTCACTTTCTCCAACTTGTGTCGGTCGAGGCCAGGGTTTATTGTTTTAGGCTTTTCTGAACATACACCAGTATTTACACTGGATTGAAAGCATTTGCTTCCAATGAAAATCTTGTCTTAGATTACAGCCCAGCAGTGTAATTTCCCTCCCAGATGGGAGTAAAGTAGCAGTATTTGCCTAAAAACAGTAGGAAGAACAAACTGTGCATTAAGCCAAGGCTGTTTTTGGCTTGAGCTAATGATGTAACAGAAACCTTTTATTTGGGATAGGTCACTGCCCGGGATTGAAGGAGGTGATCTGGCTCGCGCTTGAAAGGTTTCTCCATTGTATCTACATAAGTCTTCACTTAAAAAATCCTGTTCCTAATGCTTCTGCTTTCATACAGGAGAAATAAACAGGAAAGGTTCTGGGGAGTGTTATAGGTGGAATGCAGAAAGCTTTTCCTCCCCTAATGGAGGATATAATTCAGGTGCCCTGGAGGCATGCTTTCAGGAATTCTCTTGCCCGAGGTAATGGGAAGCTAAGGCTGCTTGAAGGCCTTGATTATCTATTGATGCACAAAGCTGGAAAAAAAGTCATCTCCCTTGGATTATAGTAGATATTTCCATAAATTATCAATGAGTCCTCCTCCCGTCAGGCATGAGGCAATGCCTGCTAAATTAATCTGAAGGGGGTTTGAAATGAGTATATTTTTTTTAAAAAGGGGTGGGGGGAGAGGGTGGGTGGACGATGGCAGGGAGGTGGTGAAAGGCAGTGTCATTAGGTTAGAAGCTTTTCATTTTTAATCAATGAATGCGTAATACTTTTCCTTGTTTGCCTCTTGCAGACAGAAAGTAGATTAGCCCATGGAATTTTAAATGCTGTTGAGTTGTTTCCTTTGCTCATGTTTCTTTTATGAATTATTATTTTATATGGTGAATTGCTTCTCTGTATAAAAGCCCTTTTTTACATACTGGGCTTTCAAAGAATTTGTTGGATATCTAATTTCTTCATAAAAATCTTGTGTTTGTCTGTAACTATCCAAGGTTACAGTTTCATCAAAGACACAGGCCAAGTCATAAGAACAATTATAAATTTGCCACGGTCAGTAGCATGCTAAGAATATAACACTAATAATAGTGCTTTGCTGCTTTTTTTTTTTTTTTTTTTTTTTTTTTTGTGCTGAAAGCTGTTAAACAACTCATAATTATGACAGTCTGCATCCCTTTTAAAAAATATATTCTATTTTTGTCCCTAACGGAGATAGTTTGTATTCACCCAAATTGAGATTACTTTCTTCATCATTCTTGCCCAGGGGTGCAAAAAACACTTGCCTAATAACATCACAACTCCATGTTACTGCAAATACAGTGTCTTTGGAAGCAAGGATATGTTTTTCAGTCCACATGCATTCAATGCAAAACTTATTTGCTCTGTAGGCTTGTTTTAAACTTCTTTCAGTGTTTGCAACAAAAATTGCATGCAGACTTCTAGGCACTGCAACTTTTGTTTTCCCTTGGCCTCTAACCCATCAGCCCAGACCCAAGCAGGCTGCTACACAGTGGGATCCTCCCACAGATGTGTTGCTAATGTGATGAGAACTGTCTGAGACCTTCTCTGCGCTAAGGAAATTCATTCTGGATCAGTGGTTGTTTCACAGAAGCAGACACCTATTACAAATACGGCACACTGGCACAAAGCAGGGTATTAATTCCTAATGGTGTATGTCAAATTGGTGCCTACTTATCCCCTTCTGAATTTCTTTTGGCTGGGACTGGGAAGAGGGGAGCCAGTTAGCTACCCACCTCCCATCAAAGAATCAGAGGAAGTTAAAAATCTGTAGAAGGCTTAACATAAGCAATGCTTCAATCATCTGTTTTTTTTTCTAAATTTGCCGAGTGAATATGATGTTGCAAGAGAGCTGCATTCCCTGCACTTTTCACACCCCAGGGTGGGACGATGCCCTCAGCTTCACAGGTCATGATCCCATCCCAGAACACCATTGATACTTTCCTAATTGTCAACTTTGCCAAAGTAACTGATTGGGATAAATCTTTGGGAAGTGACCTAGTGTGAAGAAGAGCCAGCATTTCCACCTTTGCAAGTTGGATCCTTGCAATTTTTTTTTTAATAATTTATAAGCGCTTTTTGTTCTGGGTTACGATGGCAGAGATGGCCACACTGTCCTTCAAGACAAATCAGAATGGGGCCAACACATTTCTGAGCCCCTCCCTCTCCCCATGTCTCTCTCCCCTCTACCCCCATCCCCTCAACCCCTGGTGAATTACGGTGTTAAAGAATTTATACCTCATTTAAATATTCATGCAGTTTATACCCAAAGCCAGGCTTCGGCTGAAGTATATAAAGGTAGCATAAGTCAAAATTTGATTCACTATATTTACAGGTGACGGCTTGGACAACAGTGTAGCTTCCCCCAGCACAGGTGATGATGATGATCCAGATAAGGACAAAAAGCGACATAAAAAGCGTGGCATCTTTCCCAAAGTAGCCACAAATATCATGAGGGCATGGCTGTTCCAGCATCTAACAGTAAGTGAACTCTAGATCACATATGCAAAATAAAACATGGATAATGTCATAGTTGTAGTAGTCATAGAAAGCAAAAAATACGTATGATGTTGCTGCCAGGCAGTAGAGGGGCTTTTCCGAGCAGAGTTGTTGTTGTTGCTTCATTTGTTAGACGCCAGGGGAAGATCACAGAGCGTATGTTTTTATGGTATGGGGTTTTTTTTGTGTGTGTGTGTTGTTTTTAGATTTGTTTGTTTGTTTGAGACACAGTTGTTAACAGGACATCACTGCCAAATGTGGTTTTTCCTTAAAGCTGATATGAATATAACCTCGCAGAGCTGTCCTGCTTTGCAGTGGGAATCGCTGTTGGAGCACAGAGCAGCGTTTGGCCCCTGGTTCTGTGCTCCAGAGAACTGCAGAAAACAATTGGGGAGATTAAAAAACAAAGCTGAAAGCAAACAAAGACCTTATTCAGATGTTTGTCAGAGATCATCAGAAGCTTCATGATGAAAGGTCTGAATGTATCTGGTTTAATAGCAAAGTATAATTTTTTTCTTTGAGACGTTCTCATTCCCAGAGTGTAAGTTACCCCTGTGTTTAATGTTAGGAAGTGGTGGGGGTATGCACAGTTATTTCTGTTACCACAGCTACCTGCATGGGGTTTTTATTCCTGGGATTAGAAATCAAAGCTCTGTACAGGTGTGTAGAGTTAAGCTGGATGCTGGAGCTGCTTTCAAGGCTTTATAATATGTACCACATCTTCTAACATTAGCATTTAGAAAAGTATTCCTAATGGCACTGTCCTTCTTCATCAAATTGTGGTCATATGTCACTGTGTTTTTATCCACTGTGGGGATCTGGGCTTTGAGCCCCAGGTTTTTTGCCTCAGCCTTTCTGTGCCAGGAGGATAAGGGTCAGGCAAGGGTTGCTGGGGTGTCTGCAGGTGGTAGTGAAGAAGGGCTCTTTCCTCTAGCCCCAGTAGCTGACTCTTTCCTCTGCCTGTAGCTAGGGTCAGGATGAAACTAGAAGCTGGCCAGCTTGCCCAGCCTGGTGGGAACTCTGCCAAGGATATGCTCGTAAAGCAGGGGAAATGCTCATGCACATCACCCCTCCATCCCCTGCTGAGCCAAGAAACCAGATATCTGCCATGACTCTTGTCAGCACGGGGATCAGGCAGGGAATCCTGTCCTGTGCAGTCCTGGGTTGCTATGAATGAACCTTCATGTTGGAGCCCTATTCCTTGGAGGCCAGAGAGGGCCTCAGATGTCTCCAGGTTAATCTCTCTCTCTGGCAGACTCCATGCCAGCCATGCCCCAGCTTTGCCAGGTCATTAGCCCTATCTGGTGTGTTCTCACTTCCAGAGGCTGAGGTCCCTTTGGTGTTCATGGCTCCCCCTTTGTAGGTCCTCACCCAAGATGAGTTGACACCTGGCATCTCTCTGCAGGTAGATGTGAGGTTAAGGACATCCACCCCCAAAACAGTTCATGGGTGCTGTGCCAGCAGCAGTGCTCACACCAGCTTAATGCACCTCCTTAAGTTCAGTCGTCAGGGGAGGCCCTGGAAGCTCAGCAGTCAGGACAAGGCACACCAGGGAACACTGAATAACTGCATGTCAGCTCCTGTAGTTTCCAGTGAGGAATTGCAAATTAAGTGGTAGAAATATTTTTTTCCTGAAAGTGGCCTGTTGCTGTGTTTGTGCTAGTAAATAAACCATCATCCAAATCTGAGTACAAGAACAGAAAGGTTAATCCTGGCAAAATGTTTGAGCAGTGTTCATCACACTCTTAGCCTGGACTGGGGATGCCCCCTCCAAATGCCTTCCTGGGAATATGGCAGAAGGCTGCAGGGTGTCTCTAAAAAAGCCTTTGTGGTGGGAGCCACCCTGTGTAGAGCATTTAACTGCATGAGCTTGACCTGACCCTGTAGCTAATTCCATGCTTAGTCTCAGGACCAGAGAACAGACTGGACAGACCCCCTCACTGTTTCCCCTTGGTTAGGTGCAGAGTTTTAGTGGCTTTTCGCTCTTCTCCTGTGTGGTAATAGTGTTCAAAAGAGGAGAGTGCCTGCTGAGCTTGCTGCAGGGCTCCTTGCAGTCCCTAGGAGACAATATCTGGACATCTGCTTGTAAGGTAGTCTCTGATTCTGGAAGACTCAAACACAGAAAGAACCTTCCCCCCAGGACTTTTGTAATGCTGCATTTTCTACCTTGTAGCACTGAGCTAAAGCTTGCTTTAAAAATCCACCATCTCCTATGCAGAGCCAGCCCAGCCATGCAATTTTTTTGCAGAACAGCTTTCTCCTCTCCTGGAAGCAGGATAGATCCAGGCAGGACCTTGAGACAGGGCCTAGCTAGGATCTTGGACAGTCTTCTCAAATTAAAACATGTCTAGAGAGCACTGTAGCCTCTTCCAAGTGCTAGAGCATCACAGCATGTTTACAGGCTGCTTGGGGTGCTGTCCTGGCTGCAAAACAAGCCAAAACAAACCCAGGCCCAAATAATGGCTGTGATCAGAACTGAGGAGTAGTGGGGGGAGAGACTGAAGGAATTACAACTCCTGTTCATTTTTGAGGGCATCTGGGCTTCATGGCTGCTCTTATAACACTGCTCAGTGGTATTGTGATGTCCTTGCTGCAGGAGGGAGATCATCCTGAGAAAACTAGAGATCCCACACGGTTTTATTTATTTATTTATTTATTTATTTATTTATTTATCCGTGGATTTGGTCTTTTGTAGGGTGAGCACAAGGTCCTCTCTAACGTGGGAGGTGAGGAATGGCAGAGAGGTGGTTCTGTTCAGGCAGGGGATATGTCATGACTGGTGATACTTGCCTTTTGCCCCCAGCATTTCACCTGCCCTCACTTCACCATCTGAAAATGGCAGAGAAGAAATCAGCAGTTAAGTGCAAAATCCAACATCCCCTTGACCACTGGTACTTCCTAATTGGGGTGTTAGTTTGGAATCCTCCTTTTCAAAAGTAATTGTTTTTTTCACGGTTGTTACATTAATACACATCAGTGGTATGGAATTAAATAAAATAGACAGTGATTGCTGTGTCTGTCATACTAATGATTATTGGTTGGAAAGACCTAAAATAAATACAGTCTTCCAAAAGTGAATAGGTTGGGTTAATTCATTCCTTTTATGCAGTTATTCCATCTCCAAGAGCTTTAAGTCTTCCTCTGTGTACTGACTTCATTTCCGAAGGTTTGTCCCCTAGTTCTTGTTTCACGCTTAGGAGGAAATTCATTTTTTTCTCTCCGGATGCTGAAGTGTTTGGGCAGTGGCTCCCACTCAGTATCAGGCTCCAGCCTGCCCCCCCTTTCCCCCTCAGTATTTTGACTGATGTGCAGAGCCAACTTGACATATGCCCAAAGGGTAGGCAAGCGCTGTCCTCTGCAGATGCAGGCAGTATGCTCTGCAGATTTTTAAGGGATAAATCAGGGGATAAATTCATCCAATTTGCCTTTTTTTTTTTCCCCTCTTGGAATAATAGCAGCAAAAACATTCAGCTAAAACAATTGCAAAAGTGCTGACCAGACTCACGCTTAGGACTTTGCAGGATATTTTTTTTAACTGTTTGCTGTTCTGATTTAATTTTGATTAAACATATGGGTTGGATGGAAGAGCTGCTCAGGTGGGCTGTTAGTTGGGAAAAATGTAGTTGTGGAGCTTGTCAAATTTTTTCATGGTAGCTTGTGACACCATCTGGCAAATTTGGAGGTTTATGAAATCTGTTTTTAGGATTTTGCTATAAATTTGAGATGGAAGCCTGTTACTATCTGGAATAAATGGAAAAAAAAAAAAGAATTTGGTGAAGAGCTGGTAAAGTTGAGTCAAAATTGAGAAGAGGCTTGAGGGGGTGCTATCAATGAGCATCAAATGCCACAGCAAGCTCTGGAGGAGAGACTGGGGCAAACCAGTTCTGTGCTGGTGCTTCTCTTCAGAAAATCACCCTAAGGATAATTTCAGGGTGTGTTGCAGTCCAGAAATGTTTTGCAGGCCTTTTAGACTTCTAAAACTTAAATTTTTTTTTTTTTTATTATTATTTAACATTCAGGGTTCATCTCTAGCCCCAAATTTTTCAAACATAACTCCTCACTGTAATATACTTCCCTCAACAGGAATTCTGAAATAAGGGAAAAGCTTGGGGCAAGGGGAAGGGAATTAAAAAATAATCTTGCTTACAGTTAAATCTGTAAATTTAATTGTGGCAACAGGGTTAGTTTCTATTTCAACCCATCCTAGGCTTTTGTCCCAGCAATGGCATTATTGATATAAATTGGGGTTTGGAATAGATATAAATCCCTTTTTGTACAAAACTATGGGAAGGGAGTTTGTGGGGTGTCATTTCAAGTGTTTTTTTTTTCACTCATGAATACTCTGCATCCTTTAAATCCAGCTTAATTTAAAATATTGGGATTCAAACCTCATTTTGGGGATTATACAATGTAATTGGTTTGTTATATGATGAGTATTTGATGATCTTCACGTTCATCATCTAATCAGGCAAAAAAAGCCATAAAATTATAATCCCAAAAGATGTTTAATAACAATTTAAACTATTGAAGGCTTTATTTAAGCACATTAGGGGATTATAAACTACTCTCTTTTAATGGTGCCAAGAGGTAGATTCAAGGACTTCAAACACCTTTTAAAAAACAAATTGCCACGATTTAAAAAAATGAATGGGCTGAGGATTTCTTTCATGTAAATCCCATAATTTAATCATTATTTTTGACTGCTTTTAAAACAATTTCCTTAAGAGGTTAAATCTTACTGAAAGGGGAGACTAAGCAGAAAGTAAAAGATATAGCCGAAAGATGTTGACTTTAAAGTGAAAGGATGTTTTTCTATTATGTATTTGGATTTTTAACCTTTACTGAGTACTTGATGCCATGATATGAAACAAGAAAATGTCAAATAAGCAGTATGCTATCTATTTATTAAAGCTGTTATTTATAAAAGAATTTATTGGAAGTAGATATTTTTAATCAAGCTGAGAAAAATAGTCCCCATTGCTTTAAGGATGCTGTTGTGATAGAAAACTTAAACCATTTAATTCTGTGAGTTTTCTTTTTATATTAATATTTTACTGGCTAGCAATTCTTTCAAGTTAAAACAAGTTGATTTCATGTCTTTTCTCATCCCTCCATAGTTATGAGATTTTGCCTTGGGAGAAGCATGGGGTTAATTTGGCTGCCTGCCCCTACTCCATACAGGATGCTTGCCTGGCTTTCAAAAGGAGTATAGTGAAAGGGTAGGTGGGTACAAAACTAGAGTACTGAAAATATGGAAAGGGGAAAATACTTGGCTAAACCAAGTTTTCTTTGTTCTCCTTTTGAGAGATTTGGAAGCATTAAAACAATGCTTCCCTTCCTTCTCCCCCCCTCCAAAAAAGAAAAAAAAAAAAAAAACCAAGAAAAAAAAAGAAGTGCAACTTGCAGTGAGTCTCCATCCTGCACCAATTGGTTCTTGCTCTGCAAAATGCCAGAGGGCTCCTGGAGCTCATCTGCTAACAGGGGTCAGATTTCCATCCACTCGGCTTGGAATGGGTGGGGGTGTCCTCCCACTTTATCCCAAATACACAAGTCTCCTCTTTCACTTGATTTTATTGTGGACAAAGCTGTAAAAAGCTTTCTTCCACATCTGCAAGACTTCTCAATGCCAGCTGTCCCAAATTCCTGGGAAAAGCCAGGCTTTTTAGCTTGCCTTGAGTCATCCATGCACCACTATCCCCTTGACTAGGGAGGTGGGAGCCAGGGCTTTTCCTGCTCCTGGCAGCAGGAAGACCTGTCAGAACATCCCATTTATCACAGGTGGTGCAAATAACCCAATGGGGGTCCTCAGCTCCCTTCTGCTGGTGACAGAAAATGGGAAGTGTTGTTATGGGAGAAGATGATTATTCTGGGACTCTGTCCCAATTGAGTTGGGAGCTCCAAAAAGGAGGACAAAGAGGATTTAGGTAACTGTGTTTGAATTAACTTCTTAACCCTTCAGAGTTTTAAGGAGGACAGTGACTGTTAAAACCTCCAGCATTTTCTTTAATTGTCCTCAAATCTGTGGCCTTGACCTGCTGTCCAACTTTCAAGGTTTGGTCCATTTTCTATCATGAGGGAAATGTTGCCATTTTGAAAGAAAACTGTTGGGTTTTGGGTGATATCCTTGGCAATGCTGCTGTTGCTCCAGTTTCATGATTTCTTGGAAAGACCATGTTTCATGCACTGTCTCCTAGATTATTTAAGTTGTCAGTGTAAAGCTGTCCTGCAAAACTTTCATTTTAGAACAGAAAGGCAAAATAGAGGATGCTTTAGTGAGTTAGTTCAAGGAAAACAGATTATTTAGTTAGGCTCTTCTCACATTCAGAAGTGTGGTGTAGTTACAGCATCCTTTTTTTTAACACCTGTGATTAAGCTGCATTTGTATTGAAGACAGCCATAATGTCTTAAACTAAAGGGTGTGCAACATCTCATAGGGGCTCCTCACAGGTCTTGGGAATAGCAGTGATCCTGGGAAGTATTTTGGTTGAAATCAGAAGGTAGCCAATAACCTGAGCCAACAAGATTTGAGAGAGGGGGAGAGAGAGAGAGAGTGTCTGTCTATTCCCAAAGGTCTAGCCTACCTTTTTCTCAATTTCCCACAGTGTCTAGCTTGGAGGCACTATTGTGCCAATTTGGAAGCCACTAGCACATTAAAGAATTTGAATTATTTTGAAGTTGCTGAAACACATTAGTATTTAGACACTAGCAGAATTTCACATCTGAGTAGAAGCAAGGGAATACTGAAAAGTTGAAACATGATAAACATTAATTCAGATGCTAAATTACACTTGCTCTGGTTGTACTAGAACTCCTTTTGTTTGCATAAATATTCTCGGAAATGAGTTTACCAGAAAGAATGTTTGCAGTAATAAGAATTTTTAAGTCAGCAGAAGATGCTTTGCTTTCTTCTCCACCCTCTCCTTTCTTTTATATTTGCAGCTGTGATACTTTGCGTGTGCAGCTTCATTTTTGAAATTAGCCTCCTCCAGTCAAGACATGGCAATGTGTTACATGATGCATTGTCTTTCTGCAGTCAAAGTAGACATACAAAATTCAAGTATCACCTTTGGAAGGGGGAGAGAGGGGGAGGCAAAAAGTTTGATCACCAACTTTTAAATCTGAAAGTATCCATGGAAATATTTTGGCTATTAGTTTACAATATGAAGTGCATTAAAAGCAGCAACAGTATCTTGGCAAGCAGTGGGTGAGCAGGAAATGAGGATAAATTAATGGGCTTGGTTGTTCATTATTAGTTGTTTATTTAGCTTGTCCTCTAACACAGTTGCTACAAAAGAGCCTATGTTGATTCTCAGATATGCTTATGTATGTAAGTGCCAGTGTTAATTTTTTGTTGGAAATCTAACTCCTGAAGCAGTCTCACAGCATGCCAGTGTGCTAGCAAATGACTTAATCAGATCAGGTAAAGTGCCAAAATATGAGGCACCAAACCAGTTGGGCGCATATCTGATGAGATGTGTTAATCTGTGGTGTAAGATAAGCTGCCTTTCAAATAGGGTCACATTTGGATGTGGTACATCAAGTTGTGTAAGATGCATTCCCTTGATCTGGCATACACTATCCTACATCTGTTTGCATGAACTTAACCCTTTTCTGGATAAAATAAAGCAGTGGTATTGTGGTGAGTATAGTCTGTTTGTTGCTTCAAGACAGGCATGAGAGGTGACTTGGTTTCCTACCCATTTTAATAAAAGAGTTTTGTTTCCCTTTTCCTATATTCCTTCAGCTACACAGAATCTGCACTGCTACAGCTTAATGCTTTTTCTCATTGCATTTATTCAAGAGGCTCTAATTCCTAATATTAAGTACTTATGTTTACTGTCTGGCCATCAAAATTGCCCAGAGAAAAATTTTCCTTTGGAAGAGAAACTTTTTTGGTGGTGTAAGTTAAAATTTTCCATGGGTAATGCCATTCTTTCCAACAAAATACTCAGCTGAAAATCCAATTTTCAATATTCATAGAGTCATTATTAATGGAACAAATGTATTCATAGAATTGTTAAGGTTGGAAAAGACTTTATAAGATCATCAAGTCCAACCAATCTTGTCTTATTGATGAGTCATCATTGTACTTCCAGCTCCTCAACCTGTAAGCTACAGCAGTGCTAAATATATGTGTAGAGAGAAGGTAAGTAGGCAGAAAAGAGTTTAAGTTAATATGTAGTTATCTAATTTACCTTGCCTTTTGCATCATTGCCTGATTTAGACCCAGAGTATTTAGTGGAGTGCTCGTTTCACTTCAGTGGTGGGTCATCATTTTAATAAGGCAAGGTCCAGGAGCCTTACCACTTCATATTTTGCTTTATGAAGCAGAAATTTCTGCCCAGAAAATACTTCTCAGATTTTAAATATAGCATTAATATTCTTTTCTTGGCTACTGGTTGGCCCTTTGTAATCCAACCTGTACAGCATTAAACATTTGGAAGCACTTTTAAAAACAACCTAACCACAAAAAAAACTTATTCTTACAATGCATCCTCTGTCCCACTGATCCAAAAAGCAAGGTAGTCATGTTAGTGACACTAAAGTGGTCTCTTGAGTAAAACCAAGGGGCTACTCATGATAGAAAGATGTTTTCCAAGAGCTGTTTTTGAACTCAGAAAGAAAATGGTGGGACTTTGCCTTGGGTGCCTTGCTCTGTTGATTGTTCCAAAGTCAGCTTTGAAGTGAAAGTCTTCTTCCTAGGTTGTCCTTATTCATGTCAGGCAGAGCCTTTGGGATTCTTGATGATATTTTTGGAAAGGTAAATGCCATATTAGACAATCTGGCTAGTTGATAGATTCATTGGCAGAACTCCGTTTATCTGCCGTGGATTTCGTGCTGATCCAGGAACTGCATTGGGCTTGTGTGGGAGCAGCAAAGAGGATAAACCCTTGATTTCATTGCTGAAACCTGAGCATGGGTCTGTCAGTGCAGCAGGTTCCAAACCCCAGAGGGCTGTAAGCTGCAGTTGGGGTCGGAACAATTTCGGTGCTGGTAATAACCCAAACCTTAGGATTCTTATGAATAAAATTCAATTTTAGTAATGTTTTCATAAACAGCAGTAATAGTGGCATTTTAGTAAACAGTGGCACTACTTGCATCAAAATTGCACCACATTGGCTTTTAAATTTCTCCACCTGTCTGTATGAATAGGATTTTCAATGCTGAGGCACACAGACAGCTGCTACTAATGTCTTTTTTTTTTCTCCATGGTAGATAGTGTTGGCAAATCTGCAGCCATCAAGGCTGGTTTCTGATATAAAATGGTACCTGACCTACTGGCTTTAGTGCTACAAAAGGAGCAGCTTTAATTACTAATGGTCGTGTTTTAGTTTTGTACTTGTTGATGTACAAAGTGTCATTTTAGAGCAGTGTAACCTCTGGTTCACTTCCACCAGCAATGGTACACTGGCTGCAATTATTTTCAAAATAATTTGTGTTCCTTGGTGGCAGCTTGCAATCCTGCCTTGTTGTCTCTCAGATAATTTGCAGGGTCTGGTCCTGGTCCTGTGCCCCCAAGTCTCAGTGGTACCCCACACTTTGAAGGGCAGTCCTGATGAAAGCGAAATTGTGCTTACAAATCCCACTTGATTTATTTCTAGGACTGTTCCCTCCCTTGCATAGGTGGGTGTAATACCCAGAAATTCATGGAATCAGTTTTGTCCTGTAATGGAGACAGAGTCAGGGCACGCTGCCTCACTTCCCAGTCAGGAACAAAAGGATAAGGCTGATGCACTGCCTGGTGCTGTTTTGCTGGGTTGAGTTTGGTCAGAATGATCCAGTTACCAGCCTCATGCCAGGCCTTAAAAGGGTTAAAGATGTTAATGGTGCTGTTAAAAATCCAGCTTGCCAATGAGCTATTTTGTGCAAATGGTATAAATATAAGATACACTTGTCTGGCTCATTTGCAAGCATTCTTTTTGACTTCTTTCACACAACTGGTGTTTTTGTGTTTAATTTAACAAGAAATGAGTAGTAAATGAAAGCTGCTGCCTGAAATCCCACTGTGAGCGTGTTTTGCACTTGGCTCCCTAGTGAAAAGGCAATTTGTGAAATTATGTGATAGAGTAATTAGATGAAGCCGGGGCTTCTGATTGTTGCCATGCTTATGTGGTAAAGGTTTGCTGGGGAAAAAAAAATAAAAAACACAGATTATTACCCTGGCAAGTTGGCTCAAAGCTTCTTCATTTATTTGTAAACAGAATATTTAGTGACCGCATAGGAAGTAGCTGTAATCACCAGCTCGTAAAGAAACCACAGCAGAGCTTTTGGATTTTTACAGAGTGCTCATGTAAAATTTAAGCTGGGAGGCAGAATCCCTGTTAATGTAATTAGGATCTAATTTACCACCCTTTGCACACAGATGTAATAATGTCTAGATATTTATTCTATCTTTAAGCACATTACATATACCTCAGTGCAGCAGTTACTGAACAGAAACAGGTGTGAGCACTTTCCGGATTCATTTTTACACTGTAAACACACAGCGATTTAAAGGGAAATATTTACCAAAAAAAAAAAAAAAAAAAAAAGAAAGAAAAAAAGGGGAAAGAATGTCTGCAAATGAGGCAGTAATGGACAGTTGCCCTTTATGTACTGATGGATTTCTCAATGGTTAAGTAAATTAAAGCAAATGCTAGAAAAATCAATAGGCTTGCAGAGTCTTGGTTGTGCCTCATAGACTTCAGGACAGAATGACAGATGTGGTGCATATGACCCATTTAAGTATTAATGCTTGGGAAATTGCCTCTGCTTGCAAGGTTATAGGCCTAGAAATATTGTTATATTAAATTACAGACAATGATATTTTTAAGTATATATGGAATTTATACGTTTCAGTTTAGTTGCTCTTCGGCATTACATTTGTCCTGGAAGATTAGTTGCGGAGTTGTTTCTCTGGAACAGTAAATCAGGTTTAAAAAATGTTTGAACAGTGGATTGTCTTTCTAGGGCTGCTGCAGACCGGTGAGCATGTTGCACAGTATGGGGGGACAGTGATGCTGTTAAATAAGAACCACATAGCCCATGTGTTCACTAGCAAATGTAGCATGTAAGTGAGCTGAAATTAAATATCATTAAAAGGCAGCTTTTGAAACAGTGAGAGGACTGATGCAGTAACACAGGGCCACTGTTAGATTGGGGTATTCTGTATGACTGAACACTAAAGTAAAATCCAAAGTGCGTGGTCAAGATGAGCTAAGTGAGGCAACCACCAAGACAGATCTTTCTCATCTTCCTCACGTGCTGCAATTAGAAGGGGTGAGTTTTTATAGGCAGGATGAGTAACAACTAACCCCACACAGAAATTCTCCTGAAATGGAGATGTTATGATTAATCCAGGCAGGCAGACGAGCTCTAGATGAGATAGTGTTTGCCATCTCTGATTTCTTTCATTTCTTGCTGTACTTCCACCCAGGCAGCAGGGAAGTAGACCAAGTTAATTGTCCCTTTGTGGCATCTCTGGCAGGAAGAGCATGAAAATAGCTGGGACCCTGATTTTGGTGTTGGCGTGAAGGCAGAGCAGTGTGTTGGCCGTGCTTGCTGTTGGTGACAGCCCAGCATACCTTGCCAGTTATCCTGACTTCACCCCAAACACCTGTTTCTGTGAAGGGAGTGGCGGATGCATTTTATATACAACTGCCATGTTTAATGTTAAAAAGGAGCTTTAGACTTTGTCAGTACCCCTGCTTTTCCTTGCTGAAGCCATTACATGGTTTTCCTCTCAAACATTCATTTTCATGTTCCATTTATTCATTAGATTTTTTCTTTTTTCTTCTTTTTTTTTTTTTTTTAAATTTCTTTTGTTCCTTGATTATCTCTGATATTTGATGTTTGGATACCACTGTCTCCTTTCTGGCTCTCTCTTTTCTGATTTTTCCCTTTCTTTTCCCTAAAGCACAAAAACTCACTGTGGAATAAAGCAGAACCATCTCCAGGGGCTACAGGGCTGCACACAGCTACTGGGAGTGCCAGTGAAACGATGACATTGTGGAGGGGCAGATTATTACTTTTGGGCCTGCTGAGGACCTATATGTGCATTGAGGCTGGTGCTGAGGGCTGTGAGGCCAGGGCTGAGTGATGACAGACCCTTGTCATTTGCCCACATTCAGCTCCATTGCTATGGTGACAATATGCAGTGATGAAAGTGGCTGCTGAGGGTTGGACAGCATCCTCCATGGCTGCTGTAGCCGACAGCATCTTTGCAACAGCGTGTTTGAGCTGCTGATGGCCCTCGGTGTCACAGCAGCGTCAAATCTCTAATGACAGAAACTCTCCACAGGTTTTTGGGTCCACAGGGATAATGCTCATGGCACCATCACCAGTCTCAGCAACTTCTTGCATCAGTGACAAAAATTGTCTTTACCCATTTTAGTCCTTTTTCTGTGCCTCGTGGTGGATTTCCCTGATTAATTTTGTGTGACATACAAGCTAGGTAAGCTGGTGCTTACCTGCAAAGCAGCACGGGGTGGCCGTGGTCCTCCTCTTGCCACATGCAAGGCAAACACATTAATCAGCATATAGGCAATGGCTGCTTTCATTAAATATACGTGTGAGGGGCCCTGGTGAACGGGCTCTTTTGTTCCCAACCAAACCAGAAGGGATCAAAGGTCAGCAGGAGCCCAGAAGTCATCAGTCAGGGAGGGTTTTGCTGGATCCCGGGCTTGTCAGCTCCATAGTCACCCCTGGCAACTTGGGCTGCTGCCTGCTTGCCTTCCCCACTGCCTGGCACTGAAGCGGAGCATCCGGTCCCTCAGTTGCTGTAAAAAGATGCTGACATAAAGTCGGCATTTGAAATACAGTGTGAGCATTGCTGTGCTCCTCTTTGGTATCCAAATTATTTGAGAGTGAGATTACAAAAATGATAAGTTGGATTTGTAGAGTTTTTTTTTTGTTGTTGTGTTCATCTTTAGGATGCATTTTAAGGCTGCAAATTAATTTTTGGTTTAGTGGCAAATGGCAACCCAGAAAGAAGCAGCAGCATATTGCCAAAATGTGCTTCAATGCTTCTGTATATAAAAGTTCCCTTCTAAAAAAACTTCTGGTATGGCATTTATTTCCTTTGAGCAGATCGATTTATTTTCCCTCCCCTCCCTGTGATGTTAAAGTACATTTGGCAGTAATCAGTTTATCCTTATTAGAAGCTGTGGTAAAAGGCAGAGTTGCTGAGTCAATTCACTCCATTTACTTCCCCTATTGAGCCTTAATGTGTCCCAGTCCCCACCCCTTACAGTGAAAACATCATCAATTATAGGGCTGACAGGAGCCTGGGACTCAGTGTAAGTTGCTCCTTGGGGTTATTCATCTTGCACCAAAAAAAACGGCCCTCAGCAATATTCATCACTTCCCCCTACCTAAAATGATTGAGTAAACAGTGAGGTGAATTATCAGAGGGGTAAAAAGGGGGAAAACTGAGTTTGAATATGTTGGAGGCAACTTTGAACTCATACTTCAGGAGAAATAGAGCCATCCCCCAACATGCAAACTCCCCACCTCTGTTTAATATTGCTGCTGAAGGAGGAGGGAGGCTCAATTATCCTTCAGCCAGACACCTTACTGCTTCTCATAGCTTGACCTGCAAGAGCTTTTCTATTTTGGCACCTGGGCTGGAAAAGCAGCTTCGGCCCTGGAAAAGCAGCTTCAGCACTGATGCAGCGGAGATGTGCTGGGTGCCCAATTCTCTGTCAGCTCCTTAGGGAAATACATTACAAACACTGCTCAGTTTAGTCCAATTTGATCCCATGATATTTGTGTTTGTTACAAACATCCTGAATCCCCTACGGTGGAAAATAATTCAAAGTAGGAACCTAATTTTTAGAGGTTTTTTTTTAATATGATATGGTAAAATCTTTTTATTCAAAACATCAGTAATAAAAAAAGCCTCCCCTTCCTACAAAACAAAGAAAAAAAAAGCCCATTCAGCCAAGTGAATCCAGACATGAAAACCTCAAACTTTGGGCTTATTTAAATTTTCAAAGTAATCTTAAAAGAGAAAGAGACTCTGATTTCCTTTACCTAAAAAATATAATGCAATCACGGTAAGGGAGGAGAAATTCCCTTAGCCATATACCTGGTTTGTTTTTACGCCCGGTGCTGTGGTTAGATGGTTGTCTAAATAAACAGAGATTAGGTGGAGGGCTTTATCTCAAAGCTGGCACTGGTTATCACACTGCTTCCTCCCACTCCCTCCCTCTGATTGTGAGTTGTATAAGAAGACTTAGCAAGCATAACTTAGAGCCGATAACCTTTGAATGTTAGTTCAAGGAAGTTGAGCCATAGTAACAACAACAAAAAGAGAAATTATGCAAACTCTGTCACAGACTATTCAAACAACTGGCAATTTGACCCTAATTCTGATTTAAATGAAAAGTATTTGATAAGTTTTTTTTTACTCCTAGAGTTCTATTTGAATTTAGCATGATCAATAATATTAATATTTGAGCAGCAGATTAAAAAAAAAAAAAAGATTCCAGGAATAAACTCAAGTTTATTCTTCAGAAGTTTATTCTTCAGATTCTCTCTCCTTTGGGGGTCTTACTTTAAAATTGCTTTAACAAAAGGAACCTGTCGTGTTTTATTTGGCCAAATTGCTCCAACCCTGCAGTTAAGGGTTGAATTGATCTTGATACAGCCTTGGAAGAAGACACTGTTGACATTTGCGTTTGATGGTAAATGAGATATGTATATAGATATATAGATACACAGAAGCAGGGAACACAAAGAGAGAATGCTGGGTGATAGGCAGCTTCTGGCTCTCCATGAAAGTAAACGAGAGAAGTCCTCATGGTTCTGCATGGGTGTGAAATCAAAATACACCTTTCCTGGTGCACCTTGGCGTGCCGATGGGCAGCATGCAACGTGCAAAGAGGAGGAGACGGATCTTCGGGGGCTTTGCAACGTGCTGTCCGTGAAACAAAACAAGGCAGCAGACCACGGGCAGGGATAGAAGGAGGGGGAAGCGTCCATGCGGTACCGCGAGGCAATGTCACGGCGGTGCTGGGAAGGCGGCTCGCGGGGAGCGGGCAGCTCTGCCCTTGTCGCTCGCATTGCCGCGGCGCCACGCGCCCCGTTACACAACGCGCAGAGGCCAGGGTTGTTTCTAGGACAGATAATTGAACATTAATACTCGTTGACATTGTCGTAGGAATGATATGTCAAGCTGACAGGGCCTATGCGCTTGCATCTGCTGATCGGCTGCAGACGAAGGGGATGCTTGGCACATTAGACCTGGGGCCTTGCCGCTACCCAGCCAGCGGTGATGCAGCCATTAACCGTGAGCTGCCATCTTGGGCTGCCTTCCCAAAAACGGTGGGTCCCTGCTTTTGGGGGTGGTTCATGCAACTACATTGACCCCCATACGTGTATGCACACCTCTGGGTGCATAAAGATTGATGTACATGTGTAAAGCATATTAAAGGAGAGATCCTTGGTGCTGCATACGCGTGAGTGCCGCTGTCATCCGGAGGAACTGTTTACAATCTGCTAACGTGGGAGTAAAAGGAAGCGGAAGAGATGAGGAGTTCTTCAGAAGCATTGAGAGCATGATCAAGTTTGATGAGGTGTTTCTGATTATCTCTATCTTGGGAAGTAAATGACATAAAAATGGTAGTAGAGTTAGGTTTGGGGTTTTTTTTTTCCCAGCATATGTTTGTCTCTCTCTTCTTCTGGATGTCAACAGACCCTTCAAGGCAAGGGTGCTGTAGATAAAGTAGTTACATTGCAATCACTCCTGTCCTCTTCCAGGCAAAATCTTGCAAACGATGCTTCTCAATATAATTTCATAAAAAATATTCGGAGAGCTAATATCTTTGTCACAGCATTTCTACAGCCAGACTTTGCTGCACGAGTTCAGAGGCATGAGAAGCAGATGGAAAACAATTACGGAGGCCTCTGACACTGAAGTCAGTTCTACTTTCTTAATATAGGGCTAAACATCATGTTTGTAATGTCTTGCACATAGTTTGGCTCTGCATAAAATGCTACAAAATAGGGCCCTTGAGAGCATCCATTATCACATTTTGGTTAACATCACAGATTTTAAAAATCCCAGTAGTACTGATGCCATGAAATAAAGCTTTCATCTGTAAAGATCTAGTTTCTCTTTGTTATTAAAATAAACTAAGCCATTAAACAAAATATATGCATATAATAGTAAAGTTCATAATCTCCTATCATCAAAATGATAAATTCAACTTTTTTTTTTTAATTGGAGCAGTCATCTTAAAAAGGTTCCTGTATAGAACAAGATCAAATGTGCCTGGTTGCTCTTTCTTACTTTGTAACTTGTTAGTGGTGACATTTTTTTGGTCTTTAACTACTTTCATTTAGGTCTTTCTAAAATAAATGGGTTTTGTTCAGAAAGGAGGGAAAAGCAGAGGGGGATTTTTGAGCTTGAATCGAAAAGATTCATTGATTATATCTTGTCACAGATCTTGTGAATTGTTAATGGCCATTGCATAAATGTGCTGAAAGCAACACACCATCTTGATGCTTTTGCTTCCAAATATGTGGATTATCTCTTTTACTGTAGTTTCTGTGAAGGCATCAGCACGTGTGTGGTGCTTGATGTACTGAGACCTTAAAAGAGACAGGACAAGAAAGGGATGCTCAGGCTGGGGATGGGGTGGGCACTGGATGCTTATAGTTGACTCTGCTTGGATTTTTGGAAAGCCCCTTCCAAAAAAACCCTGTTCTGGCTTCATCCATTCATCATGTAGAAGATGCGCAGTGAGGGTCTCACCTTACAGAGCTGAGGACATATCCTGTGGGCAGCCCAGGCTTTGGCCATGTCACTGCAGCTCAGTGTCAGATCTAAAGTTACACATGTGAAAACAGTTTTGCCATTTCAGGGCTCATCCCCAAGTGTTGGCCCATACCAGCCCCTGGGAAATACCTCACACCATGAATATTTCACTGAAATGCAAAGCTTGGTTCCAGAAACCCTCTGTGAGGGAGGATACTGTTAGGTCCTTGGAGACTTTTGAAATCCAAGTGAAATTGGTAGAGACTTGAACTGAATTTGGGGGAAAAGAATATTTCTTATGAGGGAGTCCTCTTGGTCCAAGAAATTTTCCAAGAGGGATGAGTCACATCCTGGTCCAAGCCTTTATAGTGACATTTTTTTTAATTATGAGAATCAATGCATAGTGAATTTGTGGGCAATTACATGTTAATTTAGGGTTGAATCTGGAGATTTGGTGAATTGTGATATGCCTTTTCCCATCTCTCAGGAGATCTAAATCACACTTTCTTTCATGCATGTTCTTGTGCATAGAAATGTCATCCCGGGAGCATGTTTATCTTTTATTTATTTTGAAATTGGTTAGCATCAGACTTGTTTCTTTGCAAGCTGGGTACATAATTAATTAGAGCAGTTGTTTTCTTTTGGAGACTTCTCAGTTCATCTCTCAGTGTTAAATTTTAAGGCCAGGCTGGTCAGAAATTGGATTTCTGAACAGGCCTGTACCCTGAAGCCAGTCAAAGGGATTTCACACACTGAAAGGGTGTAGATAAATGAATTCTCTAGCCAGAAAGCAGAATTGCTTAGTCAAGTTTGCTGAGTTAAAACTTGTCTGTATTATTCATATTTGAGATTGCACTGAACTTGGGTTATTTCAGCAGAAGAGAACTCATTAGACCTAAGGAATGAAGGAGGAATTTATGTGGGACTCTCATTTTAAAGGTAAAAATAATGGAGAGTGAACTTATGGGGAGGTAAAAGCTGGGATGGATAAAATGAGAGCTCCTGAAATAGCTGGTTGGGTGCTGGAAAGTGAAGCCAAGCTCTAGCCCAGGTAAATTGCATTTGAATTTCAACCTCGGATCTGTATGCACTCTTCTTTGGCAGATGTTGAATTGATAATGCCTGTGTGTTAAAGAATTCTGATTGTTTCTTTTGCCACCTTAGCAGCTTATGAAAATGCAAGTAGCCCTGCCTAATGAATATTAATAAGAGTGATAGCTGGATAACACACAAGCCTGTGGCTCTTTGGAGCTTGGATGGGGTTAGTTGGAGGATTGTTGTGACTGGGAATTTACATGCTTTTTAAGAATAAACTTCCTGAAAGCTTTCACATTCTCTTTTAAAAGCTGATATTTGTTCACAGTACCGTGCTCAAGCATGCATGGGGATTTTTCCCCCTTTCCCTTTCTAGATACATGTGAGATTAGTACCACAGATGGCATGTCTATGTTTTTAAAACAAGACAATTTATTAGATAAGAAGAGAAAGAGGCCCTGTGTCTTAAATTTACTTGTCCAGGGTTAATTGTATCAATAACAATGTTTTGTTTTTTTTTTTTTTTAATTTTGCTTGTTTATTTTTGCCTTTTCCCACACCCCATTCTCCCAGGCAGCTGTGGCAGTTATTAGTGGGGCAGGGAAATGACACTGATGAATCCTGCATCTCCAAATGTCCTAGGAGGCTCTGAAGCCCATTTCATGCAGTTAGTTAATTGGGCAGCTCGTTAGGCCCATTGCTGGACCTCACACGTGGCAGTCTGACAGCAGGGAGAGCCGTGGCGTGGCTGCAGGATGGGAGGGCTCCAAGGACCTGCCTCTTCAGCTGGAGCCCACGGGCAGGCTCTGCATGGAGTGCTTGGAGCTGCTGGCAGTGCCGAGCCGTGCTGGGGCACACTGGTGGCACTGGCAGCATCCCAGCGCTGCTCTCGCCTCTGCTGGACCAATCCTCTCCAGACTTTGTTTACTCACTTGTAAAAATACCTGCTACCAACCTTTCTGTCTGTGTCATAGGTCCCATTTGGTCTGCTCTTCTTCCCAAAATTGTTAATTATGCAAAAAAACGAAGGTGCCCTTTTGAATGGCTTCCTGCTCGTTGTGAGCTGCAGGGGCAGACTTGAAAAAGAGGGTTAGAGTGGGTCAGAACTCAAAAGGCAAATAGAATCAGAGAGATATTTATTTATTTATTACTAAAAGAAACTCACAATCTGGTCTTGATAGTAAGGACTGCTGGGATGCTGCATGGGGTGGAGTTCTTTTTCAGAGTGGTGGTTTGGGGCTGGGATACTCTTGGAGGGTTTCATGAAGGCTCTGTGAGGGGATTTTACAAAGATTTGGCTATTAAGATGCCTCTGCATTATCATTTCTGCCAAATACGTAAAAGGACTTACTGTGCATTCACTTTACAAGTAAACTTACTCTTTCTAAAGCTTTGAAACATGAGGGAAACCCGCAACTTCAAAACAGAAACACATGTATGCAGTGCATTTCTCCTTTTGCAAAAGGCTTTTCTTTCCCTTCTCTTGTCATGACAAAAAGGCTTAATTTTTTTTAGCCAGTATAAGGGGAGAGGGAAGAGGGGGAGAGTCATTAAAATGCAGTTTTTTCAATTACGTCCCGTTATTTGTCATCTTTATTGCTTTTCTATAGTTTTCATTGCACCTTTAATAGCACGCCTGGTCAGAAAAGGTGAGCTGGAATGTGAGCACACTTGGCTGTGCTGCTGTCAGTGCCTACGAGCTGTGCTCAAATCCCAGTCCCCGTAGATTTTAATGTCCCTGCAGACTGCTGGCAGTCTGCTTCCAGCTGTGGCAGGCATGATGCAGTGAATTGCTTTTCAATGTTCTTTACTCAAATAGGCAGTAATTACAAGCTTAAAGAGGTTTAGTGGTCCAGTAAACTACATAATCACCCCTGAATTAGCCTGGGCTCATCAGTTGCAGTCCAGCAACCTCAAGACTGCTGTTTGTATGCAGGCTTTATCACGTAGCAACCTGAGCAGCAGGTGTGGAACAGCAAGAATCCCCCATAAACACAACTGTCTACTGGGGACAATGATCTCTAATGAGATGAGGCTACAGCATCACTGTAATTTAAGTGGGAAAATTAACGCCAGAGAATGTGCACTACTTCCAAGAGTCTCTGCTTCTTCGGAGAACAGCGGTGTTTTCCTGGCTTCTTTTTTTTCTTTTCTGTCCTTTTTTTTTTTTTTTTTTTTTTTTTTTCCCAGATCTTTTTTTTTTTTTTTTTTTTTTTTTATTTTTTTTTTTCCGTTTTTTTCCCCCCATGAAGATCACATTGTGGTTTTGCTTATAAGTTGAGTGGTCTTTATTCTTCTACAAGGATATGTTGTGAATATTTAATGGTGGACAGGGCATCTGTTCAAGGACTTTCCATGCCAACAAAGCAGCATTGCAAAATAGCAGCTTTATCTTTTCATTTCCTTCCTCGGTGCTAGTTTTCTTTTCTGTTTGTTTTGTTTTCAAGTAGAAAATGTAAAATAGAATGTAACTCTCCTCATCTCAGTGTTGAACCATTGGCACCTCAATGTGTTGGTTGCCTTGAACTCTCTTTGTATGATGGCTTGGTCCCTCCATGAAAAAGGAGTTCAAGCTCCTGGCAGGAGGCTTCCCAGTTTGTTTGGTGGCTGCTCTTTAAGGGTGCTGCCACCTTGGGAAATCTGCTTAAAGCTCCTGCTCCATCCAAAAGTCTGAGGTTCATATTAGAGTTCTGGCTGAATTCAGCAACCCTCCATCAACGTGATTACACAGGTGTGTAGAGTAGGGGCTGAAGGCAAAAGGGAGTGTTTTTATCCCTCATTTACAGGAGGAGCTCTTGAAGACAGCCTGGGAAAAAGAGGAAAAAGCACAAATAAAAGCTTTCGGCTTAACTCTATGGGATTACAACTGCTGGTACTGGCATTTCCCAGAGATTGTAGAGTTATTTCTGAGCCCACCTGTTTAGAAAGTCATTTGAGGTAGATAAGGACAGTGACTTATTGCTGAGAAAAGGCTTCTGGTTAGGAGATATTTACCTGGGCTAATCTGTCTTAGTCTGGCTCTAAAAACAACAGCAGAGCTTTTATGGAGTTATCAGGTAGTCGGGATTTCCTTTGGCGTGCTGGTGATATTTTTTTCTTCCTTCCCAAAAGCTGCTCACCTAGGGAAGGCTGGGGTTTGCCTTCCTGCCTTTTCACAGCTGCCTGATAAAGATGTTGGCTTAACTGAAAAGCTGGGTTTCAAGGCTGTGAATTCTAGCTCTAAGGCGGTAGCCGTCAGATGATGCATTTCCTTAGTTCCCTTGGTGTCACTTGGCTATAGTGTTTCATAGCTTTGGCTGTGTGCTGCACTGAGGAGAATTTTGCTAATCTTTTGGATGCAATTTTTCTTTTAATTTCCCTCTCCTTTGTTAGTTTTAGGCTGAGAAAGAAAAACAATAATTAATAACAGTAGTAAAGAAAAATGGCAGAGGATGCTAAGTGCATCACCCACATCACATTAGCACAAATAGTCTTGATCCTAGAGTAAAAAATCCCTTCTTAAGTGCATTAAGTGAAGTTAATATGCATGTGCAAGCCATGTGTGCATGTGTGTATGTGTGTGTGCACATACATGCAGGCACCAGAGGAATGTTTAACATGGGAAAAGCTTCACTCAGTTACCCGGGTATGGTGTGGGAGTGTCTGCATAGACTCAGCTTGAACTGAAAACCAGTAGGAGCCAGAGTAAACTCCAAACACTGAGGTCTATCAGACTGTCTCCAAAAGGAAATAGCAGAAGCACCATTGCTTGGACTAGCTAAAGCTCAACTGGAAAAGGCAGTGGGTAATAATATATGGTATGGAAGGAATAATATTGTAGCAGCCAGGAGATGGATTAGATGAGTTAAAAGGTTTTTCCATTTTCTGACTTCTGTAATATCCTGTTCAAGGGATGATCTGAACTTTTTTTCCTTAATGAGTGCTCACATTATGAGTAATTTGATGGGGCCACCAGAGAAGTATTGGCAGCGCATCCCAAGCCATACCATGTCTCTTCATCAGCCTTGGAAAGGATATTTATGTTACTGAGTGCCAAAACTTCTTCACAGACAACTCTTGCAAGAAAATTATTTACAAAAGGACAAATGGGAAAAAAGGAGAAGCGCTTCTTTTTCCCCAGCATAACTTCTTCATTAAAAAGGTCGCTGTTGCCAGTACCTCTTTTCCCTCCTTGTAAACCCCCACAAAGGAAATGTCTCCTCCCCGCCTCTGCCTGCAAAACCACCCCAGCCCCTGTTTAATTAGGTTGGCTGTGAACACATGTTCAGATTTTAAAATTTCTGGGGTATTGTGTCTGCCCTTTACACTCTGCATTTGCCTTAGGAGAGTCAGATTCTGCCTCCTTTCCCCACCTTTTATTTTGTGGTGGAGTTGCCAAAGCAGCCTGCAAACCCTTTTGAAAGGGGCACGATAGGCAGTGTCTCAGAGCCCATCTCACAGGAATGGGCTGATGCAAAAGCCCAAAGCAGCAGCTTATTGGCCTTGCCATAGGGATACTGGCGAGTCAAAGGGATGCAGCACAAAGTCACATTGCATATTTTGATGCATTTTTGATTTTAGAAGACCAAACTCATCTGTTGATCTTGTGTTCATAGTTTGCAATTCAATAACCGGCAGCACCAGGATTTATTAACAGTAATGTTAGGAAAAAGGCCTTACCATGGGGGTATTGAACTATTACAATAAGTTGAGGAAATATTTTCTTTTGAAAGAGGAAAACGCTGGCTTTGTCTGCAGCATGACCGTGTCATATGGACTAAGTTTTCTTGCTGTGCTGAAAAAGCAACAAGGAGCTTGAAATGCTGAACCCAGCTCACACTTCAATAGCATTATCAGGCTGACTCACTACTCTCAGCCAAGGAAAAGACTGTGCAAACTTTGCACAAGCTTTTTTTTTTCCTCCCAGCCTCAGAGATGTATTTCTAATAAAACAACTTCCTTCTCAGTGTTTTAGTATTTCCTCCAATGTGCGAGCCAATCCCATGGGATAAACAGGATCGAGTTTGCAGCTTCCGAGTTGAACTTTTTTCTTCTCCCCCCTCCCTACCAGGTCACCTCAACTTGGCAACTTTTTACAGCCTTGCCTGAATATAAAGCAGGTCACAGGGATGGTCTGTAAACCTATTCAGGCAGTCTGCAAAATATGCAAGAGGGGCTCCATGCATTCTGTTTATCACTCTCTCTCAGATGCTGGTGGCTGATGAAAAAAGGAGGTTGCAATCTTATGACTTTATGGATAGTGATCCAACCATTTTTTGGCTACTTTTTGAGTGCAGAAACCCCCGTTATTCTTTAGGAGGCCGGAATGTGTGAGGATCTAGGACTCGACTGCTATAAATTCAAGCTCTGTTCTTAGACTGCACCATGCACTGCTTTTGTAATGCAAATGGAAGGCACAAAGTGTCCCTTTGATAATGTGCAGTCAGGAGACAAAAAAAGCATTCACTGCAACAGTAAAACTAATTCATAAAGCTGAGAGACAATAGGAAAGCATTATAGATATAAAAAAAATAGTAATTTCTCGTAGATCAACTTGATCATTAATGTAAACAGTTCAAATGCAAACCAGAAGGAAGCTGGGGAAGGGGAGAGAACCAAATTGTTGTGCTGCCACCTTAGCTAACCCTGGACAAGTTTAGGTAAAGCAAGAATATAGAGTTCAGCTGATCCTCAGCCTTTATTCTGGATACTGAGTTAGGCCAGGTCTCTCTTCAGAAACAAAAAAATCACAGCATTGGGATTTCTTTTTCTTTTTTTTATTTTGATGTTAGAAAACAGTTAATAAACACTCCTGAGGCATAAATTTTAAGGGGGTGATTTCATCACTTGCCAGAGTTTAGCTGAAGGTCATCTCACCTTGGTGCACTGCCCTGGGCTCTGGAGGAGGCAGAGGATGAAGGGCTCCAAAGGGGGCACGGGCAGCCGAGGGCAGCGCTGGGTGCTCGCCACAGCCCCCGAGCAGAGCATGCACCTGTCTCCTGGGACTGCCTGCCTCGGAGCTGATGGATTGCTGTGGGCAGTCCTGCTGCTGAGCTGCCCTGAGGAATTGGTAACTGGGGGTGAGAAGAAGGATTATTTTCCCATTTTCTGGCACCATTGTGCGCTGCTGTCGCAGAGGAGGAGGGCAGGCAGTGCTGTTGATGCTGAGTTACAGATAAGATAAAGTCTGGCACCGTCCTGGCATCCAGCATTTGCTGCCTGGGGTGGAAAATTTGAGGAAAGGAGTACAAGGTGGACAAGATGTAGCATTGAGAGACAACCTTTGATGCTTGCTATCTGTACCTTATGGCGACTTTACCACCATCTGTAGTCAAAGGTGATTTTAAAAAATCTTATTGCTTCTTTCGCTAAAAATGCTCTCAAACTGCATTAAAAAATGGGCTTTTATTAAGACTACTGCTCGCAAAATACCATTCATAAAACAGTGGCAAGAAAATATGGTGGAAAGTTAAATTTTTCTCTCTGTCACTTTGATTTCTTTGTTACTGCTAAAATGACTGCTCTGACTCATATTTTGCATAGTTATTTTTACCTTTTCAAATGTTCCTTAACTGTTCATATTACCCTGGGCAAATCCCCCAGGGATAATTTTCATTTGCATGCAGACTTTGATGGTGTTATTAAGCAATCACTTTCTGTACTAAGTCATTATTAAAAGTAATACCACAGAGCCTCAAAAACACATTAATGGTGCCAAACAATCCGCATTTCAGTGCTAGATTTATGGAAAGGGAAAAGCACAAGGTCTCATATCATTCAGTGGATGCTGCTGTATAGCTCTGTAGCAGCAGCAGGTTTGATCAGAAATTATCAGAGCCAAATTCAGAGCCCTTATCTGTTGTCAGCCTTATTTCTTTCGAAGCCCCTTTTTTTTTTCTTTTTTTTTTTTCTTTTAACCTGCCTGCTTCCTATTTGTTTTTCCTCTTGGATTTACCCTTTTCCTCTGGCCTTGGCAAGAAAGCCTGTCTGCAGACTTCTAGCATACACAAGCTGGGCTGGTTCTGGGAAGGAGGGTCAGCCTTCCCATCTGTAATCACTGTTTTATGGCTTTCACTCGAGGTGTTAATGCAGATCAAATGGAAAACAGTCCAGCATGAGTGTTACAGCTTCTCATGCTGCCCTGCATACGGTCCCAATCGTTAATTCTGATTATAAGACCTAAAGGTAATTCTGTTTGCTCTCCTAATGCATTGTAGCTCTCCCGGTGGTCCAGTGTCTCTTTTCTTCAATTCCCATCTTGATCAATTGTTTGCAAATAATTAAGCTTTTAAGAGATAATGGTAGGAGCTAATGTACACAACAAAGTAAAGGTCTCAAGTCATTGTTTATTGAACAGTTTGCCTTGATATCCCAAAGTGATCCAGAGTGATAGGTAGACTTGTCAGCTGAAGTCATGGCAGTGTTTTTAGTCATTCTTCCCTATATATCTATATATTTATATATTTAGTAAAATTATAGAATATCTCAAGTTGGAAGGGGCCCATAAGGACCAAATCCAACTCTCTCCTCATTACACGACTACCTTAACCATTTGACTAAAATATATTTTATACATATTCATACAAATATAATCTATACACACACTATATATCCATATCTATGTGCATTTGTCTATATTCCTTCAAATAGCCATTAGGAAGTTTTCAGAAGACACTGGTCATTCTTGCGTAGGTGAAATAAAGACCAAGAGCAACAGTTTTGATTGAATTTTCTTTTTTTTTTTTTTCATAAAATGCAGTTCTCAGGGTTTCCCTCTTTCTCTCTGTTGCAACATGATGTTTGCCTTTGCCTGTAGCACAGGCCTTCCAAGCCCTGTGGGTGGGAATGCAACAAGGCTTTGAATATTTTTATAGCAACCTAGCCTGTGGCACGCTGGTTCTTTGTCAAGTCATTTCTATTATTTTACTTTATTTTTAGTCTACAAAGGAACAACTCGTATGATCCACAGAAAGCTTATATAATAATGTTGCTTAGTGTTTAAGATTACTTTAAAGTACACCGAATCATAGTTAAAAAGTCTGCCTCATTGTGACCCTTTAGCTAAGAGGGATTAGCTGTGTGTAATCCCAGGCTGTCATGTGATTATGGCAATTACAGATTTATCACAAAAATTAAAGTTTATGCTGTACTAGGATATGAAAAAAAAAATCAGATGACCTTAGACATACCACAATTTGAGGAATTTGTAGTTCAGGACTTTTAAAGCAATTATTTTTACAGTGACAATATTATTCTGATGGCTAATTTTATCCAGTCTTGTCTATTTAAAAAAAAATGTCCAGAACAATTGAAAATTGCTTAATGGAGACAGACTTCTCAATTCCAATAGCTAGAGGCTGTCTAGTAATTATTGCTTGCTGCATGAAATTAGACACAGTTTGTTCAATTACTTAAAATTAGATGACATGTAAGGTGGCAAAGCAAAATAAGAAAAAAAAAGAATAATTCTGTCCTCACTTGATAGCAAAGTAATGCAATGAGAAATAAGCTGTAAAGATGAAAATGTTCCAAATCATCTCTGTAGGGTTTGGGGTTTTTTGTTGAAGGGAAGCAAAATGTGTTCAGATGGACATGAGTATGACTGCTGTGGATGAATGTGTGTAAAAGGCAGACAGTAAAATACATGCTGTATTTTTACAAGTGTAAAATGCAAATTACCCATAAAAAAGAAGTCAAATCCCCTTCCTTCTGTTTTTCTCTTTATAATTCTGAAGCTGTGTACACACAGAAAATACAAGGGATGGTTTACAGGTGTGCAGGTCATCTGTGGGCTTCCTGTCAAGAGAGCAGCGCTTATAAAAGAACTGAAAATTCCTCAACATTTTTGGGTGAAAAAAGATAAAAAGTCTTGATGGCCATGGTGGTGGCCTTTGAAATGGGTGTATTGAGTTAAGAGAAGTTCCTGGAGTTGCATCAAAAATCCCTTTTTGGTAATGTGAGGTGATATTTGCATGTAACATAGCCATGAGAAGTCAGACTATGCTGTTTACAAGAATATGTAAAATCTGCTAAGTAGCTATAGTGCCAAGGAGATAGTGGAATTTTATGAGGTTTTAAATTCTTATGCTTTACTAGGAGTTCAGTTTATGTCTCATGTAATAAATATTACAGTGAAGAATACATCCAGAGAATAAGGGAATATTTGGGGATTTAAAAAAAGGATGAATGTGTAACTGTAAATGCTTTGTGGCAATCAGCTGTTAAATGGTGTTGGGATAGGACTAACCAGTGATATCAAATGATCTGTATTGAAATGCTGTTAAGAACCTAGCAGCAGGTCAGGTCTGAATCAGATGGGTACTGAGACCTGGGCATCCAGGTCAGGAGCTGAACCAGTTTCTCAAAGCAGGACTTTTCCTTGAAGCTGTTATATTTACAGTATTTGGCCATTTTCTTTTGGGGCAGCGACATATTTGCATAGATGGGAAGGATAGAAATTGCATTTCTACATTTCAGACTTGGTTGTGGTTTTTGCTGTTGATTTATTAAGCAATCTGTATTCATGCAGAAGCAAATTTTCTGAGAAAGCAAATCAAGTTCTCATAAGAAACTTATGATTGAATTATAACATTATCTTCAATTAAAGGAATATTTATTTTCTGTCTCTTAGGATTAGCACAGCACAGCTATGCTAATGTCAGGCAAAAATGTGCTGATTGTTGACCTTGCATTGGCCTGTGTTCAAAACACAGGCATTTGTGTTCAGGATGCTGATCTTATTTGCAAATTATTTTGGGGCACTGGCAAGTTTTACCTTCACTATCTCAGAAAACATCAGTGTGTTTTAGTTTTACAGAGAAGTGCTTTATCACATTCTTTGTTGTTCTGTTAAAAACAGAAAAAGGAGAAAAAAATTAGATTATTATACTCTAATTGGTCATTTGAGACAAGTGCAAAAAATTTTGAGCTAATGCAACAAATATCCTTTTCAAGTATCAAGGTACTGTCAGTATCCTAAGCAGTTATTTCTCCACTTCACTAATCTTTATAATTGGCTTGTCTTTTACTGCCATTAATTAAGTGATGTAGTAGCCCATTAATAATTATAAAAGAGTGACACACCTCAGCATTTTCACCTTTCAATAATAGATGTCACGCTTCTGTTTTAGTTTGGTTTGGGTTTTTTTTGTTAATTTAAAATAAAAAGTAGGCCAAAAAAGCACATTGTTTTAAATATTTGTATTTATTTTGGTGTCTTATAGCACCCTTACCCTTCAGAAGAGCAGAAAAAGCAGTTGGCACAAGACACAGGGCTCACTATACTTCAAGTGAACAATTGGTAAGTAATTTTCCTTGGTGTTTCTATATGGTCACTGGCACCCTCTGGCTATTCCTTTGTGGTTTTGGGGACACACCTTGCCCTTTTTTGTCCCCTCCCCAACTGTTTATTGATACAAAAGGGATATAACCAGGCGAGTGGTTTTAGGTGTAGAAAGTATGAGGTTTGCTACTGTATTTTAGTTTCCCATCATTTGCTATTTTAGTTTCCCATCATTTGGGCAGGTCTTAGTGTATTCACATTTGATACCAGTCCTCCTTCTGGTAGAGGTTACTGTTCTTCAATAGGAAGGCACATCCATTTGCAGAACATTGGTCTTGGAAAAGATTCAGATGTTGGGGGCAAAAAAGGGACAATTGGTTCCATTTCTGCTGAACATACTGTTTGTTATTTGGGTCTGCAGTCATGCTTTTTATAGTGTTGTTAGAGGGGTTTTTCTTTTTGACTGACATTCTTGTATCTCTTTATCAGTTTGTTTTCAAAATACAGTTTATAAATGAACTTTGAGGACAATCTGGTTCTTTGCTGCTGAAGTAGTGTGAAGCAATTTTATTTATTTGCTCCAGCTGAGGGTTGGTGGAGCCCCTGCTCTGTTGTAGTAGTGATTCATTTGGAGGAAGTCAGGATCTGTGCTGCTTCTGCAGTGGATTTTGGGTTGCTAACTGTTCAGGGTGAAACCCTAGTGAAAATTACTCCTGATTTAAGTATCATACAGGAGCAAACCACTTTAAAAAAAGTTTGATTTATTACCATTTGATACTGTGTCAAAATGTGGGTTCCTCCCACTATCCCAGAACAAGTGTCATACTTGAAGTGTATTGCAATCTAATACCTTGTAAAACTAGGTGTATCTAATTAATTGTCCTAATATTTTTAGATTAGTGTTTATGATGGGAAACCTTATCCTCTTTGAAGTAATACCCAGAAAATGGCCAAGGCAAACAGCAAGCCTGCTAGGGAAAAGGGAGGGAGGAATGCCAGTTTGCAGACAAAAGTTGGGGTTTTTTTCCTGCTCAATAAGTGTCAGAGATTAATATTACTGAAGCTCTGATTACATGGCCTAATCCATTTTAGTGAATAAATTTGGTCTTGATGTCCATTGCACCTACATTAACAAACCCTCCTCTCTTAGAGAGTGTAGGAGCCTATGGGAGAGATTTCAGATATATTAAACCCCATTACAGAAAATGTAATTTCTGTCAATATAATCCCATGTATTCTTCAATTTAGTACTTTAGAGATAACAAGCTACTTACAATATATTTGCCTTTGGAGGATTAATTTACAAAGTGCACTATCTGGGAGACGCAGGCGGGCTCACATAAGCATAGCTTGTAAGGGTTATCAATTTCTGTGACCCCACAGCAGCCCTGGGAGATCAATTTTTTGAAGCCCTTTAAGATGCTGAATAAAGGAAAATAACAAATACTTAGTGTATATAAAGTATGCTTCCAACATACTTACTTTAAAATGGAGGAATAAAATGCATAAAATGTGAAATTTATGTGTTATAAGGTAGTGTAACCCACAGTATTTTGACTCAGCCAGAAAAAATTAGTGTTTGCTTCAACTTTACCTCCTCTAGCCTTCATCCAGGTGTTAACCAAATTTATATTTTCCTTCAGTTCAACAGTGGGTGCTTTGGCCACTGAGAAGCTGTGGATACCCATCAGGGTCTTGTTTAACAATGGGGTGGAGAAAGGGTGTGCTGCTTCTGTGAGGTCTGGGATTCAGCATGGACAAATGTGTCAGTTTGGGATGGTCCATCAAAAGAAGTTTTTCAAGATGATGAACATAGGATGGATTCAGCTAAGGCTGGTGGAATTTCTCCAGAGTGACCTTTAGTACATTTTCTTTCAGTTTTCTTTCCAGGGTGTTTTTCAGTACCCATCTCTGCTCAAATGTGAGCAGTTTTTACTTTGGCTTTGTGTCAGATGTGTTCTTATAAATTCGTTATGTGCAAGGAAAAATAAAAAAAGGTCAAAATACATTATAACTGAATTCTTGTGGATATAGGGCAGACTTCCTCTGCTTGAGCTAGTTCAGTAATTCTGCTATACAATTGTATCAATTATTGAGACAATTCCCCTTCTCTCCCCCGAGGCACAAGGATTTAACACTATAGAGGCAATGGGGCTTTCTTAAATCACAGGTAGTGGGCAGAGATGCCAAAATATGGCACTTCACCCCCTGCTTTTTGTAAGGGATGCTAAGGAACAAGGAGACTGTGAAACTGTCACTAAGTGTGCAGGTTGCATGGGGAATACTCAGCCATGAGGTGGCCAGTGAGCTGCTCATCCCCTCCCAAATCTCGGGGGCTAGGGAGCAACCTTCTCAAACATTTTGCTGGATCTCTTTTTTTCTAAGGCAATGTACAGAAGAAACTCTTCCTACCTGAATGTTTTGCTGCAGGGAAGAGCTAATATAATTTCTGGTTGGTTTTGCCTTTCTTTAGCAGGCTCATAAGTCATTCAGCCACAACTCACAAAAAAAATTTGCCTTCCTCCTTAGATTCTTCCAAACTTGTTAACACACATGTACATTTTTGTATTAATGATGAGTCATTGTAAATCACTGTTGCAGAGATTAAATAAAATGCTGAAGGGCAGGCTGGGTGCAGATCAGTCATAAATTATTGGCAGCAACACAGCGTGTGGGAATACACGAAATGTGCATGAAAAACATAAACTCATGTCTGGTAGCATGGTCGTTAGCCCAGACTGGGGATGCTGGATTTTCTGGCTGGAATTAGAAGTTTGCCACAGATCAGTCAGTGAAGAGAACATTTGTTTTCTGCAGAATGAAAGCATTTAAACAATTTTTTTTTTTTGTCATATTTTGAATGCCTTTTCAGTATGTGCTGGTTGCATACTTCAGTTTTCTGCTGTAATGAAAAAAATGTTGATTTTCACATATGGACTGCCCTGGTGTAGGGGCTCCCCAGGCTCATGCAAATAACCCTTGTTGATGGTGGAGGAGTCACAGGAATGGGTTGATGATGTGAAATGTGCAAGAAAATATATCTGTGGAAAGGCACGTCTTTAAAAATGTCACAGCCCCTTTACCATGACCCTTTTCATTGGGTTGTGTTATTTATTTAATTTTTTTTAGTAATAATGAAATAATCCACACAGAGGATTTTTTTCCTTTTCTTTTTTTTTTCCCCCCCACATGACAACTTCCCTTGTGAATTACCAGTGTTGCCTTCCAGGACCATCTTTGCCTCAGTCAGATGTTTCTGCTGTGGGAAGAGGGAGCCCTTACCCTGTTGCAAAATAAAAAAAAAATCTGTGGAAGCTAGGAAGATAGCAGAGTTCAAATGTCATTAGTCCAAATGAACCATTCAGGTGTCTGTTGTTTAACCCCACAGCAGTTTAGGGTTCCAAGCACAGTAATATGAACAAGAAGGGGCACTTGTATGATGCCTGTATGGACATGGTGGAGACCTGAACAGGTACAGGTTAATAAGGTGCTTTTCCTGGGTAATAACAACAATGAATTGAAATATCCAGGTGTGATCCAATCACTTCTTACCTCAGCTGAGAGCCAGTCAGGCTATATTGAACAATCTATAAGGTTTTCTTGTTTACTACATCCCAGCTGAATCCCTTCCCATTAAGAGCTAATGGTAAATAATTACTGGTGGTAGTCTATGAAGAAGAGAGAGCAATTCTAATCAAGGGCTGCATTAGATGTCAGATGATTGTTTATGTTTTAGAAAAGTCTTGGTGCACACAGATAGATGTTTGTATACTTGTAAAATAATGTGCCTATATAGCATCCCTATATGTGCATGTCTATATGTGTCTGTCTCTCTAAATAGTGTTGCATCCAACTGCATTAAAATGATTAAAAAAAGAAAAAAAAAAGAAGATCATTCAAATCCTTAAAGCTTCAGCCTTCATTAGGTGTTTCTATTCTGCATTTTTCCAAATACCCTTGTGCTATCTAGGGCACAGCCCAGACAATGCTGGAGCAGCTAGTCAATATTTTATCTTGCCCTCATTCTTCCGTGCTTCGTTTGTTGAGCTGTATTCAAACCCTGCTTGAAGATGGAATTAATAATTACTGCTGGGCTTTCCTGTGGCACTCACTGCTGTAATACCCAAGTCCTTCCCTGACCTCCACGTGCTTATATATGCATACAAGGTTGTGGGTCTGCATGGTATTTTTACAGTTACCCTGCAAAGAGAAAGTAAAGTGTTGTCCTGGTTCACAGGGGGAGAAGTGAGGCTCATAGAGGTCCAAGCCCAGCACAGTCACCAGTTTTGGGTTGGTCTGGGACTGTGAGCTGACTCAGAATTGCAGCAATTTATTCACATTTAGGGTCCAGCAATCATTGAAACTTCATGTTTCATGGAAACTCTGAGTTTTGAGTGCCTTGCTGTCTTACATTGCCAATGCCCTCTGTTGGATATGGAGAAGTGATAAATCAGTAACTTATGGTGAAAATTTTGGATTCAATGAAAGCTCAGTAGCTTTCAATCAGTCCAAGGAAGCAGCACAGCTGAATCCTGTTCTTCAGTGCAGCGTTTGGCTGTATGAACCAGGCTTGGTTTTCATCCTGCCTTAGTCATTCAACTTTTTCAAAGTTTCTTACCTGTTGAAATAGATTTTTTTATTTTACTATGCCCTGGCCCTGACATAATTGTCATTGGGATGCTTGAGACATTGACCCAATCAGAAATGGTAGCATGAGCTGGTAACTGAACTATAATGAAGTATATTAAAGCCTAGGGTACAAGCAACTCTAGTAATATGGTGTCCTAACTCTTGAGTTCTTGATTTTATTTTCTTGACTTCTTTAAATGCTAGTTTTGTATGTAATTTCCTAGGCTTACAAAAAACCTTAAAACAAACCCCAACCAAATATATCAGAAAAAAAATATTAAATAATATAGTAAAAAAATTTCCCTAATCTTATTCTTGGAGTCAAATGAAGTGGATTTTACTGAAACCTTTTAAGAAAGACATTTCAAAAAGGCTCCAAGACCAACCCAAAGATTAGTGTGGAAAATCAGAGATGGACTTGGGATAGGAAGACCTGACCACCTTACTTTATGCAGCATAACCAGCTCAGAGCACAGACACACAGAAACAATTTCTTTCTCTTTTAGTCCCCCACAACTCTCCTTCAGCAGGAAATGCCTTCTGCCTCATTTCTTTTCTCGTGGGTAAGCCTGGTGATGGAGTTGTGCTGCAGTAGGTGCATGGGCCAGGGGAGGAAGCACTTTGCCATGGCCTGGGCAGGCAGGGGGATGGTGGGACAGGAGGATTCTGCCCTTCTCACGGGAGAGTGCTCCCCACAGCCCAGCATAGGATGGGGAGCACCTCTGGGAAGAGTGTCCTTCCCATCTGCTCGCCCTGGCTTGCAGATGGTGGGGTTACAGATGGAGCAGATGGGGGAATGCAGATTGGGAGATGCAGGTGGAGAGGTGCAGATGGGACCAGATGCAGATGGGCAGATGCAGAAGGCCCCTGCCTCTCCACGAAGGGGCAGGGGAAAGAAGAATGGCTGCACAACTCTCCATCTTTTGGGCAACAGTCCCAGGCCCCTCTTTTCCCTCTGTGCTTTTTTTGTCATAGCCTGCAAGGGGTTTGGTGCATCTGAAACACACTCAAACACCCCCAAATCCAATAATGTTGTCTGGTGTTTCCCATGTGTTTAGCCCCATTCCAGACCCCTGGAGGGGACAGAACAGCTTCTCCAGGAGCTGAGTGTTTAGCATAGACATCATCTTTGCTCAATTCCTTCGTGGAGGGTGATAGTCACCCTGAGCAAAAGGCCAGCACATGACCAGTGCACCACTTTAGTCCCACTTAAGCACTATTTTTAGGGTGTAAGTGGGGGAGGAGGCCAGCAGGGAGGGAGCATAGCAAAAGCAGGTGCTGGTCCTATATGCAGGGTTGGATTTTCACCCCTGTTGCCTACCAAATTGTAGACTACAATAAGTAGGGAAGATACTTGGTTTGCTGAGCACATTGCATGCAGGGTTTTTTAGTCCTTGGAGAATAAAATATCTGCTTATTTTCAGATGTATCTATTACTGCTTTTGTTTCAGTAAACAGATTAAATGAGAAAAGGTCAAGATGCAATTTGAGTCCGTGTAAGAACATAACAAATACTTTTCTTAGTAATCAGATATAGTAAATACAAGTATTTATTTACTTGTAAATGTTAAAGCATTCACAAATTATCCTTTCAACTTCAGCAATACAAACTTAAACATCAGATTTTGTAGAAAATTTAGTCTTCTATGTGATTATAGAATATATATAGAATAGAATGGAATATATATATAGAATTATATATAGAATAGAATAGAATAGAATAGAATAGAATAGAATAGAATAGAATAGAATAGAATAGAATAGAATAGAATAGAATAGAATAGAATAGAATAGAATAGAATAGAATATATAGAATTATATAGAGTATAGAATATATATATATAGAATATAGTTGTTATTTAAACATTATTCTGCTAGTGGGAATACATGCAAAAGCAGGAATAAAATAGGAATAAGAAAGAATACATGTTTTGGGCTTTACAAATAAATATTGTTTGGTATTCCAGAGAATAAGGCAGTAGGTGTTTGCAGTATGAAAATCATTCCCCTCTAAGAAAACACCCTCAAAACACCAAGGAAGCTGTTTTAAAAAGTGTCTTGCTGGGTGAATTGTTGCATTGTTTGAGCAGTTCAGAATGTGTGCGGTAAATTAGCTGTTCTAAATGTACCATGTGCTGGATTTTTCAAGCAGATTTTTGCATTTATGTTTTCACTAAGTCTTAGCTAATTGTTATGCCTTTCACCTTGAATGCCAATTGTAATAATAATATTACATCTGTAGTCTATTTCTCTGTTCTTAAATTACAGCAATCAGGAATACTCACTAGGTAAAATCCTGTATAGTTGCTCATAAGAAAATATTGAAATCAGATGAAAAAATAATGTTTGGCTTGCATATAGCCTTAGACAGCCCTGGAGAGCTGCCAGCCAGTCAGGGTATTATTAGAAAAGCTGAACAAATAGCTTACAGGGGGAAGAGCTGTGAATGTAGTAGAGCCATCAGGTACTGTTGGATCATCGGATTTTATGCTGGAATTTCCTTTTTTAGTTCAGTACAGCCATTTAAAAGTCCAGCACAGTGGTTCTAACATGTGGGGTTTGGGTTTGGTGACTCAGTTTAAGGAGTAGTGGTACAGTTTTGCCATGGCTGCTTTTCCAAAGTGGCCAGGTGCTCAGAGTAAAGAGTTTTCTTGGGGAAATGCTCCCCTTGGCCTCCAGGACTTCAGGTAGGGGTGAAGATGGAGACCTAATAGACCCTGAGTTTCTTGTTCAGTTCAGACTTGTTAGTCTCCACAACCCCGACACTGCCCCAAAACAAAGGGGTCATCCCATTCAGGAGCACCAAGGGAAAATGTTTTTAACCATTGCTGTGACAGCCCTTGGATTCAGACTGGGGAAAACCAGTAAAAGAAGCACCATTTATTTCAAAAGCAAATGTGAACTCATTTTGCCCAAGCTGTCAGACTAACTAGTGACACCCTGAGCAAAAAAACTCCAAAACCTGGTATTATTTTAGTGACATAGATGCTTTTTTGAGAGGAAGTAAGGTTGGTTCCCACCACAGAGCATCAGACAGTGCAGAGTTTACCTGTCAATCATCTTGACTAGCAAAAAAGTTAATATGCAGCCAAGAAAAAGCCTCTTTCCCCTCTTCTGGGGTGGACTTGTACTCAACAAATGTTTTTTTAGTTGGTGCGTTAATGTTCTGTAACAAATGTATGTCAGGTGCCAGGGAAGTAAGATGAAATAGCACCATGCAAACATTTGCCACTTGTTTTTTTTCTCTTCTCCTGCTCTAGCTTTGCTCTGCAGGATTGGAGTAGAGGTCAGAATTCTTTGCTTGCTACTTCTTATGTTAAAATACTGAGATTCAGCTGTGCACCATCTCAAAACAAGAGTTTGGCTTTTAAAAAATGCCAATTCAGGACACTATTGTGTTGTGGAAATGCTGCATTACAAGCAAGGGGAGAGCTTTGCACTGTCTCTGTAAATACAGTTCTCATGTCTTGGTTTCTTTTTAGTGCAAGAGATATCCTTGATATATTTTTTAAAAATTGCATGCTCTCAATATATTAAAAAAAAAAATAAAAAAACAAGAAGAGGAGAGTAATGGCGTGTCATTGCTTTGCAAGTCAGACTTTGGTCTATTTTTGTCATAGCTATCTGAAGTTTGTTTTACATATAGTTTGCCTTTCTGGCATTTTAGGCTTGCACAGACCTGATCTCCACCTATTTTGTGTCAACAGTTGTTGAGATTAGTGTAGAGTGATGAACCCTCACACACTGAAACACCAGCACGTGGAGAAAGGTGCCCTCAGAGACTCTCTCTTGCACTTAAATCAGACACTTGCTCCAGGCTGCACCTGCATAAAAAACAAACTGCCTGTTTCAAAAATCAGCCTGAAATAGTAAAAATGGGGCAAATGTTGCCTTTCAGTTGGTTAAATCAGTTTTCTCTTCTCAAAAATGAGCCAGAGGGGCAGGGTGAGGATGTGCTTTCAAGGGCATGTTTTGCCCTGCCTCCCATGGAATGGTTTTGGTGTAAGTGATGCATGGCTGGCTACAACAGCCTAAGCACCAACCAGGATTCTGCCTTTTCTTTGACTTTTCAAAAATAAAAGAAATGGCAGCAGATGCTGAAAAAATACTGCTTCCACAGTTGTTCAATGAAATCTAGGTCATGTAACAGTTTCATGGGTTATTTTTTCTCTTGCCCAGGCACTGTAGTCTTGTGTCATTTTCGGCTAAGGATAAAGCTCGATACCAATAGCTGCTTTTGAATTCAGATTTATTCCAGAGATGTCTGACTTCTGAAAGGTGGTTTGTATCATCTGAGGGCTGATCCCTAAGCTTTCTCTGTCCTCTGGTCTCACAAATTCTTTTGCTCTTTGACATTCCTCTGACTTCCCTGTGTGTGTTTTGTTGTTTTCCAAGGGTGTCTTTTCTTCTGCCCTGAATATAATGCTGTCAGTAGTAGGATTATAAGCAAAATGAATCACTTCACTTAATGGGAAATTATGTTTAGATAAAGTAGATTACAAAGTAGGCTATTAGTAGTGGTTAGAAAACAATGTTTTGAAGTGGGATGTCTTGGGGCTTGGAGAGTTTGTTCAGAAGTGTGGGGTTGTTTTTCAGGTTGGCTGTGACTCAGAGTTGTATCTTTTGTGGTTTCTGGGGAGAGAAAAAAAAAAGGAAAAAAGAATTCAAACCAGTTTTTCAGGTGCCCACATCACAGAAAATACATCAATGTGCCTGTATTTGTTGTCTTGATTGTGGTGGGGAGGACACAACCACAGGAATAAAGCTTTCCTCAACATCCCAAACCAATGTCTTGGGGTATAGACCAGAATGATGTCAAAGCTTATTTCATGTGCAAAACACAGGCCCCATATAGAACTTCCATATATTTTCTCTTTGAGGGTCCTGAGAGTGTTTTCTCCCAAATTCAGGAGCTGGTATGGGGTGACTGGGTATGGAGTTACTCCATAATCCTTCATTGGCTTTTGGGGATGAGGAGGATGAAGGGATTCATCCAGGAACATAGACAGGTCCTTTCTCACACTCTTCAGTGAATGGGAGCATAGTGTAACCAGCAGCCAGATGTGGGAGCAGCCTCTCTTCTTTTGCTTGGGCTGAAGGACAAGGCACAGCTTCCAACTCCCATGCTGTATGTGGGGTGGGGAAGGAGGGAACAGAAAAAAAGCTGTTTGGACAAGGCTCACAATCTGGTGTATGGAAAAACCTTGGGCCTCAAGGAGGACCCCCTGTGTTTAGAACACTTGTATGGGATCAGAAAGCTCAGAGAACATGCAGACGCTTCTCACAAGCTCTACATTCCCCTAAGAAAGAGGTTATGCTGAGTAGATAGAGGACATTACATTGCTGAAATGGGGAGGAATGTTTTCAAAGATACAGCCAGTATTTTACTATCAGTTCTCATCCATTCCCAGCTTAATCCCTGCCATCAAATGGAGCTTGATTTGTTGATTTGACGTGAAGAAAAGCTGCTGGGTTGCACTGCTGGCGTGCACCAGATCAGGACCCAAGTTACAGAGTCCAGAGAAGTTCTCCTGGAGGATCAGATGGGGAGTTGATATTCAGGTGCTTCTCAGAGCTGTGCAAAAACACCGGGCTGGGAGATGTGCATTCAGCCTGGGCTGCTCTCAGAGAGCCTGCACACCCTTTGTTACAAGTGGTTTTGTGGGAGGCAAGATTTTGTCTGCCAGCATGTTGTGTACCCAACCACAGTGCTTTGTGGGGGCCAGTCCTGTCCCAGGCAGGAGTCAGAGCAGCCTTAGTACTGCTTTCCTATGTGAATCCTTGCCATATTCCTTAAAGGCTAATTGTGGCACATGGAGATCAGCAAGTACAGCTGCGCTGGGATTTAGGAGCAGGGAAGAGATGGGAGGTCAGCTCCGCTGGCGCTTTGCCATGTAAAGATTTCCCCTTACATCATCTGGCTGCTGAGGGCGAGTTTACATCTGCTTTGCACCCCGAGGGAATTGTGGTGTCAGGGAATGAGGTTGCTGAGAGTTCTCCCAGTGCAGCCAAGACCTGCAACACTGTTCTGACTCCCTGGCATCGCCGGGAAGACGCCTGGATACTGGAACTGGATTTTCACTGGAAATGTTCCATGTTGGCTAAGCTCTTTTTAGGGGCATATATGGGTGGGAGGAGGGGAGCAGGAGAAGGAGGGCATACCAGAAAGGCCAACAGCAGCTCACCTGTGATGTAGAAGAGCACAGGAGATGGGCAGAGCAGGGAGGCGTATCTTCAGGGAGCCCTTCCCTGGGCATGATGGCTCCTCACTCTTCCCCAGCAAGTCTCTTCCATAATTTTCATTTAGAGCTAGCCAAACAAATAGAAATAGGCCTTAGCTCCATCCTTCTGGGGAACAGACAAAATTTTGCAAGACTGGGATTGTTTGCTGCCCAGCTTTCTTCTGGAAAGTCTCCTCAAGCAGCCACAGCCATCTGCAGAGAGATGGAGCTAAGGGAGCTTTTGGACCAAGGGAGAAGCAGGGCCAGGAGCTGGATGGTCCCAGCTCAACAGAAAGCCACCAACCCTCCCTTCTTTGTCCAGAGGACAGGCCAGCAGCAGGCTCACTGCTACCCCAAGGCACTCACCATGTCTAACTTTTGTCCCATTGGTCTGGTACTGATAGGACGGGGGGGGTGGCTTTTAATTGACAGAGGGTGAGGTTAGATTAGATATTAGGAAGGAATTCTTCCCTATGAGGGTGGTGAGGTGCTGTAACAGTTGCCAAGCTCCCAAGTTTAAGGGATGAGGAGAAGGGGAGGTGGCCAAAGGTAGCGCTGGTGCAGGCTGGGCCAGCCAGACTGTAGGACATAGCCAGCTCTCTTACAAGGAGCACATACCTGATCTCATCTCTCTGCTTTCTATTTTTGCCCTCAGTATGCTCCCTGCATTAGCAGACTTGGCTTGGGGAGAGATTTGATAGCACTCTCCTGCTTGAAAGCAACTTTTCTGAATGCACAACATGAATCCATTGGTGGGGTCACATAGTAATGCTTGAAGTCAGAAGCTATTTTTAAAACCAAATTGCAGAACCACACATGGCTTTCATTAGTGCTTTACATCAAATTTGTCAGCTAATTAGTGGTTTTTCATCACTAGTTTTTGCATAGTATTTTATTTAATTCACTCTCCAGTATTGTCTTGCTGCCCCCCTCAGCCTTATATACATTCCTTGGCACTGGTGCTGTGCCAGCAGAGGAGGGAGGAAGAGGAGAGTTTGCAGGAGACCTTTCTGATGCTCCTGATGGATGGCTGTCTGTGTTTGGAGTGTACTCCAATATCACGTGTCTGCAGTGGGCGGTGAGCAGCCCTTTTACTCTCTTCCCTCCCTACCTCCATTTAGTGTTGTAAATGATGTATTGCAGTCCTGAACTGCCTCTGGTTCGGAGGAGGAGGAGAAACCAAGAAAAGTTGCCAAACATGATTTCATAAGGTTTGACTTTAAATTGAATGAAGTTTCTTGAGTGTCTTGGATTTTTTTTTTTCTTTACAAATAAAGGGAGTACAGAGAGCGTGGATTGCTAATGAGGGTAGTTACAGGTCATTAAGCTCACTAACCGACTTCAGGATCAGAACTTTCTAATAACAGCAGTAAGCACTCTTTTAACATTTATTTCTCATTTTAGGGATGGAGAGATGTGATTACCATTCGAAAGTCTGCAGTTATTTTTTTCTGTTCATAATTACAGAGGCAGCTTGCTATTTTCAAGGCTGTTTTTAAAACATTTGAAAGTATTTGGTGAAATAATTTCTGTGTTCATATGTTTTTTTCTTTTCTTTAACTGACTCTTAAAAATCTCTGGTAAATAAACACAGAGAAAAAAATGAAAATATGTTAAAATAAGGAATAAAGTGGTTACTGAAGTGTAATAATCTTGGTTTATAGCACACTTTCCATTTAAATTGGTTTTATTAGAGATAAACCTGTTAAGCGTTGAGGAATTAAGTGCTGAATAGAGAATGTTGTTTTGCCTCTGTATAAATGAGGGATCTCACTATGCAGAAAAGAGTGCAACTGGTTTTGCAAGTGAATTATTTGCCAGTTTGAAGTGCTACGTTTGCTTTGGCATCTGTTATAAAAGTGATGATTTGTTTGTTGTCAAGAGGGATGCTGTTTTTCTTCAGAGGGGCATGAGACATTTTAGCACTGGGGTTTGTAGGTAATGTGGGCTTTCTCATTCTTACGCCTGGTTTGTTAGAAGGAGCTCAAGGAGAAAATGAGGCAGAGAGATTTTTGGGAATTTCTTGGCTCTGCTAGTGAAACACAGACTTCTGGCATGCAGCGCTTTGGGACAATATTGAGAGGGAGCAGCCTGTGACTCCAAGTAGCAGAAGTCAGTAATGGTGTGAAACTCTCCTCATTTCGGAGGGCTGGGGGCAGAGAAAAATTCAATAGACCACAAAGTCTCAGCATCTCCTTTCAGACAGCTGGTCCTGGAAAATTTCATTCAAAGACTGCAAATTGGAAGTCCCCACAATCACTCTGTCTATTCTTGAGCAAAGGTGACTTTGGAAATTTGTGACAGCAGAGGAAGGTCTTGTTTTATTCACTCAACAGAAGCGAAATACAAGGGGAAAGGAGAAAGAACAGATCTGTGCAGAAAATGTCACTTGGGCTGTAACCTGAACCTCAGCGAGCTGTGCCTTTCGGAGGGTTTGGTGACCCTCTGAAAATCCTTGCTCTCTGGCTGCTATTATTGTAGGCAATTTCCAACTAAAATAAGTCTTTTGTCATCACCAGCCATGCAGCCTCTTGCTGAGAAGAAACAAAACTTGTGCGTGGCAGCGAGGGCGGCCGAGGCGAGGGTCAGAGTGCAGAGGCAGATTGCTGCATCCCCGGGGCTGGGGCTGGAGCTCACCCGTGGGACCAGCAGAGCACCAGCCAGGGAGTCTGCCCGTGACCTCTGGACACAGACCCCAGGCAAGAAGCCTAAGAGAAAACATCCTAGTAAAATGCAAATGGAAGAAAAGGGGGATTCCTCCTCCTCTGTAGGATTACGCAGGTGGAATTGCTGGGTTTTTCTTGCTTTTTGGAACATGGCAGAAAGTGCAATCCCATGTGTCTAAAAAAGAACAAGGGAAAGTTAACTTGAAAATATTAAGGAATACTTCAAACTTCTGTGTTTGCCCAACTGTTCAAATGTTTTTTCCATGCCAGATCCTTCCCCTTACAAAACAAAACGAAACAAGCAAAGCAAAACAAAACAAAAAAAAAAGGAGGAAGGGGGGGAAAAAAGGCAGCCCAAGGCATCACTTTGCTGAGTGCAGCTTGTACACTGAGGGATATTATATTGTTGTGCCACTATTGATCCAACTCTTCTGAGGCAAAAAACTCAAACCAGAAGAATCCCTTCCTCATCAGAGCAAAGATAACACAGAGCACTGGTGTAGGGAAAGATACTTCATGCAAGGCTTTGAGCCCAGTTGGGTCTTTACTCACATGAGTAAGGCTGTACATATGTCTTAAGTTTTATGCTAAATTGTATTTTGATAGTACTCCATTTCAGTAATAGTTAGTATGCAAATACCTTTTTTAGGTCCTGACTTTTCTGAATTTTTAAAGATTAGAGTGATTTAGAGTTTCTTTTTTTTTAAGATAGATGAATATGAGCATTTGAGAAAAGGGGAAGGAAGAATATTCCTGTTAGCTTTTCTGTTCCATCATTTTTGCTGATGTTCAAATCAGCCTGACACTTAAAAATTCAAAGAGTGATCAAAAGATCCTGGCCCTTCTCTCAAAGAAAAAAAAAACCTGGGAGTATGAAGAAATTAACCACATGCCTTTAGATTTCTGCAGCAACAGCTAATTCTCAGTTCTGCTTGCAAAGAGTTCTCAAATGTGATTTATAAACATCACAGCCTGCATTGTGCTCTCTCAAGGCAAGCTACGTTAATTGTTTTAATCTGATAGATTCTTACGAATTCCAGGTTTGGGATACAGGAAGAAACTTGAAAGTGAATACTTTCTTCTCTTTTTTTTCCTTTTTTTTTTTTTTTTTTTTGAATGCATAGTGGTTTGGAGTCTACTATAATGCAAAGTAAAGCGTTGTGTTACAAAGGCAGGGAGGATGGGACAGAAGGTTAAAGGGCATCCTGGAAACAAACAGCTGGACCAGTTTATTTAAACAGATACAAGGATGGGGAGCTGACCTCCGTTTGACTTCTAGTGGGAGGAGCAAGAATGTAATTTTATTACTTTGCCCAGAAGGAAAATGTTCTTGTGTCTGAATTCCCCCCAAAGACATCCAAACACTGAGCTGTTTGGCAGAATTGCTACTTATAGAAAATACTTACATGAATGCATAAGAAGAAGATAACTGTTAAGTACCTATATGTAAAATGTTCTTAAAGCAGAGTATCCCAAACAACAGTGTGGGGCAAACTGTTGAGGTTATGTTTTACCATAGGCATGTCTTGTGGGTAATTATTGGTAAACTCTAGATATATAGTTTATTCTAGTATATTAGTATATAAACTATACTATATATAGTACAGTTTATTATTTTGAGGCACAACCCCCTTCATCTTAAAAGTGCTTGTAGTTTGGAGGAGATGGAAGAAAAAGTCGTGAAGGTTGAGATTGTGCATGACTAATGTTGCTCAACATTTATTTGGAATAAAAGTTATTTTGGTGACCACTCTCACAGCTACGCCTCTCTTCCTGCCACACTACCAGGTCCTAGCAGTGAGGCAGGAGAAGGATGGAGCAAATACAGCAAGAGCCTTGCCAGACTCACAAAAAGAAATGGCTGAGGCACTAGGGTTTTGTGGTGTTGTTTTACTTATAAGAGTTACTGTGAAAATTGCTTTCTGCAAATTCAGATTACAGATATTAAACAATTTTCTAATTGGTCATGGAGCTAAGGCAGCTAATGGGGGAAAAAAACCAGATTTTTTTTAATTGCTTATTTCACATGGTGTTTGTGCTACACCTGTGCTTATAATGAGAAAGGAGAATTAGTCTAACCTTCTGCTCACATGATTCTAATTTTCATGGTTTGTACAAGATAATGATAAACTGATTTGCAACACTGTTTGCTGGAGTCGAAGCAGGGTGTTTATTGGAAATGTGTAGAAAAATTGATCCAATACTGTTGCTGACAAAACATGACCTAGTTCAGGTGTAAGGTTCCCAGACTGGCACCCAGGTTTGGTGCCTTTGAGCCCATTTTCTCAAGACAGGTTTGATAAAGACTCAACATCTTGATTAAAATTTGCAGGAGTTTGGGTAATGGGTGTCAGTGGAGAATGGGAGATAGGAGGAGTCTGAAGTCACTGTGCTGGTCTTTGATGAAGGCAAAAGAAACAGCATGGGGCAGAGGCTTGCTATTCTTCTCCCCTCTGGTGTAGGCAAATGGGTGGACAGAGCTGATTCCCATGGAAAGATCCTGGTGGCTTTATCTCTGTGGTAGGAGAGCTCCTGCTAAGCCACCACAAGCAAAGGCAGTGAAAACAAGCATCAAGTATTCCTTTGTGGACTTTCCTATCCCATTTTACAAGTGTGCTGTGATTTAGCCCACACTCACACTTCTTCCTCTGCTAGTAAATATTGTAGCATGCATACTTTTATTATTCTTTTTCTCTCTCACAAAGAGTGCAAAGTCTGGTTATGCAGCTTTGCCGTGACAAAGTCTCAATGGAGATTTTTTCCAAATGGATTTTAAGTAAACTTTCTGCTGAGTGAAACCTCAGGAGAGATTCTTCAAATGATCTTCATTCAGACAGGTTCCCAGGCATGGTTCCCAGCCTCCTGATTTCAGCACCATGCAGAGACCAGGGTATTTGTGATATATCTCCTTCTTGTGTTTTGCTCCAAATTATTTTGAGTATTTCCAAATAAGCATTGCAGGACTAACTGAAGCAAAGAGCTACAAAAACACAAAGAGTGAAGTTGCAGATAGCTATTTTTAAAAAATGACTGTACCTCCTTTTTTTTGTTGTTTCCAAAGATCTTCTTTTCATTGTTCAGGGGGGAATTTTCAGTAGTCCAGTAATTACAGTTTAACAAGATGTTTGCTGTAAATGGTCAGGCCTAGCTGGAGAAAACAGGATTATAAATTCAATTACTGTAAAGCTATGACCTCGCCTTGACCCCCTCAGACTTTGCATAAAGAGAGGGGGGAGGAAAAAGCCCACCAAGAAATGGCTAGGAGGAATGCATGGCTCTGAAGTCCCCAACAGTGTGACTTAGTGGTGATAAAAGTCCAGACATTCCCTCATTTGATGGGGTTCTGCCATCACAGTTCATTATCTTAATAGTAGGCATTAAAAGGGAATTAGGTTTGCAGGAGGTAGGGACAGGTTTTGATAAAGAAAAAATTTAGAAAAAGAAGTCAAAGGACGTAAGGCAGAATTGACACTAATGAGGGGGGAGGTAGCAGATGCCCTGACGAGCATCTCGCCGGCTTTGCACGTTTTTGTTTTTTTGGTGCCCCATTCTGTATAGGAAGAGCGTTGCTGGCATTGTTTCATGAAAACTTGGCTAATTCCCCCATGAAAAGATGAAATGGAAGTGTCCGTCTGTGGTAAAAAGCAGGCAAACATAAATCAGCTTGGAAACCCCAAGGTTGTGCTCTCAAAGGTCATCAGGGTTAGAGGTTTAGCAGTATTTGCATCCCCATGCAGCCTGATGGAGAGCACCACAGAAGGATAAGAGGGCTTGGGCATGGGTGGAAGACATCCCTTCCCTAACCACTTGTTTTCCTTTTCTCTTGCAGGTTTATTAATGCTAGAAGAAGAATAGTTCAGCCCATGATAGACCAGTCCAATCGAGCAGGCAAGTCCCCAAAAGTAACTGTATTAAGTCACACAGGCAAGAGCCATCCTCAAGCCATGCACCAGGAGGTCCAGTACCTACCTGGTAAATAAAGGAGAAATTAATGCTGGAAGTGACTGACAATTAAAATACAACCAGTTTTCTTTCATTATGACTCTAATAATTTTGGGAGAAAAATACATGGAAAATTCAAAACGGGAAAGTAAAATGTTCCATTTCATGGCCAGACTTTCTGTACACAATCCAAATTATTCTTTATTTTTTTAAGTAATTGTTTGGAGTTTTCCTTCCCAGCTCTTTCTACTTCTGTGGCCACTCCCCAGTGCATGGCTTGGTGTGGAATTGCTGTAAACTTTATTACCTGTCAAAAGGGCAAAGGGGTCAGAATCACTTGTGGGACTCAGTAAAGTTCAAAGACATTCAATGAGGTAGAGCTTTATGTGCTTTAATAACCCAAGCCAGCTTACTTCTGAAGCCCACTTTTAATGTACAGTGAAAACCTCCAGTTCAGGTCGTGGTACTTGTATAGGGTCCTTTTGTCCCTTAGCTCTTCTTTTGGGATTGCTGAGCATTGCTTATTATTTTGGGGGTGTTTATTTCTGTTTTTTTAAAAGACCCAAAGTTTCCACATGTTGGTCTGAGGTCTTGCTCTGCAGCTCTCTGTGGGTATTTACCATCAGTGATTATCAGAGCCCGTTACTCCCAGTTGGTTTTGTTTTCCGAGTCTCGCTGCCAAATTCTCAAAATCCGTCGTAGTCCAAGATGCCTTTGGGCCACACTTCCTCTTCAAGTACATTTGATTATTTGTCATTAGACATAAATGGCATGGATGTGTTCAGGTCCTGCCCTTTGAAGGCACAAGGGTGTAATTTAACACACTGAGATTTCAGTGTGACTGTTCCAGCCGTAAAATCCGGCTCCTATACAGGTTTTTGCATTGACGTCAGCAGCGGCAGCAGCTGGAGCCGGGGCTCCGCATGTCTCAAGATTTCAGTTTGCTAACTTCATTTCCAAACTTGCAGAAGAAAATTAAGCCAAAACTAAGTACACTTCTTAGATCAACCACTAAATTTGCACAGTAGATGTTTTCCCCTCTTTTTAGAGCCGGCATCAATAGCCCGTGGGTGGGGGGAATTGTGTCTTGATGCTGTGAGAAGAGATGACCATATTGGCTGTTGCTAAAAAGGAATGTTCTGGACCTTTCCAGTAAGTCAAGGAACACCCTATAACCCCGATGGGCAGCCAATGGGAGGTTTTGTGATGGACGGCCAGCAGCACATGGGCATCCGAGCGCCAGGTAAGCACCTGGGACAGAATCGCCACCCACGGGTGGCCTCGGTCGCCCCACCACAGGTAAACACACCTCCACCCTCTGCCACGTCCCAGCTGCCTGCCTTGCCTCACCTTTCTTCTGCCTGCCTTCCACACCACCGAGGGAAACCGGGCATCTCCTTGCTCGAGCAGTCCTGGACCCTCTGCTGTGCTGTGTTTTGGAAAGGGGCTTTTGGCACTATCTGTTGACTTTGCTCATTTTCTGGCATCTTCTTGGATTTTTATCTCCCTCTAGGACCTATGAGTGGAATGGGCATGAATATGGGCATGGAGGGGCAGTGGCACTACATGTAACCTTCACCTAGGTAACCAATGGCAAAGCCAGGGGGAAGTAAGTACAAACGAGGTCTTTGTTCTCACTTTGTTGGAGGGATATTTGTCTTCTTGCATTTCCCTATGTTCTCCCTGCCCATAGCCTCATGCTTGTTCCTTCCTTTCCATCCATCCATCCTACGCCTGGGCTCCTTTGGGTTTTCTCTCCCTCTGGTTCAGCTCAAGCTTTCCGAGCTCCCAAACCCCCCGTGCGCGCGCGCGCCGTACATTGACGCTGCCGTACATCAACGCCGCCATACATTGATGCTATTATCCATCCCCGAGCACATGACAAAACAAGGAGCAGCCAGGGAGGTGGGGGAGCCCGTCGTCTTGGCAACAGACTGATTTGCAAAATGTAAGCGGTCTGCAGCAGCACAGGGAGAGGAAAGAGCATGTCCCCAAAGTGTCATAAATCTGTCTAACCGCAGTTGATGCATGAGTTACATTTCTCCCGCTAACCTGCAAGACACCAAAAAAGCCAAACAGAGACTTCTCATGGGGTAGGAAAAAAAAAAAACAAACAAAAAAAACCAAGCAAAACCCAACAGCTTCACTTAGTTGCATTTTGGAAAGCAATGGACGAAACTTTGATTTTTTTTTTTTTCAAGTTTATTTCTCTTTGTCTGTCCGTCATAATGGGATTACGTGTGGCAAAGGAAAAAGAGAGAATACAAAATAGAGGTGTGCGCAGCAGGCTATGGAGCTTAGCCCAGGCTAATTGACTATATCCAAATTAAGTATGCCATCACTTGCAGTGTGACAAATGGATTTGACTTATTCAGTATACAAAAATAGAGATCATTAATGCAATCTTCAGTGGCAGGCCTTGCAAAGGAAGCCTAGAAAAACTGTCCCAGTTTTTTTTTTTTCCCCTCTTGTCTTTTTCTAGGGGAAAATACGTTATACAAATTTTTGGGGTTTGGTTTGTTTTTTTTTTTTTTTTAAATAGTAAAGTGATTTGAAACACCAAGATACTTGGTACCATGTTTAAATGGTGCCTGATTCTGTTTCTCTTGCTCTCTTTCTGGAGTTAAAACAGTTATTTCAGTATCTTTGTTGTGCCCCCAGTCTATATTAGCATTGGGTTTGAAGTTACCCAGGGCAAGTGTATTTCATAGTAGTCTTCTCTGAGCCCAAGTCAAAACTAAGTTTTAACAATTAGCTGTGAAAACATTCCTCTGAGCTTGGGAATGCAATAGCCTTATTACCTCATCATGAAAATTTCTAGCTTAGTTAATTTAAATATTGTTTCTTAGTTTCTGGGTCAATTAAATTTAAATGATGTATTTTATGCTTCGTGACCAATTAAATTAATAGGTTATTACAAAAAATATTATCATCTTTTTTGATTAAAGAGCTGTGAGTACAGTATATTTTATAAGCAATTTTCATTAGTTCAAAACTGTTCCTTTAGGCTAGATTAAGCAGCTATTCATTGCTAGAGCCTTGAGACCTGATTCCAAGGTGTTCGGCGCATTCACAGCGCGCTCTTACTTAGAACTAAAGCCAATTGAACCTACTTAGCAATAGCGTATGCCTTTCACCCTTGATGATTATGGAGCTTATAGCTCTCCGAAACAATACACCTGTCAGTTCCCATCAGCTACAGCAATCCAAGCAGAAGGCAGAGGCCCACAGAAAGCAGGAGGTTTTATTGTTTTAGGTCCAATTTTTTTCTTATTGTTCTTCCAAACCCACTGAAAGGTTTGACTGAGTTGCGCGTCCGATTTTTTTGCAGCCAGATGTGATCAGGGGGGTAAAGAAATAATTGATAGCAATTATTGATTATGTATATATTTTTAATGTCTAAAAATATGAGTTTGATTTAGCAATCATACTTAGTAATCCTATCAATTTCAGCTTCATATGAGGCCTTTGTTCATGATGTATGTCCTTGCTGGATTGCATCTCTGAATGGCACAAATATTTGGGACAGATTCCAAGAGATCAGGCTCAAGAGCTAAATAAATAGCTGTTGATAAACCTTGACACCTATTTAACCCATCGCTCCTCCCAAGTCCCTTGTTAGCTGCCATAGATTCTCTGCCTTGTATTCCCAGCCTGCTTTTACGAGTGGGGAGGCGAAGGTGGCTGGAGTGACCATGGGGGACGGAGCCCACCTGAGAGCCCCCCGTGTGATGTTAGCCATCTTCAGGCCAGCTCTGCCTCTGGCGTGCTTCCAGATCAGGAGCATCTCCATTGCATACATTCCTAACCATAAAAGCAGAAAGCTGTTTCATCTCCAAAAACTCTGTACTTGGAAGGGGAGGATGTTCTCAGGGGGATTTTTCTGAGCTGGGGGCCATTGCTGTCGCCGTCACTGTGAGTCCATATGTGACTCCCAATTCCAGGGAGGCAGCAGCGCATCCCGGCTCGGGCTGGAGCGCAGCCCCCCCGTGCCCACGTGGGCAGCCATGCCCCACGCTCACCACCACCTCTTTCTCTCCCTCTGCAGGGCTGCAAAGTGTGCCAGGGGATTATGTGTCTCGGGGTAGTCCAATGGGTATGAATATGGGACAGCCAAGCTATACGCCGCCCCAGATGCCCCCCCATCCTGCTCAGCTGCGCCATGGCCCCCCCATGCATACCTACATTCCTGGACACCCTCACCACCCAGCGATGATGATGCATGGAGGACCACCCCACCCTGGAATGCCCATGTCAGCATCAAGCCCCACAATGCTTCATACCGGCGAGCCAGCAGTGAGCGGACAAGTGATGGACATTCATGCTCAGTAGCTTAAGGGAAATACACGTTGTCTGCAGCGATGGTAGATTTCAAACATTGTCTTTCTGCAATGACTATGGAGTTCTTGGCGTCAACTTTGGACCAAGGGACGTTCCAATTCTTCACAGGGACCCTGAAAAGCAGGAAAACACCAACTGAAGTCAACTTCTGGGGACATGCTAAATACCTATATAAGACATTAAGAAAACAAAGAGTGAAATATTGTAAAATGCTATTATACTGTTATCCATATTACGTTGTTTCTTATAGATTTTTTAAAAAAAATGTGAAATTTTTCCACACTATGTGTGTTGTTTCCATAGCTCTTCACTTCCTCCAGAAGCCTCCTTACATTAAAAAAGAAGCCTTACACTTATCCTGCAAATGACAGAAAGGGCTTATTTGCAGGATTTTTAGAGCATTAAAATAACTATGTCAGGCAGAAGAATCTTTCTTCTATCCTAGGATTTCAGCCATGCGCACTCTCTCTCTCTCTCTCTCCCCCCCCTCTCTCCTCCTCTGTCCGTCTTTCTTCCCTTTCTCTCCCTTTCTCCCTGTCTCTCTCCCTCTCTCTCTTTCTAGCCTGGGGCGTGAATTTGCATGTCTAATTCATTTACTCACCATATTTGAATTGGCCTGAACAGATGTAAATCGGGAAGGATGGGAAAAACTGAAGTCATCAACAATGATTAATCAGCTGTTGCAGGCAGTGTCTTAAGGAGACTGGTAGGAGGAAGCATGGAAACGGAAAGGCAGTGTATTTGAAGCCTAATTGTCACATCAGAGCATCCTTGTCCCCATGCAGCAACCACCACCTTGTACATCACTTCCTGTTTTATGCAGCTCAAAACATGGACTGAAGATTTATTTTTAATATGTTGACTTTCTTTCTGGGCAAGACATCGGTCATGTGTGCATTTTTTTTTTCCATAGTCCCATCATGGAGCATTTATGTATACATTGTAAATAAATTTTGTGCAAAAAGGACTGGAAAAATGATCTGTATTATTGCAATTTTTTGTAAAAGTAGCAGTTTGGTATGAGTTGGCATGCATACAGATTTACTAAGTGGGATAAGCTAATTATACTTTTGTTGTGGTTAAACAAATGCTTGTTGATAGCCTTTTTCTATCAAGAAACCAAGGAGCTAATTATTATTAATAATAATCATTGCACACTGAGTCTTAGAGTTTCTGATTGAAACAGTTTGGATTGTATAATAACTCAAAGCCCAGTTGTAGTAGTTTGAGTGCAGTAATGAAATCTGAATCTAAAATAAAAACAAATTATTTTTTGTCATGGTGACTCCACTGCTTGCAAAATTTGTTTCCTGTCCCCATGCAGTATTTGTAGCCATTCTATCCCAGACTGATAGCTGAGCAGCTACAAAATTCAGCTGGCTCTGGAGATGTTACCTATCATTTGCTATTTAAATATCAGCTTCATATTTAAAGAATGTAAAAGTAATGCTAGCTGCATAAAGGAGCTTCTTTGGAACTTGCACTGTAAATTGTCAGGATGGGAATTGTTGCCTGTTAATAAGTGTAATATCATAGGGACAGAAATTTGTAAATAGTGTTACCACCCCTGCCTCCCAAATTATACTAGTTCAAATTCTTGAGTTTCTTACTGGAATTGAGCATTCTAAGGAAGGAGAAAAATAAAACTTGGCAAACATTGCCCGAGCAATGCATATCTGTTAGGGATGAGGTCCTGCTGGACCTCTTCGAGCAAGGCTGGTGCAGACCCTCATTAACCAATTTCCTCACACATTTGTGCTTTCTGCACCACAGCCAGTGAGTGAAAGAGCCCCAGCCAGCCTGTGCAGGCTGTGAGACCTCGCTTACTTTAAGTCAAATCGCAGCTATAGAAGCAAAATAGAGATTCCCAGGACTAGGAAAATGACACAAATATCTTAATTGAGGCAAAATAATGCATCAACCCCCCCTCCTCCCCCCATCCTCCCCCAAGCCAGCCGGCACCCCCGCAGGAGGTGTCCCAGGCGTGTTGCAGGGCAGGCTCCTGGGGCCCTGCTCTGCGTGTCCCTCGGGGCACCCCCGGGCTGAGCAGGGCAGGCAGGGGTGCAGGCAAGGCAGTGAGACCTTTCTGAATGAAGCGAGCCACCAAAGGGGGTCCTCTCCTCCCCAGCTGAGACTTCCTCCCCATATTTTTCTTTTTTTCACTCTGAGTTTTCTTTTTTTTTTTTTTTTTTTTTTTTTTTACCTTCTCCTTTTCCCTCGTTTTTTTAAAGGGCCGCTGTACCGCCAAGGAAGCTGAACATCCCAGCTCCTTCTTTGTGAAGGACGGAGTAATGACATTTTTCTGCCAAAACGTGAATGAACGGGGCTCGCTTTTTTTGCTTTTTTTTTTTTTTTTTTTAAGGTTTTGTTTTGTTTCGTTTTGTTTGTTTTGTTTTTATGTGTTTGGGTTTTTGGGGTTTTTTTAAGGTTTCTTGAAAGACAAAAACAAACCGCCCTCTCACAGGCGAGGGCACACGCGTCCCTTCTCTTCGCAGCCGCAGCGAAGTGGGGCACAGACCTTCCTCCATGGGACCTTTTTTTTTTTTTTTTTTTGAGGGGGGCACATTTCAAATTAAACCCACGATTACATCCCAAGACATTTAGTCAGCTGTAATTATAACACATTCAAAATGAAGAATATGCCTTGACAGTATTTTTATTGTTATTGTTCATCGCATGATGTTAGACAGCTTCAGAGGCACAGGAAAGAGAAGTAAACGGGTTACAAATAGGGAATTATCCCTCGTTTAGCATTAAAATTCATTTAGATAAAATTGCCACAAACATTTAAATGGGGAGATTAGTTCCCCCTCACGCCTTATTGCACTCTCTCAATGGCTCCGTTAAGAACATTTTACACGTTGGAAATTCCGCCTTCTCGGGCCGCTCGCTGTTTCCTAGCTACCCTCCTTTCACCGCCCCGGGGGGCGCGGAGGGGCCCGGGCAGGGCCGCCCGGCTGCGCCTCCGCTGCTCGCCCCGGCCGCGGGGGCTGCGCGGGGGCGCAGTGCGGGAGCGGGCGCGGGGCGCGGCTCGCAGCCCCGCTGTCCTGCCGCTGCCCGCCGCCGAGGAGCAGCAGCGGGAGGAGGAGGACGAGGAGGACGAGGACGAGGAGGAGGAGGAAAGCCGTCTTCGACTGCCATCTCTTGGGGGCTCGGGAGAGTGACGCGGGGGGGGGAACGCGCGGACTCAGGGGCCGCCCGCGGAGCGCCGCGGATGTTGCGCGCTGCCGGACTAAAGTTTGTGCAGCCTTCACCGACGCTCTGTTTTGCTGGTTTATGAGTTTTTTTGGTTTTTTGGTTGGTTTGGTTTGGTTTGGGTTTTGTCTATTGGCGGGGGGGGGGCGGGGAGGGGGGGGGGAATTTTTTTAAATTGGTCCCGATTTCCCGCGTCCCTATTTTTGTGCCTTGCCCGGAGTGCCCCGCGGAGCCGGGTGCGTTCGCTGCCTCGCAAGGCGAGCGCAGCGCTTTTCCCTCCCACCCCTTTGCAGAGGCGGGAGAGGGACCAGACCCCTCAGCGCGGTATTTGAGCGCACCGCTGCGTCACCCCCAAGCGGGTTTTTTGGGGGGATAGCAAATTCCAGCCAAGCTAAACGGGGCGGACCCAGTCCCGCTCCAGACAGAGGCACTCGCTTGCGGTGTGCCTGCCTGCCTGCTCGTCCGTGCCACCCGCAGCCACAGGTACTTTTGGGCTCAGAAGTGGCACTTTTCGGCCGCGCCGTGAATATTTCAACTCCCGGTGCTGTCGAGCGAAAAGTTCCCGCTACTGGGGCCTCGCTCCGCGCGTTCTAAACCTGCGTGGAAAACAGAAAAGCGTTTATCTCCTCTCCTGACCTCGCTACGCATCCCGTGATGATAACATACATACATACATACATACATACATACATACGTACATATGTTATTATATAGAGAGAGTTATATATATATATATATGCATATATATATATATAGTTATATTAATATATATAATCGAACGGACGTTTCCTGCGGGCCGGGAGGAGGCGGCTGTCCCCGGCCGCAGGCACGGACGAGCGGTGCGTGGCGCGGCGCGGGGGCAATCGCGCCTGGAGTGGGAGCTCCCCGTGCCTCCTGGAGGTGGCTGCTCAGCTCCCGGGCCAGGCTGGTGCTTTGTGTGTGACAGCCAGCAAGCCTTCCCCATCCCTTTAATGCGTGTGGAAATACCCGCATGCCTGTGTGGCAGCTGCTTCCAAAGCCCCAACTAACTCTTTTGGAAGAGCAGGGCGTAAAGAGTGAAAGGCGAAAGAAAGACTGTTCATTTTTTTCCTTTGGTGCCATTTTGGATGTCATCTGTTACCTTGGTGACTGTGCTCAGCCCCCAAAGCCCCTGGATTGTTAGGAAAAAAAAAAAAAAAGCATGCTATTTCTGCACCGTCATTTATCACTGTCACCGCATAATGATTCCCCTCGCAGCTCCTTATTGATGTTTGTAATTGCATTATCTCATAAAGGGAGGGGGTGGCGGGCCGGGATGATCAATGGAGCCGCGCCGTGCATGCCGGGGTCAGGGGCTGCGGGAGGCGGCGGGGCCCCCCCGGACCCTCCCGGCCCCGGAGCCCCCCGGCCCCGCTCCCCGCCTGGCAGACAACAAGTCCCGGGCACCGCCCGGAGCGCGGCCCCGGCAGCCGGCGTGCAGGGCCAGCGCAGCTCCCGCGGGGCCGTCCTGCTGGGACCCCCCCATCTGCGGAGAGGAAGTGGGGAAAATAATAGGGCTCTAGCAAGGGAGAAAAATTAAAGTGGGTATAATGTGATTTGGCCGGGGGAAAAGCCATTGGTGAATTCTGCCCCCAAATGCCGAGTGTCTGCCTGGAGGACTGCGGCGCGGGGGTGCTGCCGGGGCTCCTCGGGGCCCCTTCCCCGCAGCATCCCCTCGGCCGCGGGGGATGCGCGGGGCCCCGCGGCGCCGAGCGAGTGGCGGGCGCTCCGTGCAAAGGTCCGGCGGCGGGGACCGCTGCCGGGCGCACCGCGGGAGCTGCGGAGGGGGGACAGCACGGGCATAGGTCCCCTCGGCGAGGTGGAGAAGGTCCCAGAAATGCGGCTCGTTTCCCGCATTTAGCTGGTTTTTGTACCGGTTTCTTTTTGCCGAGCGCTCTTTAGAGACGGCAGCGCTGCCGCAAATCCCCAAACCGAAGCAGCCCACAGGGGATTTTCCTCCTCTCTCTTCTCTCTCCCTTGGCTCTATAAAGATTGCCAACGAAGTAAATTTTAACTCTTTTCCCCTCCTCCTCTCCGCGCAAAATAAACTCCATCCACTGAGCCCAAAAGTTCAAACAATTATTTTCCAGCCATTTTCCCAAAGGACGAGCCAGTGAACCCCATAATACGGGACTTTGGGATTACCAAAGCCGAGCCCGTGTAAACCATAACAGAAGGATGCCGGTTTTGCCACAACCATCCTAGACAGTCCTCGAGCCTCCCTTTCAGGCGCCGCGCTAAACCGAGGGGGGAGAATAAATCCTCTCCCGCTTGTCCTTCACCGCATTGATCAGCTCTGTCCCCAGGTTTCCCCCTCTTTAATCTTCCCCTGGAAATTAAGCAATGCTTTAATTTGGAGGTAATACAGCCTAAGTGTTTTTTTTTTTTTTTCCTTATATATACATATATAAGGAAAAGAAAAAAAAAACCACACACACACACACACACACAAATATATTTTTCCATATTTCCTCCAGGAATGAGAGCTGGCGCTACCCTTAGCCTTGTAAAGAAACGCCGGTTGTCTACTTTTATGTAAACATTCATGATTCCAAATAAACTTTATAAGGATTTCAATTGGAAAGTGAAGCGGTCGGCACTGTGAAGACAGGGTACTTGAAATTTCAAATGTGAACTAATCCAAGTTAGCTATTTTTTCCCTTTTTCTGGTCTGATAGTTTGCAATCTGGAGTTCCATACATTAAAAAAAAAAAAAGATATTTAGTGCCATAGCCCACGGTTAAAATAGTGAAAAATTAGTCTCGTTTCAGAAATTATTTATTTATAGAACGAACATGATTAAAACATAAAAAACACACAAACTGCAGCTGCAACAAAAAAACCCCACCGTGATTTACGATTATTAAATCTTTGATTGCCATGTTAATGTTTCTTTTTCTACCTTTCATTTGCATTTTAATCTATCGAATCTTTACAATTTTGCTGCCTCCTACTCGAATGATTGATTACACATCTGAAAGAGGGAAAAAAAAAAAATCCTAAGCTTTCTAGGAGAGCTTCTATTTTTCCTCCCCCCTTCCCTTTGCTGGTTTGCTTTCTGAAACCTTCCTCAACAATGTTAATGCAAGCAGGACAAATTAATTATGCTCTTTTAAATGTCAAAGGTATAAATAAAAATGCTTTCACACCCCCATCCCCCCCTTTTCCTCTCCTTTGCTCCTGCCCCAAATGGGAATATTTTTCCAAGCCGCTTGTTTTAAAAGCAAGAAGGAATCACCCTGGTAAAATACAATTAAAAAAAAAAAATAATACGTGCAGCATCCTGACTGTAAATAAATATTGTCGCGTGGACATTTACCTATGGAATGAGGGGGGAAAGGACCAGAGAGGCAGCGGGAATCAGGGAGCTGTGATGAAAGCTCCCTGGAGCAGCGGCAGTGCTCTCCGTCTCCGCCGAGCCTTTGCTTTGGGGCTGTTCCCCGTCCCCCCGCAGCCACCCCCTCAAAAAAAAACTCACACAAGAAAAGGGGGTGGTAAAGGTTCAGCCCTCAACAAGAGAGGGCAAGAGAGGAGCACCCCGTGGGTTTTCTTCTTCCTTTGCCTCTACTCCGTGGGCCGGGGTGGGGGGTAGAAAGCGTGGTGTAGGAGCGTGATGGTCCCAAAGTGGGGGTCCCACCTGCTGGCAGAGGGTGCTCGGGCGGGGTTGCCCTTACCTGGGGGCTGCCCACCGGGAAGACCCCCTCGGGGAATGTCCACAGGTGGACCCTGAGCTGGGACCATAAAGGGACCACCGTCCCGGGGATATCCCCCCGAGGAGATGCCCGCGGCGGGGCACCCACCCAGGGGATGCCCACGCGAGACGGGGCCCAGAGAACGCCCGCCCGGCTCAGGGGTCTGAGAGCAGCCCGCAGGCAGGACTGGCACCTGTGGGGGCCGACAGGAGCCTCTCCGGGGAGGAATCACCAGGAAAAAGGGAAAGGAGAGTGTAGGGCGGGACAGGCGGCGGCGGCGGCGCGGAGGCTCCGCACCTGCGGGCCGGGAGCGACCCGCGAGGACCGGGCAGACAGGGAAGATTTAGAGGTGAAGAAATGGCAGATTGTTAAGAAAGTAATAGTAAGGTGTCCCATATACTACAGTTTTATTGTGGGGTAGTAACTACTAGATTTATTTATTGCCGAGCCAATATAATAAAGATAATGACCGCAAACTCAAGATAAATGCTTACGCCCATAGCTGGTCAATTCTTTTTTATTTAAGAGAGTGATCCGGAGAGGTGAAAGTCATCTTCTCCCGACCACAAATATCAGTCTTGGTTTCCACCAGGTTATAAACATGACATGCAAATAATGGAGCTGCTCTCGGGCGCGGAGAGTTCGGGGTCGGAGGGTGGGAGGTGCCCCTTCCCCTGGCATTACCCCTCTCCGAAGACCCCGCAGAAGAAAACATCCAGAAGAAGCAACTGGAGAATGTGTCTCCCCACGGGGGAAATATTGGGGGGGGGGGGGGGGGGGGGGGGGATGGCAAAAAAACCCCCACCCTCTCAAGCCCGTGGGGAAATGCCACTTGCGAGGGGAAGCGCCCGGGGGAGCGCCCCTGCCCAGGGCGATCGTGTGTCAGCCCCACAATGGGCGCTTCTACTCCCGGGCGCTTTGATCCTTGCACGGCCGGGAAAAAAGCCACCTGACAGCGATCTGCGACGAGCGGGAGAGAGGAAAAGAGAGCGAATGACGGGGAAGAAAAAGAAAAAAATAGGAGGAAGAGTTGAGCCGTACAATTTCGTGGTTTGTGCGCAGGGTGAAATTATAAGGTTGAAAAGCGCGAACAATCCTCCTCAATCTTTTACAACACCAGCGCTGCTCTCAGCCTTAACCAGAACCTCCCTTTCTAGCCGAACGTGAGTTATCATTTCCCAGCCTCCTGCCTTCGCTGTCCCCGCAGAACGGGCGGCTGCCGCCTGCTCCAGCCGCGGCCGAGCGCATCTCCCGCGCATCTCCCGCGCATCTCCCGCGCATCTCCCGCGCCGCGCTCCGGCCGCTCGGGCAGCGGGCAGCCCCTTCTGCTCCCAGCGCGGCAACTCGACTGTCGCACTTCAAAGGGTGATAACCTAATTGCTTCCAGAGTTTAAAAGTAATTAAGCTATATTAAAGGAACTTAAGTAAAACCGGTTTGCCGCGCACTGGGTCCCCCTTGTCCTTCAGAAGGTAATTTGAAATCCCGTTTCTGGAAAAACTGCGCTAAAAATCTTGCATTTATATAACGTATGCGAAAAATGTAAACAGATTCCGATTTTGAAAGGGTAGGGTAAAGTGGTGGCAATTATGTATAATTAATGCTGAAGGGAAAATGAACACATAATAGGTTCCAAAGATTAAACCATCTGTAACTATCAGGGGAACTTTTAAAGTTTTCTTTTTCTTTTTTTTTTTTTTTTTTTCCTTTGTAAAAAATACATATATTTCCTTTCACTAAGGATTTTTATATGCTAAAATTCAAGTTAGTGTTTTTCATCTCTGAAGTATTCTGATTTGAGAAACAAATCCCTAAAATGCTTCAGCAATTGTCAGTCCAGAACTTTGAAGATCATCCAATATAAAAATAAATTGACTGGTAATTTTCACCATTATTAATGTTTGTGGCATTTAATTTAGTTAGGTGCTGGCTTTCCATTTTTGGATTACACCATAAGGAAATTATTTTGCTAAGAAATGTTAAGATGAAGTATAGGCATTCCCACACATTCTTTATATTTTTTTCTGGCATGTATTTATTATAGTGCAGTGAATCTATTTTAATTTCTAGGTAATGCATAATCACTGGAACAAAATTTTTTTGCCCAGCAACATGTTTGCAAGGGTAGAACCAGACTGCAAAGATGTAGGTCCTGCACATCAACACCAGCAACTATAAATTTAAATACATTTATCCTACTATCCCAGATCGACTTCACAGAAGTAAACCCGGTGCCTTTAACATTTGCAAAGGTAGGACTGGTTCTAGCTTTAGCAACACTAGTAGATGATAAGATGCAGTGTGAGCTGTAACTTCTGTCAGTAACTGTGCTTTTTTGATAACAGTAATTCTTAAGGTGTGAAGGCAGAGTGGTTAAACCTCATGGATGAACAGACTAGTTGCCTGACTGTTGGTTTGCAGAACTGGTGGCTAGAGAAAATAAGTGCATTTGTGCAGAAAGAACAATTATAATTAGCAGGAACTGAAGTTTAAACTGCTCTAGCATCCACTTGAGAGATAGAAATTAATCTGCTCCTTTCAGTGCAGATTCAGGTCTGGTTCTGCTGCTGTTCTGGCTGTTTGGGTATGTGGGGGATGTTTTCTTCTCCAGGAGGAAAGGCTAGATACGTCCTGTGGGGAATTCACCAGCTGGCGGTTCAAGACCAGGTTTAGGTTGTCACTCCCACTCCCCAATTATTGTGTCTAGCTTGGAAAAGTAAATTTTTAAGCAAGAGTGCTGCTCTTTGATATCTGCCATACTGCAGAGGTTTATGTACCGCTTAACCCTTTATATTAACTCCTAGACTCACTCTTTTATGCAGAGGCCAAGAAACTGAGTCTCAGCTTGGCAATTCTGGCAAACCCAGCTGAAGATGCTGAAGGGCCTGGAGAAATAAAGGGGTTTGCTCTTCAGGGGATAATCTACTTTAGCTCCAAGAGCACTTTTTGTGCTGCTCACTCCTCAGCCTACCTGGAGGAGGATGAGCTGCCAGTGGATCCCAGCCCAGTGACTCACCCAATAACTTTTCCTGAACAACATCCATGTTGTGCAGACATCAAAGTGAGTGCTTGGGCAAATGTTCATATGGGAAGGGTGTGGAGGAGAACAAGGCTCAGATGGGGATTGTAACCTCAGGAGCTTACTTTTTTGGGGATGAAAGTAGCTGTAAGGCCCAAGTACTCACAGAAACTGTAGTCTTTCAGAGCTATAAATCAGATTGCTACTGAAGTGCTCAGCTATTTGCTGATGACAGCACAAGAGCAGCGTGTGCAGGCAGGTGCAATGATGCCTGGCATTGACCAGCATCTAACAATGGTGGATTAAGTCAGCTCCTATTCGGGTCCTGATAACTCATGCAACACCAGAAACATGAACTTCAGCTGAAGACTTTTTCCCAAGCCTGGGAAATCCCCTGCAAAACCTTCCGTGTTCAAAAAATACTCATTTCTTCCCTGCTGGTGTCCTGGATAAAGTATAAAACTCCCACAGTCTGTCGCTGTCTTTACCAGAGTAAATTATCAGATTGCTTCCCTTTCAAATGCTTTTTGATGTACTAATCATCAAGCAGTCTGATACAGCCACCTTATTCTTTCAGGGTACCTAATGTGTCCAAGCACAAGTTGAACATCAAATCAGTTGGATTTCAGCTTCCAAGGACTCCTTGGGTGATGCAGTCAGGGGTGGGTGATACTGCCTGATGGGATGGCAAACTGGCCCAGTTTGCTCCTTGATGGGAGGTGCTTTGTAGTGAATTTTCTTTTCCCTGACTTGTTGAAGTGAGTTGCTGCCCGTGGTTTGAGTTGGTACCCCTGACTGCTGTGAGCATCGAGATAGTGATGAAAAAGCAGGCCTATTTTTTTCCCTAAAATGTTGCTCTCTCAGTCCCTATGAGTGGGATTTCCACCTCCCTTCTCAGCTGCTACCCACAGAGGTATTTTGGTGATGCATAGCAATGAGGCTGGCCTGGCAGAGCTCCCACACAGCCTTGGGTCCTAGCACTGGGAGTAAGACCTACTGAAACCAGACTGCAGCAGAAACTGAAACTGTCACCTACATTTTCTTTACTGGCTCGATTGTTCCTCTTAACAATTGCACCCCTTTCTTTCTTTTTTTTTCTTTCTTTCTTTCTTTCTTTCTTTCTTTCTTTCTTTCTTTCTTTCTTTCTTTCTTTCTTTCTTTCTTTCTTTCTTTCTTTCTTTCTTTCTTTCTTTCTTTCTTTCTTTCTTTCTTTCTTTCTTTCTTTCTTTCTTTCTTTCTTCTTTCTTTCTTTCTTTCTTTCTTTCTTTCTTTCTTTCTTTCTTTCTTTTCTTTCTTTCTTTCTTTCTTTCTTTCTTTCTTTCTTTCTTTTCTTTCTTTCTTTCTTTCTTTCTTTCTTTCTTTCTTTCTTTCTTTCTTTCTTCTTTCTTTCTTTCTTTCTTCTTTCTTTCTTTCTTTTCTTTCTTTCTTTCTTTCTTTCTTTCTTTCTTTCTTTCTTTCTTCTTCTTTCTTTCTTTCTTTCTTTCTTTCTTTCTTTTCTTTCTTTCTTCTTTCTTTTCTTTCTTTCTTCTTTCTTTCTTTCTTTCTTTCTTTCTTTCTTTCTTTCTTTCTTCTTTCTTTCTTTCTTTCTTTCTTTCTTTCTTCTTTCTTTCTTTCTTCTTTCTTTCTTTCTTTCTTTCTTTCTTTTCTTTCTTTCTTCTTTCTTTCTTTCTTTCTTTCTTTCTTTCTTTCTTTCTTTCTTTCTTTCTTTCTTTCTTTCTTTCTTTCTTTCTTTCTTTCTTTCTTCCTTTCTTTCCTTTCTTTCCTTTCTTTCTTTCTTTTCTTCTTTCCCTTATCTTAAAATTCCTTTGCCCATAGCAGAATTAACAACAGGCCTTGTTAATGAAGGGAACAGCAATATCTTCCCTGATGGCATTAAAACCTCCTACCTGGCAAATTAGTCCTCCCGCTACCTCCTTCTTTTCTTACAAAATGTTTTTTTTATTGGAACTTGTTAGTCGTTTGTTACTTGCACAGTAATTACTCAGCAATAATTAGAGAGGTGTTAAAGAGGCTGAGTCCAGATTTGGACCCAGATTTAGCTTTCTGTTGAGTTTGAGGAGTTGTCTGGTTACTGAACGGTAGCCAGGACTTGCATTTCAACAGGATATTGTGGGATTTTTGCCAAAATCTGACCAGATCTTTCCCTGACTCCATGTCCACACTGTATCAGAATAGGGTACATGTCCAGACTGACAGGCAAGGGTTCTGCTTCATTTAGCATCTGCCTCTGCATCTCTGTAGAACCTGGCAGCCACGGTTTGAGAGCAGATTTCCTGCTCCTTTGGGGCCACTGTTCTCTTTGAGTGAAGGGCATTATCCTGGGGACTGTAAAGGGTCTCTGCTGCTGTCCAGCTCAGACAACTGCAGGTTAAAATCTTTAGCTGAGCTTTGGGAACACGGACCAGGAGTGACCAAAATGTGCAGTTCAGGCATGTGATAGGAGAATCCCTTTTTCTATTATTGCTGTATATCTCCTACTGGATATATTGGATATACTGCCCAGGAACAGAGCTACAGTGCTTTACCAAATTTCTCTGTCAAGCACAGGCATGTAGCTGGTGTCAGCAACACAGGTAAAGCACTGAGGCTTCTGAGGTGGAGGATGCTCAGCAAGGAGCAGGTTGTTTACACCAGGAAACAGCAGGTAGCAATGACTCTTGACTCATTGAGTCAGGAGCAGTGGAAAGTCCCTCAAAATCCACAGAGGTGGCAGCTTGAGGCTCTGTGACTTGGTCTTTGCACAATTGTCTGAACAAGTTGCTGGATGTGGTGGGAACAGTCAAAGTGGAGATCTTTGTCCTGGGGAGGAAGAAGGAGCCCTTTTAACCTCTCCATTCCCAAGCCTGGCAGGGACAGCAGTGCTGTGGTTCCCCTCCCAGCTTCCTTCCTCCTGCCCCAGCCACAAGCCCCAGGGCCTGGGCTGGAAGGATATCTTATCTTGTTTATGTAAAGTGAGTGCTGGAGGGGTGAGCGACTCTTTCTTTGGCAAAATGTTCTCAGGCTGGGGACTCACCTCCTCTGCTAGAGATGGGGCAGCTATGGCCTGGGCTGGCCTCCTTTTGGGGTGGAGGGAAATTTGGCACAGAATAAAGCAGGGAATTGCAGCTCTCAGACTTTGGAATGTAATTGGGAAGCATGGATTTGGATGCTGGGACAGGTCAGCATTTCCATTGGGATAGGGACCCCTGTTTTTCCCAGCATGAGAACTGGGAAACTCTTGCAATGAAGAAACTGAGAGTGAGAAATTACTTTAATTTATTTTAGTTTAATTTAATTTTGTTTTATTTTGTGTTTTATTTTATTTTATTTTATTTTATTTTATTTTATTTTATTTTATTTTATTTTATTTTATTTCATTTTTTAGCAGGCCTTTCCTTGCATTCAGATGAGGAGACATATAGTCATGTAGACCTTCTGTTATTAGAGCAGAGCAGGGTCCTTGTGTCTCATCATCAGCCAAGTGATGCATCTGCTCACCTCTGACCCAAGAGGAGCAGGCACAGCCTCAGCAGCTCTAACAAAGCTCTGGCAAGGCAGGCGAGACAGAGGGACGTGCCATAAAATTTCCTCCTTGGTGGTGCAGGCTGCAACCCTGCAGCCCATGACCTCAATCTGCTTCAAATGGACTTTTTACAGCCTTACATCACTGTTGCCTATCCCATCTGCCTCCCTACTCTCAGCCATGCTGGCCACTAGATAGGCAAATAGTGAGGCTGATAATCAGTGATTTTTAATACAGTTCTTGATTTAAATCACGGTGGCTTCTGCTTTCTAAAGTTTCAAACACTTGACTGATGCACTGTGTAAATTTTATATATATGTGTATGTATTTATAGATTTCTATTTTAGTCTATATAACAAAGGGAACTCTCATTATGCATCTAAATATCTGCTCCATTTTGGAGGCCTCCAAAACTGTTCAAGTCTGTGTTGCTGAACAGAGTTATCACTTGAATGAGGGAAGTTCAAGCTTTTATCAAACAGATGTTGAGGATCTTTTCCTTGAGTTTGTCATCCTTTGGCAGCATTTAGCATTAAATGCCATGTAGTTACTCTAGTTAGAAAAGCCCTTCAACAGCAATGGTAACAACAACTGTAATTAACAACAACAACAACAACAACAACAACAACAACAACAACTACAACAACTACAACAACAACAACAACAACAACAATATCAATAAAATCCTTACTTTTTACTTCTTTAAACTATCTTTATGAACTGAGTTTCATGTTGGCATTAAGCAAATATTATTCAGTGCCATTAAGCAACAGTTTTCTCCCCTGAAAAACTGGGAGCACTGAAATACTGAGCAAGTGAGCTGAGCTTTTTTTCCTGAGCTGAGGGAAAGACTCTGACCTTGCCATTCATATTCTCTGAATGGAGAAGCACTTGACTTAGCTCAAGCCCAGTTTGAGATGCAATGAGTGTGCAGCCTTAAGTTTTTCCATGTGCACACCCCATGGTGTAACACCATGCTTCAAACTGAGGAGTGAAGAACTCTTTTTAGTCCAGAGCAAAGAGGAACTTGGTGAAAGATTTCCTGTCTAAAACAGGTAGACCTCACAAGTGTATGGGAGGATGAACTGTGCAATTCAGGGTACAGAAATCTCTGATTTATTAAAGCTCTCCAAGGCCTACAGTCTTTAAATAAAAAGAGATTCAATCAAGACTGCACTTTCTGCAGCTAAAAATTGGGAAATTTGTATGTTGATAGCCATCCAGGGCCTATGGATGGCTGTTTATTGCTGTTCAGAGACAAATTCAGCAGAAAATTTGAAGCTGTCCCCTGAAATAAAGGGGTAATCTCCAATTACCCCCAGTGCAAAGGAGAGCTGGACTTATTTTTGTTCAATTGCCTCGTAGTCACAGTGGATGCATGATAGCTATGTGCAAGTACAAATGGCTCACAGTTCCAATAACACACAAGACATCCTTTCCAAAAATTGCTTTTTAAATACATATCTTCCCTCTCTTTCCCATCCTTCCCTACTGTACTTGGCTCAGCTATAGAAGTTTCTCTGCTGGGGATGTAAAAACCCACACAAAATGATGGGATGTGTAAGAAACAACTTGTAACTGAAACTACTCGCTCCTTACAGCACACACAATCAAAGAGGGTTGTACTAACTCCATGGTTAGATGAAATAAGGCCTTTTAAGGAGTTGAATGGAGCTGTTTGTTTTCCCTCTTGTAGCCCTGTTCCTCCAAGGCATGCTGTCATGCTCACCGGACCTGAGTTTTATAGGTTGGACTGGAGTCTTTGACAAAACTGAATTTACTTTAAATGACTGAAATTAGATACTTATAATCCGAAGTAGCAGCCTAGGGGCTCTCTTGTGTATTATCCTTCACTCTCAGCCCTCTGCTTTGTAGTGTCAATGGAATAATTTGTTAAGAAAGTAGAAATATAAGCAATAATTCTGAAACTGAGCAGGAACACAGACTGGCCCTTATTTTGCCAATATTTGTTATCTTCCAAACTGGTAAGACAATGCCTCTCCTGTGAGTAGCCCTTTCAAAACATGGTTTTGTCAAAATTCTGCTTTTGAAATTATGGTTCAAATAGTATTTTTTTCTTTGCCCTACTTATGTGACAACACCATGTTTTTTTCTCTCCCAATGAGGCAAGATATCCATGGCATTCAGACTGGAGAGAAGAAGACAGTGTCTCATCAGTGCTCAGCAATCTTTCCCAGCAATCTCATCATGTCACACTCTTCCACATCCCTGGGTTAAATATTTCAAGCGGTTTAAATTGAAATAGTTTTATTGGTGTCAGAGACAGATTATATTAACTGAGGATGTGGCCCTTTGTAATTTTATTTTGGCAAGGTAAATAGGCTCCAAATCACACAAAATTTTATTCTGTTGTTGGTAGCACGAAAATGTCCACAGATGAAGGAGATTTCATGATGTTTTTTCCTTATGTACATGTATGCATACACACAGAGACTAAACTAATGGATAAACATGTTGGGTTGAATGATGATACAAAAACTGATAGGGAAAATGTTTAAATATATGGAAAAAGTTAGGAATGGCTATCTAACTGAGCTGTTCTACTGCTTACATTTGCTTGGAGCACTTACTTGGGTGGCAATGAACACCTTCCATTGACTGAAGGTAAAAAGTCCCACTAGAGTGCTCACAAGAAAACCCAATGCTCTTGCTGGTTCAACAGAAACCTCTGGACTTTTTGGCATGATTGGGTTTTGATGGATTTAGCTTATTTAACAACAATTCTCTGTTACCCTGCATTTGGGAGATCCAGCTCTATTTATCTAATTTCCTGATGTACTCCTTAAGGTAGGCTTACCTGAATTTGTCTCCACGTCTCTACACAAGCACTTAAAGAATTTAATGAGGATTATTATCAACAGACTACCCAAGAGTGACTTTCATATGAAGGCAAAGATATATCCTTATGCTGGTTCACACACAGGCTGTGCTCCAGCCTGTAATCCAGGCTAGCACTTCACACTGGTAAACAAATGGATTTGCTACAGGACGTAGAAACAAGGAACTGCACAGTTTGGAAAGGAAGTGATGCCTTGAAGCTTCTGTTTTTAGGATGTTGTTTACTTGGTTGTGTCTTCACATGTGATTGAGTTACAGCTTTTCTATCCATTTTATAAGAGTAATCATCTTTGACTTACAAAACTGTGCTTTAGGCACATAAAGAAGTTGTAAAGCTTTTTGAGGTGATAGGGCTGAGCCAATCAGATGCCTCTTTAGTACCTACACCCTCTGCAGTAGGACTTGCAAACTCCTTTTGTGAAGGGGAAGATCAACACATTAATTTATTGCACTCCTGCACAGTGGGATTTTGGCATGCCTTGCTGCAAATTGGAGAGCATCACATCAGGGTTCTCATATCACTAATAGAACAGACACATCAGTCATTAAATAGGACAGCTGAAAGGCCTCTTTCTCTTTATGCTGGCTCTTGAGGAGGTCTGTAAAATATAAAAACCTGGGGCTATCAGGCTCATGCACTGATGCTGAGGTGGGATTGGGTCAGGGAATGGTGGATGAGGCTGGAGATGTACGTTATCAATATGATAGAAGGAAGAACAGGAAAAAAGGTAAGTCCCAGTGGAATCCATCCTTTGCCTTTGTCACATTTCCTTTGCCAGAAAGCAAGCACTGTCTCTGCATCCCATCAGTGCTGAGGCACAGCTGCCTTTCCCCTGGCCTTGCTGCATCCCAGGGAGTGCAGCCAGGGAAGTGTCTCACATGACTCTGCTCTTCCCACTCCTCATCCCATGCCTCCCTGGCAGCACCATTCACAGGCTTCCCAAAAGGTAAGGAGGTACCAAGACATTGCAGCCCCAGCTGCAGAAATGGGGCAGCATCTCCTAAGGTGCATGGCTGTGTTCTGTAATGCCTGGACATCAAGGGGCTGTGCTCTTTCATTCTCTGTTTGCCTCAAAAAAGTGCTCTGTAGACTGCTGTGAGAGTGGAGGTTTGTTTAGCTGCCCTTCCTGAATCAGCTCAAATGTTAAGAAATTTCCTTCAAGTCCAGTTTTAAAACTTATCTGTTTGTTAAAACAGTTCTATAGGACAAATGTAGCATTAGGATGCATCATATGGATCCTATGGAAGGCTGGTAAAAAAATTAATTAATGAATGGATTACAATGACCTATAAATGTCATTGTTTCATCTCAAAGATATATTGGTACTGTAATTTTTACTTAACTCTTTCAAAGGACCACATGTGGGCACCACTGAATGGATACGGAAATTATTTATCCAGCATGTTAAGGGGACATTAAAGCATTTCATAGCATGTGGTAGGGCCTCTCAGTGAGGCAAAAGGCACAGATCAGCTATCCAGCTGTGGTGTGCTGCTTTGGCTGTGCCAAAGCCACCAGATGATGCAGCTTTCCTGCCTGTCTGCCTCTAAAGCAAATGTGAGCCTCATTCCCTAGGAGGGGGCTAGATGGACCAAGGTGGGGGATCCCCATCTTCAGATCCACAGTGGAGACAAGGCTGAGTTTTTCAGCCTTCTTACTGCCTGTTTTATTCCCTGTCTGTACTTTCTACCCCAGGGTTATTTTGCCCCATGTCAGGTGGCACCAGCCTTTGTATGGCTGCTTTGAAGAGGAAATGCAGCATCCCTTAGAGATCAATGACTTGTGGCTGCTGCCAGCTTCAGTGATTGTAGTGGTTAGGAAATGCTTTGTAGTTGTGACTTCTCTGCAAAATAATAATAATACTAAAAAAAAAAATTAAAAAAGACAAGCATCCATGCTGTATGGGCTCCAGCTCCACAGGGGGGTGGCCAGATCCACTGCCTGCCTGCTGGGCTTCTTCCAGCTTGGGGTACTGGCCTGACAACTCTGGCTTATGTCTTGCCAGTAAACACTAGTTGGGAATAGGTTATATACTATGTATACACACACACATATATATATATATATATATATCTCCATCCATGTATAAAAATCATATATATAATTTATATATTTATACACACAAAAAAAAAATGAAAACTATAAATGCAAATTTGATATGAATGTTAAAAGTACATACATAGTACATGCAATATCTATATATGCAAAATAATTTTATTTATTTGTGGTTATTAAATATATATGAAAATATAAATATAGACATGAAAAGAAGGCCCATGGGGCTGGGATGCAGGTGCATATGCTCCTCTGTAGCAGAAAATTATGGCCATGAACTATGGCAGCAACTCCAAGAAGCTTCTGGTGACATCATAAACCAGCTGAGCTTTGCCCTCTGGGTTTATGATGATGTCATCAGAACACCTTGGTAGAGAGTACCTTTAGCCTCACAAGTCACAAGTGGCCATCATTTATTTGATAATCAATATTCTGGGTGACACTGCTAATGGTTTTGTGGGCAGAATCCAGCCCCACCTCCACTGGAGCCTTGGCAGGGGCTGGGACACACAGCCTTTATTACTGGTGCAAACCTGAGTGGGAGTTTGATTATTACTTTGAGTCAAGTGTCTGATTGGCTCAGGAGCTGTTTTTGGAGGAAAATAGAGTGATTTTTGACAATAATGAAACATTGGTAGCCTGAGTGGTACACACAGAATGGACAGGCATGATCATAGTCCAGTTTCTGTCCTGACCCCAGATGCCAGAAGGTCTTAAAACCCAAGTGTAAATTCAGGTGCCTAAAAATTGCTCCCCAAAATACAACAGTAAAGCTATGGAAACCACGGTGTCTTTTGAAATCTTTACTGTGTCTCTGTTGGACCCTGGGAGACCAATCACATCAGCCTTTTGGAAAATCATGTGCAATGCATATTCCAGCCAGCCCCAGCCAAAGTCAAACTGCATGCTCAGCATAGAGATGATCATGACAACAGTTAGAAGAAAAAAACTTGCATAGTATCCACCAGTGAGGTTGGGTAACATGTTCAGTAAGATTTAAAAAAAACCACAAACAAACCTGGAAAAAACAAGCAGCAAAAAGACCCCACAAAAAATCCAGCAGGACAGTTTACAATCAATTTTAAGTATATTTAACACCGTGATTTTCTTCTTTTGGATTTACATGCTGGAGAAGATGTCAATGCAGCAACATGTGAGTATCCTTTGGCTGGCACCTTTGTTTTTAAAATTATATGGTCTGATTAATTTTAGGTGGAAATTGCAAAAATGATAAACAAGGCAGGGACATAAAATGAGAAATTATTCTCCAGTGTCAGGAAAATTTGGAGTTAGCACAGAGATTTCAAGACAAATAAAGTTTCAGCTTATTTGCATATTTGCATAGCAAAAACAAAAAAAAATTAAAAGTAAAAAATTAAAAAAAAAACAGAAAAAAAAATTCATATAGGTCCCAAGGAGTGATAGGAACTTCTCTCAAATTCTTATATATTAGTAGGGTATAAAAAGGTGTCAGCTTGCAAAGTAACCATAGCAACATGTTTTCATGAGTTCTTGTTGAGAAGCCAAAAACCTTTGTGAGCAATAAATCAGCCCATTTATATCTCTGAACTTAAGCCTTTTATTGGTTACTGATTAACTTAACTATGCTGCCTGACAAATCTTCATAATAAGCCAACCAACAAGCCCTCAAAAAAATCCTTCAAACTATGTTTAAAGGGCTATCCCTGAAACATGCTCCAAATTACAACGAATTTGGCAGTCAGCATGTGGTCATGTGCATGTTTCAACATGGATCTAAACCCCAGAAATCACAAGATGTAGAGCTATAAAAAGAGATCTCTCTGCAACTACTTTAAATAAATATATGCCTTTATATTTATCAGCAGTGTTGCTATGGGCAAAATAATTAGTAACTACTAATTAATGTAGTTTTTCTGAAGGAATATAATGTGGAAATATCTGTGGACTGTCAGTGCTGCTCTTGCCTGTGCTAAAGTTGATAACAGCAGAAAGGTAAATTGTGGGGTTTTAGACATTTACTCTGTGTGCATCCTATAGATTGTGAAAATGGGAATCCAACATCCTATTCATGTATAAATGTATATATGTCCTCAGGTCAGGATGTTGCTGGGAGGCTATTCTTATTTTCTTTGATGTTTTTTTGTTCAAGGCTTATGTGAGATTTTGGCTTCCACAGTGAGTCTACATTTAAATTAATTAATCTGTTGACAGTTATATTGTACTAAGTAGCTTCGATATAAAAGATGATTCCCAGATTCTTTTCCATCCAACTTAAAAAAAAAAAAAAAAAAAAAGAAAACAAAAGAAAAGAAAGAAAAAGAAGAAAGAATTTGAGGAACCTTGTTCTAAACATCTGTCTGGGCAGATGTCAAAATGCAGAGTGTTGCTGCATGATACTGTGTGAGTATATGACACTATGTTATTACTCTTGGCTTAAATATTCTCAGTGGATTTTATGATCTATTTAGAAGCAACCTTCGATGGGAGTGTAAACTCCTATCTTTTGTCATACAATAGGCACCTTCATGGAACTAGTTCTAGAGTAAATATTGAAAAATAACACAATGTTTTCTACTTCTTATTCACAGCATATGAATATTTATACAGAGGGAATTACAGGTATGTGCCAGTGGAAAAGATTTGGCAGATTTTCTTTGAAAATGAATTTTGGTGAATAAACTCCTTTTGAAGTAAGGTTGTTTTGTTCTGAATTGCTCTGGATAGAATCATAAGCTTCGAGCTGTACTTTAGCCAGCTGATTATAATCTAGTGCAATAACCTGCATTTCTTCAAGAAATGAGAGAGAGTGTCAAGGACATTGCAAATCCAATAGTAATTTAGGGAATTAAGCTAGAATGAGACAATGCTTGTAACACTAATATTCCAGAAACATGTTGTTTAATTTTTCTATCCAGATTGCATATATTAACCCATTTTATTAACCTGTCTATAGCCTTGATTCAATAAACCATTCCTATTCAGTAGAGCTCTAAAGCATATGTTTGCCTTTAAACACATGCTTAAATCCCATTGACTTTTTAATGCTTAAAGTTAAGCATGTGCTTAGATGTTTTTGCTTGCCCTTGCAAAATAAAATTTTAAAACAAAGTATCCTGGGGAAAAAGAAAGAATAAAGGATAAAATTTTAAAAAGCTTATAATAAGAAAACAGCTCCTCAAACTGCTCATTTCCCCCTGTACTCTCAAGAACACTCAAACTATTTTTAACTAAATACCTGAAACAAACAGAAACAATTTTCATGCCTTATTTTGGAGTGCATTTGGACCTAAAGCCATGGAGATTCTCTGCCAAGACATGAACAATAGCAGGAATATCTCACTGTTTGCTTAATGAGCGATGAATGGAAAGTGTGAAGGTGAAAAGACAGATTCTGGGTTTGAGAGTGACAAGGTGAGACTGCTTCTTTATCACACCTTTCTTTTTTTAAATCCAAACATCATTTTCAAAGCAGTAAAAAAAAAAAAAAAAAAAACAAAAAACAAACCTGTGGCTGGGAATGGCTCTGTAGCTCTCGCAGCCAACTGATTTGAGTTTACTCCCATTGCTTGCTTCATGGGAAATGTCAGCTTGCTACAGAAAGTTTTAATTGGTTTATGAGTGATATATTCAAGCTGCTTATTTCCTAAAACATCTGTTTTTGTTTTAGTTCCCCAATGTCAAATGGTTGGTGATATCCCAAGGTAGCACGCTGTTTCCAAGTCATATTTCCTGGGGTATCTATCAATAAAAAGGCCCTTAAATTGAGCATAATGAAATTAGTACAAGGTAGTCAAGAAGTCTCCCCAATCAAGATATCAAAATGTCCCTCTGCACATTATTTTTTTTTTCCATATTGCTTGTGATTGACTGCTTTTGGGGCTTGGAGGAAGAAAGCCATGAGAGTTATGGCTTATTTCATCTTCACCCCCATGCCCCTAAATTCTTTGATGGCCTTGAGCAAGTCTAATTTGTATTGTTATGGAAATTGGAATTAAGCCAGGGAAAATACAAGTCTCATGCTGCACCTGATGGCAAAATCTAGTCATTTTTCTGCTTGGTGGACAGAGAAACTACAATTTTTCTAAGATCTATACCCTACATGTGACAACAGGAGTCCTAACATAAACAAGCAATTGTGAGAGCTAAAAATGAGCAAAACATTCGTAAGAGGTTTTCATCTGCATGCACACACCAAAAAAACCCCAACAAAACTCCTCAATTTTCCACAATCTTCCACCACCCTCTGACTTGGTCCAGAAAAAGGAGAAGGGATTTTTATAAAGCAGTAATTGCTCCCAATACTGGAATTCATGCAGAAGTCTTCTCTTTGGATTACAGAAGAGAGTAGATTTGCAACATTAATCTAGTAGGTGGCCAAAAGCCCAATTTGCTCTATTTTCATTCATCACTTATTGTGAATTTTGTTTTTAAGCTTTTGGGGGAAAGGAATGTTTGAGGAGTTGTTTTTTTCCTTTATTAAAGAAAGCCAGTTTGAGGCAGAGGCAGTCCAACTGAAATCAGTCAAAACAAAGCCCACCTCAAGTCTAAATCAAGTAAGTATTACTTTTCAAAATAAGCTCAAAAGCAGAAGACGGGAAAAGTTTGCAGATCAACTTTCTTACCAAACTCATTTGCACCCAAATGAAATGAAGTTATAAGGATAAAATTCTCAGCAGATTTGCACAGCACAGTAATAGCCTTTATGCTTGGAAATTTATGGGCCATGGACAGTTTATAAGAAACGATGTAGTTCATCACAGAAGCAGACTGATGGAGCACATGGGAGCATTCTGTGCAGGAAGTTGGGTTTTGGAATAATACTTACTTTGATAGAGTTGTTTTGTTAGCTAAGTAAAACAGTAGGGAAGCCAATGGCCACTTAGGCTTCAAACATAAATATATATTTATAAGTCACCCAGCTGCTTAATTGAGCTCTCTAGTGTTTTCCCTAAGTATATCTTAACCAAAAAAACAGTAATGCAGAAAGTAACAACAGCACCAAAGACCTGCAATTTGCTAAGTTCACTTAATTAGTCAGTAATAGTTAGAAGGGAAATGGAGCATTATTTTAGGGGCAGATTCTTGGAGGTTCCCAGAGTCTCTTCAGCCTGAGTAGTGGTTCAGGTTTGGCCCAAATTGCTCTCTAGCAACTTCTTGCTGAAGAAGCAGCAGGATAGATGCCCTTATTGTACCTCTGTCTTCTCTTGGTGGCTTTTCCTCCATTGTCAGGGTACAGGGTAACATGTGCGTAACTCGTGTAATCAAGTACTCACAACCCAGTTTGGAAAGATAAACGCTGGGGCTCCTGCCAGATGCTGGCTGTGTTTGCTGTGGAGGGGGAGGGAAGTACATGGGGCTTCAAAATGTTCTCCAAGGGAGGTTACACAGGGGATGGTTCATTAAATTTGAGCAAAGAACTGGAAAATAAGATTTCACACTCATAGGCTTGAACAGCCTTGGCGAATTTGGGATTCCCTAGAAAACCTTGAGGAAATTTGGCAAGTTCTAGGGAGCTTCAGGAAATGCTGGAGGCATTTGCAAAGGTGTTTTATTCTTAGAGCAGATCTCCAAGGTGAGGTAGAGGGTACAGCCTCCCACTTCATGCACCCTAGCCAGCTCTCAAAGCCCTTTCTGGCTGTTGGACCCAAGGAATGTGGATGGTGGGGTCTTGAGTTTGGCTTCAGCAGTCCCACTGTCATAGGTTTTCCTAGATGTCTGTTTAATTGAGAGCAACAGCCTTAATCCATATCTCCTACTTTCCAGGTAAATATCCTAACTTGGAGAATATAAAATACAGAGTGACGTGGCTCTTAATCTTTTCTAATGCAATTGTTTGTCTCCATGCAGGCAGTTTAATATCATTTACCAATTCTTTGATCTGTTTGAGATTTGAGCTTGAGGCTTGACCAGAGCCAGTCTCGAGGACTGAGTTTTCTCTCCCTCCCCAAACAGGAGTACTCACATCCTCTGAAAAAGTCTAGGAAGTTTTAGGGAAGAAGGCTTAAAGGAGAGGATAAGATTTAAATATTGTTTTTAAAGTGTGTGCAGTTTTTGGCATCACAATATATTAAAAAAAAAGAGCCACTGGAATGCATCCAAACAAGGACTCCAAAGATAGTGAAGAATCTGGAGGGGAAGTCACACAAGGAGCAGCTGAGTTAGATTGGTTAGTTCAGCTTGGAAAAGAGAGGACTGAGGGGACACCTGAGAACAATCTCCACTTTCCTCACAGGGGGAAGACACTGATCTCTTTTCTGTGGTGACCAGGAATGGAAACTGAGGGAATGGCATGAATGAGGTTTAGGTTGGATATTTGAAGAGACTCTTCATCTGGGGGTGTTGGACACTGGAATAGGCTCCCCAGGAGAGTGGTCATAGCAACAAATCTGACAGTTCAAGGAACATTTGGCCAACACTCTCAGGTACATGGTGGGATCATCCTATGCAGGGGCAGGTATTGGACCTGGATGATTCTTGTGGGTTCCTTCCAGTTCAGAATATTCTATGATGCTATAAATACTCCTTACAGTAATTTCTTTAACTGGGATCCCAGAAACATTAGAAGGCCTGAAATATCAGAGACATGTCCAGTGTGGCCAGTTTTGTGAATATGCTCCTATAGCTGGTGTTCATGGCTCCATTCTGCAAATTCACTGCAATGCCTGATGACTGGAAAAATGGTTTCAGCTGATTGTCCTTATTTCCTCTTTCTCCTCCCAGCTCTCAAGTGTATTTGTGTTCAAACCAGGGTTTGCTCCTTATCATGCTCACAGCCCATTTCCTCCTCCTGTTTTATAGGCAGTGAAGTCTAAATGGTGAATTAGTGACATCTTCATTATTATGGCAGTAGAGTGCAGTGCCATGCTAATGCTGTTCCCTGTAGTAGTGAGCAGAAGGAGAAGCTAGGATGGGAGACATAACGATCGTATTCCAGAATAAATATCTGAAACGACAGGCAAAAATTGCTGTGCCACATCAAGGCTTTTCCTGTAGCTTTGTGTCACCAGCTGAAAACTTCTTGGAGAACATTTCCTCACTTCAACACTGCCCTCCTTTCTCAAGGTGCAGCTGAGTTTATGCAAAGCCACTGAGCTACGTGGCTGGAAATAGAAATTGGTACTTCAAAGAGCTCAGCTTGCTGAGGGGATGGACTCAGGGGGAGCAGCTCCAGATTTATAAAGAGCTCTTCCACCATAGTTCACACCTTCCTTAGGAGAAATGCCATGAGTAAAACTGCCCCAGAGCTCACCAGAGAGTAGGAGCCAGATGCTGCAGGGTTTTGCTGCTTTTCCTTTCTCATGTGAAGCAGGGGAAATCTTTCAGTATTGGGTTGTTTATTTTGTCTGGTGGCATTTGAACCACAAAGGACAGGGTGAGTGAGATCTTAAAGAATGTGGTGGTTCAGGCAGCTCGAAGGTGTTGAAGAGTGCTGCATGAAATCAGTTTACAGCATTTTAAAATGTGGTTTTTGCAAAGCAAAACTGGCAGAGTCATTTCCCATCCCACAAAAGTTGCTTTTGAGCTCTGGATTTGTCCAAAGCCTGAACCTCTCTGTGGACATCAGACAAACCTTGTTTCTGGAGCAAAACTGGAGAATTCTTCTGCTGTCCTCTCACTTTGCCCCCATTCCACAGGCACACGTGGAATTCCAGTGTAGCTCCTGGAATGTGTGCTGAAGCCTGCTTCTGCATGGCTCAAAAGGGATGTCCTTGCAATGCTTCACCCTCCAGCAGGCTGGGCCTACCAGTGAGGATTTACAGTAGAGTTCTCTTGCTTCTTGATACACCACCGAGTCCAAAAAAAAGGTAAAAATGCTGTGCCTGAACTCAGGGAATTTTCCCTTTGTAAAATGTCGGTCTCAGTTTGCTCTGGGATAAGCTGTCCATTTGAAGGAATGACAAATGAATAAAGCACTCTGATCCCAAATGGCTTGGTAAGCTGGAGGGGTACTGGCAGCTGGGAATAAGGCAGTATTGCTGAAGAACCTCCCGGGCACCAGCACCGTCCCAGGGACACGCTACGAGTCCCTGCATCCACAGCACAACATCTGTGCAGAGCTGACCCTCAGGCATGATGTGCAGAGACATCCACACCTGTGCTGCTGTCCTTGGCACTTCATCACTGGGCAAACTGCATCCTGCCTAATTCTATACATTTACCCTCATGCAGTCATTTGCTCACTTATAATTCGAAGCCTACAGTTCTGACAATAGGCAAGTTTACTTTTCAATTCAGAGTTAGAAGAATGTGCTTTATTCACTTTTCACCCACTTAGAATTTTGTATTTTATTTTTTTTAACTAGAGGTGTTATTTTAATTAAAAATTAATATTGTGCACCTTGAAGAAAGCTTTAGTTTGTACTCATAAGCACAAGTATATAAAGCCAACAAATGTAAGAGAGAGAAAACAATTGGTCACTTATAAGTAGGGAGACCTCTGTGTGATATCATCTACCCTTTTGTTTTGCAGCCCCAGGGTCTTATTTCAGGAGTGCTGTTCATTGCTAGGTGGGACATGTAAAGGTGCTAGTGCAGCTTGCAGTCTCCCCCTGCCACCCAGCTCTGGCAGGCTGCCCTCAAGATGAATTTCCCAAATATTTTTCTTGTTCCTCAGAAATCAGAGACATGACAGAGGGTCTGGCAGTAGGACAGCTGGCACAGCTCAAAGGTGCCAGAGCTTTTGTGGTGACCATCTGACCCAAGGACGTGTCGCCTGGCTCTCTCAGCTGCTCTCCCAGCCTCCTGCTCTTCTTTCTCCTCATGTGACATGTCCTCTTCAACGTAATCATCCTGCCTTTGGTGTGTCATGGCAACTGTGTCAGATGTTTTATTAGTACTTTTTTTCTTCTACCCTGCAACTGAACCCAGTCTCCTGGGAAATATGGACTGAGCCCAAAAAACATTCATGTGCCTGCCAAAATGTCATTTTTTGAACCTGTGAAGGAAGAGAAAACAAGAAAGGCAACAAAAAAGGGTCATCGTGTTCTAGGTAAGGCCACATGTTGTGGCTTTCATCATGCTTATAATTTGGATATTTCTCAAGTAGATAGGAGCTGCTACAGAAGCAACATTGCAGAAGTCATGGCACATGATGCTGGAAGAGACCCTGTGAGGTCACCAGGCACTGTTCTTTACCTATGCAGAAGTAGCCATTCCTGGAATAGGCCAAAAAACCCCAAAGGACTGAAGGCTGCTTAGCATGGTGCTCTTTAGACTCCATCTCTATAAACTCAATGAGACACAAACATTGGGGGAAGAAAACCAGTTGTTTTTATATCTTCTAATGGTGTTGTAATCTCTTGTCTATCGTCATCAGGTCCAGTAAAGGAAAAATATCTAACTCTCCTTATCGTGGTCTTTTTGAGTTTCACACTTGACATAGCTGCCTGGTGTGACCCAATGTCCACCACTGCTTCAGAACTCAAGACCATGGTTGCTTTTAGCCATCCTTGCTGATTTTCTTGTGGAGCCTGCTGGTTTCCTGTGTGAGCTTCTTTGCTCAAACCAATGCTTTCCCATCCCTAAACTTCATTCACTAAAGTAGGCTAGAGTTTTGCAGGAGGTATGGGGTATTTTTGTGTACTTTTTAAAATCTTTGGGATGTGGCAGGCTTAGGGGAAGCCCAGAACTTTCTCTCACCTCAGATCCTGCAATGGCCTTGTGAGTGTGTCCCACAACAGGTGGGCAATATGGCAGAAAACAGCAGAGGAATAGCAGGTAAGTCAATAAATTCTCAGCAGGCAGCATAACTTCCCAATGAAATTGCTAGCAGGCACTTCTGGCCCACTGTGTGAGAGAAACTGCAGCCCTCAGGTTGAGAGCAGGCAAATTTTGCTCCTCTGCCAGGAGAGACTATAAAATACTGGATTGGCACTGAGTCATGTTTTTGGGAAGTGGGAGAACTGCAGGAATCAAAGCTCCTGGAGGTGGCTGACCGCTCCAGCAACAGTCATGTGCTGGAGATGAGTGAGGGAGGGAGGGAAAGTCACATTTTTTCAGTGAATCTAATTGCACTGAGTGGTGGCTGGAGGGGTCCTGCAGTGCATTTTGCAGGAGTTTACATAGTTCTGGATCCTCTACCACTTAGAATGGAAAAAAGAAAGCCAATCTGTTTGATCAGGCCTCTCCCACTCGATATGTGTATTGGATTTTACATTAAAGCTTTTAACAGCTACGTACACATCTGAGCTGGAGCTATTGTTAGCCCATGTGATGGATTAAGATCAAGAATGTTAATGTTATCCAAAGGAACGCTTTTTAATGTATATTGCGATTGTATAAACAGGGTCACCAGAGCTAAATGGGATGTCAATGACCTATGAAGATCATAAAGTAAACAAAAGATCTTAAAATAAGCATGTAACCTGAACATGTCGGGGATTGTTGTATATCAAAGGCATTTGCTTATATAAAGTAAGGGAAAATTACTTACAAGTAATGTTATTTGCCACAAGTCTACCTCTTGCCTCCTCTACAAAGGAAACCTATCCGAAGGGACTGGGGTATGTCTCCATCTACAAGGAAGCAGAGAGCAGGGCCTACAAGCATAATAAACATGCTTAAATCCCAGGCTGTAGAGATAAGCTGTCGTTGCTGGTGAACAGCAAGCTCCTCCAGCCCTCAGTGGAGGGGGAGGGAGGACAACACCAGCAAACTGCTGCCAGGAGAGCTCCAGAGCCCTTGTGACACAGGCAGACCATGGCAGCCCATCAGACCAGCCAGTTGAGTGGGAATTAGCAAACATCAGAAAACATAAGAAGAGAGTAGGAGCTTGGTATTTTTCCCCCTATCAGTCCATTAGCATTCCTCTTCTTGCTCCATACCATTGTGATTGAGAAATAGGGGTTTTTTTTGGGTTTATTTTTGCTTATGATAGTCCCTAAATTATTGCTGGGAGTGGGGTGTAAATCCCTTCTTCAAGATGCCCCAGACTATGTAATTTTTTTTGTGAAACAACAGGGATAAAATTGGAAGATTTGCCTGGAGAAGGGGGATTCTGGGGGTCTCACTATCCTGTCTTTAGTACAGTTGGTCATCCCACCAAAATGCAGAGCCTTTCATTTTGGTCATGGATTGGATCCCAGGCCATTCACTTAAGTCTTGACTTGATGATCCTTGTGGGTCCCTTCCAACTCAGAATGTTCTTATTCTGTGATTTGCCCTCACTGATTTTCATTGTATCACCTTCAAGCTGCTTCTGTAGTTTTGAGTTCTAACCCTGTCCATAAAGTCCCTCTCAGCCTTGTCTCTTTGCAAATTTAATGTGTTCTACCCTATTAGTTTGAGCACTAATAGAAATAAATGCCAGGACTGGGACTGCTCCTGGAGAATGCTTCTGCCTTAGCAACCAGGAGTTGTAGACAACGCCTTTCTGGAAATGGCCTTAAGAAATAGTCTTACACTTAATCCAAAATAGTTCTGTATTGACCGTGTTTTCTTGACTTGCTTATGAGAATGTTGCAACAGTTTACTGAAGTTATATTGCTCTTTCTCTACCAGTTGTTGTGATATCATGGGAGTATTCTCTATTGTTCTGATAATATTTTCTTTTGCCATAAGTCTGTGTTGGCCAATTCACATTTTGTTGTTATCTTCTAGGTTGTTTTCAGATAGTGTAGTTGTTCCAGATTTTTTTCCTAAGCAGGTTAAATTACTGGTCTAGAGCACTTAATCTCTTTAAAAACTAAAACAATATAAAATATTAAAAAATAAAAAATAAAGACCGAGAAATAAACCCCCAAAAGACATTCCCTTGCCTCCCATAAGGCTTCAGATTGGCATTTGAGACATGGGCACAACTAGTTCCTTGGTTACCAGAGGTGATTTTCTTGAAGACCACATAAGCTGGAAGCATCTAATTTATTCAAGCTTTCTGTGAGCTTGCTCTGCTATGACTTCAGGCTGGGAGTTTACCTATTTGCTTCTGGAGTTATTTTTATGGGGCCCTGAGTTATGGTTAATCCCAACATAAAATGATGGAAAGCAGACTGGAAACACAGGGAATTAATCAATGATTTTGTCATTCTGTGTTACTATTTTGCTGGCTCTGCAGAAATCTTGCTGGATAGGAGGGCTGGAAATAAGACTCTATTTATTCATTTAATCTCTGTCATTGTCTGCCAGACACTGTCATATCTTAATGTCCTGCTGGATAACAGTGTGGATGAAGTGGATCTTGGTACCTGTTATAGGGAAGGTGTAAGTCCTCTCCAAATAGCTGGGCACTGGGACTAAGGGAGATGACTGCTCCCAGTTGCTGTTAGTGAATTACCCTTTGCCTGCAGCTCTGATCCTTTACTATATGTACCCTGCCTTGCAGTCCTGACAGGGATTAAGCTTGCAAATGACACCCTGAGAAGAACAAGGCTGCTTAGGAGTAAGAGACTGTGGAGTTACTCTTCCCTGTGCCTTGTTTCTTCTCCTCACATCTAGCAGACCTTTTCTGTGCCCTTCCTGTTTCCTGCCATCAGTGCTAGCAATCTGGTGTCTTAGTGCCCTAAAATGTTCAGGAAGGCCAATATCCAAGTGTTTTCCTGCCTCTTCTGGGCTTTTACTGCCATCTTACCTTCACTGAACAACCCCCCATGTGACCCCCATATGCCTCATATCCCACAGCTCTCCCCAGTGGGCAGGAAAGTGTGCCCATGACAAAGGACGCCTGAGAACCAGGTTCTCTGCTCTCATGTGAGCATAAATCTTCTTCCAGCTTTTGGGAAAGAGTTACTGATGTTTAAAGTGATTGTTTTGGTTGCCAGCTGCCCAGCAGCATCCCTCACTGTTCCCATATTACTTCTGTGGGTTTCTTTGCCTTGGTGTTATTTGGTTTTTAGCTTGTTTCAGAGAGAGTTCATTTCCATTTACCTCTGGGAATTTCCTGTTACCTCAATAAGAACTGGAATATCAATGTTTTAGAAAAATGACATAGAGAAAAATGGGCTTATTTCCTTGTCTACTGGAAAAAGAGTAGAGTTTGCAGGATTGACAGTCCTTTGCTTTTATGTTACCTATTAGATATGGGCATGTTTTGGTTTAGGGTAAACCTGGGAGTAAACTTCATCATAAAGTCACTCCAGGACAGGGCATATAGTTCTGATTTCTTCCTTAGGTATATGTACTAATGCACCACAAAGAAGTGAAAACTGCTCATATGCAAAATGATCCTTTCTACTTGAGCAAGCTCTTCTTAGCATGCAGAAATTCAGCTGTTCTCCATCTCAGATATTACAATAGTAATCAGCAATTTAAAACTCTTTCAATGATTGTTAACCCAAAAGGTTTTGTTTGTTTGTTTATTGGCACTGACTAATGGTTATTATCAGCTTTGAATGACATTCAGTATTCATTTTGCAGCTCTGTCTGTTTTCAAATATTTGGGGATGTCCTTGTTAGGATGCTTTCAATGCAATTCTATTCACAGCAATTCCAAAGCACGCGCGCTGTATGTGATCAATTAATCACCGCTTGTAATCAACATTTTTTCTTAACATGCAGAAACACAGACAGTAAATATGACTTAAAATGTCTTTGTTTTGTCAGGAAATGACCTCCCAATGTGCTTTAAAATATGTAAATAGGTTTGTGCTCTGAGATGAAGGATTGCTGTGTGGTTTGTCTAAGGAGACTTGTATGGTAGAGATGTAGTGACTGACATTTTGTATGACTTAATATTAGGGCTGGTGGCTGTGTGCTGTAACTTTGATCCACTTATCTTTAGGGAGTCTGATAGTGAGTGTTATGGCTACTGTCTTGAGTTCTTAGGACTGGAAACAGCAGGTGTTCAAAAGGAATTACAGGTTTGCTAAAGGAGGAGACCAAAGAAACTTCTCAACTGAATAAATTGCTTCACTTGATGGTAGAAATTTAACACATTTTTAAAACTGGTGCAAATGACTTTAGAGCAGAGCTAGTGAAGTTAAGCATCAAGCAACTTCAGGTGTTTCTGTCCCTTCAAGGTTGTTACTGTTGTTTTTGCATGATGTCTACACAATCCTTTTTCTTGAAAAAAAACACTGACCTGGAGTAAACCAGCTTTTAAAACAGGAGGTGAATTTTGTGGTTAAGGTGAAGAACTGTTTGGGAGAGATTAGATTATTTCCTATCTTTCCATTATAGGGTTTTTCCTGTTTGTTTGTCTGCATTATCTTCCAAAACATCTGGTGTTTGCCTCTGTTGAGACAACAGGATCTGCAGGTTAGATCCTGTGTGGTCTTGTCTTTTGAGAAGAAAGGGCATTTGGATAAGTTAAGTAGCTGGGAGACACAGAAAGGACTGGTCTTGAAGGGAGTTTCCAGCTGAAGATGGATGAGCTCTCCTGCTTCATGGACCCGTTCCCCTGTTACCTGATTTCTTTGACATGCTGGCAGTCGCCTTAGCTGGACTCTCGCTGAGAGACAGTCAGCACCACACTCACAGCACTGCAGGAAAAATAAACCTGTTCAGACTAAGCAAAACACTTGGAAAAACATGCAGATGTCTTTTAAATTTTTTTTTTTTTTTTTTGGTGAGTTCTGAGTTGTGCTTCCTCTTACAGCTTTGCATACAAAGACCTTTTTGTGAAGGTTGTTGGCCTTTGCACTAGATTTGGTAATTTTCTTCTGACGCCAGTGTCATTGAGGAGGACAGAAGAAAGGACTGATGACAGGAGCTCATTAATTAAAAATAGATACTGTTTTAATCTTGATCACTATCTTGAAACCATGGCAATACCAAAATGCCTTGGCCTCTTATTTTCTTCTACACCTGATTACAACTAGAGAAGTCAGGATCTTCCCTGTGCTGCACCACCATCCAAAGCATTGAAATGGGAGTCTCAAGAGATCTGTGTAGACTTTTTGGGTTGTGCAGGCAGATTGATACCATCTGGAAGTTTGGTTGGGCACAGGATTTGAAATCTGGACCCTGATACTGGCTTTTTAGTCTTCCATTTTTCTAAAGTAGTTTTTCAGTGGGAGTAAATGACTCTAATTGTATTGAAGGAGCTTGACTAATTCACACCAGCTGAGGGACTGGCCCCTGAGGTCTGGGCTGGCCTGTTCTTTCTGAGCAATTTAAAAAAAACACCAACTTCTTGGATAATAGTGTAGAAATGGAAGTCCTTGGCTGCTTTGCATTCAGTTTGAGATGCAGCAGCTCCTTCTGGGAAGAATGTGTATTTCCATGGTGGCTCTGGCAGAGAAGATGTTTCCACTTAGGGAAATGGGCATCATTTGCCTTATTCCACTTCCATCCAGGAAAGGGATGATGAGGTGGTGGGTTGAGGCTCTAGCAGCACATGTCTGATGGTCCTTGCTGAGATGGGCCAAGTAGCCACAGAGTGAACAGGAAGCAAAACAATGTGGTGGCTTTTAGACTCCAGGCTGTGGACTGGGATGGCAGGGTGCTCTTCACTGACTGTATAGAATCTGCTTGCTGGGTATAGAACCCCCAAGTTGAGGGTGCTGAGGCTGGGAAGTACCCTGCCTCTCTGATGTCCCACCATAATTTTGGTGCAGCACACATACTTCATTCCCTCTTAGAAACTTCTTGGAAATGGGCTTCTCTGTTCCAGGGTGAAGTCCTAGCCTTGTGAGCCTTAGGATTTCTGTGATCCAGCTGAACAAGCTGTAGAAATCTTTGCATAATTTTTGCACCTGAATATTCGACACACTGGATTTTAACACTATTAGAGGAAAGAATGCTGTGGTTCAGATGTTAATACTGAATTGCATCTTTATTTTGGTTTTTTTTTCTTTATTCTGCTTCAGCTGTAGAATCAATTAAAGGAGGAGAAAAAAAAATGCTGCTTGTCACTTTCTCAGATGGTACTAAATGATCTTTCTGCTGAAAGAAGAAGCTGATTCTAGGTAGCAGCACTGAAGCTCTATTGTTAAAGTCAAATCCTGTTTGTTGTTTAGGCCAAAGGAATAAAATATAAATATGTACAAATAGGGAAGCAAGAGAAGAGGGAAAATAAAAATTACAAAAGACAAGAAAACTCAGTTTCTGATGCTTACTGGTCACCTGCTGCAAAATCAGTGGATGATATTTTTGCTTGTTGTGGGCTTTAGAGGAATCAGACAAAATGCTTAGCACACGTATATCCTGCTCCATTGTATCTCTCTCTACCTGGGCTGTTGTCTTAGCTTGCTTCCTATCAAGGACTTGCAAGAGATGATTTTTCCATGGCTGAACAAGCTTGACCTTTATTAGGCAGAAGGTTAAGAAGAGAGAAAATGGAAGATAGAAGTGACAGACCTAGAGTGACTATTAATAGGAATTGAGGTTTACATCTCAGTTGCTGCTGAGGGATTCAATAGAATCTGATAATCCGTATATTCTTATCTGGAGCAGAGTTGCACTGACAGGCATGATTCTTGTTTTCTTCCCCTCAGGTGGCTGGGTTGGCACATCTTTTAATATCTGCAGGCAATGATATATGTCTGAGTACCAGCATCAGAGATGGCAGGCTGCTCTGCAAAATTGCCATCCACAGAAGCTTTTGAGTTGTAAAGCACCTCTTGGTAATGCAATCTCCAAAAAGCTTGGAAGTGTTCTAGCAGAGCTGGTCATAAAGCAAATCTCAGTTCATCCTAGCTGTGGGCTAGTTTGTGATTGTCTTTGAGCTAGTTGGCCTCAGAGACTGCACAATTCTCTGGTGGTGATGATGCTCCTCATCACTGCCATTTGTATTTGCATCTGGTCCTTGCTCATATACAGGCAACTCCCTCCTTGTGACCACACTTTGATGTGGCTAAGATGGTCCTCTGACCTCACTGAATATTTTTCAACAACCATGTAGTTTCCTCCATGAAGCCCATCAAGTTGTCATTACTTATTTCAGTTTATTTTTGCAAATAATTTTTACCTAGGATGTGTATGTGCTGAGGTGTCTGTCTGCTGCCTTTCACTTGCTTAGGACATGGCAAGACATTATTTTGAACTTCAGAACAGTTCTTCCTCTACATAAATATTTTACAAAGCTTGCAAATGTCTTTTGGGGTTAGGAATGATTTGTTCTGTCAATTCAAAATGTTACCTAATACCAATAAATGTTAATAAAGAACTTGTAGCTGGCATCATATGCCAAAGCACTGTGCATTCATTAAAAATCACCTATGCAAGTGCAAGGCCAGCCAAAATAATCTCCTAATCAGTTATAAAAAGTCCACAGTACTTGTCAGGAGTTCAGTGTAGGGCAATAGCATTGAGAGTTGTGGTTTCTGGCTGAGGCACTTAATCTGTTGCACATGGAGACAAGCCAGAGTAAGAAAGTCCTCATTGGGACACAATCTTTCCTATGTTTAGGGTAAAGGAATGGGGATTTAAATTTGAAAGAACAGTACGTCCTCAGGTAGTTGGTATTTTGGTTTTATTGCTGTTGTAAAGGGAAGAACATATGTCAGAGGCCTACTGTTTTATGGGGACAGTTCTGTGAGTGTTTTCCAAAATACCTGTCTCCTTCAGTATTCCAGAAGTCTCCCTGCATGTCACTTCTTATGTGAGTGTAATGGCATGTGTGATTTGGCATTCATAAGGCTGCAGAAGGGATATTTGGGGTGTTATGTATTTTTCCAAAGGCAGTCTTCCCTCAGTGGCCACGTCTTCCCATGTGAGGTAAATCCTGACCTTGCCTGTTGAAATTGCCTCATGACTCTTGGCTGGTAGTGCAAAGCTTTCATAGTAAGCAACAAGCCACTCTATCTTCCACGCTCCACCTAAGTTAGTATTAAAACTTAATTTGTTATGTCTGGTGATTTAGGACTTTAAAGACCCCTTTGGCCAACCATCACTCCTGAGTAAGTATGTCATCTTTCTGTGCACTTAAATAGAAAAGGAGTTGAAGTGTCTCCAAAGAATATACTTTTGACTGGGGCTAGAAAGCTTACATGGTCACTTTTCAGGCAGTTTTTAATATGAGATTAGATCAGGAAATACCAGAATGTGGCTCCTGAGGTGCATTCTGTAATCAAAGGGGAGCACACACTTCTTTTCTAAGTGCCCAATTGCTGTGATGATTTATTAATGGAGTAATCTCTTTCCATCTCAGACTGACAGATGTTTATGTCCAGTGTGACTGTGTTCACTCCTGTCCTGATGGAGCTCAGAAGTCCATGGGGCATGGTGGGACTGCAAATGGCTTATTGCAGAGACAGCAGGGGACACTGCCTGATGCCTTAGTGCCTCCAGAGCCAGTGCTATTTAGGGTCTGCAGCAGCCTTGACCTTTGAAACATGGTGTTCCATGCTGTGGTTCAGACCCAGAAGGTCATCTGCCTTGCAGCTCCTTGCTATTTTTTTTCCCTTCCCTGTTTTTGTGTTCATGGCATCTATGGGCTGGTGGTGTGTTTAGCTGTCATCACCGTTCAGCCTCAGGCCCTTTTTGCAAAGACACCATGAGATGTGTGTTGGGAGTCCTGTTTTGGTGATGTGTCAGGTTGAACATGCCATGTGTCATGAATGGTGGCACCCATGTGATACCAGCTTTCACACTGGCTGTGGCCAACAGCACAGCTCTGCTACGACTTGGAGATGCAGGAATTTGACTTATATTCCCAAGTGTGTGGTCCTGAAACTATGCATTTGAGCAAATGATGTTGGTTTGGCATTTTTTAAGTTGTATGCATGCCTACCCATCAGTTGAGGCAGTCTGAATGCTCCAGTTGTAGCTGCTTTGGCTTTGCCAGTCTATAAATATTCATTGTGCTTCTTTCCTTGCACTAATGAGAAGAAAACCCAAAGAAGTATTTTAAAAATTATCGTCTTCAGGAGGGCAGTGCAATACTTAGACATAGGCATTCCCACAAACTAAGATGGGTTGAAGAAGGTTTAGCCCTTGGTTTATGAGGGAAAGGTCAAACGTGACATGTTCCCAGATGAAGGATTGTCAGGATTGCTTTGCCAAACCATATTTCCAAAATTCTAGTTCTTTGTGCATCAGCACTGTATTTATTTTGGTTGTTGTTTAAAAGTGCCAGAATGAAACCTGCTGCCTCTGCTGTTTTGCATGTTGAATGTAATAAAATATGTGGTTGGTGTGACTGGATGTTGGCTTTTGTGCATCTGCTTATGTTTTGTTTTCATTTTGTTGAGTTTTATACACTTTTCTCAGCAAAAGAGGCTTGCAATATTTGTGTAGGTGTACATCAGCGCCTTGTGGAAAGGATACCTTGATCCTGGCTCTGTTTTTGATGGTGCATGGGTGGGATCACTTTTCCAAAGTCAACAGTTTAGTCCCAGGTGCTGTGTGAATCCTTAAGATCCCCATGCTAGAGCACATGAGCAAGAAGTTGGGAGTAGTTGTGTTGAAAAAACTCTCCTTTAAATGCAGACAGAAATGGTCCTTACTTATTGAGCAGCTCCTGCAATGTACTGTGGAAATAGTAGTCCCTAATATGACTGAACAAATGGAACTGAGTTTAGAATATGCATCAATGTTGCTTGGACTTCCTCAAGCTGCTAGGCAGAGAATATCTGTCACCCTCTTAACACTGATTCCACCTTTATTGCCTTACTCCTACTCTGGGCTTGGCAGACCAGAGTCAAACCATCACCACTTTAGAAAAGTTGCCCAAGCTTTCTGCAGGAAAAGTGAGAATGACCCGAATGGTTCTGTTACCAGACCAACACATAAAAATTCCATCAGTGTGAAAGGAGTGGAGTGGAGTGGAGTGGAGTGGAGTGGAGTGGAGTGGAGTGGAGTGGAGTGGAGTGGAGTGGAGTGGAGTAGAGTGGAGGGGAGTGGAGTGGAGTGGAGTGGAAGAGGTTTTTCCTGTAGCATAGTTATGATGTGCTCATGGTGAGCACTCCACTATACATGCACAGGTTTTTTTGGCTAATCCTGCAATGTCAGCACACTGAGGTATGGTTTCCTATGCTCTGGTAAAACTTCAGACAGGTATCTCAGTACTACAGAACTTCTCAACTAAATTGAAATTATTTTGCAAGGGCATCCAGAATAAATACTCTGGACAACTGAACATGGTTGGTAATACGGAACATGTGATTTATTTTTTTTAAGGAACCGATACTGGAAAACGTTTCCACACTGACAAAAACAGAACAAATGTAGGTCAGTGTCTGAAGGAGATGAAAGAAGCCAAGTGTAATGAGAGCCTATTGTTTCATGCTGACATATGCAGGAAGCTTGTGGAGAAAGAACATCAAACTAAAATGTGAGGAAAAAAGAATAGAAGGCATGAAAATCATCATACTCAAGAAAACAAAGAGATCAGAAAGTTAAGGGGCATGCTAAGAAATCTGAACTGGGAGGCTAAATAAATGAGTTTCATATTTCCCCTTCTTCCTTCCCTTCAGTTCCGGGTTTCTCTCTCCCAGTCGTCTGCTAGGTAGCAGCTCTTCTTCCTTCCAGGAATACTTTGATTTTTTTCCTTCCTCTCCTGCAGATGCCAGGGCCTAGAGAGATCCAGATGGCAAGCAGACCAGCAAAAAAGGGCCTCTTTACTATTTCATTTCTCATCTTCTTCTCAAGTTAAAAACACATGAAAGATCTATTGAAAAGAACAGACAAGCCTTATTTACTTTTTAATAAGTAAATTTAGTTTACGTATTTAACAGAAGTTAGTACACTGTTCGAACAGCTGGAATAAATATGAAGAAGCAATTTAGACTCTAATTATTTACTTTGTTCACCAGTCTTACACTGATTTTCTCGGACGTCAGAGGCGTTTTTCTGACTTGGGCAATGGGTATTAAAAATTGGTCCTTCATGCTAATGATTTCTGCCACCCATTGTCATCTGGAAACATCTTTCACAGCTCTGGCCAGCCAGTGCCTTCCTTAAAATGTCAGTGGATCTAGGGGGCTTAAATCTGTTTTCAGCTCTGTGTAGAGAAAAACTGATCACTTACCCAACAGGGTTGAACTGAAATGCAACTGCTGCAAGAGCACATAGTTATGTCTTGTGTTTTAAAAGATGAGGCACTGCTGTATTTTTTTTTTTTCCCCCAACTATTTCCTTTTCATATAGCCTTTTCCACCTCTTGTAATAGAAAAATATATTTGTGGGAAACTGTCTGTCTGAATCCTATGATACCCCATAGACTTGAGTCTTGTCATCCAGGGGCTTACCCAAGGGGGTCTGCCCTGCTCAGTGTTCAAGTGTTCCCAGGATTATCCCTTCCCATACCCTCACTTAAACAGGATGGATACCAAATTTCCACTCTGTCAATACAGTGAGGGAACTCCTGTGGCAGTCTGATGGATTGTCTGTGTCTGTTCCTTGCAAGGGGAGAATTCACAGCACCATGAAATACGTTGTCTGATGAAAGGTGCTACAGGGACATTGTTATTCATTAAAAGTTCAGTAGTTTGTGACAGTAAAATTGTGACTCAGAAAAAACCAAAAATCTCCTATCTGTCCTCCTTACAATATATAGACATGAAGCCCAGGTTTTTGTGTTGTTTTAGAGCACAGGGTGATGATGACTATTTCACTTAGTGATACATTTGAATTGGTGATTTATGCAGCCTAACATTGACTTTAATTTAGCTCATGTTACAAGTAGAGTAATTCAGTCCTTAATGAAGAGCACTTCATATGACATATTGAACATGGGATCTGACAATCAGTGGTTGAAAACCAGCCTAGGTTACATTTTCTTTTGTCATTGAATATGGGCCAGCAGTTCATAAACTTAAAGTGAGGCATGGAAACCAATCACTCTCTCTTAAGTGGTGCTGAAGACAAGAGATCTGTGTTAAAACAAACTTTCCTCATTCTTTTAAAGAAGAAGACAAAAAAACTTCCACATGAGCTGTGTTAGGCATCTGAGAAAACTGACATTCATGTGTGTATATATGCACACTCTTATTTAGTTCTCTCCTATGTGGGTATATAGAAAGCAGTGCTGTCAACAAGAAGATTCATGCCCTGACCTATGCAAAACTTTGGATTGTGTAGTAGGTGAGTGAGAGAATTTGATCTACATGTTCCTGAGCAGGTAGTTCTTGTTCTGAAGTAGTTTAAGTTACACTTACATCTGCTCTTACAGAGGTTCAGGTTAAGGCTGTTGGGTAAGGGACAAGCAGCACAGCCTGACTGGTTTTGGGAGCAATTTGGGGAGGGGCATGTGGGGGCCTTTCTATGCACACACTTAAAAGGAATCAGTGAACAGCTCTGAACAGAACTGTAAATATGCAAATATTTTTTATATTTATGTTAAGAGATTCATCCTTATTTCTCTATGAAGAAGAAAGCAAAAGTTTTGACTGCTTCCAAGAGGCAGCATTTAAAAATGAGAAAACCATTGCTGCAGCAGGCTAAGTCAAGCTTTGTTTTTTCTCAGTACAAAAAGTTGACTTAAAGTAGCATGGCAAGTGCATTCTTTGTGTGTGCAAGCCTGGTTCAGACATTTCTGTCATCCACTCCTTTCCTACTTCATTTTACAAAGCTGTAAAAGGATGCTTTTAGTATTTGAGTGTGAGAATAGGGGAAAGAATGGAGGTAAGTAAAGAATGTCAGCTTCTGGGCTGCTTGAAAATGATATATTTTCCCTTTAAAAAAAAGGGAGTGGGGGGCAGAAAGGGCAGATGCTATGTCCCAGAGTGTTTTCTGGGAAAAGGAGGATAAATGAAAGGACAGGAATAAAAAAATTGTAACAAGGGAGAGCTTGTCAGTCTCTTCTACAAGGGAGGAGTGTGGGAAAGATGCTAGTTTGGGTTAAAATAGCACTGCAACTGGACAGTCTGGGTTTTAACTCTGCCTAACATGAAATTATCCCAAACTTCCCCACCAGCTTGGATTTGAGGTGGCAATACCCTGACCAGTAAACTGCAGGTCCAAGATTGCCTGGTGCCCTGGCACAACAAAGTCAGGTGTAGGGGCAGGGTTGTTGGGCATAAGAAATAAAGGTGGCTTCATTTAAAATTGGCAATGTACTGCTCACTTTTGGGGCTTAGCCCAAGGAGCTCTTGATTTTATACTACTTTGTTTTTTTGGTTTTTTTTTTTTTTTGTTTGGTTTTTTTTTATTTTTTTTGTTTTTTTTTGGGGGGGAGGGGGAGTTATTTTGAGCAGCCTCAGTGCCCTTTGTCTAGGAAGGGAATAGGGTTGACACTAGGGAAGACAGGCAAAACTTATCACCTTGAAAATGTTAGTGGATAAAGGAATACTTTGACAAAAGAAACTCCCATATTAGAAAAATACAGTGAAGGATTCTAAATTTTCAGGCTTATATAAATTCTTGTTGAATATTCATTTGATCTTAAGCCTTCGGATTTATTTAATGCAGTATATTTGATATCTTGATGCTTTTGTAACTCTGCCTTGAAAAGAATAGCAGGGGACAGGGATGGAGGATCCAATAGAAGATCATGAGATTTTATTTTAATATTGGGCATGACATGGATTTAGTTTTCCAGGAAGAAAATGCACTATCATACATCAGTATTAAAGTGCAAAATGGTCTAATAGGTAATATCTGAAGTATTTCGGCATTACTAGCTAAATAGCTGATTGATCAAGGGAGGGATGTTTGATTTTTTTGTGGAGGACACAGTAATTAAGTAGAAACTAAATACTTCATGGAAGAAAATTAAAACAATCCCAGGAATAGACCACAAAATCCTAGGTTCCAGCTCAGCCCAACACTATACAATTTCATATTTGATTTATTATGTTTTAGCCTGGGAGCTTCAAAAGTGTCTAAAAGTTTGATAGGCAAACCCCAGTGAGATTCTCCTGGCTCCTTTGAAAATGGTAGGAATTTTCTATTTACAGCATCACTAGTGATCAATGGAATTTTTGGGACAGTTCAAGAAATATTACACAGGCTGAGTTTGCTCTTTATGAATTAGTCTGGTGTTTATTCAGCAGCTCATTTTTCATCGAAGCACAGTATTAAAATTTCACTTGTTTGTTATAAGGTTGTCAGAGTGAAATCTGTTTCCAAAAATATACATTTCCATCTTCTCGTACCCTTTTTTCTTGCTGTAGCTGAGGTTATGTCAACACTCCCTATGTAAACCCCCTCATTTCAAGGATTAGTAATGCTGGCATCATCAGCCCAGACTCAAGAATAGCAAAACCATGAAATAACCTCTCTAGGATCATGTTTTGAAACAATTGTTTTCAATGCCTTTGCCTTTTGTGTTAAGCATCCTTCTGTATACGAAGTAGTGGCATTCTGCTCCTGTTCTAAAGTTATAGTTAAAAGAAAGAAATTGTGTAGGCTCTCATATTTTCATGACATCATGAATATATTTGTGTCTCAAGTTTAAACTGGATGCCCAACTAAGACTTAAAAATCAGTCCCTGTTCAAGCTCATAACTTTTGTCATGGTGTTGTTTGCCACGCATAACCATAGTAACATCACAAGGCTCTTGGATGGTGTAATCTTTGCACTTGTTGCCAACTTTTGGATCCTCCTATAATATATACATTTAAAACAAGTATACAGCTGTATATTTGCTTAATCTGCAAATGTTTCGGCATGTCCCATGGAAAAATAAGAGCTAAATCCTGCATGAGTCTTAGGAATTCTAGTGTGGTGCTGTGGAGTTCATAATTCATTCCTCCTTCCCTATCTGCCTGGTTTCCCATCATTGAATGGGCTAAACTGTGGGACAAAGTGGATTGTCATTTGTTGTGCTCCTTTTTTATACCAGCTAAATGGCTCAGAGTGAAGGTGTTAAGGCATGGCAGAGCTGCTGCAAGGTTCAGCTCCATAATGAATTGCTTGGACATTAGTATGTTTTTTGTGTTCTGGAGAGCTCAAGAATGGTCTGCCCAGTATTCCCAGGGGTCACTGCGTGTTACAGGTGACAAAATTGGTTAATAACACAGCTTGGTTTGGTTTTCATGCATCTCAATTTTCTCTTGATGGTAAAGCACTGTCCTTCCCTGGCTGCCAGAGGTAACTTCTCCTTGGCTGAAGGAAGTCTTCTACAGCCAGAGATCCTGGTGTGTCTGTGCTCTTCATGCAGTCAATTACCCAGCTGGATTTTGTACAAAAATGGATTAAAAGAGGCTGGCATGGTGATAATTAGATCAATGAATTTTAATGCTTCTATTGCCCTAATTTTCAAAAGGCTGGGATCACACCATTAGAGCAGCAAGGGCTGAGGTAAGGAACACCCAGTTCTTGTCCTTGCCTTGACAAGACTTCAGAGCCAACACAGGAAATTTTCATGGACCTCATTGCCAGGTACAGTTATGGCACTGGTGATTGGGCCACCAGGTCTTTCCTCATCAGCCTCCAGCTGAAGATGATGGTGAGAGCATAAAATAAGAGAATAGACTGATTTAAGATTTTTCACTAGACATTTTTAAAGGAAGAAGCAGCTGATGATAGAGAGTGGGCACTGGTGAAGTGAACAAGGCTTGAATAGAAGAGTAGTGAAGAAAAGAGTGAAACTTTAGGCCAGAGGATGGCTGAGCTCACTAGACTGTCTTGGTCTTGGAAACACCTGACCAAAAACCTTGGGAGATGATGGAAACTGTTGGGAACTGCAGGTGAGGCCTCTTAAAATGCCAGACTTTCCTGGGAGTGTGGAAGCAGGAACAGCTGTTTTGAGACAAGATTGAAATGTGTAGTCATGTAACTGAAGTCTACTGTTGGAGGAAAATAACACCTTACTAAATACCTGGAGGCTCAGGAGATTTGCTATCAAGGAGTCAGGCACAGTCAGACTTCCTGGTGGTGTGAACCTGCCTCTGTAGTCACTGGACTGAACCAGTCAGCTTGTACAAATGTGCTTCTGAATGCCAGTTTGAAAACTAGTCTGGCTTTCAAACATTCCTGTTTCCTCTCCTTTCTTTCTTTATTATTGTTTTAAGTCCAAGATGTCATTTCTAGATGTTCTTGACTGATGCACATCCAGTGTTTTGCACGCTGTGCCTGGAGTCTCTGTGATTTTTGCATGACAACAGGATTACATTTATACAATTAATTAACATTTGCTTGACCACTTTTATCCAATTTCTTTCTCTAGCACATAAAAGAGAACCTGACATAAATTTCTCTTTCAAAACAATTGACTTAGCAACTGCTGACCTTCTGTTCTGTCATTCTGAGGATTGATTGGATATTGTTGAATTGTTTCATTCTGCCGTAATTAAACATAAAATTAATTATGCTAGTAACCTATTATTTCTTTGAACCAAGGACAAAGTCATTTTTTTTTGCTTGGTTACTCTCTGAGTTTTAACATCAGACAGCAAAACCTTGCTGTTACAAACAAACTAAATAGTATAAAGGGAGCAATTTAATAACCAAAATAAAATATAAAGACTTCTAATTTCCGTATGGCTGGCCTATTGCATTAGGTTAATATAATTTGATCTATAAATCTTTTAAACCTTATGATTTTGTAATTTAAACATTTCCTGGATGGCTAATCATGCAGGGAAAGAATAATAATAATAACCCCCCCCCTTCAACCTAAAACAAAACATGAGCCAAAAATATACCTCAAAAGTAGATTAAAAGATTAGATAGGAGGAAGGTTTGTGGAACACTTGGTGAGCCCTAGTAAGTCTGAATACTTCTGGTGCTTGCTGCTTACACAAGTCTGTCTGCATTCAGTCTGCTGCTGATGCAGAATTTCCTTTGTTATGATGAAAGTGTTGTTAGATGTTTACATTGCTGGTATTTGGTGTAGAAAGGAACATCAGAATGACAAGTTGATATTATCACAGTGTATGTGCTCATAGACACCAAAATAGTATTTTGTGGTTTTCATTAGCATGGCCCATATTAATTTAATTAACATGATTGAAAGTTATACCATGCCATGAGGCAGACAACGAGCCCAGGCTTATTACTCTCCCATGGGCTGTAAAATGCTATGGCTGACAAAAGGGGTGCATGTTTGTACACGTGTGTGTTTCTAATTGCCAGTTCACCTGTGTGCTTTGCCCCAGAGCTGCTGGGGACAGTGTGGTGATAACCATGCACAAGGCAGAACGTGAGAAAATAAAAATGGGTAACCATCCAGCTCCAGTGGCAGGTGAGATTTTCCCAGGGCCATGTGCCAAGGCCCCTGTGAGGGGTGGTTGTTCCCTTTCAGGGTTACCAGGAGCTTCCCAAAGCTCTGCCTCCACCACCAGCACAACCTGGGATGCCTTAGACTCCATGTTGGAACACTGCAAACAAACCTTTGATGTTTGTGATTACCAACATGAATCCTGGAGTCATCCTCAAAGGCTGTCTCTTCATATCCCTAATTCCACCGTGCCACCAGCAGGGCCATCAGGCAGGATCTGCTGCCACACAGGAAGAGGGGCATCAAGGAAAATGTTCCTATGCCTTTGTCTTCTTGCTGTTTCAGACAGCTGCCTGCTTTGCTTGTATTCAGAATCAGCTCTGATGATGTCCTGTAAAATCTCCAGGTTGCTCTGCGTGTATTTCTTTCTTCGTTCCTCTCCTATTTCCTCTCAGAATGATTTTTGCTGGCAGCCAGCTTTTCATGATGCTTGAATCTCTCTGAACTAGAGTGAAACTCCTGTGCTGTGACAAGGCATATGTCAAAGATGTGGGAATCTTGAACATAAATGACTTTTTAATTGTATGACTCCACATAGCCCATTGCTGAGAGATGTGGTGGGCAGGAGAGAGCAATCCTTTACAGACCAAACACAGATACCAATATATGAGCCCTTTGTTCTTGCTCCCCTGCCCTGAGGCAAGCAATACACTCAGGTCTGTGGACATCAAGCCTAATTTGATCACACTTAGCCCTGTGAAACTATATTGACTTCAGTGGAGACACTGCTTTCCAGTGATATAAATGAGAGCTAACTAGTTCTTGAGGCCAGTAGCTATTACCACTTGGGTTAAGAGCAGCATGCAGCAGTGATGACTGCCTGTTCGTCATCAGCTGAGAAATGTCTGCATTGTGGTCATGCCTTTCAAGGCTCATTTGTCACCTTTGTGTGGAGGAATTTTGGCCAATGAGCGGTGTTTCAAGTGTCTTAGCATTTCTGTGGGAATGGTTTGATTAAAGTCCTGCTGCTACCTCATAGTTCAAATGTGAACTCTCACTGCCCGCAGGAGTATTGCGGAAAAAATTTCTGAAGGATTCTGTTTCCTAATAATCTGGGGTTTTTTCAAGACTTTGACCTGTGCTCACTTTGTGTGAGATCAGTCATCCCTGTCTGTACTAAAGAGTCTTTGGTTCTCCCCAGGCTCTGTTGGCTCCCATCCATTCCAGTCCCTGAGCTCCATCCATGCAGATGCACCTTGCTTCCTGCTTTTTAACCTTAAAGCTTTATTTGTTCAGGGTAGCCTCAGAGATGTTGTTACTCTATAACTCCCCATTTGTGAGCTTTCTATGGAAAAGCCTGTCCCAGAATCCTTGTCTGCTTGCAAACTCACCTTTATAATATAATTCAATAGACCATATTCTCAAAGCTTAATCCTTACCAAGAGAACTGCATGGAACTTTCTAGCATCTTTTCTGGACATAGGTATCAATTTTTTCAGCTTACTGTATCCAACAAGGAGCTTGAAGCCTCTTGAGATATTTTTTAGAGATGTGATAGATGAAGAAAATATTCTGCAGCTTTTCGATCTCCAATCTCAAGAGGCGTATCTTATATTAAGAAAACATTTCACATAACAAAGCTCTGCAGCATGGGGCAGTGAAGTTCTACCTGTTGTTTTCCTAAATAGTATAGCCCAGATAGTGATAATTTTGATATATTCCAGCTTCTGGCCTTGAAGGGTATAACCCTGATGATCTCTTCTGTAGCCAACCAGCTGGGTATAGAGAGCTGAACATTGTGCATTCTTGTGCCCACCTGCCCTGCACACTCTGTTCCACACCAGTCTGCTCCAGCTGTGCATAAACAGCTCAGCAGTGAGTTATGTGTTCCAGCTGATGATTGCTGATTACAAACCTGGAATTATTTTTCATGGTCAGACTTTCTGAAGCTGCTCTTGGTGTCTTACTTGATGATGGGAGGAACAAAACATGTTAGAAGTTTTCTCACAGGGAATTGCTTGCAGCTCCTTATGGAGCCCTCATGGCTTTTAGGATAAAAGTCCTAACTCTGGGACTGACCTGGCCCTGATTAGAGGGGGAAGCAAAGCTTTAACCAAGGCACGCACATTGCTGAGGTCAGAAATGGAGGAGAAGGGGATGCAAAATAATTTTTAGGAAATATAGATCAAAGTAGGTTTGTACCACCAACTGAAGCTGGGACAAGGCAAGTAAAATTAACACAGGACAGAAGTGGTAGGAGAGCAGTAGTAAGGAGGAGGAGGAATGCTTGCCGAGTGAGCACATAGTGATTTCTATGATTTTTCTCAAAGAAATTGGGAATTGATTTTTGTTTTTATTGGACAAATGATTGCAGGAAAATATTGGTTAGGATGACAGCTGGGTTTTATGTCAGAATGATGACTATGCATAAGCATGGAGATGGAATCATCTGGTGTTTAGACTTTATTGTGCCACGTTACAGCTGCGCAACCCTCTTCATATCAGGTGTTTCTCTTTCCTGCTTTCTAGACTGGGTTTGCTTGCTTGTACTGATGGGAATGTTGAGGGTTGTTTTCTTCTAGCCTGACCTCTGGACCACTCAGGCAAGCAGCTGCTGCATCCTTCCTCACAGTTCCTGTGATGGAAAAGCTCATGTTGCATTTTACGACACGTTAATGGGGATGAGAAACTCTACCAGTTTATTCTCGTCTTGCTTTGTATTTGGTTCCTTACTGACAGTAGAAACTTTGGGAAAGAACAACTACTTGGGGAGTTCTGCTCTGGGAACAAAGCACCTGAGGTTTCCCTCTGATAATGGGTGGCTCCAGGAAAAGTTAGCTCCAAATCAAACTGTGATGTCAATGGTGCTCCATAGTGGACAAAAAGAGACCTCAGTGTTACCATGTGGCGTTGATGTTTTCAGATTAAGATGGGAGGATTAAGGAATTTTACTCAGCAATTTGAGATGCTTTGTTAAGAATGGAGGAGATTTGAGCTGCTTTGTTCTCAAACCACATGTTAGTGAGAAAGCAAACAGGCACTTAATCCTGACAGACAGCAGAACTTGACATCAGTTTGTCCCTGGAGAGCTGACCAGGAGTTCCCCATGCCCAGCTAAAATGGTAATTTCTTCTTTTTTTAGGATTTAAGATTCTTGTGTGAATCTTCACACTCAGGGCTGCACACCTCCATATACTGTTCCTAACCACTGTCAGAGCCTTGTGCTCGCCAAGACAGGATAGTATTTAAAACCCCACACATGAGGTGACAAAATGGTTACTGAATAGGGCTAAAATATGTTCTAACTTAAGGTCATGTCTTTAGTCTTAAACAGGACCATGCCAAGAAAAAAAAAAGGAGCTGATAATTTTCCTGTTTGGGACTTTGGCTGGTTTCCTGTAGCAATAAAAATATAGCAGTCGACATATAGACAGCTGAGTATATACACGCTTGTATAGTACCCTCTGACACAAATGTTAATGTCTTATATAGATCTTCGAGGTTCTTTTAAACATCTAGTTACATTTTGAGGTCATGTCCTCAGAGGTCATTGATGTAAGCGTATTTGTAGAAAGAAACAAACAGCTCATTGAATTTGGTTTCCCATTTTAACATACATCAGTGAAATTAAATACGCGACGTTAGAATGTCTGGCAAGAAACCCATTTTCTGATGTATAAAATTTGACTTTTCCCCTCTGTGTTTATGTCATAGCTAATACACAAAGATAAAGTGCATATACTATACTCTGCATATTTACTGAACTTTGGCAAGTCACTAAGAGTCAGTACTCAAATTAAATAAGAACCACCCAATTTATAAAACACCCTTCTAAACTAATCTTATTATATTAGAAAGGAACTTCAGGTTGATACCAAGCCAATCAATAACTCATGCTTCCCACTGTTCAGCAAATATCAACTATCCCTTTCTAATCTTTGTGTTTTGTCACCATCGCAAACTTGTTGTGAAAAGCTGCCCTCATGTATTACTTAAATAAACAGTGTAAATGCACCCAAACAAGATTAATCTCTGTACATGCTTATTTTCTCTGCAGGCACTGAGTATCAAAGCATCTTAGTTTTGTAAAGGGATCTACTCCAGGTAATTAGATTAATCTTCCAGTTTGTTTATCCTTGATTTGTAGCTGGCATTACTTTTTTTTTTTTTTTTTTTTTTTTTTTTTTGCATTATTCTGCTGTCACGTACTAGCCTATACACACCAATTTAAGTGAAAGGATTTCTTTTACTGGAAAAGTAGGGTTGGCTTTTGTTCAAATGTTACTAAAAGATCTCCCATCTTCCTCCCCAAAGTGCATTTGTATGGTAATAATCCATAACTTGTACAGGGCTGATTTAAGTTCTTTTTGCTCTTCCAAATTTCCAGAAAGGAGTAGAAAAAAAAAAAGTTAATTTTGGGGGGCTAGGAGGCTTGGAAGTGGCTGAGAGGCAAAGGAAAACTTTATCTTGTTTTTAAATTATCATATGAAACTTAAATTGTTAACATATAATTTCAAGAGTCTTACTGGTATCAACATTTATTCCTTGTAAACAGCATGGGAAACCTGGTACTGTTGTAGCAGGATCTGAATAAGAGAATAGTAATTTACTAATTCTCTTTTAAAGACTAACAGAGTTCCCAAGCACAGATTTGGCACCCTGCTTGATTCAGTTGCTTCATGCTTCTATGAAGGTTTATTGACTATATAAGGATCAAATAAGGGGTAAGCTGAAATCAGAAACACAGTATTCATTCATTTAACTCTGCTATAATAGAGTAAATTCAGGGTGACTCAAGGGACATAATGTCTTGTAAAACATATGTACTTAATATAAGGGTCATAAAATTTATTAAATTAAAAGCTAGGTTAAAAATAGGAAGAAAATTTATGCTGCTGTCTAAATGAGCAATAATTTCCCTTTGGCCTTTCCCTTTTCACCTAATACGGGTTCTAGGTTTTGTTGGTTTTTTGTTTTTTAGGTTTTTTTAATAGTCAACTGGTAAAATCTTCACTGTTCACATATGAATACAAGTCACTCTACCAGGTGAACTGGTATGCTAAAAAAATAAGAAGAGGTGTGGCCAGCTGTGAGGATTTATTGCATCATGGTTGACCATACTTGAAAATCTGTAGGTATTCATTTGCTATTTTGGAAGGAAGAGTCACTTTCTCCAGGCCAACAGAGCACAATGGACAGAAGTTTTGGCCTTAAGGCTGAGAAAACCAGAAATTTCATTTTATATCTCCACAAAGATGTCCCATTGCTGGTGGGATGTCAACCAGAAGCCTCTTTCCCCAGTGATTCAGTCATGGATTGTATAAGAAGACCCTCTCGTGCGAATGTTGCAGGATTACTTGAAGAAATGCTCCAGGCATTGTGAGACACCGAGAATCCCCTCCTGTCCTTGACAGATGTATCAGCAGAACCAAAGTGCTCAGATGAAGTCAATGTAATTATCCTGCAGTCCTGCAGACTGACAGCAGAATTTAGCTCCTTCAATCAAGACAACTATTTTCTATTAGAGACGTTGGGGAGGTGGGGTGGAAATAAAGCCTTGTGACCTAAATCCTCCTCTCTAACCCCTAAGAAATCACAGGGATTCTGGCCATCCTTGACTCATGACACTGGCCAGACCATTTGTAACTGAGAGCTCTGCAATGTTTGCTCACTAGCATAAGTTGTTGAGGAAGGCCATGAAATCTTGTGTGTGCTAGAAGGCCACCCCTTCCCCGTGTGTTTTTACACCACAGGATAACACAACCAGCCTCAATTCCCATCCCCTGCATGCTATGAAGGCTTTTCTTTTTTTTTTTTTTGAATGCTGTTTAAACACTTCTGCGCCCAAATCTGTCACCCGTGACCTCATTAAGTTGCATTTAATCACACAGGGATGCCCATCAGGCCTAACCCCATCATTTCCTGAGGAATTTTCCCCTGATTTACTTAATAGCTCTCAAACACTAAGTGGGAGACCTCCGGGTGCTGTTCCCGGTGCATGTTGGGTTCCTGGCATTCACACTGTGTTTTAAATAAACACTGTTTTGCAGGCACACTTGTTTTGAAAAATAAACTTCTGGGCAGAAAGAGCTAGTTCACATCAGAGCCAGACTGGTAGCGATTTGGCTCTCCCCAGCAGATTGGAAGAGGTCAGGCTTTTGGTTTTGGGGGGATGGGTAGGGAGGAAGAAGCCACCATTTCTTAAATAGCACCTAGCATTTCACACTCCCCAGGGAGAAGAAAAGCCTGAAACCAAAGTGGTGGCTTTTTACAGGGGTGCTTTGGGAAGAGGGTATTGTAGCAGCCCTGCAATGAGACCCCAAAGGGCATCTCATTCTCCATCTTCAGGGAGTGTGACTTCACTCCTATCTTCAGCTGGATGCATGTTGGTCCACAACCTTCATCCTCATGCTGAAAGGCTTTTGGAAGGTTAAAGACCATAGCCCTTATCCTGCCTATCCTGCCAGCTGAGTTACCTATTCCCCTGCCATAAAAATTTATCACTTCTGGGATGTAACTATGAAGAATAAGGGAGATATAGGTTCTCCTGGGCAAGAAAATTCTGTGTGATTAAAAATTCCCTAACCTGAGGGCGTTTTCTGGAAGGCAAAACTAGGAAGGCTCATTGCATGTGTCTTCTGTTTCTTCTAGGACTCTTGATGTGGTTATCACAAATCCTTAGACAGTGGGAGTAACAAGACCCCTTTGTCTGCAAGTCCTACAACGGATTAACCAAGGATGGGCCTGGGCAGTGGTTACAGCTTGCTGGGACACCAGTGGAGCAGGAAACCACAAGGTTATTGCACTGATCCTGAGCTGGATCTGGTCACCTTGAGGTGGAGATGCCCAGCCAGGAGGGAAAGCTGAGCAAAGCTGCAAAGTGATGTTCACAAAATGGTTGTCTAAGAAGTGTGAGATAAAGTTCCTTCATGCTTCATATATATATATATATATATATATATATATATATATATATATATATATGTGCATGTGTTTGTTGCCCAGTGGTTTGCTGCCATTTAGGGGAAGGAAAAGGGCAACAGAGATTAGGAGGTTCTTCCATAAAAGACACCAGGCTTGATAGCATGGTGTGCAGCCAGTGGAATTAATGCAGGTATTTTACAGCAGGAAATATTTACCCTATGCAGTACCGTACACATCATGTGGCCTTCCTCTGACAGAGCTCAGTTTGATCACCAGCTCCAAGTAGTACCTTGTCCTGACATTTGTGCAAGATGTATTTTAGAGCTGACCTTTCTGTCCTGCTGATAGGATCACAGCATATTCAGCGTCACCATGTTTGGGCTTATTTCTTTCTTTTTTCTCCACTAAAGAGCTGAGCCACTGTGGTGGATAAACAGGAACCCTCCCCTATCTGTCATATCATTGTCTTCTCTTAAATTAATGACATAATTTATTAGGTGAATGAGATGAACAACAATCAGTTATTTTCTTTGGTCGTTCCTAAAAGCCAGCATTGTCTAAAATTGCTACTGAAGTCATGTCCATGCTGGTGTACCTCAGGAGGAAGTTTGGAGTGGGTGGTGAAACTAGGTGGATGGCATCCGTGCCTTTATGCTTTTCAGATCAGAGGCATCATGTCAAAACAAGGTGTTCAAACTTCTGAAAAGACAATCCTTTGAAAGCTCTAGGGCTAGGCTACAATGCAAATCAGTTGTCCATGGGAAGGGTCACCAATTAATTAGCAGTTTTATTTAAAAAATTTCAACTGGCAGCCCTTCTGAAATTTAAGCACATTGTTCATGGTGTAATTATAGATGAAATATTAGAGAAGTGGACTAATTACACACAATGCACTTGAGCCCAATTAAAATAGCATCTGCAGTGAACGTAGGGGTATTCTCTTTTGCTAATAAGAAATACTTTCTTAACAACAGAAAATAAAATAGCTAAATTGGATATGCAGTTGAGATTATAAATATCCTATTAGCATATAAAATGAGGATTAACCTTATTTAATCACTGCTTGTTTGATCATCAAAAGTCATGTTTCACCTCTATAATGTAGCTGTATCCTCTTTGAAGGAAAAAAAAAGCAGCATATTAATAAATTTGGCTAATTAGGTGCTTTTTCTCATCTGCTCAATGGAGCTGGTGGAGCAAACTGACTGCCCCTAATCACTTGACTCTTTGACATCTTAAAGTTTAAGCTTATTTCTAGTAGACATCTATTGATGAAGATGCAGGGTTTAAGCAGATTTGTGTGGGGTTCTGGCCTGTATGGCTTGGTGGGTAATCACATCAAGGAGGACTTTGTGTGTGTGGGGGGGAGTGAAAAAAGATGGGGATAAAGAAAAGGACTTAAATCACTAGTTTTCTCCTGTGCAAAATAAAGTTCTGCCTTAAACATCACCGTGTGAGGGCCCGTGCTAGTTTCCTTTGCTCCGGAGGCTGCAGCAGGTTGTCTGTTCAGTCTGGGTGGAAAATAGTAGTGAAGCAATGGTGGGACAGGATCAATCCCATGAAATATGGGCATAGTTTGATCTAACCCCGTGCAGCTCTGCTCCCTGGTTGTGTACTGTTTCCATTAGTGCCTGTGTGTTTTCCTGGCATGAGGGCCAGTGGCTGATAGCTTGCAGAAGCTGAGTTTTAAATGTGCCTGTTGACATATTCCCAGAGGAAAGGCTTGAGTAGTACCATCCCCACTGGGCTGAAGCAGAGCCCTGCAGCACGATGCATTTGAGTGCTGGCAACTGTAATATGGGCTTGTGGCCCCTTGGCTAATGGTGAATGTTACCCCCTGCAATTTGCCTTATTCCCAGGGACCATTTCAGCTTTTGTTTCATTGTGGGTGTTCAGTTTTGATCTACTAAGTGTGGACCCAAACCCAACCAAAATGAGCCCAAGTCTAGTCTCTTGAAATACTTGGTACTGCAATGCCTAAAAGGAATAAAGTGATTTTCTCTGCAGTAGCAATGGTGAGAAAGAGAAGAGAGGCTCAGAAATTCCCATATTTAATTGCAATTTCCCTTCTGTGATTTGTATCCACCAAGCTATGCTGAAGCATCAGCTGCCTCTGTCCTGTCCCTAGGCAGAAGTGTGAATTTTCCCCTTTCTTCCACAAATACTAGTCAAGTGCACCAAGGGATGGTGGTTTTATTTATCGTATTCAAGGAGCTACAATTGGATGTTTCACAATAAACTGGGCTCAGCCTGTGATTTACAGTAATGGGGAAGAGCACTCTGCTGGCATGGCCCTGTGTTGCCAAGTCTTGTGATGGTTGCAATGATTTTTCCTTACTGCCACAGAGCCTGGAGCAAAGTGTTCATAAGCATTTCAGCTTGCTTTTTTCTTTTTTTTTTTTTTCTTTTTCTTTTTCTTTTTTTTTTTTTTTTTTTTTTTTTTTTTTTTTTGGTAGTGGCAATGGAAGGCTTTGTTTTCTTGTATTAAGAGCAGCCTTCCATCCCTTAGGGCAGAACAAAAGAGCTTGGAAGCATGTTCTCAGTGTCTCCACAAAGACTCAAAAAGCAGTATGATTTTTTTTTTAAAGGAACCCCCAGTTTGTTTTCCCACGATTGGTTTAAGTCACTCTGGCATGAGTTCATATCCTTTCTTGCCTGATTCATAGAGACTGGAGAAGGGCAGCAGTAGCAGAAGCAGCAGCAGCAATCTCCACAGGGCAGGAGGTGGGGTGACACTAGCCACTCAGGTCTGCAGGGGAGTTTGGAGCTAATAGGGTAGACATACACCTATTGTTGCTGCTGTTCCTATTTTTAAATCTCATTATTACTTATACTTTTAGGGTTTATGTTCATTTTTTATCTAACCTGGTAGGAGAGGGCTAAAGGAACCTGAAGCGTAAATGCAGCTCAAAATATTGAAATCAATCTTGTGGTGGTCTTAGTTCTTTTCAAAACTCTCAGTTTCAGCCACTCCTGGCTGTGGTACAGGCCACCCTCTCATTTGTAGCCTGCCACTTTCCCCCTCCTCTTCTTTTGGTGCTAGAAATCACATTCAACTAAACTGTTCAGAGAAACACAGGAGGCAAATTGAAAGTGACTGGGAATAAAATAGACTTTGCTATGCGGGGGGATTTGAGGTGTTATACTGTAGGGGAGGGCTGTGGGTGAAGTGACTGAATCCAGAAACATATGGAGAATGGAAAGGTCTGTGGGTGATCGTAACATCAAAAACATGAAATGAAGTCAGCTGCCGTGGTAGAGATGCAAGTTCAGGGACTCTGCTGCAAAGAAATTAAGGAAAATACAAGTGGGAATGAGAAACATTTTTCTGGCTTTCGTGGCTATTCATATGGCAAGGAACCTCTCTTTGGACTCTGGTTTTAAATTGTTTGTGGTTTTTTTCACTGATGCTATAGCCTTAAATCATGGTAATATTCCGGAGTATACAAAAGATAACTTGGGGACTCTAGTTTCAGTGACAGGAGAATTAAACACTACTTTCAATGTAGCTGCAGCCAAAATCCTGCCTTTTTGTCCTCCCATCCTGAGCACTGCTTCATTAGGCAAACCCAACATTAACAGCAGCTTCTTGCCTTGCCAGGTGGGCCAAATAGTTAAACCAAAACAAAGCTGGCAGTCGACTTTTATCCACTTACATCAAATTAGGGTAACTCTCAGCTCTTCATGTGTTCTTATTTGCTGTAAAGAAAGAGAATCTAAAAACCCCGAGTGCCACAGAAATGTTAGATTTGGGTTTGATTCCCTTCAAGGAGATTATTCGTCTCGTTTCCCTCTTAGCCATCAAAAATGAAGTGATCCAATTTCCAGAACCGCTTGTCAGCCAGCAGCTCTCTTTGAGATTTTTTCCTGCATGCTCAGACCCTGGAGCAAGAAGAGCTACTGTCCCTTCTGTAGTGCAGAGGGGAAACATTTTGGCCAGTTCATTAAGATGCTTTAAATGGGCTTAGAAGTAATTTGCAACCATAGCTCTGGCCGCCATGATTGGTTGTCACATCTCATCATCCCCTCCAGATCTTCAGAGGAGGTTTACACAGCAATTCAGCTTCAGCATGGAGTTGCTACATTATGGGTGAAGGGTCCTGTTACGACACTGGATTGTTTTACTGGGGAAAGCAGAAACCAAGATGCTTCAGTGGGAGGAGGGAGAAATAGGTCTTTCCAAAGAAGATCAAAGGAGGCAAGAGGAGGGGACTGATTTTCGGCGAGAGATGCAGGCTCATCTCACTGCATCTGTACTATAATTCAAGGCTTGTTTCCAAGACCCATCGCACAATTTTTCCTGTAACAGGATGGAGGGGAGTGTGGGGAGGAGGACTTGGTTAAATTGTAAATTAGTATTTCTTCAAGTGCTCCGAGGAAATATGTTCTTTCCCCGTAGAGCCTATACATTATTTTCATGTAGTTACAGGGCCTCACATTTCCTGGAACTATCAACCAGACCTTAATTCTCCGCACAAGACATCCCCTTAAAATTGTGAAGCTCTCTTAATCAACCTTTGTATCAGCAGCAAATTTGCAGTATGACCTAATTTGAAAGATGTCTTGAAGTGCTGACTCAAAGGGTTGGTGAATAAAAGCCAGTCATTGCCGCTGTGACACTAATGTGATGCAAAACAAAATCGAGTTGCATCAGCTGAACATTAGTTTGCAAAAAATGTTAGTGATTGAAGCCACTTGCCGGTCATCTTTTATTTATACTTATGAAATTTATACTTCTTGGGGTCTGAAATGGCTCTAAAACAAACTTCTGGAGGAGAAGTACGAAGAGACTCTTAAATGGTGAAAAATCCCAGTTGGATCTATACATCTAAGCTGCATCATTTGCACTTCATAATCTCCTCTCTTTTATAGAGCAGGAGGTAGACACATTATTTTAGAACTTTTATTAAAATATTTATACAGCAACAGATGAAAATTCTCATCCTAATATGTCTCTGCATTTTTCGATTGCGTTCCAGGTCTTTATCTTTTTTTTCCTTCTCTAATTGAAATGCAGACGATACTCCTTCATTCTCCGGATAAGTAACTGTCTCAAAATGACTAGCAGTTACTTTGGGACTCAAAGAAATAAAAAGGAAAGAAGGGATCTGGGCCAGAAAGTTTATGGGGAAAAAAACATCCCTCACAAAGCAAGAAAACCCTATTTCACCATAGTATTATTTAATGTCTCCAAAAAGAAAAAGTGAGTATAAATTATTGAAGGTTTTTTTGTTGTGACTTTATGGGGCTATTGTGTAAATTTTTTTTTTTTTTAATTTTTTCCCCCCGCCTTTAGCTTTTCTTTTTTATGCTTTCTAAAGGATGATTATTTGAGCTAGAACAACCTGGTGAGTTTCTTTACTGGTTTGTCAAATATTGGCAGCTAATTTACACTTTGAAGGGTTACCGAAGAATCAGGGGTCTAGGGGTGAATCAACTCAGCAGAGCTATCTTTCCCTGCACTTTTTTAATAAATTATTTTCTTTTTAAAATTGAAATATCAATAATGCAAATCATCTAACATGTGCTGAAAGTCTATGACTTTCTACTGAAGTATCTGAAAACCAGGTACATACAGACACACAGAAAAAGGGAGACAGGCCATTAATTTAAATTTAGAGGAACAATAAGTTTTTGATAGCAATGGGTTACTGTGCTAATGATTATTTAACTTGCTTCATGTAGGGTTAAGTGTGTATGGCTATGAAAAGTGCAGCACCTTATTGAAGAGAGAAAATTTTCCCTCTGAAATGTTATATTCAAAGCAGGGAGGGGAAAGCAGCCAGAATATAGAAAACAGTAACTCTATGATGGTAAATTTCGAGCATTTGTGAAGCAGAAGCCACCACAGTTACAGAAGTATATTTTGCTATTGCAGGTTAAGAACCCCGAACAACCATACAAAAAACCAAAATATTTCTGAGTTTCCTCTCTGCTTCTTCTTAGAAGCTATTTTAGTTTGGCTGTATTTATTGATGGGTGCAAGCAGGGAGTATTGGCTGAATGTTTTACCTTGCTGGTTATTTTCCTAATCATTCTCATATTTTCTCTTTATTTGCCTTAATTTTCTAAATTTTTAAAAAATTTTTTTTTCTTTTACTTATTCTCAAGGTGGGTATTACCACAATAAGATAGTGTGGAACCTGGGGTTTGCTTGTGTCTTTTTGAGCTTGAAGGGTCATCTTACTATAGATATACAATTCAATACTGTACATATTATGCAAGAAAACTCTGATCATTCTTTTTCAATGCAACTTCTAAGTTAAAAAAAAAAGCTAAAACTAGCAATAAATGTTTGATAGCCTGTAAATTATTTACAGACTTTTTTTACTCCAGCACTCTTCAAGTACAGTACGTTTGTGCTTTTTATGTTGTTTATTTTGTCTTTCTAAAGGGATTGCACTTGCTAACCTCCCAGTTTTGGGTTGTTTATCCTTTATGTGTCTGACTTCTTAAGAGTGCTGCCATTTGTGAGTATTTTGTATCCTTCAGCCCTCCTAGGAAGTTGTAGATAGGAATGCTTTAAACCCTCCTCTAATATTTTCCTATATGAAGAGGATGGAAAAGTAACAGCTAATGATCTGGAAGTTACCTGGAATTCAGAGACAAATACAAACATATCTATCTACCTATATATATATATATATATATATATATATATATATATATATATATCTAAGAGATTATTTTTTCCCTAAAAAAGAAGAAAAAAAAAAAAGAAAAAAAAAAAAAAGAGCAATGAAAATTTATGACCTTAACATTCCTTCAGGGTCAAGCAATTTATCAAATTCTCTCACTTTCTGGTTTCAATTACACAGCTATTGTGGAAGGAACTTATTTTAGCAGGTTCATTTGCCTCAGTAGGGAATACAGGACTTTGGCCTAATGCTTCACCTTTAGTGCAGGCCATTTGAGCCTTAGAACAAATACCAATCATCACTCTTAGAAAAAAAAAAAGTAAAAAAAAAAAAAAAAAATCTGCATTGGTATGGCCTATTGGAATGGGGTTTCTGTCAAGGTAAACGGTTGTCGGCAATGACTGTGGTAGAGTGGCGATAAATCCCATTTTATTGCTGAAAAATTCCAGCTTCTCTCCATGCCTGACAGCTCCCCACATTCTCGTACCCATTTGGGCAATTTCTGTACTATGTCCATCTGGTTCTTATTACCTCTCAACCTGCCAGTGTCTGATCCAGAAAAAGTGCAGGTCAAAAACCGGGGAAAGAAACCAAGGTGATGGACAAAACAGAAAGAGAGTGATTGAGAGACCAAGTCACGCTTCCTGTTCCTCCTTCCCAAGCCAAGAAAATATGGGTCTGAGAGGTATAAACAAATTTAAGGGAGGTTATTATTTAATTATGAAGTTGCTGTAAATGTCCTTAAAATACCAAATTTAATAAGTATTAATCCATATGCTCCAGGCTTTGGTATTGCCACCAAATATTTGCCTGAGACATTGATGCCATCTGCCAAAGTGAAACCTTTCTGGAGAAATGGGGAAAGCCAACACTTCAAATATTTAAATCTAGGAGTCCTGGTGTGACCATTTCATCTTCATCCTTTTTCATTGTGTCCTTGGCATTAAGGAGGGAGAGGCTTACCTCCAAAAGTTCATTTGAGGGTTTCAAATTGTTTTAGAAGGGCATCAAAAGTATAATTAAATTGAAATTTGAAAAAAAACCCAACCCAAAGTAGAAGTTAGCCTAGCTTCTTGACAGAAAATTGAAAAGAAAGGAAAGTCTTTATTTCCATGCAAGTTTTGTGAATACTGCTGAACAGAGACAATAAGTAGAGGGAAAATTTATAACTTAAAAAAATTTAAAAATCAAACAAATTAGCCCACAACAACTGAATTGTCAATAAGTCAAAACAAAAACCCATGGGAGCACTTGGTCTCCTCCCAATTACAACTATTTTGTGTGGCATTTGTCAAGGACCCCCTAGTGCTATCAGGAGACATGCCCTGATCCACTTTCAATCTCTTCCTTCAAGAGAGCCCAACAAATTTAATTGCAATTTCTATATTTATTCTACCTGAAAAAAACTAATTTCCCACCCTAAATGCTGCTCACTGTACCTTTGTTCCCTGTAGATCATCACTACTCAGGTCCTGTAGTCTTTCGTTAGCTTACACAGCCTCTTCCTGCATTCCCTGAAGACGCAAGAGAAATTAAACCCAACTTTTTGGAGCTAAAAAGTAAAAAAAAACCTGACTGAATTCTAAACAGGAGAAATTTCAGAGTGTGCTCTACCATCTGCTCAGTGATACCTGGGGAGGAGGGCTCTTGAGCATCTCACACTAGGTGTCTCATATAGGAAGTGCTGAAAGGTGCAATGGTCTAATCTGGCAAAAAAAGAGCTGGAATTTGTGGGAGATATTAGGAATTATGTCCCCACAGCTTGTACAAAACTTTTGACTCTCAGAAGCTCAAGATGTGTCTCTAACAGTGAAACAAGACACAGGGGTACAGTTTTCAAAGGAGCTGGAGGAAGCTGTTGCCACTGAACAAGGAGATAGGACAGAGAATAAGTAGAAAGGAAAAGGAAGAGAGAGCTCAAGATCTTGCTTCAGAATGGGCACCCTAAAAACACCATGTGCAAAATGTGACATCCAGCTCATCACCTGTCCTTGCAACTTCTCCCTCTGATGCTGGTGCATCCATAGGAACTTGGAGGAGATTGCTTTGGTGGGAAAAGTCTTCCTCCCTGTTACCTTTTGGTGTCAGTAATGGCACTGAGAAATCTGACTGCCTATGCTTAGGATTTGCTTGCATGGATTGTAGAATTAGATTTTTTTTAAGTATTATTTTCTGTGTGCCTTTCTCTTTGTTCAGTTGTGGGGGGCATGCTATGCAGATTTAGATGCCAAAATATAAGAATGTGGTTTGAGACATCTACAAAATCTTGGCTTGAAGAACCGCTCAGCCACGCTGCTCGCTTTGCCTGTGAACCCTTTGAATACAAAAGAGGCTGATAAGAGGGAAAGCCCCAACTTCTATAATGAAAATATGTCAGCATGAAAATGGTTAATGGTGAGTATTATAGCTTCAAAAGAGCCCATTGGCTACCCCTAAAGGATGCCCTGCAATTGTTAAACTCATCAGATGCAACTACCCTTCCTCAGCTAGCCCTTACATTTGTCTGGCTAACAGTAAAAAAATACTACAATAAATCGGTAACATATGTTTCCAGACAAGAATAAGTGATATAAATAAAGAGTCAAGAGACATAGCCCCTCAAGAACAATGTGTAAAGATTTAAACTTCCAATGTATTAGTTAAGCTAGGAACATTTTAGGAGGAACTTGAAAGTGGTGTACTGTTTGTTTATATCATTCCTTCTCTTTTTTTTTCCCCTCTCTTTTTTCTTCTCGTCAGATTGCATTTTAAATCAAAATGTTCTTCATGACTGACTGCTTTGCAGCACTAGGGTAAGTCCCATTTTTCCACAGCTTAAACAAAAAATATGCCTAAGAAATCTATGCTAGAAAGGCATTTGGCTGGGTTTTGGTTTAGTAAATAAGTATAATGTTGTTGGGAAGACATCCCCCCTCCCCCCCCTTTTTTTTTTCTTTTTCTTCTGTTTTTTTTTCTTAATCCAAATATCGAAAGCTGTGAATGTGCAAACATAGCTAATATCAAGAAAGCCAATTCACTGTAAAGGTTACAACTCTACAAACTAGTAATACATTAACAGCTGCAACATTAAAAAAGAAAATACAACCCGAAATATGCTTTGAGACCTGGCTGGATGTTTTATTTATCTTTTACTTTTATTGAGACATCCTCTGAAAAATGGCATAAAATAAATAGTTTTACAAAGCAACAACATAATCAATCTCTAAATGAGAAGATAAATCAAGGATTTCATTAACTGCTGGTAGCCAGTTTAAATTGTAGTCTTGTCCATAATGTCTATCTATCTATGTATGTCCAAGTTATATTAAAAACCTTTAAATGGCTTTGTAATATCAGCTACATCTAGCTATTATAATAATTAATGATACTGTTTTATAAATCAATATATGTATTCTTGATAAATTCATATCCAGTTAATGGTGTAATTTAAATAAAAAATTAATGTAATAAAGGACATACTGGAATAGGCAGGAAATCTTTAAAGGTTAAGAGGCAAATTTGTCTAAATTCTTTTCTTTGTACCTATTTTTGAGAAAGCCTCCTTTGAAATGCAGCAGATAGCAGGCTGGCTCTTCGGATCGCGCTCTCGCCATTAGTTTTGTTTTAACAGCACCCGGTGAGTTTTTGCAGCCAGAGAAAAAGGGAAAGCCCCTTCAGCAGCAGGAATGCTTTCCTTCCTGGTTTCTCATCCTGCTGCAAAACTGCAAACAAAAACAAAAACAAAGACAAAACAAAAAGAAAGTTAAAAAAAAAGCAAAAAACAAACCACCACTCCAGCATTTAACCAGAAGCAGAAATGGTAAAAATGTTATTTTTTTTACCATTCTCTATCGATTCCATATTTGTATTATTACAAAAATATTTTGCTTGTTCCGTACGTTGTCATTAAAAAAGGTGAAGTATGAACATTTTGTTCCAGGCATGAAGTGCTTTCAGAGGAGCCTGGAAACCCTGCAGACTGTTCAGTGTAATAAAAAAACTGTTCTTTATCTCTTGTTTTAAATACAGTTAATCCTGTTTATTCAGCAAACACATTTAAGAGCAACTTTGAGGGAAAAAAAACAAAACAGAAAAAGTTGGAAATTGCCTTTTTCTATCTGCAGTGGTAAGAAACCGTGGCTCTGTTCCTTTGCTTTTATTTATAGTCAGTGACCACAAAATGTATCTCTAACAATAACAGGGATTTTAATAGGCAATATTAATTGTTCTTCCCTTAACTTTTGATCTGAAATGTTTCAAACAAAAGCCCGTTGCCAATTTATATGCTGAATTTGTTTGAAGAATATCTTTCTGAAATGATGCAAAACATTACACTTTGTCATTCAGACTGACATGGGACAGAAATGTCATTTTAATCCATTGAGTGATTTTTTTTTGGTTTTCTTTGGGGGGGCAGTTTTCTTCTCAACATTGCTCTGCCTTATTTAGAGCAGCAGTGATCTGCGCAGTTTCTTTTGACACTGATGGGTATTTCAAACCCCTTATGCTGAGGGGAGGGAGAAAAAGGAATTTGCTGCCAGTCACAGCGGCGATGCATCTCCATAAGCCATCGTTTATTTGCTAAAAGTTTAAATTTCAAATGAGCTTGAAATGTAAAGGTGGGCTTTTTGATACTGGGACTGTGTTTAGGAATAGAGAGAAAATATAGAGGGAAGGTGATTATGCTTATATGTTAAAGACTATCAGGATATTGGTAATGCAGCCATTTAAAATGTGTTTTGTTTTTTGATGCAGCTAGGAGCAGGAGATTCCATATCTGTGGTGCTTAATTTAGGCTTTTCTAGGAAAAACATCAAACAGCAGCTTACAGTAACATGCCAAAATACATTACACATTTTAAATATCTTCAGTTGGAAAAGCATATTATATTTTTTACCCTCCCCTTCTAGGATCACTAACATGCCTCTCCCCAGACAAAGCAAGGACAAGTTCCATCTTTAAAAATTATCTGCCTTACAGATCACATTCTCAGGCATGTTCCTCTCTTTTTATTACCACGGATAACCTCTTAACGCTATCACAATTTTATACTTGTTAAGTGGACATCTTCCCTATATTTAACTGCAAACAAAGCGACTTCATTTTGGGGGTTGGGAGGAAGGAGAAATGCTTTGGGATGATTAGAAACATAAGTTTCTATCTTCTGTCACACCAGCCTATCAATTATTCACAACCCTACTAAATTTAGATGTCTGTTCCTAAAACGTTGTTTGCACTCGTTCCCTGGGAAGATGGAGGCAGCTGATAATTTGGCTAAATTATGCGTTTGAGCCCAATGGTTACAAATTAAAGAGGTGAATTCGGCAGATTTATTTGCCGCTGATGAAAATTCTTGGTAGCAGGAATTCAGACCTCCTCTTTCAGGGAGCAAATCTAGGGGTGAGGTGGTGCCCACAGGTATTTATGTGGACCAAACCTCATTGTTACAGCAAATAACGTGATGCATCAGTGACTCGGTGGGAGGTTTTACTGATCAATTAGGGACTGGCTACTGGGGGCGAAGGGCCTGAAGCAGCCCCTGAGGTGCTTTGAGCCCCAGGTAGTCATTACCTGAGTGTAAAGACCAATAAAGGGGCAATGATTTCTATTATAGGATATGTGAAGGATGCGGGGTGGATGACTCTGGATCGGGCAGGATGTAATGTGCTCATCCCAAACACGCACTTTGAGCATCCCTGATGCAGCCTGGCTGCTGTGATGGTGTAAAATATCTCCCTTTTCCAGCAGCGTTGAGGTGTGATTGGCAGCAAGTCTCCACCGAGCGTGGGCGTCCTCCCGTGCACACCAGTCACAGGACGTGAAGGGGGAGTTTTTGTAATTTATTTTATTTTTTTTATATAAATAGATGGGCTCTGACAAATAACACCACCTCTTCATGAAGCTCCTTTGCAGCAGCAAACAGACTTCTGCTGGGTTTGTCTGTGGCAGAACCTCTTTTCCTAAAGAAAATAATATTTTTGGTAAATATAATTTGGCTGATATTGCAATAGCTTAGGGGACAAAAAAGCTGCAGATGCTGTAGCAGGAGCAGAGCTGCTTCCAGCAGCCCTGGGCATGGGGCAACACTGATTGCTGCACAGGGTGTGTTTCAGAGGGCCAAGCATGAGAGCAAGAGGAGAGCTGAAAGAAATGCTGTTGACTGTGAAAAATAACATAATAAATAATCAAATAAAATCAAATCCATGCAACAGAACACCACCCTTTCTCTTGCAACGACAGTTGGTAATTGCCAAAACACAGACAGCCTTAGGTAAAAAAACCCAAAACAAACTCCCCAAAAAATCCATAAAGAATTTATTTAATTTATTTTTAGAAACCAAAATGTTTCAGGCAAACAGCATGCAAATTGCACAAGCCCTTGTGTCGTCCCCCCCTACCCCGTGGTGACTCTTAAGTTACACTGCTAAGGAACATAACCCCATTTTTACAATTCTGGCATAAAGGCAGGCAAGTGGCAAAGGGGAGGGAAAAAATCCAACCCCCAAAACACCCAAAACAAAGGACGTGTGAGGGCTTTCATTTATTTTGATAATCCTCCTCCTGCTCCACAGCATTTTGCTGTCTTTGTCAAAGTGAATGACAACAATTTGGCCAACTCTCTCTGAGCTGCACTCAACAGTGACAGGCAAATTATCAGAGGCCCTGCACTCCTTATTATCAGAGGAGAAGTCATCAGGAGGACGTGCGGAGGATCCCTCTCCCCTGTCACTATTTGTCAGTGGGACAAGGGCCACTGCTATGGGTAGCTGACAGGTAATTTCAACAATAACAATTACTCCTATTACTGGTGTCATAAACAATTCGCCCAAGGCATGACAATAGCAAAGCTTTATAATTCAATGCCATATAAATAAATGCCAGCAGGTAACAAGTAATTTAGCTCCAATCAGGCCTTGGCCCTGGCATTAATATTGTTATTGCAACAAAATGGAAAATTGAAAAAATTCAATATGTTAATGAATTAAGAAGGGTTCAAAGGCTAAGGGAGGGGAGACATGATCCAGAATGGGGGGAAGGAAGAAAACATAAACAAAAGATACAAAATCGTGCTCTCAGAACCCGCACAAATATGTGTTCATACAACCTTATAACTAGTTTTTGATATAAAACATGGTCTTGCTATGCTGTTTTTCAGGTTAGGGCAAAAGGCATGCAGGAACCTGAACCCCACCCCTTGCCTCAATCTGCCACACTGCAAACGACATGCATGAAAAAAATAAACTTAATTTAATGGTTTTATTAAAAACAGAATAATATTTGAAATTTCATGCAAGACATAGATTTAACAAAGATTAAAGACTTATTTACAACTCCATTACCTTATTGTCCACTTCTTGCATGCTTTAATCTTTTTTAAACAAGCTCTGTTAAATCATTGATTCTCTATTTATCAAGAAGAAGGATTTTATTGCACTTTTTCTCTCCCCAAATGCCCTTCATAGGCCACAACTCTCTAACTCTCTTACAAAAATGATGATCAGCAGCAAGCAAGCTAAAGACCAATATCTTCAAGCCCAACTTCTTGATCAACCCAATTTGCAATTTTACTATTTGTCCAGCAAGACAATGTGGCATCAGGCTGACAGCAGTAAAAGAATTTGAAAATCTCTAATTAGGAGAGCTGCGGAGCAATTAACGCATGTCAAATTTCACTTCATCAAGTGCCACTCTAATTTTCCCACTAAAAATTAATGGACTTTTTTTTGGTGTGTGTGTCTATGTCTGTGTCTGTGTGTGTGTGTGTCCCCTCAAGGCAATGTTGATTCAAATCTGCTCAAGATGCAGCGTTGCACAGCTAAGCATCTTCTTGATTACAACCCGACACACTTCTAACTGCTTTCATTCTCACTGCCACAGATACTTTGTCAACAGTCAAATTACGCCATGCTGATAACAATGCATAATGGTCTCCCTCAAAGGAGGCTCCTGTCATGGAGCAGCCTTTCATAAAAACCCACCGGTTTCTTCTCTGGGAAATAGATCTGGATGAAAGGAATTAAGCTTTTGTGGTTTCAGCCATGGTTGCAACGTAATTTTCTTTTTCTTTTCCCATTTCTTCTTCCCCTCGTGCTGTAATTTATTTATTTTTGTACTCACCTGAAATTACGACACGGAACTGTTTGGAGAGTGATACAGAATGGAAAATATTTATAGTCACTGTTTATACAGGCTTTGCTTTAACCACTTTGCTCCAAGACATTTTCAAGAGCAACATCCTCCTTCCAGTACCACTCATTTCTTTTTTTTTTTTTTTATTTTTCCCTTTTCTTTCTAAAGGTGCAGGGCAGCATCCCACAGTCTTTGCATAAGCACAAGCCCCACTGACGTCAATGGGAGTTTTTCCGGGGCGAGGGCTGAGCGCCTTGGCCCGCTGCTATAAACACGTTGGGACTTTCTCTTTTAATGGATGGTATTTAGATTCTGTGTGGGGCTTGTTTAACACTCAAACATCGCGGGGCACACAAGACAAATTGTCTTTTTGTCAGAGCTGCATGAGGGCAGGGGAGAAGCACTGAGCTATCACAGGCAGTTTTTACCTTCCACTTACTGCTTCCTGATCCCCATCTCCCTTTTCCTGGGAGATCAATAACAGCAAAAGTCAGAGGGTGTCATGGGGCAGGATTTCCAACAAGCAGAAGTGGAATTAATAAGAATAACATGCTTCAGAGATAGTAATATTTTTTGCCTGTAAGTTTCAGAGCTGAAATGTAGCTGTCTGCTCCCTTGGAGAGAAGGGTTAGCACCCACAGCCCTGTCTATAACTGGCTTATTGTTGCCAACCACCCCAATGACATGGGTAGGGTACATAACCCTTGGAGTGTGCATGTCTGTTTACACTACAAAACAAAGTCAAAATCACACAATGCCTTTAATCTGAGCCATCTTTCCATCAATATCTTATTTCTTGCCCCAGATAAATGACTGATGCTGTAGTGCCTGGTAACATGGCAACTCCTCCCAATAATTTTCTATATCCTCTCCAACGATATTCACTCCCACCCCAGAAGGTATTAACATTTTGAATTAACTCTGTCTGGCATACTAAGAAATGTGTAATTCAGGGTATTTGGTTCCTGAATTCTGGATGTTCCTTCTTTGTGTCCTAGGATGGAGAAATGAGACTTCTCACGACACAGCCCAGTGCACACACAGTCCTCGAGCATCCCCAGACCAACGGCCTGGCAGCCGCTGGGCATACAGGTTTCAACATGTGTAAATGCATTTATTTATTTTTTTTCCCATGTCCTTCCCTAAAGTTAATTTTTTTTTCTGCTAAATAAAGCAGCAATTATATACTTTTTTTCAACAACCTCTCCTTTTTTCATAAGCGGACACCCACAACCCCCCCCCCCCCCCACCAAAAAATGCTGCCATAAAAACAATAGGCAGGGCCATAATCTAAAGAGAGAAAAATGTGATTATATAACACATCCTGCAGTAATCAATTTTACCTCCAATATCTGCTTTTGTTTTCAAAATGCTAAATAAACAATACATAATGCATCCCTCATCAGCCAAAACCATGAGGGCTCTGTGCTCAAATAACAGGAAACATATTCAATTTTCCTAACAGAAGACAGTTCATTAAGCTGTGCCACATCAAATAAAACTTTAATTTCTCCAGCATCAGAGTCGCAATGAAAGCAATTGAGGAAGATGAGCCATATGGTACTTCTATCAGCAAACACATATTGCTCATTCCCCCAAAGTTTTCTAATTCTGCTCCCCAGACCTGTGTAATATAGATAATGTGCTCTGAGCGCAGCAACCATGAGCTATCTGGTGTACACTTCTAATACTGTATTTAATGGGAAATAATGAATCATAAAAGCCTGCAGAAGACGGCTTTTGCTAACCTAAATCTCAGCTGTAATTTCATTGTTCTGTGCCTAAGATGCTGTTTGCCCTTTTCAAACAGCCGCAGTTGAACATAATTATGCTGCTACAAACCTAGGCTGCAAAAAGAAAGCCTTCCTAATAGAACCAAGTTTTTATTAACCCTTGAAATCCTGAGTTGGGGCAACTGCAAGCAGAGAGCTGCCTGTCAGGTTTTAGGGTTCATTAAAACACATGTACACGTATATCTTGATTTCCAGTGTGCAGCCCCTCAAATTAAATTGATGATTCCCCCATCAAGCCAAAAATGCAACAGGAGAAGGCTGTGAAAAATTAGGAAATCTTCTTGACATCGGGAAATCCAACACTTGTCTGCTCTAAAATCTGTAAGTGCCAAAGAAAGAGGGGGATTTTTTTCCTTAAAGGTAAGTCTATTTTTCTTCTTCTTGCTAGATATAAAAATTGTGGTTAGTGCCTGGAGTAAAGGGCCCTCTAAACTTTATAGTGTTTACCCTCCGTTTATAAATCCATAATGATCTATTTAATGATATCATAAGGTTAAAAGTTAAACAGCACTGTATTTTCTCTGCCTTTTTCTCCTCTGCCTCTTGCAAAGGCAGGTTTGCCTATCTCCGATGGACAATCGGTCGGGGTTGTTTTCTGAAGGAGCCTATAGGTAAAAATCCTTCACACAGAAGGATTCATAAAGGCAAGGATGAGAAGATAAAGGTATTATTTTGACATGATGACCCCTGGAAAATATCTTTGACTCATCCCAAGTAAGCCTCTTTCTTTCCTTCCTCCACCCTCTCCCCCTCCCCTCAAAATGCGGGGCTAATTTAAAACATTTTCTAGATATGCTACTTATACATATTGAAAACATATTTTAGTGACTGTGTTTGTTTTGGCAATATATAAACCAAAAAAACCCCCCCAAAAAACAGACCCCAATTAAATTTAAAAAAGCGACTTTTTAAAGTTAGAGATTGCCTTTTAAAAGCTTATTAAAATCAGCATGTTAGATGTCTGTCTTTGAATTAGTTCCGAGGCTTGATTGCTTTCATTAAAACTGCCTGTTTGGGTGCTACTTGGTGAATGTTCAAGTCTGGATTTTTTTCCTCTCTTACCCCCCCCAGCCCTGAGCTGCTTCTTACTACTTGTCAACTTGGATTTTCCCTCCAAATTTGAAAGCAAAACTCGGATTTTTTTTTTTTTTGAGAGGCAGCAGCCACCCCCACCCTGCCTTCCCCTTTGCAAAATATCACAACGAAAATCACCAGTAACCCGAGTCAGAGAGAGACCAACAGGTAATATATATAGTAATATATATATATATAAATTGCTTAAAAAAAGACACACCCAAAATACCCATCATGACCAAACCGGCACCCCCAAAAAACCCACCCCAAGCCACCAAAAAACTCCAAGCTATCACATTGCTCATAGCCCATGAATGCCTTAAAAACAAATGTTTAAACAGGTTTTCTTTTTTTTTTTGAAGCGGCAGAAAACCTCTGCATGCTCCAATGGGTTACAATAACAATGCTCTATTGCAATGTAAAACAAGCTGGAGGAGAAAAAGGTGCTTTTTGTTACCATTTTATCAAAGCTGTTCATCTTCTAGCTGCAGGCAGCATTTTGCTGGAATTGCAGATATTTCTCTGTCCGGGCTCCTTTGTTTGTGCATCTCATTTGCATATATTTATCTCCAGCTGAGGGTGCTTTCAGCTCATTAAGGCCTCCCCTCGCATTATTTCATAAGCCAGCTGCTAGGAGGGATTTCACCTGTGGTGACTGAGAAAAGAGGGGTGAAAAAACCAAATTCTTCATTAAAAAAAAAAAAAGAAAACAAAAAAACCAACAACCAAGGAAATCTTCTGACTCTCTTCCCCTATAAATGGGCACCATTTGTGTTAAACAGCCTCTTGTCATGATAGATGCCTCCTGGGGTCAGGGGGGAAAGTTGATTTGAAGGTCAGCAGTAAAACAACAGACAAACCAGACGCCAAACTGGTTCTTTAGCTGTCGGTGGGAGCAGTGGTACAACCAGGTCTTGAACCTTTTTCAACCTCTAATAAAACAGGGGAAGAATCTGAAGTGGAGCAACCAGGCCCCAGAGGAAAAAAAAAAAACCAGCCCACAAATAATATCAATATCGAGCAGCAATGGGAAGCAACGGGGCAGCTCTCAGCGTCACGGGCACTCTGCTATTGTTTCAAGAGCTGGGGAATTAATTCCACTTATTTATTTAAGGCGTGTCAACTCGCTGCCTAAACCTGTTTCGGTGTCAAGATGAATAAAACTTTTATGGCTCATAAAATAGAGCCATTCATCTCCATGGTCTTTGTGGTGCCTGGGCTGTTGGGGGTTTTTCCCCCCTTTCCTCCTGGTAGGCTGAGCTGGGCCAAAATCTCTGTATCTCATTGCTACCAACTCACTCACAGGAGAAAAGAAAATTTGGACTGGGCATCTCAAACTAAACTTCTGGGTTTGATTAGAAATTGTAAATGTTAATTCATCATAGTCTTGTGCAAACCCCCCATCTCCTCCATTTCCCCAGCCTAAAACCTACAATGAATTTACATCATCTATATGGAGCTTTGTACCAACAGGTAATAAAATACAATAAAGCTTGCTTTTTATCAGGACACACGCACAAAAAATCCCATTAATTATGGTTCATGACTACTCTAAACCAAATGTTCAAATAGTAGTTGGAAATGATGCATAAAATCTCAGCATGTTCTGATAGGTTATAGAGTCAGTGGTTTATTGCAATGTAAAACAAGCCACAGGAAGAGAGGGTGGTTTTGTTTACCATTTTCATCAACGCTGTTCATCATGTTGATATACTTATGCTATATTGTGACCCTTACATACGTTGCATTTCATATATTTATTTTCCAGGTTGTTGTCTCTTCTGCTTCTCTGAGAAGTTGAGTAAATGCTCTGGCCCCTTTCAAGTATTTTTTCATCTGCACTGAATTTCCACTGACAAACCAACTGATAGATACGGACCTAAGAAATATTTATTATCATTGTGTAAGAGTTTTTTTTTTTACTAAATTTGAGGCAATTAGTTCCTGAATAAACACAGACTAAGTAATTTACCTCCTCAAAAGGTAATCAGACTTGAAAAGTGCTGTTTGGTTCTACCAAAGAAAAGCACAACTTTATAAAAATGATTTAGAGATTCACTTTCATTTCTTCCTTTTTGCCTTGGAAAACATTTTATAACATCCCAATAACTTTTATTTTCTCCCCATGCCAAACCTGGGGCCTCTGTTGGTTGTTGCTGTCCTTTCCCCCCACCTTCCCTAAATCTTTAACCCTGCTTCTCATTTTTCTTTGCCTCTAATCTAATCACTAATTCCTTGGCTTGGCCAAATAGTTAAAAATGTTAAGTGCTGCTCACAATTCCTGCTGCCTCCCCCACGTATCTGTCTCTGTTTATGGAACAGGCCCTGGTTTCCTCCTGCTCTTGTTCAGCTGTAGGTCTGCAGGTCAGGAGACTGTAAATACACACAGTGCTGCCCCAACCCATAAATCTGAGCAAAGGGCAGCCTTATATATTCAGATAAGGGATGTAAGGGAAAGGCGGGGCTGGGGGGGAGGGGGGGTGGGGGGGGTGGGGGGCAGGAAGAGAAAAAAAGTGCAAGAAGAGAACCAGGAGACTCTGTGGTGAGGGAGGTTTTTGGCCAAACCCCTAACCCAAGCTGCATGCCCTGCTACCTTGCAGGATGTTCCAGCCAGAGATGAATCCAAAATATTCACCCTTCTTCCAACCCCGCCTTACAAAAAACATTTTATTACCTTTGAGGCAAAGAAATTAAACACGAGATTTCAATGGCTTTCTCTCCTCCAGATCTTTGTTGGTCTATTTCCCGTCCTCCCCCCACCTATTTTATTTCCTGCACCTCTGCAGCTTTCAAGGGAACAGTCCCCCTGTTATTGCTTCTCAGTTCCAAGGTCTTAGAATAAATAACATTGTTATTACTCACTTCACCAATTTCCAAGAAGAAATATTGCTGCAGCAAATGCAAGCAGCACTAATATTTGCAAAGTGATAAATGGATTGTTACATACCTTCCCGTCTGTGTGGCCTCCAGCCATCCTCTGGCCGGCTGCATCCCTCCTCGGGGCTGGAGGGAGGCTGCCTTTGAACTTAGCAGGGGCCAGACACTTAGTGCCTTGCACCAGAGCCTGCCCCAAGCCCCCTCCCTCTCTCTCTGATGCAGAGATAATTTTTAATGGACCATGCCAGAGATGGTACTAGGACTGGGGGAGAGCAGGAGCCACGTACCAGGACCAAGCAGCCAAGTGAAGATGGTTTTGGCACACCAACAGTGTGTGGTGGGTTTTGTTAGAGCTGGGTGCTGCAGGGAGAAGGGTGAGAGATTTGGGATGTCTCCAGGAGAGCACTGCTGCTCCACCACCCTCCCTAGCTCCTGCTCTGGTGTGGGTACCTCATCCCCGTGCCACAATGAGAGCCGCCTGCACTTCTCCAGCTCCCAGTGATGTGAAAAGTGGACAGAAAAAGGCCTGCAGAGGAAAAAAAATATTTTACAATCTCCCCCCACTCTGCCCCCAAAAATGTCCCCAGTGCCTGAATGGGAACTGCAGTGGATACCTGAGATACCAGGGATACAGATGCTCAGTGGGGAGAAAACTGGAAAGATATATTTCCAAACACCACCATCTTCATTGCTCATTAACTTTCATTAATTCACATGAAATTTCTGCAAACTTTCTTAACCAAAGCTGGGGTTAAGGAGGTGCTAAGACAGGGAGCAGTCTCCTGGTCTCCCCATCCCAACTCCAGTTGGTCACCATGTAGCTTCCAAGCTTAAAAAGAGATGGCAATTGGAAGATTCACATGGAATAATTAAAGACCAATATAATTTTGGATTTCTTTTTTTCAGCAGCAATTTATATTTAGCTCTGAGACATGATTTGGGCTCCTTGATTTTACTAAAGAAAAATCTCCAAATCAGATCATTCCTGGGCTGCAAGTCATGCTGAAAAAAATCTCCACTCTGAATTTGTGGTAATTAGAAAAAAAACCAGCTCATTTTCCTTCCGACCCACAAAGAGTAAGTTGCTGACATTTCTTAAACTGAATGACCTGAATTCCTTGGTGTGATAAACGCCCTCCATTAGGTTATTCAGGCACCAAAGCTTTTCTTTGTGGGCAGAGCAAAACTAAGCTGCTCCAGAAGCATCATCCCCAGTCCACTACTGATGGTGTGGCATTGCCTCTGTGGCTGGGGGGCCACCAGGAGAAGGAGTGAGAGCATCCCTTCCTCATGTGCCCTTCCTGGGCTTTTCTACCTGCACAGCCTCTTCCCTTCTGAAGGGGTTGTCAGCAGCCTGAGGAGATACTTACAGATGTGCACAAGTCTCATGTGGAGGTTGATCACAGCAGTACCAGCACCCATGTGGTGCCAGCTTGAGGTGAAGAGTGAGTGCAAATGCTGCAGCAGCCTGGGGTGGAGGTGTTGGTGTGGTGTGGCAGTGCTAGCATGTGAATACTGTGCCCAAGGGGATAGGGAAGGTGAGAGGTTGAAAGACTCATGCTATTTGTTAGGACGCTTTTTCCTAAGGGATACCTTGATTCATAAAAGAAGGAACAGAGTTCAAGGATTGCAGGAAGAGAATTATTCAGAAACTGTGAACAGAGCTATGAAAGGGTCAATCAGAAGAGAGGACAAAAATATATCTGACATCTTTTCTTACTGACCAAGGTAAATACCATCTTTTTTTAAAATTTTTTTGGTAAGAGGAGAAATATTGAAAGCAAGGTCACAAGTTACAGGTAAGACTAGAAATTCCTTTGGGATGGGCTCTCGTGCAAAATATATACAGTTCACTAGTAACAAAAACCAGATAGCCTGTATTGGTTTTTAATAAAAGAATTAATAGAATCATGGAATTAAACAATCATTAAGGTTGGAAAAAACCTCCAAGATCATCTAGTCCAACCTTTACACAAACCATCCATAACACTCTCTCGTAAACATATATGTGTTTATGCACTGTAAATAGATATGTGACTGTGTACATATATAAGGGCATGCTGTAATAAAAACTCAGCATGCATCAAATAAAAAAAAAAAGAACTGCAAAATTATTTAAAAAAAAAAGTGATGAGAGTGGGTGAGAGCTGGCACAGCAGCATGGTGAGGAGCTATCCCACTGCTTGGAAGCATCCAGAAACCTTCTTAAACATTTATCAGTGCCTTTCTTAGCTTTAGGAGAAGGGCTGGAATCCCAAAACCATGATTCTTCAGGATGTTCCTGTCAGGCAGGAAACCTTGTGAGAGCAGCATTGCTTGTTCTCTGTTCTGCTTCCAGCCCCAGAAAACACACAGATAAGAAGAAAAATCAAAATAATTGAATATATACAAGATATCCATATTTGTATTAACAACAAGCTTTGAAAAGGACAAAAAGAATTAGGTCTTAATATTTTATAATTTCTTTTTCTTAAACAAAAACAAAAAAAAAAAAAAAGAAAAAAAAAAGAAAAAGAAAAAGTCAGGCAGTTCTTATTTTATCCAGACCAGTTCATAAATCCCAAGTCATAAATCCACATGATATCCCGGGCTGCTGGATTTTGCATTTGGAGCTCTGAAAGACTGATAGCTGAAAGATTTATAAAATCCCAGGTAGCCAGAGTGCTCCCTATTGGCTCCACATCTGAGAGGTCCCTGCATCCTGCTTAGCCCAGAAAGCTGGATGTATGGGATATATTGTGTTCAAGAAGCAGCACACCCCCACCCTGCTCTTTTCAGATGTGATGAAGGCTAAAAAGTTGATCATGTGAGGCGGATGGGCCCTGTTTGGGGACTTTTCTACACATACATGTGTTGCCCAAAGGCTGCTGCCACCTTCTGCAAAACTACACCATGGTTTGTGTCGTAGATGTATTACTTACCTTGTGTGGTAGACCTGACTATAAACTGCAGAATTGTTTCAGCTGCTTATATACAGCATACACTTAATATACACTTAATTTTGTTCCTTGCAATATCATTGAGAAGGAGTAACTATTCAGTAAGAACAGAGAATCATCACTAGGCTAGATGATGATACTTAGAGCAAACATTACCGGCCCCTTGACAAAAAAATGGTACCTGAGATGCCTCAGATGAACTACAGGTTACAAACAATTCAGCTGTCAAAGCAGCAAGCTCACATTTCCCAAAGAGCTCTGAAAGATGATGATGTGAGGTTGTTCTCATCAGCTCAGTGGATGTTCCACGTGTGACCACATGTACTGGGGGAAGGTTCCTCAAAATAGACCCTCTGAAGACTGATTTGCACTATTTGTCTGTACACACAAGATACTGAAAAGGTGTTTAAAATCTTCCTTCCCTTACTTTCTTCTATTCTTCCTCAAAGGCCTTATTCAAACCTAATACTTTCCTCCAGACTTGTAATGACAGACATTTTTAATATGCTTCTGTTGAATTAATAAAAAGATTTAAAAAATCCCTCTTCTGCAGTTACAAGATTTGTTTTATAGCTGTAACTAACATCGTTGTTACTGAGAAATTAAATGATTTGCTTTATGTGTCATATATTTTTATTCATGAGTCTGAGTATATTGAAGTTCATGAGGAAAATCCCCCTTCACCCTCCTGAAGAATGATGTGGAATCAACCCCAGCTCTGCCTGTTTGGAGTTTTATTAGAAGCACATTGCCCAGATAAACTTAGATAATTTTTGTTGTTGTTTTTTTTGTTTGTCTGACTTTATTAGTGGAAATTAAGCATTGCAATGGTTTATGCTCCCTGTGTGTTGTGAGCATCTTTGCCTTTGACCAGCCACCTGAAATGAGTACCTTCAGTGGCTTGGCTTGCACACCATAGAGCTACTTCTTCCCCATCCAAATCCCTGCCTTCACCAGAAACACTACTCATTTAAGAGACCCAACTAAACCAGCCACAGACCAAAGCATTTATATGACAAACTCATGTTTGGAGAGGTTTTTCTTTGTTATTCTTGAAATCTGAAGTTTTCCCAAGCCTATTGGTGTCTCTCACAAGGTATTCCCTTCTTCCTAAGCAGAACATATTTCTTTCTAAATCTCGAGCTCCTGTGGACTCTATTTATGCCATATTTCATTATTTCTTCCTGTTTTCTTACCCTTTCTTTCTCTTTCAGTTGGGTTTGAGACATCCTGAACTCACAGGTCCTGAATGCAGCATCATGAGCAGGGATGGGGCTGCCTATTCTATCCACCTGGGCTGTGGGTGCACCATTACCTAATTCAGCCTGGCTCTACAGGTCAGGTGGCCCTGTCCTGCTTCAGAAGGGTGAGTTTGCTACATTTTGCCTCTTTGGCATTTCTAGCACCTCTGGCAATGGCATTTGGTGGTCCATAGACACTGATTTTGGGAGCTTTGCTTCTGCGAATATGCCCAGGTCCCTTGATTTTACAATCTTAAAATGCTCAGATGGGCTTTGCTGGTTGCTCATCAAGTAGATTGGGCTGAAATGAATCCCCTGGTGGAGAAGAACTACCAGAGTAGGGTGAAGGGCAAACACTCACTTGTGTCTATTGATCATCTCCTTCAGTCTGCATTATACTTGTGGTGCCTTTGGAAGAAGGAAGTTTCTTTCTCTTTCCTACAAGAGATTTGGAATATAGAACCTGATCAAATATTATGTTTTGCAGTTTTAAATGTGCAAGTCATCCTAAAGTATTCTTTTTTAAAAGACATCTACAGATGCTCTTTTCTTGTAATTCTTCTAACCATTTCACTAATTAGAAATGCTATACAAGGACTTGTATTGAGCTATAGAAATGAAAGGTCAATACATGAACAACACTTCATTTGTAAATAATACAGCTCTGTAATCAATTATCTAATTTTCACAGAAGACATATTAATCTACAAGCAAAGAATGGAGACATTTAGAGGATATACAGAGGGGATCTTTGAATGTTAAATGTTCTTCAGCATGTGCTAACTAAAGAGTTTGGCAGAGTGAAAACGCAGCATGCAGCACTGACACTCCAGGGAGAGTCTTTAGGTCAAGTGATTTGTACCTTTGAAATAGTTCTCCATAGCACTGTAAAGGCTCTCTGTTGGTAGCAGGGAGGTGGGTTAGAGCTATTTAGGATGTTAGTTGTAGGAGGGAAAATTCTTCAAAAACTGGAACAAAAGGTGATTTACAAAGAAAACCTATGTGCCTATTTTAAAAGACGAATCAGCCCTCTTTGCACTTTCTGTCAGCACTGTGAAGTGAGTTTTCTTACCCCTAATTTTCCATAGAACCAGGCTGCTGGATGGCAGGTTGGAGATGAGTCCCACTGATGGAAGCAGGTGTGAGGCCAAGCGCCCTCGATACCCCAGGCACGGGCCAGGAAATGCTGCTCCAGGTAACAAACCATCCCCCTGAAGTCCATGAGGGATTGTTTCCTCCCCCATGGGTTACAGTGAGAATCCACACAAGGTTTTAAAAATGTAACAGTTTCTGGGTGTTGGAGATCCTGTATGACTTCTAAACATCATTAGGGAAAATTACCAGAAGATCCATTCACTGACATGAAAACAGCCTAGGCTTTCCATCAAATGGAAAAGAGAGGCTCTTACCACCTCTGTTGGAGCTAGTCACCCTGTATGCTTGTGCACTGAATTTGACAATACAGAGGTGGTAGAAAAGCAGAGGATGAATATAACTTCATTCTCACTTTGCCTGTTTCATTTGTCTGTTTGCATTGGATTGCAGTACATCCATCCCATGCTTGCCTCTGATTTCCAGCTTTAAAATTTCTATCAAATATATGTTGGGACTTAGAAGGAAAACATTTCACCCCACTACCCCCAACTCTCCTCATACCCAGTTCTCATCATTCTACTGATTTAATCCCATCCTCTGCCTTGCTATCCTCTGTCCATGGCGGTGTGGGAGGAGCGATGAGCGGGATGATGAGAATACCCCCACCAATGTGAGCCCTCTTCCTCCCATTTCCTTGGTCACAGTTCCCTCTTCCCTCCTCCCACACTTCCTGCTGGCTAAATATGTTTACTAGGCCAGGAGTAAAAGGGAAAAAAAAAAAAAAAAAAAAAAAAAGATAGAAAATTGGAATTGTTTTCAGCAGACTTCCGAAGACAAAGTTGACCTGGGAAGGGTGGAAGTTGGGGAGAAGATACATTCTCGCATCAGTGTGACTCAAGGTTGGCTCTAATGTTTTGCCTCACTCCCCCCTGTACTCTTTTCACAAACAGAAATACACACCTGTCACATGCTGATTAAGCAAGGCACTATCCCAGCTCCCTCACAGGTGACTGCGGGGGACCAGAGCGAAGAGCCAATACCAGCAACACCAGCAGTGTGAAGGAGGAGAGGGCAAGCCAGGGATTTAGGGAGGCTTGATCCCCCTCTCTCCACTTGGCTGATACCAAGGTTAAACAGCAAAGTCCTCATGAAACCTTTTCTGGCTTGTGCAGCTGGTTATGGAATTGGCACTGCCAAAGGAATGGTGCATAGCAAGGTGTAAGGCAGGAGCCCTGTCTGCCTCATAATGGATATTGCAGTGAACTATGAAGATTTCCACTTCTTTAAGAACAAAACTTAGGTTAGGATGGAATAAAAAAACCACCCCAAAGCTTAAATATTTCCTGGTTTCCTCTCCCCCATGGGTTTGGTGCACTCTGTAGCTGCTTGACCTGCAGGGCTGTTCAAAGATCTCTTCAAGTCTCTGTGCCAAAATAAATGCTACTTTACCATCTAGTAGGCAGAAGAATGAAAACTGTAAGATGTGTGATTGAGAAAAAAAAAATGGCCCAAACAGGAAAACCTCTTTCTTCTGTTTTAAAAGACCTAGATGATCAAGGCTGCTCTGTTCCCTCTGATTTAATCAGTTTGCAGATACCCAAATACACATCCAGCCATGGAAAGTGCTCTCCCTTTGATTCCAAGAAAATCCTTTCTAATTCTCTTTAAATGTTTCAGGGCTTTTTTAAATGATTGCTATCAATGCCAACCAAATGCTTTAGTTCGTTTTTTTTTTCTGTTGGGTTTTTTTTATTTTTTTTTTTTTTTTTTTTTGCCTGTCTGCAGCCCAGTTACAGCTGTACATGGAAAAAGTGTCTAGAAAACAGATCTGGTTTGCTTTAGCCTTTATGCCATATAGAGCTAGACACTTTAACCTTCTTTACATTTACTTGGTTGCTTTAATATGATTTCTGTAACCCCTAGACTTTTTTTTTTCCATATAACTTATTAAATATTTATAATACAGTAGCCCATACACATCACATAGGTTGGACTTCTATTACATTAGGCTCTACATAGCTATCTAGTAAATCATAAGTCATGTTCCTCCTAAAAGTTAAAACCCAGTATTTTTCAGCTGAGCTTGGACTGAATTTATGAAGGGATCAGCTCAAAAAAAGCTAAGATGGTTAAAACAACAGATAGGCTTGTTTAACCAGAAAATAATAGATCTCCTAAAGCACTGGATCTGCAATGCTTACCCTGGGTAGGAGCACCAGGACATGAGCAACATGCTTGGGAGTCCAGTGCAGCAGCTATGGGTACTGGTGACTGTTATGCAGGCACGACCAGCAGCTCTTGCATATTGAAATGCCATGAGGATGCAGCTGCTTCTTCCATCACTGCTTCTCCACTCCCTCCCTCCCCTTGCCAAGCCATGGCTATACAGGGTTTCTCCCCAGCATGAGCCTGCATCCCTTGCTACTGCACTGACACTTCATGCACCCCATTCCAGGAGGGTGTGGGGTGCCCAGCTCTGAAAAAACGCCTGCCTAGCTCAGTCACATCGGTGGTGGTGCCCCAAGGGTAAGATCTCCAGCATCTGGACTCTCTGTCCTCAGGTAGGTTTGGGTAGATGAGCACTGGGCACCCAAGTTTAGACAGAAATACCTCTTTCAGGCTTGCTTCTCAAAGGGATCATTTTTTGCAGCTAACATTCCTTCATGCACTGTCTGTTATCCCGTTATTAAAGTGCAGCTTTCCAACAGTGGGGATGAAATGCACTCCCCACTCTGCCGCGCTTCCTTCGTCCAGCTGGGAAGCAGGAACCGGGTGGATGGGTCTGAGGGCTGCCTGCCTTCCTCCAGATCAACTTTCTCTGTGGGATGACAAATGGGCATTTGTGTTTCAGCAGACATTGGCCATTTGAAAACTTTTCAGGACTTTCCCACGTTGGAACTGCCTAGAAAGGTTTCTGACCAGATTGCCATGTGGATGGGTGGCATATGGTTTAGTGCAAGCAACACTGCTGCTCCTGCGTCACCACCCTCCCATGATGGGGCCAGCCATCCTGCAGGGAAGAATTCACTTTAGGGGGGTCCTTCACATGTTTTTGCACTTTCTCCAGCTCAATGCTGCAGCTTTCTTCAGTCACTCACAGCATTTATGCTCCCAACCAGCCAGGTACTGGCAAGTACAGAAACAAGTGCCTGTTGGTTTTTTCTTCCTCATTCAAAAACTTCCACTGGAAGAATTTAGAAGAAAACGAAATGTATTCTGCTTCAGCTGGAAAGTTTTGTTTCATTTCTTTGTTGAAAATACTTCTAGTGTATTTGACTTTTTTCCTCTTTCTTCTCACATTCCACAGCATTTGAAGTGCTAGGATGACAGACACTCATGAGGCTGCTGCTTCTTCCATTGCCATTCCTCCACTTAGTCCATCCCCTTGCTAAGCTTGTGAGATTTCTCCCTCACATGAACTTGTATCCCTTGCTGCTGCTCTGATGCCTCACACACTCCATCCCAGTATGATGTGAGAGACACAGCTCTAAATAAAACCCCTCTGGAATCAATTTTTTAAAAACTTCTTTATTTTTTTAAACTCCTGTCCCTCTCCTTCCCCATTCTCCTTCCTTTTTTCTAGGTCCTTTAATTTTACCTTGCCTTTCCCACTTTGAAAAACCATATTGAAACTATATGAAATAGTATATTCACCTCTTCTTGAAGTGTGGCTTCAAAAATTAAAACAAGAATAATTGAAAAATATGATGGAACACTTCATTTGGGAGGAAGGTAGGAGGAATTCTTCTTTTCCTCATCTTGGAAATTCTGTCTGAGATGTTGGGTTGGGTTTTTATTTCACTTACGCCACATAACATAAAGAAATTGCAGACCATGGTCCAGCTCCCCACAGTTTTGCCCACAAACAGACCACAAGAGCACAAGACATTTATGGCCAAGGGATTTAACACAGCATTGATCTGAGAGAAACCTGTTATTTGCAGGTGGAGCTGTTCAGGTAAGCAACATATGCAGTTTCAAAAAAGAGGAGGTAGGCAGACTGGAGTGGGGGAAAATAAATTATGATCTTTACCAAGAATGACAACAAAAACAACAGCATCAAAAAGCAACAAAGAATACTCATCAACAGGACATCAAGGTGAAATGGCAGCAGACAAGTCGCTGGAAGACTGTCTTTCAGGCAAGATTTCTATTGAAGTTAAAGCTGTAATCTGCCTGCTTTTTCCAAGTCATATAATATTTTTATATAGGAAGTTGCCTCTGACTGTGCCTCAGGTGGCCCTGAACACTGTGGGTGTCAGTGAGTTGACAGAGGTCTTCAGGGTGCAAGATCTGAGGCTAGGATGTGCCATAGGGGAAGTAAGAGGGTATCTTGAACAATGGGCATGATGCCCTTGGAGGAGCAAGCATGACCTTCTGCTGACTTCAGCACACGTGCTCCAGCCATGAATAGTGCTGCTTCATGTAACCAGCAATGGGACAATACAACAGAAAAAAGGGTTTTTTTTTTAAAGCCAAGCAGAGTATTGTGATTCTCCCCTGCCCCTTCCCCCTACTGGGCATGAAAAAGTGCTACCCAGGCACCTATTTCCCAGAGCTGTCTTTCTTCACTTGTAACAAATACACTTTTTTTTTTTTTTGCACTCATTTAAAACCAGTACTTCAACAGAAAAATCACGAGCTGAAGTTGCAAGTAACGAGAGTAAAAACCAGCCCTTTCCAGTCTTACAGGTTAAGAAAGACTTGTTGACACACTCATGTCCCACACATGAACCTTGCTGCTCATGTTTTGCACCATACAAATGCCATATGTGAAGCTCTACTGTCTGTTTTCCTCTCTCTTTTCCTCATCTCCTGCTTCTTTAAAATAATTTTGTCTGGTTTGAGGAAGAGGGAAGATGGGCAATCTTCCAACGAAATCTCCATTGACCATCTTGACAGTAGATTTTCCTGCCAGACTCGTGACCCATCATATCCCATGAGGTTGAGACCAATGTGAATTTTTGGACCATATTTGTCTCCAGGTTTTTGCTGCTACAGGTCATCAGTGTGTCACCCTGCTCAGAGGCAATATATGGTACATGGTTGAACCTGACTGGAGAGCACATTTCCATGGCATAATACACAAAGAATAAACAGGCACTCTCTGTTTTCTGAACCTTCAGGAGAGGCAGCTCCTATGAACTGAATATTTCTTTATTTCCACATACCAATCTCCCCTTGCTTTCATTCTGCCAAAGAACTTTTCTATCTGAAAAGATGCATCCACATCCCTTTCAAAAAAAAAGGTTAATGAGAAAGGGTCTATGTGGGAAATGCATAACTCCTTTAAAATTTATCATATCTGGGGTTAAAAAAACTAAATATTCTTTTTTTCCCCCTTCTAAAAAGGGATTTTATGTTCAAAGACACAAAGGTAATACTCTTTGCATTGCAGCTACAATATTTTTCTTTTTTTTTTTACCCAACAATGGTGAAAAGATGTGATTTTTACATGCAAATAGGAAGAAAAAACCTGAACACACCATGGGAACATGCTTAAGAAGTTGATTTATGTTTCATACTGAGCCTTACACCTGCAGTTCAAGCAAAACTCAACTTTGCCGCCCCACAGAGTCTAGTTTATTAGGTATCAAGGAGTCACAAGAAGCCATGTAATTAAAACTGTAATTAACTGGAAAAGGAAAGTGCCACCTGAGTTTTGAGAGGCTGTCAATTTTCTTTCCATTACAGCTTTCCTTCTGCTTCTTTTGTCTATAGGGTGCGTTTTCCCCTCATCTTGATAAAGAAAAACAAATTCGGAGTTTTTCTTCCTCTCTTTATTAACTAGAGAAGCCACAAAATTCTCTTATGTATTTACTATCGGGAAAAAATTGAGTCACTCAGTTTTGAGCTCAGATTCAGGTTTCTCTCAGCAGCATTTGCAGCTGTGTTTGCCAACAGGTGTCAAGTGTGGTCCAGGCAGAAAAAAAGCCCTGAAATGTCCTACCGGCACAGGGTTAGCTGAGTTCAAAGCCTATTTTAACAAAACACAATCAATGCCCTTTAGAAAAGGGCTGTGTGGTGCCTTGTTAAGATGCAGGACCTTGCTGCAGTGGGCTAGCCAGGCTCCAGGCATCCCTGGATCCAGCACGTTGCTCCAAAGGCTGCTGGATCCCAGCGGGGCCACCGCGGGATTTCTGCGGGCAGGGCACGGCCACACGCAGCGAGACAAAAACACGCCGGGAGAAATACGAGGTGACGTGATGAACTTTGTCAACCAGAGAATTCAAAAGTGAAAAGGGGCCCAATCCCTTGGCCAAAAAAAGTAAATCTGCCAAAGATTTGGATGAGATGTGCAGCCAGTACTGTCTTCCCTCTGCCTCGTGCTTCCACCAGGAGTGAAGTCCTGGGGAACAAGAAAGAAGTGCTGGAATAAACAGATAATTATTTGATAAGATTTAAAAAAGAAAAGACTTAGGTAAACTTGAAAGAAAGTCACAGCAAAACATAGTTGAAGAGTAATTACCTAAAAGAGTAAAATGATGAGAACAAAGATAGCATCTATCCTAAGGGTGATTACAAGGGACATTTATGAATATATAGAAAATTTTGCAGAGGAAATGTTTGTCTTAGACTGGTGCATGAAAGGGGTGACTGACATTCTTCATTTTCCGTTTAACAGGTGACAATACCCCATCAAGTGAAATACCAGTCTTGAAAATGAAAGTTATTTTTGTAAAAAGCAATTTTGCTCTGGTGCCATTCTGATAGGCTTAGGGTTTTCACTCCTAACCTTAATTATTTGCATCCTCTCCCCTTCTGAAATAGCCCCAGCTTGCAAGGCAAAGGTCTTGGGACCCTCTGGTTTTGAAGGCAGATCTAAATCAGCACTAATTTGGGGAAGTGAGCTGGAGGTACCTGCAGCAGATGACACACAGGGCTCAGCCTCTTACTCAGCTACAAGTCAGCAGGGGCACCCCCTGACCATCTGTGGTCTATAAATTACAGTAACACCAGCACACACTGCTTGTAAATCACCAAAGAGCAGACTTTACCTTTTGACACATTACATGAAACCTGTTGGATATTCCAATAAACTCCCATAAAGCATCCGATATAAACTCTGGTTTATGTTTCTTTGTGGGGCAGGAGAAAATACTGGGTTTTTCTGCACTTTCAAAAATTATGGGTGAAATGAAGATGTGGTCTGAGCTATGTCATGTGTTTATGCACCATGTTTTCTTACAAAAGAGATTTCCTCCTCTCTGCCATAAATATTCCACTTTCCAAGACTGCATCAGCCTTGAGGTGACCAGAGCTGCCATTCTTCTTCAAAAAAAGAAGCCACTACTCATTTGAAAAATGCACTTTCATGTGAGCCTGCATGACTTATCCTCCATCCTTGCTGCACCAAGCACAGATTATTAGCAGGAGAGGCTCACCATTCCTTTCCTTTAGGAGGAGCAAGAAGATCCAACACATGATCTCAAGCCTTTGGATATCTTTTACCTGACATGATGTAGCCTATGGCTGAAAGGAGATATTATGAGCAAGTGTTTTGACACATGGTCATGTCTTCCTGCAGTACATGGCTGGTTGGGAACACAGACACTCTGCTGAGAAATCTGGCACTTGGCTTCAAACTTTGTCCCAAGACCTGACAAAGGACTGCTTTTGAGAATTGTATCAGCAAGCTCTGTATTTAGCCTGTTGTCTAGGGAAAAAATAATCCCTAAAATAAATGATTCCGAATTTGGAGCATAAGGCCAAGTGAACACTGACAAATGTTGTTTGACCAGCTTTTTTGCTGACCATGAACAACTGTGGTCTCTAATGTAGATGGCCTGCAAGGCTGTGTCACGACTTCTTGGCAAGTTCCTTAGTGGAAGCTGAAATCCCTGCCCTTCTCAGGAGGCAGACACACATTTAAATTCATAGGGTTACTGCAATCAAACTGGTCAGATATTCCCCCCTCATGGAGACAGGCAACCAGGCAACTATATCTGCCTCTTCCAGTGGCAATGGGATGAACTCAGCTGCCTGTAGATATCAGAGAACCCACATCTGCAATAGCAATCCAAGAGAAATTACCTTCCCCTGCTCCTTCCACTTGTGAGCATGGAGTTAATTTAATGCTCATACCAGGACCACCAGCATTGCATGATCCCAGTGTTACCCAGTGAGGCTGCACCTGACTGCAAGATTTTGAACAGTCTCCAGAGCAATTTTCAACCCACCAGAAGTGTAAATTTGTAGCATTTATTGAATCTGCGTTTGGTCTGTCTAGTTAGTTTAGTTTCAGAAAAATTGGTGAATAAAATAAAGTTGACTTTTAAATCTATTTTACTCAGAAGAAAACCCACTTCTACTTGAATGCTTGAATTTTCCTGGAGGAAAAAAAGAGACAGTTTAATATAGAAATATAATTAATCTTTATCAGCACAGAAAAGCACTTCATGATTTTCAGTTAGGGAGCTTTTACTTTGTAAACTTTTAAATTTAGAAGTAATGTATAAGGAGCATTTCTGTAGTGCTTTTCCATCCAGCAAGTGAACCAAAATCCCACAGTGAGAGAGTGGAAAGCCCTAAATGAGGTCTGGGAATCATAGCAGTGAGGCTGTACTGGGCTCATCCTTAAAGACCCCCTCACTGAGTGTTCCCAGCCATTCAGCCTCCTCCTTTACCTTCCCACTGCCTTCCCCATCAGTCTCTTTCTGTGCACTCTGACAAGAAGAAGTGATAGTGCTATTGCTGGTTTTTAACAAGATTTGGAAAGCGTTCAAGTGCCTGACTAAGTGGTTGGAAACAAGGAAGCAGAAGGATGTTTTGGCATCCTGCAATGTGTGCATGAAGAGCACAGACACAAACACATTGAATGCACATACTGTAAAACACGATAACAAGGAAAGTACAAACTAATAAAAGCCTATTAAAACATCGTGGAGGCTATTGCTGCTTGCCTGCATGCCTACATATTTAAAAAACAAATATTTCATGTGAATGTGCAATTCAAACATGACTGATCACAGATATAACTTTCAGCAACATTTAAATGCATAATGCCATCCTGTAATTAATGTAGCCTATCCTGAAATTTGAGGGATTTATTGATACTGGCAGAAAGATTTGCAAATAGCTTAGGGAAGTTCATGACATACCTTTTGTCTCAAGGGATTTCATTCATTTTTTTTTCCATTTTTTTCCCCCAGCTACCATCAATAATTTCATTCAGAGCCCTTACCATGTGACGACAAATGCTGTTGGAAATCCTCAGCAGAAAGTTTGAAGAAAGTACTAGCAAGGAGAAAGAGCCTCATTGTGTTTTTATTTGTTTTGTTCTCTTTCACTTACAGTGAAATATACACAAACATGTCCAAGGGGATTGCTTTAGAAGTCTGCAATAGAAAAAGAAAAAAGAAAAAAAAAAAAAAAGGAAATGCAGGCCATAGGCATAGAAAGCTGCAGAAGGATTTTATAGAAGTTTTCCAGTAAAATCTATGGCCGTCCCATTAGTTCCTGCCTGAGCACAAGGCAGGCCCCAAGCACTGGAATGTTATCTATTGGTTTGACCAGACACACACCTCTATAAGACAAACTAACATAGCTGGGTAAAAAAATGTTTGCATAAAGCCCTTTAGTGGAGGAATGTAGGTGTCAACACTCACCTTGGGAATGGTGTTGGTTTGAGGGGCTGACAAGGAATAAGAGACAAATCCCAATATTGTGGCACATGTTCCTCATGTTCTACAATCACTGCACCTCCCAAAACTTGGCCATGACCCTACAGACATGCATTTAAAATTTCTGCAGTGACAAGGAAATATCCCATCATTTTTCTAGAGAGGTTTTCAAGACCTGAGGTCTGCACAGTGCCAGCACACAGTCACAGCATCCAAAGTATCAGATGGCTGGCTATTCTGCTGTGAACAAGCTGCATCTAAGTAGGTTAGTGGAGCGAGCTGGCACATGTTCCCCCATGCCTGATCTTCACATTTCTCCATGGTTTTTCTCAATATTTTAAATAATTTCTTATGTGGGACTATTTCATTATCAGGTGGTATTTTTGCCTGTAAATGTTTGTGCACAGACCCATAGGATTAAACGTCGTAAGGTAAAAGAATAACATTTATTTTAGGAAATTGTTCAGGATTTTGTTGTTGTTGTTTGTTTTGTTTTGCTTTGATTTTTTAAAAAATTTTTTTTTCCTTATATTTTTTTCCTGGGACCTGAATTTGTGGTGCTCCTTTTACATGACGCACAATTCAGTCATTTGCACAAAGAAAAAAAAAAAACAAAAAAAAAACCCCAGCAATACCTGGGAAAGCACACCAAAATAGGCTTCTCTGTCACTTGTTTCATTGATTTGAATGCACTGGGTACATTTCAAACAGCAAGCAGAGACATGCTGAGGTATGAATGGCTTCACTTCAAATATTTGGGGAGCCCCAGCCACCTGCACGGCTTCTCCAGCCCTTCCACCTGCTCCCCACTGTACTTCAGTGGTTTCCTCACTGCCAAATTATCAAACATTTCCAATAAAGCAGTGTCTCCAGCTCAGTGTCCACAAGCTCCCACTCCAGTTAACTGGGGCTTTGTTTCTGTAGGAAAAAAGCACCATTTTGTGCTTTCTACTGCATTTAGGGAGAGAGAAGGCAGGTGTCGGCCAAATAGAATATGGCACCTTTCCCCTCCAAGATTGAGGAGGAAGGATTTGTGAATCAGGAACATAAAAGCTTCTCACTGACCCTTGTCTGGATCTGAGGAGGGCAGGCTGGCCAATCAAAATGGGCATCCCTCTTCCTATGAGGGGCAGGAGGGCTCCTGGCTGCCCTGGGAGATGAGAGAGCTGTGCTGACATATGAGGTTGGGAAGGGTTTATCCCACCAGCAACGAGTTTCCTCCAAAAATGGACATGGGAAGCTGTCAGGGGAAGAATCACGTGTTGGTATTTTCCACCTCTTAAGGGAAAATCAAGTTAAAATAGGAATTAAAAATGGGATTTAGCTTCTCACCTTCTCCCACTCTTTTCATCTGGTTTTATATATTTCAGTTTATCTACAGATAATGGTTAAAAAATACTTATGGTGTGATAAGCCATCTCTCCAGCTTGTTTAGGCACCTGACTTTACCATGCTGCCTTCAGGGTGAAGCAGTGTACCAGGGTATGAACTGAAGTCACCATCCAAGGTGCCTGCAGAATGCAAACAAGCAAGTGGGATCCACCAAATCAGTGCCTTCTCTTATTACCACTTTTACATGAGAAATTTTTCTTCTGATGTTTCTTCTGGCAGGGCCATGGATAAAACTGATCCTGTTTCAGACAATTAGAAAAAAAAAAAAAAAAAGAAAATAATTTGGACATTTCTTTTGCAGGCAACCTCAACATCTTTCCCACTGGGAGTGGGGCTCCATATGCCAGCCCAACTTTCTCCCAGCCTCTGTCCTCACAGGAGAGCCCCAAAAGCCCCAAAGCCCCCCAGGAGCAGCAGGAGGGGCCTGTTGTGCCACCACCAGAGGGTTGAGGTTGTCAGCTGCAGGGATGGAGAATCTGAGGTTGGCTGTCAGAGCACTCTGAGCTCGGGAGGGGTTTGGAGAAGTGCGAGCTGGGGTTACATAAAACTGACTCATGCTGAGAAATCACGAGCTCTGAAAGTTTCAGCTGAGGAATGAGCAAAGCCTCAAGCTGCATGTTGCTTACAAATCAACAGGAACTGGGGAGTGCTGAGGACCTCTGCAAGTCTGGCCCTGGCACAGGGTTTTTTAAAGTTCTGCCACTACTCCCAAGAGGAACTGAGAGCCACGTACACCTGTCAGGAGGAAAATATGGCCCTTTGTTATTTCAAGGGAAATCAGTGCGGGCATTTCAGCTTCACCCATTGGAAAGAACTCCTTAAGATAGAGTAAACAGAAGTTAATTTTTTTCCTCTTTTTTTTTTTTTTTTTTTTTTTTTTTTTTTTTCATGCCACTGTGTATGATATTGAAAAGTACACCATCCAGAATATTTACTTTTTGTCAGGGTATCTAAGCATGTGAATGTTTGTGGTTTAATTTACTGGGCAAAAACAGTTGTGGATTTTGGCAGTCTGTGTTGGTCTATGGTTTCTGTGAATGCCTGGATGTGGTTCTTCCAGGGGCATTATGGGTTACTCAGATCGTGTCCCATTATACAGGTAATTTGTGTGCACACAAAGATGGTGTGTACATATGCAGAAGAAGTGCAAGACCAAGAATTCCTGCCATGTGTTAGGAATATTGGCCAAAATAATTTGCACTGTAATATTTAAATCAGTCTTTTAAAATCTCTGGTTGGAGACATATGCAAGTAGTTGATTTTTGGATCCTTTACAATTTTCTCTCTCTTCCTATTTACAGTAGGTACTCAGCCTTTCTCTCTCTCCCTCTCTCTCTCTCCTTCACATACACACACACACATACACACATGCACATAGAGAGTGAAATTATTCAGGGTCTTCAATAAAACACTGGTTGCCCGATTGTGTTTGTCCAAATTTGAAAAAATAGTTGCCTGCTATCAAGCCTTATTTCTCTTTTCTCTTGGTCGCAGTCTCTCTCGCTCTTTCTCCCCTCAAACACACTGATGGAAAAGAAGATGTGCAGAAGGGCTGGTCGTTTTCAATCAAGTTGCAGTTTAGATATGGCATCAGGAAAAGAAGAATGTTAGAAAACACAGTTGTACGTGAGGCATACCAACCATCGTGTTTGGCTGCCTCTGCATCACTGAAGTGTTGATTATCCATCCTAAGCAGAGCCATATGAGTCCAGAGTAGTTAATGGAGGAAAAACTATTGGCAAATTGCATGCCTTTCAACCTCTTACAATGGGATAAAAGAAATATGGATTAGTGCTGGGGTCAAAGTTTTTATAATGTGAAGCACTTGATGTACAAGTGCCTGAGTTTGTGATGTAAAAAATAATGGTACTAAGTGCATAAATACACACATACAGATGCATATATATACATATATGTATATGTATATGTATATGTATATGTATATACATACAAAATATTTATACAAATATGAATTTAGGCCTTTTTGTTTTGCAAAGCTCCCTTCAACACACTCCCAGCTAATTTCTCAGTCTGCATTGCAATTACTAACAATTTAATCACCTTATAAACTTTTGTAGTGACTAACACCACATCTATGCTTTTGGCACTCCATGGTCAGAAGTTGTTTTAGCAACGGTGGTATGTAAAGCAGACACATTATTTGTGAGGCTCAGAGCCCTTAAAAACCATTCCTTTCTCTCTGGGCTGTGGACATTCCTGAGCACTCACGATGCAGCTGCCGAGCCGCTGGACAGCCCACATATGGCCGTGCTCTGAACAATAGCAACTCGCTGTTGTTCTTGTTATAGGCATCACCATATGTGTTTATTAGAAACAGCAATAAAATGATGACGGGCTGCTTCAGCTATCCCTGCTGCTTGGGGAAAAGAAAAGCAAGGGAGAGATAAAATCAGAGGGTCCTCCTCAGCTTTGGGGAGCTGGGCAGTGGGGTGGTGCAGTCCCGTTCTTTACAGGAGGGTGGCTGTTTATTTATTGGTAACTTTGTCAAATTACTACTGGTCCTATAAATGGATGCAACCTAAATTCTGTTTCATTTCCATTTATTAGAGAACTGCTGATAACCTGAAAAAAAAATTGAATCCTGAAAGTATTGGCATCTGAAGTCCTGTTCCAGCAAGGCCCACCTGTAAACAACTTGTCAAGTCATGCAGGAGAAACATCCCAGTCCCTTCAAGAGTGTTGGATGAGGACCACGCTTGTCATGCACTTCCATCACAAACTGAGAGTGCGGGATCTCCCTCATCACTGGGCTGCCTTGAAAGTACTTTCAAATTACAATACTTTTTGTTGGGGATTTGACATTTTTCAGATGGAGGGGTTGAGGTGGGTATCAGGAGCTCAAAAAACCAGCAGAAATGCTTTAAGGCTGCTTCGACATCAGTGTAAAGACAAGGGAGTCCTAGGGAAGGGGTGCTCAAAATTGAAAGTGGAGATACACTAAGACAGTCAGACCAAACATCTGAATCCTTACATGCTTCAGGGTCTGTATTATTTCTTTATGCTTCCTCTATTTGCTATACTTTAAAGCAAGAAGAGAAGAAAAAGGAAGTTTTTGAGCAAAACCAGCCAAGTTAGTAATATGATGTATCTCAACATGTGGCATAACACAATTTTGATATCCCTGAATATTATAAGCTGTATTCAGACACATGGAAATTAGTGGGATTGAGTACTTACACCCAAAGAGAGATGTCAGCCTCCGCACACATGATCCATAATTTTCATCTTTAAATCTCGATATTTTCTTGATAATTAGCTGTCTTTTTGAGACCAAAATAAAAAAACCTTGGCTACTGAAAAAGAAAAAATAAGAAAAAAAAAAAAGTGAAACAGCAATAAACCACAACCAGTTTAAAAAAATGAGTTTGCAATGCTGACTTTTATTGATTTTACTGCAACCTTCTAGCTATGGTAAGAATGTCATTTCCAGTCTTATTTGCCTTACTTTTTACTTCCTACCCATAAAAAGAAACAATTCTAGATGATGGTTTACATCCTTGAAAACTTCCCAAAACAGAATTTTCCACTGAGGCTGCAATTCGATTTGGTTTAATTTCCCTTCCCTTCCCTTCCCTTCCCTTCCCTTCCCTTCCCTTCCCTTCCCTTCCCTTCCCTTCCCTTCCCTTCCCTTCCCTTCCCTTCCCTTCCCTTCCCTTCCCTTCCCTTCCCTTCCCTTCCCTTCCCTTCCCTTCCCTTCCCTTCCCTTCCCTTCCCTTCCCTTCCCTTCCCTTCCCTTCCCTTCCCTTCCCTTCCCTTCCCTTCCCTTCCCTTCCCTTCCCTTCCCTTCCCTTCCCTTCCCTTCCCTTCCCTTCCCTTCCCTTCCCTTCCCTTCCCTTCCCTTCCCTTCCCTTCCCTTCCCTTCCCTTCCCTTCCCTTCCCTTCCCTTCCCTTCCCTTCCCTTCCCTTCCCTTCCCTTCCCTTCCCTTCCCTTCCCTTCCCTTCCCTTGTTACTTTTTATAGGCTATTGTTTTCTCTCCTCAAAAATTCAAAATGTTCTTTCTTTTGAAGAAACCCATCTACTACTTCTCCAATTATCAGTTTGGGAATATTGGTGTATTGGTTTCACACAATTTGATAACTTTGTCTTGAATGGCTCTTTGTCTTGGCTTATATCATCAGAAGAAAATTTTGTTTTTCAGCAAGCACCTTCAATTCTGCTTCCTTTCAGTTATTGTCTCCTGAAATACCAGCATGTGCATTAAAAATAACCTGTTTATGACTCTTGAAGGGCAACAATGAATCAACAGCTTATTGTACTTCTTGTTTATTAGCAATAATCCCCATTCTGCACCTACAAAAGACAATCAGGGCTTTGCCATTGAGTGAAATAAAAGCAGGAATGACACCATATGGTTCTTGTTAAACAAGCCTCATCTTCCTATTGTTGATACTTATCTCCAAAATAAAGTATTTCTGCAGAAAGCATATTCCCATAGTATATTCTCTTTCCAATGACCAGCTGGTTGCCAGTTTGTTATTTGCACTGCAGTAGACCACTTTCATCTATTTCTATTTCAGTCCAAGAACACCATTTGTACATTGTCCAACTTGGAAATGTTAATCTGACACCATTGGTCACGGGCCTTTTAACTTCAAGTGGCAAACTTCCAGCTAGCTGCCAGTTGAGTATTTACATTGGAATGTTTCTTAGTCCAGAAATAAACTATTTGTTCGCCATAAGCATCAGCAACATGCCAATAATTTCTACAACACATATGTAGAAAGGTACAACCCACTCCACTTTGCTGTTGCCTCCTCAATAACCTCCTAAGTAGCTCCCTAGGGAGATGCTGCTTGTCTTGAGCCAAGACAAATGCATCTATTTCTCTCTCTATGCATATACATAACTTTTATTTACATTCATGGAAGTTACAAATGCATATGAAACAGGGAGAACCAGGACCAAAGTTAGGATGGTTGGGCAGGACTCTCACAGCTTCTCCCAAGACCCCAAACTGCCATAAAGGCTGAAACACCTGGAAGACCCCAATGCAAAAATATCCAGCTGCTTTGGCATCATCTAAAACTCCCTGCACACAACCATGAGAGCAGTGTTCAAGAAAGAGGCAACACTGCATGTGCTTGAATGCAGCTTTTCAGAAATCAGAGTGGCATGAGTCCCATAGGATTTTGCTTAGGAGATTGCTATTACTTCCAGTAATACAATTTAGGATTCCTGGAAGAATATTATCATTTCAGCTCTTTTCAATGAAGTAAAAATGGAGACAGGAAAAAAAGTTCTTCCTGGTTCTGTGATTTAACTTAAGGAATGTTATGCAGTGGCAAGTGTGTGTTTCATGTACTTTGCTTCACTCTGTTAAAATAAAACATTTCCTTTTTACATGTTCCTGTGATGACCTGTGGATGGGAGAGGCTAAAGAAAGACTTTAATGAGTTCAAGGTGTAAACTTCATGAATACAAGTCTCCTCCCTTAAAGAAAAAATAATAGTGACAGTAATGCCCTGTTCTCCCTTTTTTTTTTTCCTATTTAGTCAGATAATATATCCATTAAATTTTGTGTTAATTTCATACTTCCAAATAAAAAAATAAAATATCAATTTACAGGAGAATTACCAACTGACCCCACAGAAGTACTTTAACAAAACCTTAGAGGATTAACTGAGATGTACAAATTATATTTCTTAGCACCTACCTGTGAATTTAGCTAAACATGCCCATCCACCTGCACCTCACAACCATAAGGAAAATGAAGGTTAAAATGAAAATACTGGGCAGCATGAAGAGCAGGATCCTGAAAATGCTTGTTATGTGAGCTAAAAGAAGGTGTCCACCCTGTGTCAGGCTGGACTTCCTCCAAGGCCCCAAGACTTTTCTGCAGAATACAGAATGGAACAGGAAGAATTTTTGGGGTTAGGGACATGACTCAAAAAGTGATTTTCCATCTTAAAGATTCAGATGCTAAAAAAACTCCCTTTGCCATAGAAGTAACATGTAAGAGGTGCATTTCCTACCCATCTACATGGCTGGACAGAAGAATTATGAGATACTCCCTGTTGGAAGAAACTCCAACACCTTGGGTAAAATACAGCTGTGAAACCAAGGACTTCTGTTTTCCAACCCAGCAGCCCACTTGCTCCTGCAGTCAGTGTGATTCCTATGTAAGGCATAGTTTAAATTCTGACCTTTGCTACGTTCCTACTGCTTGATTTTTCTGTACCCTCAGCATTCCTTCGGGTGGATGAAACATATACAAGCATGTAACCATCTACTGTGCATCAAAATTTTGATAAACATACATTTTTCTTACCTCACCTAAGGCTCCTCTTACAATCAAATGAAGGCGAACAAAATATTTTGACATCTCGAAATACATTCTCTTTTCTGGGAGAGCAAATAAATAGACCTGACAAAAAATAATGTCATAACAATCAGCAACTACAACATGATCTTTGCTGCTGTAACTTGAAACTTGTAAGGGAAGGTTAAAGTAACCAAAGTCTGAATTCTTGGCCACTATAAAAGCATGTACTCCTTTTGTGTTGGGTTTTTCTCTATGGCTAATCCTATTTGGGGCAATCCTTGAGCTCAATAGCAAAGCACTTCCCCAAAATGATGATAAAAATTTCACTATTGGAAATTAGTCTTTTTGAGTCCAGTCAAGAATTAAGAAACAGGAGCAGACAGAACTGAAGACCAGGGCAGGTGCTTGGACCTCGAGGGAAGAAGAAAATCCAACCCCTATCAGAAGACAGGGTTTTTTTTGTCCTGATAGGAAAAACAGGCCTGATAAGAATGATGAGGAGACTTGGGAAGAACCCTGGAACACCTGAGAATAAAGGTTGAGCTGTTGAGGAAAGACTCAAAGAACTTAAAAAGAGAGGCCTGGGGCTAATCCTTCTGCTGTTTTATTTTTTCCTGGTTGTTTATTTGCTACAATTCAGATTTTAGAGCAATTAGTAAAATATCATGCAAATATTCCCTGTGTGACTGCACATGAATAACTTTAATTTTGCTAAACATTTGTCTTGTTCCAAAATACATCTGCTGTTTGCATTAAGATAATCTGCTGAAACATTGGGAAGTAAATTACAGTTTTTATAAGATATTTATGAAACATCTTCTTATTTGTATACTAAATATCTTTGACTATCTCAGCCTGTTTTTTTGGCTGACGTTTGCCTTCCCCAAGAGCATCCATGCCCTGTTTCAATTACAGACTGGGCTAAGTACCATCTTGTGGAAAAGCTCCAACTGGCTGGAAATGGCTCAGTGTACACTCATAACAGGCTGAGGGAGTAGTACTTTATCTGCCAGCAGCCTATGACATAAAATAAAAAAAAATCCACCCCCCCCAAAAAAAGGTTGCACACATGTACAAATTACATGGTTTTGTAGAAATTCTGACACAACACCATAGGAGTATGTGTCCTCCACTCAGATGCTTCTATAAATGCCCTTATGGAGAAACAGCAATTAGGCTTGGAGGCTGCCCCCAGTCTCTGCTTGTTGAACACATGGCATACAGGGAAGTAAATTAAAACCATTTTTTACTGTTTCATCCTCTTGGGGCTGTCCCAGTCTCTTTCCATGCAGAGAAGTCCTAAGGGATTGGTTAGTATTGCTGCAGCCCAGCTGAGTTTGTGCATAGCTCTGTTTCTAAGTTTTCAAAGGAGATGTGAACAATCAGATCATTTCTTACCTCCAGCAGTGACTTTTGGGGTAGGACCTAAGGGATGCCCCCATGAGGACACAGAGTGGTTGAAGAAGGTGGAGGATAACAAACAATCAGACCTGTGTGCTGCAGGAATTGGAGAATGTTGCTGCTGTACAGCAGAGGCACAGCTGCAGTAGTTCATGTCTGGGCAGATAGACCTGTTGGAACTCAAGGTGTGCAATGAAGCCCTCCTGAGACACAGATAAATCATTGATCTGCACCCTAGCTTGTTCTATGCAGAATCTGCATTGCTAGCAGCCTCCAAAATACTTCATGAAAATTAGCTCGTGTAGCTGCATAAGCTGTAGCCATGTGAGCATGGACACATCTGTAAAACTCAAAGTTATGCCTGCATATCCCTTAAAACCCAGTCTGGACATCTCAGGAGCTGCCATGGCCCCACAGTCAATATGTAGCTGTGCTATGTGCTGTCTAGGAAGCCACCAAGAAGTTTTTGACCCTCCAAACTTCTCTGACTAGCTGAGACTTTGTGCCCGTTCATGCATAGTGACTTTGCATGGATTCCTTGTCCATACAAGTAATCCTTGTCCAGTGTTTCTGGCTTGGAGGGCTTTGAGGGTTCAGTTCAGAGGTGCTGGCAGTGGAATTTGGATGTGCAAATCAGATTAGCATTGTGTCTCTTTCATTCAATTCAAAGCTGCTCCATCCCTACTCGACAGGTTAAAATTTAATGTCCATTTAAAAAGCAAATTAACTGAAAGGAGAAGGGGAAGCCAGAGGCAGAGGGGTTTGCATTTAGATGATCTAAATTCTGGATGAAGAAGTATGGGAAAGAGATAAGGAGATTGACACTTCAACACCACCTGTCATCTTAACTCACAAATCCCACTTTGGTTTGCTATTAACATTACCTACATGGAGTTCAGCTTTAAAAAAAAAATATAAATGGATAGTATGATCTGACTCATGTTTCTCTTGCTTGGACCCCACATGGTAGCTATAACACCACTTGTTTGGTCACACATTTGATTAGCACAAGGACCCCCAAATTGATGCAAGAGGGCAGGGAAGCAAGTAGGAGGGGGTGCATCAGCATGGATCAGTCCTGTGATTCTCACAGCAAAATGCTAACAGCCTGTGGCTGCACGGCCACGTTCAGGCTGCCTCACCAAAGCCCATTGATACCCACACACCATGCTGAGCTCTGCCTGCTGTCCCAGCTCCATGGAGCCAAGGGCTCTGGCAGGGACCACACTGGCAATTGTGCAACCCTGCTCAGCCACAGATGTCCCCTGGCACCAGCAGCACAATAGTGGGCCTGTTGGTAAGCGGGAATTGTTTCCCTGCCACTGCAGGGCTCTGGATGAAATCATTCCCCGGTACCAGGCAGCCTAGACGTGCCTCCTCTGCTCCCCACCCTGGTTTAGTTGGTAGCACCCTCCTGCTCCCTGTGGGCCACAAGTCCCTCATAAAATGACAACACAATAAAACAAAATAATAATGGAATCCATACATGGCTTGATGTCTTCATTGCTTCTAAGCAAAAGTGCCAGGGGAGCTTCACCTGAACAGAGGCAGCAGATTCCCAGCACTGGCAAAGATTTTTTAAGAGGAAAAGAAAGAACTTTTTCTAGCCCTGGATCTATCTCACACGTCCTCAGCTGTACACCTACATAGGAAAAAAGCAGGTAGTTACAGGAAATGAATTGCTGGGTCTGGCAGACATGTACAGAGTGAAGCTCACCTTCACACCTCGGGGCTGCCTGGGAAGGGAGGTGACTGCTAGCAGCTGCATTGCAGAGGCTGTGGCAAGGCTGGCCTGCTCCCAGCATCTCCCTTCCTGGTGGCATCGGGGACCATCAGGCTCTAGCAGAACATTTTGTGGTCAGAGTAATTGCATTGTGTTGTCTTAAAACTGCAGAGGCGTGGCCTTAAATAAAACCAGAGCCCTGGTCTCACTGCAGGCACAGCAGCCCCCAGCTCCCAGTGCATGCAGCCCAACCCTGCTGCCCTGCTTTTATTCATGGTTATCATATGGTTATTAATGCACTTTTAATTGCATAGGGGGAAAAAAGATAAACATATGATTTGGGACAAATACATACATGTCACTCTGTCTCATATCCCTCTGTATTTTGGTGTCCTAGAACCCAAACACACCATTTAATTATTTGTGCTGGCAGTGCCAGAAGAACCTACCATTTATTTATATGGTTAAATCAGCTGCAGATGTGACTGTGCTTTTTCCTTCATTCTTTCTTTTCTTCTCTGTTGGCATTTCTGAAATCCCCAGGATGTCCCCCCACCCCCTCATTCAATGAGGGATCTGAAAAAGATTGGGAAATGGCCTACTGATCCCTCTCTAGTCCTGTCCACAGGCATGGCCATCCCACATCACTCTCACAGGACTGTGCTATTCTCCTGCTCAAAAGCAAGGGCTTGATAAATTAAGATCTCAAACACCAGGAACTGAGGGGAAAAGGAAAATTTCCTGTGCCCAGGAGAGCTCCTCTGGTGAAGGAATTCTCACAGCTGAGACCTCACTGCTCATAGCACCTGTAGGCACGTACTGGAGGAACTAACTACCACAGGGAAGGAGAATCACACTGTTTCCTGAGAAGCCCAAACCAATTTTTGTCCCTACTAACAGGCCATGGTTCTTTTTTTCTTTTTTTTTTTTTTTTTTTTTTTTTTTTTTTTTTTTTAACTTGTTGGATATAAAAACGGTTTTCATTTTTTGGGGGGCAGGGACTGTATGGAGCATCTGTCTAAGCTGGGCTTTGGCAAAATCTACTGCCTGGCTGCCACTGTGACTTGCTTGCATCAGCCATGTTTTGTGGTTTGAGTTTATCCCTGTGAAAATCAGGCTCAGCATTAGCTTTCAGCACTAGCCAGGTGACACTGTGAAGTCAGAGATGCTTGTTTAACTTTTAGAAATGCTATCAATTTTCACATTATTACTTTTCCATCCAGTATCATGTTTCTTTTCTTGAGTAGAATTTGCATAAGAGTATCAGCCACTTCAAGCAGCATGCCAACAATTGCCATCAGAAATCAGGAAAAATATTGTGCTACCCCCTTTGGCAGGAGAAGGCAACCTCTTTCTGCTTTACCTGGAAAACAGTCATCAAGGCTAAGTATCCCTGGGAAGAAACTTAGTGCAGCACCCAGAAAATGCACTTCAGATTCTTTTGCTCAGAGACTGATGTTTCCTAGTACCATTCTAGGATGCTTAAGTGGCATGATAATAAATGGAGTTGCAGTATTTAGGAGGTAGGACCGTTAAGAAGTGATGATTCATTTTTAAACTTCCAAACTTACCTAGAACTGATGTTCACATATTGAAACCATGTTTACTGTTGGAGAGCTGGAATGTGAGTGGTGCTGGGGGTGTCAGGTGCTGGCTGCACCACCCCTGCCAAGGCAGCCCAGACACTTTCCAAAGCCAAACACCATCTCCCTAGGGGCATTTCCATGGACCATTTGTAGACCTCCTCTTGGGGAGGCTGGTGACAATATGACTGAAACAGTCTCTTTAAATTGACCCATATAGGAGGGGGATAAATTGGTTACCCTCATTCACTTTGTAGCAATTATCCACTATGAACACTACGAAATCTGATTCATCCTGTATTATGTGAAAAGGTAAAATATCCACGAAAATGTTTCACCTACACATTTGTATACATGCTAAGGCTCAAGATGTATTTAAATATGTATATTTATTATATTTTGTTAGTTATCTACATTTAGGTTTTTTTTTTTCTTTTTTATGTTTTGTTTTTCTCATAAAAATGCATAGAAACCTAAGCATATATACATATGCTTAGTGTGCCTACAAAGGTATAGCATATATATTCAATGATATGCAGTTGCCTATAAATATATATGTATACATATATGCATATATGTACATACAGATTTACACAGACATATATAAATGTACGTGCATATGCATAGGCACATGCTGGGTGTATAAAATGACTGACTACTCAAGCACTGTTCCAAGGCACTGAGTCCCAAGATACAGACTATGAACCTTCACAACAGCTCCCAGGCTAGACATGCAAGCAAGTCCACTGCAACATAACAGCATTCTCCCTCTTACACAGTATGAGATGCTTTCATTAAAATTCAACAAATTTTTAAAGAGGTTTTTTTTTTTTTTTTTTTGAAGCCACTGTTTAGGAGCCTTATTCCTTTCCTGCTCTCAGGTGGCAAGGGCAGCATAACCAAATCAGATTTGGTTATTTGCTGGCTTTATTGACATTGATCTGGCACACCCAGAGGACCTGAAATATTTTAAAATTATCCCTAAAATTATTTCTTATATCCTACTCCTTAGCAGGCACACTGCAAACAGCACACAGGTTCCTCAGCAGTACACTGAGCCAGCTGAACTGCATATATTTTTTGTGAGTTTTGCACATATAAAGCAGCCTGTCTGCTAGTTGGTGATGGCCTTGCTCTGCCATGTTTTGGCACCTCCCCAGTGTGGCTGTGCTCACCGAAGGGCCATGCTCCAGCTGCATGCCTCACTGCTGGGAAAAGTGCTGCAGGCTGCTGGGGACAGGGTCCTGGCCCACAGGGCTGCAAGGCACTGCACTGCCATTTTGAATTAAAATGTTTATTCCTGACATCTTGCAAGAGAGGAAGAAAAAAAAACAAACAACAAAAGCTGGCCATAATTCAAAGTCTCTGCAAAGTCACTGGGAATCTTCCAAAAGGCTTCAGTGAGAGCAGGATTAGCTCCCTTCAAATACACATAAAATTTGTTGTCTTTTGCATATAAAAGTGGTGAAGCCTCTGTTCTGTTTAGCTATTGCTTTTGCATCTGCTATGAACAGAGCATAATATGTCCAAAAAAAAAAAGAAAAGTCATTGACAAGGAAGACTAGCTCAAATGCTGAGACAGACTTGGCCATGTTCCTGCAGCGAGAGCAGCAGCAATAAAGACGTGGGCTGGTCTCTAGATGCCATCAATAATGTGATTTGGACACTTGTTCGAAAACTCTTGCTATGTCTCCATTGTTGTTTATTCTGATAAACCCTTCCTCATGCTCTCCTCTCCTCCTTGCCCTCCCTCCCACACATGCCATTTCACAGCCAGGCTGCAGAGGGCTGAGACACCTCTAGATTTCTCCCAGCTGCAGTAGCAGATACAAAAGAAACCACAAAAGCGGAAAAAATTAAAATGGCAAAAGGAAAACTTCCCAAGCCATGGTGCTTGTTGAACTGAGGGTCTTCACACAACTCCACTTGTCAAATTCCAGCTTCACTGCCCTTCTATTCTCCGTAATCTCGCTCAAGTCTCTGTAGACCAGATATACTTTTACCTACTATGTAATTTCTGTGGATTTTTCTGGTTCCCTCCTCTCCTCTGGGGAGTTGTACACTGATGCCTGTGTATCCCATTAATACACTAGGTCTGAAAATCTGGTTAATAATTAGGCTGATGAGACAACCTATTAAAAGGACCTGAATAAAGCCATATCACCCACTGCCTCATGAGCTTCTCATGACCAGAAGAAGGACAAAAAAGTGACAAAAACCATGAACCATGAACCACCACACCCTGAATCCTCTTTTCTCAGCCACTTGACCACACATTGTCTCAACTACATGCAAGGAACCCATATGCTGTTCCAGAAAAAGCACATCATTAAATGGGGGTTAACGATAAGATTGAAACAAAAAGTCAGTGCTGGAGAGGGGTGAGGCTGCTGAGGTTTCACTGATCTGGCCACATCCAGGCTGTGTGGTGACACCCAACAGAGTGGTGAAATCGGAGCAGAAGATACTCTCATATACACATGAACACACATGTACACATAAAATCCCACTGTGAATCTATGAAAACCCTGAGGATGAGCACAGGCTGGTCTTCATTAGCATTTGGACAAAAAAAATCTGCTTCCTTGTCATATTTCTGGACACTGAAAAACATCAGCACTTTTTTGCAACTTCTTGAAATATTTTCAGCATGTGCCTGGCCCAGCTTTTCTATGCACCCAGGGAATTATTGAAATGCAGAAGACTGATGGAGCTGCTGGAGAGAGCAGTGGCATGGTTATGCCCAGAACAGCAAACAGAAGAGCATTTCCAGTGCATGCTGAAAATTCAGATTCTGTCCAAATCTTTGGAGAGCAGATGTCAATTATGAATCACATGATTACTCTGCCATATTTTTCTGGGTTATGCTCATTGACTTAGATAAGGTATCATTTTTCACCTACAAAATATGCTGCATATACAATAAATAATATGTACAGTACCATAATAAATATTCAGTATATATGGTGTGTGCATTATAGTGATCCTGGTAGAGTTATAGCAGAACAGTCAAGGCTGAATTGGCATTTTCATTAAAAAGGCTGATAATTCAAGATCAGTAGCATAAGACAATGAAATACCATCTGCTCTCACACAAACAGCTTTTACAGAGGAGTTTTAAGGTCTTGATGCAAGCAGTTCTGCAGAGAGGATAAAAATGAGAGAGCTCCTGAGACACTGTCTCTCTTTGTCAAAACCTTTAATCTGATTTTTTTCCCACTTACATGGCAGCTGATGCTCTTCCTGAATCTCCAGCTTCTGGAGCCAGAAGATATTGTGACCACTAGTGTTCTCAGAGAGATTATAAAGAAGTTCTTCCTAGACTTACTGCCACAGTTAAAAAGCTTGTAAATGCAAACTCTGCAGCTCACCAACCAATACACTGACGGAGTTAAGTAGTCCTCCCTGCCATGCCTGGACTTCTCTACACTGAGGAGCAGCAACGCCCTCAGCACTTGCTGAAGGCCAGGATGGTGTGAGCTGGGGCTGGTGATGACCTACTTCTTCCAGCAGCACCAAGTTCAGTAACTGAGCCATTGTAATCATTTTATAATGTCATGTATTTCCAAAGATCTGGCCTCTTTGAACTGAGAATTACTATTTCTCTTCAATGCCATTTCTGTGGTAGCTTGTATGTGTGGCATGACAAGAACTCAACAAAATACTGCTGACCCAACCATACCACTGGCTTATACAAAGCCATTTTGGTAGCCTCAAGGCAGCTGTTTTATTCCCTTTCAACTTCTTTGTGGTGGCTGGTGCCCTTCAGGTGGAGGTTGCACAGGAATAGCTTCATCTCAGTAGAAATTTTTGGAGCATTGCCTGGAGGTTCAAAATGGGGCTGGATGGATCCAGGTGAGCAGCTTTGCTCATGGGGAGGACAGGGAGTGTTTTCCACCAGAGGGTATTAAAGAAGTGGGAGGCCTGGTGGTGGGTGACAACTTCTTCTTTTAGCACATCTGCTTGCACAGGGCACATCTGTTTACACCTTGAACTAATCAGAGTGACAACCAGCAGTGAAAACCTGGATGCAGGAAAATCCACGGGAATTTTGCCCAGACTTTTCCCTTGAGCTGTTGGACTCATGGTTCAAATGTATTTCTTCCAGTATATGACATCTTTCCCTCCAACAGCCAAATTTATGCAGACCTTTTAGCTCAAACCAAGGAGGCACCTAAGAATCTTCCCCCCAGTTCCTAGGGCATGAAAAAAATGTTGATGCTGCAGGGTGCAAATACAGGTGAGTAGAAATACCCATCTGTGACCATGTAACAGCTCCCTGCCCATCCTCACATGTCTAACAGGTGAGTTTGCCCATTTTGCAATTCCCTGCTCTGCTGGCTGGCTCTGTATTGATGATAAGTATTATTCACACATCATCACAGCCTCAGTTCAGCAGCCCTTGAGCCTGTTTCCAAAAGAAGCTGTCACAGACAATAAACACCAAAGTAACCCCACTTCCAATTTAATTGTTTTCTCAAAATATCACTAGCAATTAGACTATATTAGCAACAGATTGTTTGCAGTAGCTCATTCTCTCAGTCAAAACTGGTTTCTTTCTCTTTTACAATCACACAAAACATCTGAAACTAGAAAGTACCTAGGGTGGTGGTTTGGGTTATTTTTGCTTTGAGTCAGAATCAAGTAAACAACTGACATTACTTCTACAAAAGCCAAAATATCTGGAAAACAGAGGATTAAAATATTGGATGTCTGGGATTTTTTTAAAGTTTACAAATTTATTGTGAAAGTTTTAAGAAAATACAGTGACAGCACTGCCTGCAGTACAGTAGGAAATGACAGTCAATAAATAAAACTAAAGGACTGTGCAATAAATAAATACAAGACTAATATAATATGTTTGCAGCAGGCTGATCAGTTTTAAATCCTTTGCCTAAGGCTGACTTTTACAATAAACAAACCACGCCTATATGCTTTTCTCTATTGGTGCTGGATGAGCCCAGTTATTTATGGTTGGGCTCATCTTCTTCCCATGAGATTTTTGCCAATATCAGTGTTTTTCCCCTTTAAACAAACAAAAAAACCCCAAAATGAGACTCCAAGCAGAGAGTAATCCGACCCAGAGATAAGGTGTACCTACTCTCTTACTGATGTAGCATTTAGGCTTCGTGGAGATGTGCTGGGTCCATAGAGCCATAGCATGTGTATTCCCACACAGAGCCTTCATTATTTCCTGTACATGCCCTTTGCTGTGCTGTGTGTATCAAACTGTGTCCCATGGTGTCTCTGGGGATTTTTTTTCTGAGGCCAGCTTAGCCAAGTGACTACAATCTTTTTATTACCTTGGGTGAAAAACATTAGCCCTTTCTTTTAAGCAGTGCTGCATGGTCGAGGGCACTTGGAGGGCTCCAGACAAACGTCTGCAAAACCATCTCTGGCTCAGTGGCTGTGATCATGGGCTAGGTAATTTGTTTGATTAGAGCATCCATCTAAGACAAAGAAAGTGTAGTGGAGTGAGTCAGGCTCTGGTCTCATTTACAGGTCTGGAGATGCATGGAGAAGCTATTACAAGTGACCTGTGACCCGGCCCACCCTCAGGTGAAACGGCTTTGCCCAGTCACCTCCTGTTAGCCTCAGCCAAATGATAGGCTTTGGGGAGCCCAGGATGCACCCATGCTTCATCACACAGACAATATCAGACCCACCGGCCCAGCCTCCAGCTATGCAGATGCAGAAGAAGATGAATTTTTAAAAAAATAATGGGCTTTCAAACTTAATATGGTGATAGTGTTACTTACAACAAATCTGTCTGCAGTTTTGGGGCTGCAGAGATAAAAGCCCCGAGGAAAAATGTCAGTGGCTTGAGTTTATTTGTATGTAAGGTAACCATGAAAAATGTCGGCATACCACTAATTGTAGGGCATATTTATTCTGCATAAGTTGTTTTCCACATTAGCACAGTTGTTAAAATGCAGTTTTTCCTCGGGAATATTATAACTTTATCTTCTGTAATTATAAATGTGGATGTTGCTGGGGTACTATACACATTGAAGAAGAAATGTAAGAAATGGGCATTGTAAGGAAGAAGACAAACATAACTTAAAATGCAATGTAGTAATTATATGTAACATTCTTGGGAAGTAGGGATCCATGGATAAACTAGAAAAGCAATTAACATGGTGTTAGATCCTGGCTTTAGATTTGCATGCCTTCTAACTTCAAATCTCTCCCATGGTTTTCCACTCAAACCGAATAACTAGGACCAGTTGGCAAGGCAAACGTTTATGTGCAGCAACACATTAATCTGCCCCGTGCAGTCATATTAGTGTAAAAGCAATTTTACTACGAGCAACTAATTACAGAGTGCTGGAATGCAATGGCACAAAGGAGTTATCACAGAGCAAATGTTGAATGAAAGATGATGTAAGAAATAGGGGTGGGAATACTGCCTTGAGAAGAGCCTGGCAAATAAAATTGAGAATTTTCCTTATGGTATGAAGAGGAAAAATTTTGGTATGATTTGCTTATGTGGAGCAAATTCTTGGTTTGACTGGGAGTCAAAGTTTTCTCAAGGAAGTTATCACTGAGAGTGGGACTGTGGTGGTGACAGCAGCCTCTGAAGCAGCGGGAGCATGGACTTTTCCCATTGCTTCCACCTCTTCCTTCAGGTTACATGCATCCCAAGTATGGTGCCTGCACAACATATACACAAATTTACATACTGGGACCAGGGATCAGTTTCTTTCCTCAGGGAGGAACCATTTAATAATGGCATAGGAAAGCACTTGGTATAATTTCAAGGTTTTTGTTTTACTGAGTCCTTATATTTATATCAAAAAAACAGTTCATGTCATCCTGAGTTTAAAAGATAGATAACACCAAATTTCCACTAATATCTTGGCAGGCACCAAGTGGAAACATATTTGTCATGCCACTACTATTCACCTGAACTTATCAGCAAAAGCTCTGTTCATGGGCATTATTAGAAACCAGTCAGGTATAAAAAATACCTGGGAAGTTCAATGTGGTCGGGAGGTTTGTCAACAAAAAATCCTGACACACTTCTTTTCAGCTCCCCTTTTAACACCCTGTTCCATCTCTCATCTACTAGCAGCCTTCTTTTTCTCCCTTATTTTTCCCCTCCAAGGATTCTTACTGCCCTCTAAAGGCTCCTGATACTTCAATTTCCTTTCTCCTTCCATTGCATTTTCCACATGCCCATCCTTTTCCCCCTCTCCTCCAGGTTTTGGCAATAACATGTTTTGCTGAACGGTGTAAATGAAACACTCCAACTGTTTTACTTTTTCATTCAGGATATCTGTGGCCAACAAGAAAGCTGGACCATAATGTACCCTGAGAGTAAATCAGAAAAATAAGGAGACAGTCCATTGAAAGACTTGGACTTCATGGTACCAATTTGCCTAAATTGTTTTTTCCTGAAACTAGGTATGCTAATGTGCTCCTTCTCATTTCCTCCAAACACACTTATCATTCTTTAGACCTCCCCAGCCTTAACAACATGGAGGCTCTATTACAGATGAAAATCTCCAACAGGCACAACTCTGCCAGAGCTTTCCATCCCAAAGTGCATAACCCTTAAAAGTCATCGCCTTAAAGGGCTGGAGGGGATTTCCAGATGTAAATAGTGCCGTCCCTGGCCCATGGCACCTGTGTCATTCCTGGCAGAAAGCTTATCTTTGGAGCTTTAAGGCCTTCAGTGCTGGAAATGCTGCCACCTCCCCAGGCAGTGTCCTGCGTGCATTGCTGTTCTTATCACAAGAGGGTTTTAACCTGAATCGTTCTTACTGCAATTTAAGCTCATTACTTCTTGTCCTATCTTCAAGAGGCTTGGAGGTCTAATTATTCCCTTCCTCTTTGCAGCAGTCCTTCACATTTTTGAGGATTGTTTTCTGCATCAAAAGCACCATCTGAGGAGAAGTTTATCTCTCCATTGCTGAAGACAGCATACTTTTGGTTATAATGTCCACTGGACGCACTTCTATTGTAAATTCACTTGACAAAATGAACTGAAAACTGAAATGAAACCTCATTGAAAAGCTCACATTATGGGAATTTATACTCCCTCTTTGCTGTGCCTTAAAATACAAACAAGACTATTTTTGACTGATGTGTAATTGAAATAAAAACAAGCGGACATAGCTTTGCCAAATGCCAGAGCTGAATACTCATCATTTAGGACCCCAGGAATTATCATCTGGACTTAAAAATAATAAAATTTCAATGCTACATATGAAGCTCTTTGTAATTGCCATGTGGGCTATGTTCTCTCAGAGCCTGACCTGGTCCTCTATTCACTTCAGTCAACTATTCATGCACCAGAAAATTAGATGTCTTGTCATTTGCTGTGGGCTAATGGGTATGGAAAAGCCAACACATTTATTTAAGGTGGCATAAATGACTCCCAGGAAATGCCCTTTTTTTTTTTCTCCTAAGAGAGTGCCTAAGCATTAAAGGCTTTCAGAACAAAAACACAGTGGAGCAGTGTATGTTTTCACAGACTTTCTCCCCAGTGAAGCAGCATCTTCCCTGTTGGTACACTTGCTTGATTCAGACAAAAGCTGGAATCCTCACATCATCTCACATCTCCAAGCTCTTTAATAAAGATGACAAATGTTAAAATACCCATGATAAATTCACCAGGAGGTCAACAGCTTCTACAGAATACTGCATTTCTTATTGCTTTAAAGTAATTCAGACTACAAAAAGCCATGTTCACTTCAGTGGTACTCTGCCATGGAATGCCATTGACTCAGGCATGTGTTCCTGTCAAAGAGCAGCCTGATGGGTATTTTTTAGCTTCTACAGGCACTGTCTTCTTATGGCCCAGTTTTAGGAGCTATAACCTTTATAATATGAAATTGCCTACATTTCAGAAAGGAAATGGCTATACATCTGCTTTATTGATGCCCAAATTCTGGTTGACTTTCTTCATCAAGTTAGCATATGCTGCCTGCTCTAAAGTGTGATGGACAAATTCAGCACACATTTAAAGATGTCTCTTTCAGAAGGCCTAGAAAGCCAGATAATTTTGAGGCCACAGGTTTGACCTAAGGTACTTGCCTTGGGAAAAAAGTAAAAAGCTGCATGGAGAAAAACGAGATGAAATTTCCACATACTGGTGGGAGTGAGGAAATAATGAACTAACTAGCTCAGTAATTAGGACTTTGAGAATGGTTAGGTATTGAAAACAGTCCACAACATACAGGAAATCTTTCCCCATTTATTCTTCTGAGGTTGTAGTCAGCTTGTTGTATTCACTAATTGCCATTGAACATATCTGCACGTGCTTGACTGCTTGTTTTTTGAGAAAATTTATGTAATCTTTTCTGATGTGCACAGGCCCCTTATGGAGACCTGTAAGCCCAATCATAAGTGTCAAATTGCCCAATTTTTACCAAAATGTCTTTCATCAGTTCAAGAAGGAGTTTGTCCCTGTCCTCTCAAGTAAGTTAAAATAATAACAAGAGAGTCTTACAGCAAAGTAACAGAGCTCTGGCACTTGCTGTTAGTGAAAGGTTTTTTAAATATGTCTAATCATTTCAAACTAAAATCATGTTTGAACTTAAGAATCCAGTCTTGGGCTTTCCACAGTGGTAAAATTAGTCAGATAAACTTTCCTCTCAACAGATTTTCTTGCTGCAAAAGCAGACCAGAAAGTAATATTTCATATATATGGAAAATATATTCATTTTTGTTAGTATTTCTTTACACTGTGCTATGCATGATGCAAGAAGAAAAATCTTCTGCTTAAGAAGATGCTGCTTGGATTCCAGACCTCCCTGTGTTTTTTAGGAGAAATCTGCTGGGGAAGATACTGGAACAAGAGGATAAAAGGGTAACAACAGTTGTGCTAAACTGTGGGTGTAGCCAGGTCATAACAGCTCCTTGGCTATGGAGTTATTGAGGCTGGGCTGATAGTTTGCTGAATCTTGTAGGAATAAAACAAGCAGCTTTTATTTTCTTGCCCAGTGTATGCACCGCACCCTTTGAAACTCAATCCAACCAAATGAAAACGTTTGGATATATTGCCATTTAATAATTGCCTCCTGCTCAGTGAGGAGTGAAGCTTTTTCTTCCCTTTCTTCCCTTTCTTCCACAACAAATTCTCACTAGGATTTTTTTTTCCACTACAGACAGCAAACATAATTATACAACAGATCAGAACAGCTTACATAATGCCCTTTATAGAAACCTGCCTTACCTCAGAGGCATATTAGCATTTCTTATGGGTTTAAGGGGTGAGGGATTAATTACAGATTTTCAAAATATGCCTAATTACATATTTACTGGTGGAATAAATAATTCACATTTCATAACTTGCCATGAAATGACTACTTTCTTTTGAAGATTAAAAATTTGAGGCTTGAGGAATGTTAAAGTTCAAACTGAATAAAGACTCCTAATCCTTTATAGATCTGCATTTTGCTCACATGAAAAACACAGCAAAAGTCACTCTTTCACCTGAATGACTTGTAGACCCCTTGAAATTTCTCTCTCGGCAATCTATCAAACAAAATGAGCAAAACATTAAAAATGTGATTTGTTCATTTACTTTGGCACTTGGATAGATCATGTAGGAATTCAGGAAGCAGATAAATGATTTGAAAGCATGAGTTCCCCTGAGTCTTGGCTTTTGCATTGGGACCAGCAGCATCTCTCTGTACAGGATGGTGTGGGCAGTGGACTGTAGCCTCTCCCCAGGCCAGTGTGGGAGCTGCTGCTCTGCTGTGCCTGCCAGTGGCAACTGAGGACTTCACATCCTTGCAAGCCAGTGTGCCTTTAAATGCTTCATGGCATTGGATCATTTGGAAGCATAAATCAACTTGCCCCTTTCCTGACCTGCTCTTAACATACAGCCAGTGGTTTCCTTTCTTATATTTTATTTTAGCCAGAGTTAGCAAGAATCTTCCTATAACATTTAGAGAATATAAAAATTGTTACAGAAGGGTAAATGACTGCCTCCAGAAAGGAAATAACTGTTTTTGAACATTTTATTTAATAAAACAAAGCAAAACAAAACAAACATCCTTCTACAGCAATAAGTACCATGTTTAATAGGGAAGGAAGGAAGGAAGGAAGGAAGGAAGGAAGGAAGGAAGGAAGGAAGGAAGGAAGGAAGGAAGGAAGGAAGGAAGGAAGGAAGGAAGGAAGGAGGAAGGAAGGAAGGAAGGAAGGAGGAAGGAGGAAGGAAGGAGGAAGGAAGGAAGGAAGGAAGGAAGGAAGGAAGGAAGGAAGGAAGGAATGAAGGAAGGAAGGAAGGAAGGAAGGAGAAGGAAGGAAGGAAGGAAGGCCGGAAGGAAGGAAGGAAGGAAGGAAGGAAGGAAGGAAGGAAGAGGAAGGAAGGAACGGAAGGAAGGAGGAAGGAAGGAAGGAAGGAAGGAAGGAAGGAAGGAAGGAAGAAGGAAGGAAGGAAGGAAGGAAGGAAGGAAGGAAGGGAAGGAAGGAAGGAAGGAAGGAAGGAAGGAAGGAAGGAAGGAAGGCAGTGAAGGAAGGAAGGCAGGAAGGACGGAGGAAAGGCAGAAGGAAGGATAGGAAAGGAAGGAAGGAAGGAGGAAGGAAGGAAGGAAGGAAGGAAGGAAGGAAGGAAGGAAGGAAGGAAGGAAGGAAGGAAGGAAGGAAGGAAGGAAGGAAGGAAGGACGGAAGGAAGGAAGGAAGGAAGGAAGGAAAGGAAGGAAGGAAGGAAGGAAGGAAGGACGGAAGGAAGGAAGGAAGGGGAAGGAAGGAAGAAGCGGACTAGGAAGGAAGGAAGGAAGGAAGGAAGAGAAGGAAGGAAGGAAGGACGGAAGGAAGGAAGGAAGGAAGGAAGGAAGGAAGGAAGGAAGGAAGGAAGAAGGAAGGAAGGAAGGAAGGAAGGAAGGAAGGAAGGAAGGAAGGAAGGAAGGAAGGAAGGAAGGAAGGAAGGAAGGAAGGAAGGAAGGAAGGAAGGAAGGAAGGAAGGAAGGAAGGAAGGAAGGAAGGAAGGAAGGAAGGAAGGAAGGAAGGAAGGAAGGAAGGAAGGAAGGAAGGAAGGAAGGAAGGAAGGAAGGAAGGAAGGAAGGAAGGAAGGAAGGAAGGAAGGAAGGAAGGAAGGAAGGAAGGAAGGAAGGAAGGAAGGAAAAGACAGAAAGAAAAAGACAGAAAAAGACAGAAAAGATGAAAGAGAGGCAGAGCCCACTGTCAAATATGACTGGTCTTGATTTAGGGTTTAACAGATTTACAAAGGAGGAAAATGGTACAGTATTGCTTCTATTTACATGCATATCCACACCAGCCCTGGTATGTAATGGGAAATGGAAAGGGTAGAAGAAGCTTAGATCAAAAAAAGCAGTAGGATATGGAGAACAAGGGACCTGGCTAAGTTATCCCCTGGTCATCCCAAAACAGAGCAGCTAAGAGACACATAGAGTTCTCCTGGCCAGCTCATGCTTTCATCTCCTTAGCTCTCCAGATTTGTGAAGACACTTATAATAAAGCCAAAATTCCTTTTAAAAGGAAAGATCTATAGGGAATAGTCATAGTATGCAGCAATGGAGCCTACCTATTCAAACGTCAGTATTCCAGGAAATAAACACTGGCTTATAGAATGGACATACTTGTGATTAATTTGTAAACATAAGTCATATGTTGGACAGGCATATGAAAATAGCAACCTGCTATTCAGCATCTTAACTCTTCTAAAGAAGAGCTAGGTACAAAGCAGCACATAAACCAAAACAACCCAAAGCTTGGTGAGACTCCAGTCCCAGTTCAGTGGTTTTTTTTTTCATGACACCATGTGTAAGCTTAATCTTTCTATGCCACACTTCCCTTACAATTCTTTCCACCTTATAAGCTGAAATGATAGTGTAAGACAAGTTATTGATTTAATTGAAGAAGGATGAAAAGTGGAAACCCACTCTCATAAACAGTTTGGGAATAGAAATGCTATTTTGATTTTGAAGACAAGGGTTTACATTTTCATACATTTTACACATTTTTCAGTAGTCTAAAATCTAAATGCCTTTGGAAAAAAAAGTGGGGTTTTTTTCTTAGAATAATGCCTTACTTTCAGTCCCACTTTCAATAATAGTTTCTATGTCAATGCATACTTTAAAGCAGGAGAAAATATTCTGGGAAAGCACTGATAAGATTGGTTAAACCTACAGAGGTGACTTCATTGTAAAATTTTGTCTCTCAAAATTCCCACATTTCCCAGAAAAAAGCTCACACATTTTATCAACAAGGAGCTGATTCTTTTATTGATAGTTGCATATCAGCAATACTTAAGTGCAAATACTTAATTTAAGGTCTAAGTTATTCAAGGTAAAATAATTAACATCAGCAAATTGGAGAAGGCAGTCAGTGGTATGTGGTGGAAGATGAGGGGCAGATGAGCATCCTTAGGTATAACTACAAGCACTGAACACCATCAAACAGATTTATGAATGTAATGCAAACCATTTAAAAAGTGTTCTCCCTCTCTCGCCCACACAACATTAATTATCTGTGCCAGCTTTTGCTAATTCATTTTTCTTTCACCTCAATAAAGGAACATGGTGCTCAAAAACAAGTAGTGTGAAGACACAGCATTAAGTAGCCATGGGTACTCCAAAACTGCATTTCTTGGGCAGGGGGGCTGGAGTGGGGAGAGAAAGAATAACACCTATAAGTTATGCTTCCAACTCAGTTTCATTCACTGAGTCATGTAAATAAATATCCAGGCAGTTTGGTCCCCATCCCACAGCCTCAGCACAGCAGCTCTAATTACTCATCTATAAACAATGCAGACAAGCCATCGCTCACGGCCGCGCTGCGCCTCACGGCCACACGCTTGGTATCCTACCTGGGTAAATAGTAAAACCCATGGAATCGCCTGTATTTTAAGGGTAAAGTTATCTGCAAAGCCCAGTGATTCATGAGCTCCCCGAATGTACATAAAGTGCTTTAGTGAAAGCATTTCCTAAGGGCCTGATCCAGTCATGTTTCTCAAACCCTCCGCAGCTGCCTAGACTGGAACAGAAAGGTCATTCAGCCACTGAAGGCCAATCCATCACTCCTATTAAAAAAGAAAATACCTAAACTGCTCCACAGGTTCAATTTGTGGATCTGATGGGGAGATACTGAAAGAACAGCCAAGGTCCCCTTCCCCAGGGGGATTAGGGCCAACACAAAGCCTGTACCCTTCCTGGGGTTCATTTTGAGGATATGAGTGGGAAGCCAGAGGATCCCAGGAAAATTCCTGCCTTGAAGTACATCTCTTATCATCCTTTTGTTTTTAACATGTCTGCACTGCAATGCAAAGGTCTGTTGTGCTCTTCCTACACCATGACTTTTCTCTCTGTTTGCCTCCTTTCAGTGTCAAGGGGTTTGCATATGCAAAATACAGAGGTTAGGTCAGTCCCATGATAAGAAAAGCCATCGTTCATCCTAAAAGACTATGACTCTAGGATGAAGGATCTCCCTTTCTCCAGGCTATGTGTGGCCCCTCCAGTACTCTAAGCATGTTGACATGCCTCAGGAGAGTCCCATGGTCATATTGGGGAAGGGTGCTGCTCTCACCTCTATGGAGATTTCCAGGCCACAGCTGGACTGTTGGGAATTGGTCACCCACCAGGGAAACATGCATCCCTCTATCATCCCTTTAGCAATGGTACACCAAGCTGTAAAACATCCCTATTCCTTGGGGCTTCCCTACCCCTGCAGACTTAGCGGGCAACTTCAGCCTTGTTAATTTTGGGCAGTCAAGGCTGAGGGAACTTCTGCAGGGGACAACTGTGTAAACCCGGTGGGAAGTTGCACAGCCGATAAGAATGGGGCATTTTTCCACCTTGAGCACCAGCAGCTCGCTGGACTGCTATGGGTCCACTGGATATCTGCTAGCCCCTGCTAAGGGGCTGGATATCATGTGAGTGAGTTCCTTGCCTCCCCAAAGTAGCGGGGAGCCAGAGCAGGGACTGACAGTGCTGCTTGAAAAATGTATTCCAGCTGGTCCCCTTAAACTGCAAGTTATGGCCCAGTTTTTTTGTGATCACAAATGTTCCTAAACAGACATTCTGGGGTTTGATAGGACCTACCTGCTCCAGACAAGGAAGTTTTGGAAAAAAAATGAAGGAAGGGAAAGAGAAGAGAAAAAGCGACCTTCTCTGGGATCTCATCTTTTCCATTCGGATTTCGAGCACCAGAATCATTACCAAATAAAATGTCAACTTTTTTTCCCTTACTCATTAACCTTTGATGCTTATTGTACAGCCAGTTTCAGTGCCCACAGGGGACTTGGGAGGCTCAAATCACAGAGCTTTTACTCAGGGCTTATGCACAACTTGAACCAGTCCAGAAGGGAGGGAGGGAAAGGGAGGGAAAAGGCTATTAGCCCAATCCTGCCTCTTCAGCGCTTTACATGTTTAATAAAGATTGAATTCAGAGAGAGGGGGAACCCCCAACTTAGTAATAATTCTCTTCACAACTTCTACTATAATTAAAAAATAGAGGCAAGGTCATGACGAGTGCTATTGAAAATAACAGACAGATCTGTAATTATAGCAGGGCCAGCTAAACCAAGGGTTAAAGGTCTCTTAATACTCTGTCAGCATTTCCACTATAACCCCTCAGTTTCAGGGGTTTACAGCTCACACATAAATATTTGCTGCAGGCCAAAAATGGCCCTTCAAGGGGTCAGCAAAAGAAGGTAAATTTTGTTTACATATTTATAAAAAATGTCCTGGCTCCACAGAAGTGGCACGTCCCTCACCAGCACCACCAGTGCAATCCGTCCAGATGAGGAAGAGACAACAGTCATGACCATGAGAGCATAATAAAGGGGTGGGTGGAGGAGCTGGAAATACATTTTACCCAGAGAAAGTGGCTCCAAATCCACAGAAGCCCTGCACAGAGGCAACAATCTGCAAATACAGAGTATATTTTAAAGCTGAATCCTTAAATAATAGGGCTGTATTCGTACCATGAATTATACAGATAATCACTCCCACTGTTCAGCCAAGCATGCACATAAGCCTTCAGAAGATGAAAACCTAAGACCTTGCTAGCATATTGGTTTAACTTAAATCAGTACTTTAATTGATTTATTTAAACCAGTGCCAAACCCAGTGTGACTCCCTGATTTCTGATGAAGAGTTGCTTATTTCAGTTTAGTTCAAAAAACCCCATATCTCGATTTTTTCCCCCTAAAGCATTCCTTCCTCCCCTTTTCCTATCTGTATTTATGTGACCCTGAGTTGACATTAGTTCAGTGCTTAAGGATTAGAAATGGCAAACTGGCTATGACCTTTTCCAAGGCTCCTTTCCTTCAGGGACTGAGTTGCTGCCAGTGGTACATGGCCAGAGCAACCACTTGCTCCCCATATATATATAAATTGTTTACTGCTTGGGGAACCTAAGCTGCTGCTGGTGCCATCTCTGCAAATCCTATTTTCTTTAGAAGTCTGCCAAAAAGTTTCTGGTGCTCATGGCAAAAAACAAAACAAAACAAAACCAGAGAGAGGTTCACAGACCCAATGTAACATCATCCAGAAATCTCAGAAAAGCCACATCAACAAACAAAAAGGATCCCAAATTAGGAAAAAAAAAAAAAAAAAAAAAAAAACAGAGCACAAACCTTTTTATATTGTCATTATATATAAGCCAGACTCTTATTTTTTTGAGGTTTTCACACCATTTTCCAATGCCTGCCATTAGAGATGAAAATTAAGGCAGTTTGATTTGCAGAGGGAATTCTTCCATTGCCTGTTGGTTCAAGTGAACTGTCTTTCTCATGGTACTGCATATCACCCTGGCTCTTCAGTCATGGCTTCAGGCTCAGTTTAAGGGAATGGAGGCAGAGCACCACTAAGTGTTCTTGGATCTAGTGAAATTCATTTACTGGAGCTTTTTGATGGTCCAGAAGTGAAAAGAGGAAAACTTAAAATGATTAATCAGACAAACCCTTCCAGTAAGTATTATTTTCACCTGCACCTAAAAGTGACATATAATAATACATTTCTTTTCCTCTCTAACTTCAGTGTATTTTTCAATGTGATTCTAGAGAGGGTCTCTTTTTATTTTTTTAAGTGAAATTATATTGAGAATATATAACTATTTTTTTTTAAAGTTTCTAACAAAATATTTATTGTGCAAGACCCAGAAGATAAAAAAGATGCAACTATTTTTCTTGGTTTGTTTTGAGGTTATTTACTTAGGACTAAGCACCTCATTTTTCTTGTGCAGAAAAAGTAATTATGCAGTCAAAAGAATTATGACCCACATACTTCAAAACATATGAAAAATGTAAAACTTTATTACATACATTAATTTCTAACAAAAGATGTCTCCAGCATCAGTGTAACTGGTATAAGGCAGATAACTGATGTATGGTATATTTGTTGATGTTCCTCCCAAATGGGTTTTATAAAGGCAAACAAACAAATAAACAATTTCTTTCGTTATGTCTCTCTCTCTTGTATAAATTTCATCAGTCTCATACAGAGGACAGAAATCTTAGAGGAGTGAGTTGTCTGTGGATTTATTTATTTATTTATTTATTTATTAAGCTAAAATATTCTGCTCGAGCAATCTGTTCTCCATGCTTTCCTTTTATTATCTTTCCATCTCCTGTATTTCTCCAGCCAGGCAACCCCAGCTCCTGCCCATACCACTGCTCAGGCTCAACCTCCCTACCGTGGGCAGCTCCCCCAGGCCCCTGCTTTAGGGGGATTGCTCTCAGCATTCCAGCCAAGCAGTTCTCTTATGTGCATTTGGAGCAGAGGTCTGTGGAGTACTGTTATTTTCTCCCCCCTCCTTTTCCCCCCCGAGCTGAATTTCTGTGAGCTGGGCAAGCTCCTTCCTACTAAATCAGCTGGGATGGGAGGCCAAGGCAGGAGTTGTAAACCCGAAGTTCACAGCATCCTTATCTTTAGCTGAGCCACTTTAACTTTCTAACTATACATCTGGGTACCATATCCAAGAGGAAAAGGATGGCCATTTAAAATGTCAAGAATAACTGCAATCAGTTCTCCTTAGTGCCTCTCTTCAAGAAACAAAACAAAATTGAAGTGTGAAAGACAGATTCAAGGTAGTCTTCTCATTTTAAATGAATGAAAAAAATCAAACCTGAATTTTTTAAAATTAAAACAATGATCTAATAAAGGAGATACCTAATCTCCTTCTAACACACGTGCTTATTTGTCCTTGCCATTTTCAATGCAATATTCAAATACAAATATATAAATTTACCGTGTTTAGGCAAATTTTCCATTTCACTGATGTATGTGAACAGTACTAGAAATTCAGATGAAAAAGGATTCATAGCATCCAACAAATAATACACACAAAAGCACAACTAAATACTGGCAGTTTCTATTTCAGACATGCAGAGTTATCACACTGGTTCAGCCAAATACAATTTCTTGCACCCAGATTTTAGTACAATCCTCCTGCAGAAAATATAATTTTGGTGTTTCACAGTGCCTTGTCAGGGTTTAAGGACTTTAAGGAGAAGCTTGGCAGATTTTCTCAGAAAAAAGGGCTCTGCTCATGCCTCCCTGTGGTCTGCTCTTGGCATGTCTGGACACCAAATGGGAACGCTGCAGGAATGGCATAACTAAGGCTTAAGATCTTACATTAATAATGATGATGCAGCTCATTTGTGTCTTGGTCCTCCTTTATAAGACCTGGGCTCAGCCAGGTGTACGGAAGTCTTCAAAAAGCATAGAAATCCCCAAATAAAGTTCTGGGTTTGACCTTACTAAAATCGGCGGAAGTCTGAACTTGGTGTAACCTTGAGGCCCACCTCTAATTGAAGTGTAGTATTTTGGGAGCTCAGGACAAAGGCAGGGGGGAAAGACCTATTTTAAGTTATACCTAACACAGGAGAATCACAGCAATCCTGGTGGTTTGCAGCTTTAGCTCCAGTGAGCATCCTACAGCCCCTGAGGTTTCCTAGGGTACTTGCTACCTTTAAAATCTGAAGCCACAATTCTCTCTGCTCTTTTTCACTTTCTTTAGCCCTCTCTCTCTCTCCTCCCACTAGCCATGAAAAAAAGCTTTCAGTGTTTGAAACATGCTCATCACAGGTATCAGGAGAAAACTGGACCAGTGCCAGGTCTCAATGGCTTGTTTGTTTGGGAGTTGAAATCTATCCACTTCCATTTCAGGCGTCCATCGGCCGAGCCACCATTTGACATGCCCAGCCCCAACAATCACAGGGGCTTGGTGGGTTAAAAATGCTAGGATTTCATTTTATTGCAGGGATATATTCATTCTTGGGAAGGTTCAAAAGTACATGCGTCAACTTATGTCATCAGGGTCAAACAAAGTGGCATGCAGAATCCTAGCCAGATTGCATCGGCAGAGGCGTCTGGAGGCAGAACCTCCAGTAGTAAGGAGAAAGAAAAATGTTATTTAGGATGTTCTCTGGATCACTTCATCTTTTGGAAAGGGAAGCAGGGCAGGAGGTAAAGGATCCCCTCTGAGCGCATTGCCCTGAGCAGTGTGAATTGAAATAAGTTGTGCAGATTTCACTCTGAATTTCCACTGCTGCTTGCCCAGTGACATGCCTATGGGTAAGACTATCAAACAACAATGTCCCCTCAATTGCCAAAACGTGCCTCCAACATACACCAGCAAGCCCACAAGTACACACAGACTTTCACAATAATAGCATTAGATGCCATTAACAGGCTTTAGCCTTGTTTCTTTTCAGTGGAAAAACTATTTGACATCTCTCAAGCCCGGGCTCAGCACTGCTTGACCCTTTCCCTTCCCTGCCTACATTAAAAGAACAACTAAATAGCTGCGCAGTGGAGCCAGCCCCTCCTCGCTCCAGGTGTCTGTATTTTACTTAGGGCCCCAAGCTTGATTCAGCTCATACAGTTTCTGACAAGCTTCAGCTGGCCCTCGTCACCAGACAGGCAGATCAATTAACAGAGGGATTTTTCTTCCCTAGCTCTCTTCCTGAACCTTTAACCCCTTGTGTGTCCTAGCATTCTGTGAAAGAAGGGCAGAAAGCAAGCACTAAAAAAAAAAAAAAAAAAGGAATTGCCATTTACAGCTTTTCTTTTTCCTCCAAAATTGCCTCTGCTTTTGCTTTCTCTATGCATCTCAGAGCTCCACCTTTCTGCAAATATGCTTCTGTTTGTTCAAAACTTCAATTTTTTTTCCATTAGACCCAAAAGTTTTAAAATTCCCTTTTTGTCTTTCTCTTGGTTTTTTTTTTTTTTCCTCTTCATATTTTGCAGCCTAAAATATTGTTTTATTTGGGGTGGAAAACTCTTTTCCTCTTGCTTATTTCACTTTCTCCTTTTCCATTGCATCCATTTTTTCAAATTGCAACATGGAAATAACAAATTTTGGCTAAAGAGGCAAAGGATAAGTCTGGAGCTGATGCTTTGCAAGATTTCTTGAAAAGGTAGAATACAAATGACAATTTGTGGATGGGAATGAATTAAAAAAAAATAAGGAGGGAGTAGAGGATATCAAGGCAAAAAAATTATATTCAAACACTACACAATAGAAAACAAATGAAATAAATTTTAAACTGGACACAAATAAGAGATGGTTACAAATTGCCCTATGAGAATGAAACAATGTCAACATTGACAATTTTTTGGAATTTAATTATATCTCCATTCATCTTTGGTGAGAGTGTATAAGAAAGCATGTCAAAGGCATGAAGAGCTCCTTCAGCAACAGCAAAACATAATAAATAAATTTAATTACCAATGATAATAATTAGATGTTTCTGTGAGAAACAGTTCCCAGAACTACTGAAAACTATTGAGAAAAATAATGTTATGGGTAGTACAGGGGAATCCATTTAAATGCATTGATAGTGATAAATTATTTAAAACTGGTGAGGATTTTTTATTATTTTTACTTTTTGAAAAAGCCTTCTCACAGTTCCTTAGGATAAGCCTATACTTTTACTCATGAAAATGGACTGTGCCCATCACTTTAGTACCAAAGTTGTGCCACAGCAATAATGACACGATAATTAACAATAAATTAAAGTTAATAATTAATTATAAACACCAAGCAACCTGTCAATCTCAGAAAGCTGCAGCAACCCTATACAAAACAGCAAATCTAAACGTGAAGAAGCAAGTGTTGCTCTTCCTATAAATGGCCTTTACTTGGAGAAATGCATCTTGGCTTTAGCATACATCCTTTTATCAGGCAGACAAGAGTTTTAACTCTTCCTTGGTGATTGTTTCCCACTCTCCTGTGTCTGGACAAGGTATATGTACTTTCTCAGGACAGTGCAGGGGAAAAAAAAAGAGAATGAAAAATCCCACACTAAAATGGGCATGACACATGAGGTGCCAGGCAGAGTGCTGCTTCTTCTCTGTGCTTTATAGTACATATATAGTACATAAATTAATAAGTTTCTTAACAAGGCAGGAGTGGGAGGGCAGCTGGTAATCTTTCACTCTATATGGGGAATCTTTACTGAGAATGTGGGAATTAAGCATTATTTCTTAGATGGGTGCTGTTCAACATTTTTAACAGCTGTTAGAAAACATGAAGGTGCTGCTGGGAAGGCTGTAAGTAGCGACGACAGGACACCAATGAACAAAGACAACAATGAGCCAGGGGACGTGTGAAATGATAACTCTGGGTAAGCAGGGTCCAGGGAATAGTTAGAGAAGGGGATAACTCTCTTCTGGAGTGAAATGGCTCCAGAAGGAACATGGCAGGATGGCTGCTGGTCAGCTATGTGCTAGTTCTGTAGCTGGGAGGGCAACTTCAGTCCTTAGGATATGCAAGCAGGGAAAGCCTGAGTTATACTATCTTTTTTTCTGTGGCACTGTTGTGACCACTAATGGAATCATTCTGGTGCCTATGTTTAAAGAGGTTTTTGATAAATTAGAGAGAGGAGCCAAGGGAATGGCTAAAGGACTCGAAAACACTGTGAGGATTAGAAAACAATTGTGAGAGGCTCAAGAAGCTAAGACTGTTTAGCTTAATAGAGAAAAGGTTAAGGATTGACTTGACCACAGTATACAAGAACCTTCAGAATAAAAAGAATTTGATGGAGAGCTCTTCAGTTTAACAAAGACATACATAAAACAAGATCTAACATCTAGAGGTCAAAGCTAGATGAATTCATGCCAGAAATTAAGGGGATTTTTTTTAACTATAAGAGTGCTTAGCAATGTGAGCAATTTACTGAATATTGTGGTGGCTTTGACGTCACGATAGTTAGAAGGTCTGCTGAGATACACAGAATCATAAAAAGCCTTCAAGAAGTCCTGTGGCCTTTACAAGAGAGAGGTGCAAACTAGATAATGGCCTTGCTTTTTTCTGCCATTAGCATCCACAAATCAAAAATCTATATACTACGTCTAAACACTCGTAGCTACTGTCAATGATGTGTAACAGTGGGACTGTAATTAAAAAAAAACCGAACTTTTGGTTTGCTTATGTTTTAAACTGTTACCAGGAAATAAAGGGAATACAGAACATGATTCTCACATGGCACATGATGCTGAAGACTTTCTAATAAATTTGTTGATCCTTTCAGATCATTGTCAACGGTCTGAAATTGCCAATGATAAAAACGGTGACCTTAAGGTTTTAGTACTTTAGAATGTAAGCACAGAAGCCCAGAGAGAAGCTTACACTTCTACCTTTTAGTCAGATGATGCCCAAGTTTCTCTTTTTAAATCTAAGCATAGAGCTTGCCAACAATTAATAATAATGCTGTCCTCAGATAGTCCCAGAGGGAAGCTCAATGAATATAAAATAGCAGGGTGTTTTTGAAAGGAGTTGTTCAATGCATCACCACAAACCTAAAAAGTGAAATCTCCAAAATGAAGAACTGCATTATCAGTGCTGACCTGCTCTTAATTCTGTCCACCCTAAAATTTATTAAAATATGAGTCTGATGAGAAAAATGAATATGTTCCTCTACCAAGGCTTTTATAAGTCCAAAGAGTATGCCTGTCATTTTTACTTCTTCATCCATCCCTGCAATACTCTGAATGCAGTCATTTACTGTGGATTGTCTTCTTGTTAAATCAACATGGTTTGAAGATAGTACCCTTTGAAAGTTACAGCTAGGACGAGCAGTGCAATGGGCTGATCAATCCTATGGTCCCAAACATTTGTCAAATGGGATTTAATGAAAGAGAAGTGGCCTTGCTAACATGCTAAATCCAGCCTGTAATCCCCAGTGTAACAAGAAAACAAAGACATTTCCATTCCCTCTTATATCAGGAATAGACATAGGATGATGGAATGATGTGAACGTAAAATAATTGTACACACAGAAGCTTATGCAAAAAGGTTTTGTTTGGAAGTGCTGGAAAGCCACTCACCCTGAAACAATGGGGCAAATTAGCATGCATCCAGCCCAAGGGTGTGAGCAGCACACACACGCACTCCCGGTGACGGATGCTTAGCTCTTGCTGGGAGGTCACCACTAGGAATCTTTCTTGAGAGGGGAGCATGTCAGATTTCAGACACTTTCGCTACAAATGGGCTTTTGCAGCTCAAAGGAGTAGAGGGGGGGAGCATTTCTGTCCAGATAATAAAGTCCATTTACATGAAAAGATGCCGCCTTCAATGACATGATTAATTTCGGAAATACCTGGCATCTGAATGAAGCAAAGACTTCAAGAAATGACTGATGATGAGAAAAGATAATTAGGCAAATGTCAAGAGTCAGTGTTTTGATTGGTGACTGAGAGGCAGATCTGACTAGGTTATCGTATACTCATTCCAGATGGAAATGAAATAACTTTGTAGAGAGAGCAGGATGATCCCTTCATGGTTAAGCATAAATTTGTTTAAGTCTAGATCTTCCCAGGTGTTCCTCCTGGGAAGCCATTCTAGCCAGCAAGTTCTCTATCTGCATGGCACTGTACTAAGCTTGCCCTGTCTGAATCCTAAGATACTTTAAACATGAACAATGTGTCTTCCATTTTATTACTGGAAGGGTAGAGATGTCAGCCTTTCCAAAACCTCCTGGACTGGCTTTTCCCCAGCCCTCCAAAGACAGAAGATAATGCAGCTGTTTTGCAGAGAGGCCAAAAGATAGTTCCTTTTCCAGACATGCCCCATATCCCTCCTCAGCTCCTCGTCAAATGCCCAGGGTAGCAACTGCCATTGAATGCTGGTGCCCTCCACAGGACAGATAAAAAACCAAAGAGGATGCCTGGGATTCCAGTGTGGTATAGTCTGACAGGATTGCCCTGTTGAGATTGACAGATTATCTCCCCTTCAGAAAAGGGAGCATTCACAAGGCCCTTTCCCTAATCCATCATGGTGCTCTGGACTGTGCTTCCCATTGCTCACCCCTTCTCCTTGCCCGCTGCTTTTGATTTGTGGGATATGCTGGCTTTGTGCAGGCACATTTAATCCTCAGCAGGAAAACCACTGACACTCAGAGACCTCACTGGCTTTTCAGTGTGCAGAGGAGCTCAAAGCACAGTTTGCTTGATCTCTCTATTGTTGCAGTGCAGACCTGGCTCATCGTCTATTGAAACACCCTCTCTGCAAAAGCAGGCTCCAAAGAGCAGCCGAAGAAGCACCCATCTGATAAGTCATACCTAATTTGGCCAGCCATCTAATGCTGAGGCTGCTATTAGTTAATCTTCACATAATTTGTTGAAGTAGGCTTTATGAAGTACTGGAAATAATTGTCTCCCTCCCCCCTTCCAAATCCTGTGGCCATGCACAGTTAGGGGTTTAATAACAGACTGTACCACGCAGTCGGAATCGGTGAAGGTTTTATAGCAGTGCATTAGCCAGAGGTGGATAACCTATCTCTAGAGGCTTGATTGACTGGAAACATATTCTTAGCCTGCCTAAAACTGCTTAGAGTGTGTCACGGAGGTCCCCCAAAATAAAACGTTCAGTGTATTTAGTGAAACCCTACACCCTAAGTACATGTAAGGGCACTGTAAGATACTAATTAGGTTGTAACATAAAACACCGTAAAAAGCAAAGCTTGACATACTAAAAGAAAAAAAATTAGGCTCTGGCCAGCTCTTTCATGTCAGAGAAATACATTAAAAATCTATTCACAGCAAATATACTGGAGTTTTGAATAAATCTGTTTCTCATAGTAGGCTATAGCTGGAAAGAATAGACATTGCTCATTGTGGAGAAATTTCTACTTAAAGTTGTCCACAAATATTAGAAACTATGCTTATTTACTTTTCCTATTAAAAAATAAAATATCCACTAGCACTAAGATCAGCAAATTATTATTATGATGATACTGATTAAAATATGCCTGATGAGTACCTGGTCCCTCCTTCCCCCCAATCTTTTTCCTAGGAAATGCAAGGGGAAGAATGATACCAGATGAAAATATTGATACTGCATATGGCATATAAATCTGCTATAATAATAATAATTTCAGAAGAGTAACATGCCCCAGAATTCTTCCCTTGAAATCTAAAATTTAAAGTACTGATCAAATACCTTTCAGTGAAGCACTGGCATATAGTTAGATCTTTTAAGGTGAAGGTCTTCAGCTCTACCTCAAGAAATAACCTATTGCCTATAAAAGCAATGCTTATGTATTTTTTTAGCATCTCTAAATTCTGCAATTCTTAGTATTTTTTGTTTTATGTATTAGTTGTCAGTCAAAAGATTTTCTCTGTGTTTGTGAATGTTTCGTCTTTCATCTAGTGCCACTCAGTTCATTACATTGGGTAAATTAGAAACACTACCTCCTTAATAAATGTAATTTTAAAACGTTTAAGAATATAATTATTTACTAGCATCATAAATATTAACTATTAACATAAGCCATGTGTGAATTACTGAAAGAAGTAGAACTCAGCATTGTCAAGCATAATTTTAATGTACCAGACAAAATTAAAGGTACTTTTATTTATCTAGAAAGAAAATCTGGGTGAGATTGATCCCAATACTTTTATTAACATCTCTAATAGCACATATATGCATAGACATAAATAAATGTGAGTGTGTGCCTGTGTGTGTGTGTATAATTTGCATTGTGCCAAAATAACTATAGATTCAAAGATTCTCATACCACTAACAAAAGCTACCTTTTGCAAAAGACTTGTTATTTTTGCACATTACCAAAAGGAATGAAGTGCTAATTTAATAAATATGTCACTAGCTGTGTTTAAACTAAACACCATTAATGCATGTTTGTTGTTGCATGTGCATAAGGTTAGAGACTGCAAACCCCTCACTAAGAAACAAGCTGCATTTTATCAATGAATATATTCTTTTTGGGCTTTTATGGATTTGCTTTAATGTGGAAGGTCACTTTTCTTTCTTTGTTTGGAAAGGTACAGTTTATATTTCTTCCCAGATTTAGTATTTCCCTTGAAGGTTTTTGTGATTAACAATATAATATTTTTATTGAGTTATTTCACACACAAATGATGGGGCCCGAAGGGTATTCTAGGTTTACAAGATTTTACTAATAACTATGCTCCCCTTTGTATTAAAGCTGCTAATTAGTGCTTTTAAACAGCTCAACATTTAATTCTTTGAAGGCATTATATAAAGGGCTGATATAAAACTGTTTATGTACAAGGATATATAAAATAAGAAGGTGTTAAACCCAACACAAATTGAGTGGTAGGGGGTTCCCTAAAGTGCTAATTTTATGTTTGTTTTCATCTCATTTAAAGTTAAGATGTCTGCATTGTAACAGTGATGTGTAACATGCTCTACATACAGATTAAGCAAAATGTGTCAATTTATGAGCCTTATTTGCCTGGAGAGGCAGCCACCAGTAGTTCCACCAGTGATTTTATGCGTGTGTAAAGATACATATACATGCTTGTGTGTTTTCATATGTAGGGATCCAAAGTGTGTGCTGGATATACACAACCATGTGAGTGCCCACACATACACACTTTGATGTCCATAGTATCCAGCCTCTGCATGTCCCTGTATTTCAGTTACTATGCAAAACTTCAAACTAATTAATTGTTACACTGCTCATTTAAAAAAAAAATAAAAATCATTCAATAAATAGATTTTGATGTTTTAAAGGTACAGTTTGTTTAATTGCTATTGCTAAACTGAACTGATTTATACACACTGAGGATGTCAGGATATCAGCCACTGAGATGGCTGTAATTGAGAAATAACTGACTTGTGAGTTGCATTTTATCCTTCTTATCTCCAAGTGAATCTACAATGTTTCAGAAACTAATTTAAAAAGTGGGAATTTTCATTAAAACATGCTGAATGAATACTGGAAAACTGCTTCTAAGGAAACAAAACATGAAAATCCCAATTTTTCATCAAAGTTAGTACAAACACAGTTTTGAAAAACATTTTTAAAAATAATCTCATGAAACAAATTTCTGAGTTTTACAAAGAAAAATGAATTGAGTCAAAGCCCCAAGGTTCCATCTTCAGCTGGCCCCAGTTCTCTCCCCAAAAGCACCCACCACTGAGCTCGACTCTGCCCCCCCTTTTGTGGGGGTGGAAATTGCCTTCTGACATCTCTCCACATTCCTCTGTAAGATGCCACAGGGTGACTGACCAGGTTCTGGGAGAGCTCAGTGCAGAATCCCACCTGAGCTAAGTGGTCCTAGTGCAATTAATCAGTTTCTAGGTCTTGAGCTAGTACAGGTGTACTCATTTCTGCGTTGATGTGCAAAATTGATGAAAATTTATTTATGCAACCCCGCGGCTGTGCATAATTATGTACTAAATGTAATTTACATACTACCAAAAGTGTCTGATGCAAACATTAAGATGGAGAATGTCAGTAAGGCAAAACTGCAAGAGGAGGTGAAAAAAAGATGCAAAACTATCAGGTAGGATTAAAAATACATCACTGCTATCTCTTTAATGCTATATCCTGTTGAAAACAATTGGAGGCTAAAGATTAAATATCTATCCCTAGTAAACTTTTCTGAGAGTTCCCTTCTTAAACTACACTAAGTTCTGTCTTTTCACTTTCAATAGGCAAGTATTAGGCATCAGCATCTGGCTATGCTGACCAATGTACAAACATATGCTAAAAATAGACTTTCCCCATAGATAGCTGTCTAAGTAAAAGGTCTGTTCATGGAAAGACGATAATGTAAGAATATAAGCAAGAGCATGCTATGTTTATTTGGGCAAGTGTTCTCACTTTTGTAGGATGAATTGTTATTTTGCAACCAATACTACATACATTTTCATCTGTCTATTTTGCATGTTTGTACAAAGGCAAGGGGTGGAAATGAATGGTTGAAACTCTAGATTTTTTTAGAATGATCCTGAGTAAAATCCAATGTACCCTCTAAAAATTCTATTTCAAAATGCCTATTAAAGCCTTACATCATTCCCAAAGTATATGATCAGGTGGCATTGTCAAAGCAGAAGTAGTAATGCTGTCACTAGTATTTGCATCTGATTTATGCCCCTTCACCACATGCCAAAATATATAGAAAAGCAACTTTATTCTTTCGTGTTCAAAATTTGTGAAATTACATATATGATGCTTTATAGTTGCCACAGCATTAGACCCTGCACCAATCTCATTTTTATGGTCTTTGTTTCTCTATTCCTAAACTTAGCTTTCCCTGGAGAGCCTCTGGGAGCAAGAAAAATTGGAAAGTTGCCCTGACTCTCATTCTGCCCTGACATATGTGTTGGTATGCTTGAGAGCAGCCTAGAGGCAGCTTCGACAAATAACATCTGGCAGATTGCCTCTAAGACTTGCATTTATCCTGCTGAACTTTGGGCACACACACACTGACACATCCTTGGTAGGAGCCCATCACACTGTTTTCTCTCTAGGCAAGAAGGAAAGGCAGCCACATCCAAAATGGACATCCTTGAGGCACAAGGGATTTAGTTTTCTTTATAAGTTAATCTTATGAAAGAAAAGAGAAACAGTTATGATGTGAAGCCTGGATCAAATAGAAATGGGAGAGCTGCTCTGCCATTTCTTGTTTTTGTAACTTAGCTGTTAAGAAACCTAGCCATTAACCCACCAGCATCAGCATTTTTACAACAGAGTGAGGGCTGCCACTGGATTTTACTGCACAGTGTCAAAGAGATGTTCATAGACCAACATTTGGAAATGTCTCTGTGTCATATTTCTCCTTTGCTGGTCTGTGAAGTAACTGTACCAAAGAGTTGCTTCACACTACTGCATGACAGTACAATTCTTAATAAATCCCACCTGACTGAAATGAATTAGGTCTGGGAATATGTGTTCCAGATTATTAACCAGCACCTTTGCAAGTTACTTACCATCCACATTTATTAAAGATATTGGGTGATAATTTGTGCAGTGTTCTGGATCTCTCTCTGGTCTAAGAATTATGGTAATTAGTGTTCTGAGAGAAGATGTCACTCGTATGTTTCTCAGGGTGCAGAGAATAGCATATCATTACACTCCTTTTAGATTTGAGATGGATAGCTCCCAGACTATTCCTATTTTTTAACCTTGGCCAGCTGTGAATGGATGGAGGCTCAGAGCAGGTTGAAAGACCTGTGATCCATCTCCAGCTTTGCCAGCACATGACACTGCACTGCTTGCTTTCACCTGCCCCCTCACTTTCAATTGCAAATGAGAATAAAGATCTGTTGAGGTTGGGTTTCAATTTTAGTAGGACTTGCCCAAGAGAAAACACAAGGTTTCATGAGCTCATGGAATAAAAGGTACCTGTATCTTCAACACATGGTGCCAGGTGAGGATGTGATGATGATTCAGAAGGCTGTAAGGTGAGAGGCCACCCCAAAAGGAAGGAGCACTGAGGAATTCTGCCTGAGAATGATACAAGTAGCAATGCTGGTGCCCTAGAGTGACCACTCTAAAAATCATTTAAGACCTTCTCAAAAGATGAAGAAAAGGGCAGAAGTTAATAAACCACCATCTGAATTTGGAGTCATCACAGAAGAGTTGTTTAAATTCTAGGAGATAATTTAGGAAAGAAGAAAATTATTAACTCCTCCAGGAACTTAATTAGTAAATTAAATTCTTTAAACAGATTTTTGCTTCCCAAAGTCCTCAGAATTCTTCCTGCAGCAGTCTCAAGTCACCAGTATGCCAGAATTACCCAAAACAAAATGCATAATAATAATAATAATAATAATAATAATAATAATAATAATAATAATAATAACAACACTCAAATCTCTGAGTTTCAGGACACTTTGGAGACCTGAGCCTCACTGATCCTGCAAGGTTATCTGAAAATCTCTGGCCATTAGATTCCTCTGCTGGGACATGACGTCTTCATACCACTTTCCTGGAAGAGAAAGTAATCTGTGTTGCCATTTCTTTATTTCTATGTGTACTCAGGCAGACACGTAAAGGACTGTGATAACAGTACTGTCAATTGTTTCCTTCACCCCTCTGTAAAACTCCTCCTTGACTTATTTGAAAGCTAGTTGTTAAACAGTGCAATCATTTCCACAGAGCTGCTTTAGGGGATGAAAAAAACCCAGCTTTTTCCTTCAATGTAATATTCTTGCTTGACTTTCATCAAAGAGTTAAACAGGCAAGGGCTTTTAGCATCTCATTTCACTTACACACACAGGCCATTATAACCTGCATAAACAAGGATGACAAGTTGAGATTAATGAAGGTCCCAAAGTGACAGAACAATTTAATTGTCAGAAATCATAGGAGGTGAACTTTGCCAGTGTATTTATATAAGACTGCCACAGTCTAAAAACTTTCCTAATTGATTATGACCAATAAGTAATAATACTGGGAGCAGTTTTCTGGGGTACAAATACGAAATGACCCAAAACATTTAATAGCGGTTGCAAGATTCATAATATAGGAATATCAGATTGATAAAATAAATGACCAATAACACTCTGAAAATAATTGCAGTGTTTACACTTAAAAGTACAGCAGAGGAAACTGAAGCTCTGACAAAGTCAAATGAAGTGGGCTGACTTTCAAAAAATGAATTGCAGGTCAGTCAGGGGGTGATATGAGTACAGCAGAGGCAAGAAGGATGGATCCCTATGGATGTGAAGTGCAATGCTGTCTGTTCTCTCTCTCCTTTAAAAACTTTAAAACTGTTTTTTTTTAAAAGAATACTAAAATTAGTGGGTTTTTTTCCCAGGTGGGATAAAAACAGTGCTGTGTAAGCAAACACTCAAACACACACCCACACCCTCTCTGATAGTAATTAAAGGGGGCAAGCCTATCACTTCTAGACTTTGAAAGTGTCACTAAGTAATTCAAAGCTCAAAGATATAACCCACAGCTCTTTTTAATTTTGAATTCCAAACAATTATGCAGTTGTTGCCTAAATGTTGCCTTTGGAGCTCAGCACTTCCAACTGGAAGCCAGCTCAATCTCTTCCTTTTCCTTACTATGATCATATCTCCTTATTTTTCACTTCCACATATCCTGTCTTACATTCCACTTATCTTTTCTAGTCAGGCTTCTCCAATGATCCCAAGCAAATCATCCAAGCTAATTTGAATGATAACTCTTTGAGAGCTGTATAACCTCTCTTTTTTTTTTTTTTTTTTTTTTAATATTTTTTTTCCAGGTGGTAAGAAACTCACTGTGCTGGCAGTATTGCCCCTTCTAAATATAAAGAATATCTCTTCATTCCAGTAATATTTTACCTAAATGGCTGCCAGAGATGGCTGTATAATTGATCTTGCCTTTGAGCAGGGGAACAGAATATATGGCCTATGGAGCTTCCTTCCAGTCTTACATTTCAGTGATTCTCTGATGATAAAGGCAAAAGGCAGCACTTAATGCATTTCATTCATATCACCTTGTAGCTCTCCCTCCACGTGCCTAAATCAGGCTCATTGCACCATCTTACCCACTCAGTTACAACAGCATGTGTCAACCTAGCTATTCCAAACTTCTTCATACACAATACTGAACAGGACACTTACTGTAGACCAAGCTCTGTCTCAGTATCCGTGCACTGTTCCCATTAGATCAAAGGAGAAGGTAAATACAGCTGAGGCAGAAATTGTCTCCATATGCCATTTACAGTCTAACTGGTGCTTTATACAATGTTACTTACTGTCACCAGCAATCTGTGAGAACAATCCCAATTTCCATAGGATCACCCCCTTGACATTCTTTTCAAAATCTTAGGGAAGGGTTTTATTTCTTTTCCCCTGGAAATTTTTGTAAGCATGAAGTCTATACTTGCTTTTCAACAGGAGTTTGAAACCTTCAGTCCCAAACTCATTGCACCGATTTTGAGTTCAGAAGGAAAGTACCCACATTTCAATTTAGATTAGTTAGACACCCCTAGATAAAAGCTGAGGTCTGACTAGCTTTCCTTACAGCTGCTTTGAGCAGGGCATACACAGCACTATGGGCAAACTCTGCCGGCTCAAGTTCAGCCTCTCCTTGACAAATACATTATCTGCAAGACTTCTAGCAGAGACTCTTTTTTTTTTGAAAATGGCCAGACAAATACCTTGTGTAAACCTCTTTCAGACAGTAGATAACTTCTAGCTGCTGCTTGGCTGATGGATTATGAGAAATGAATATTCAAAATTCACGAGGTCTTGGCTGGTCCCTGGTGTATCTAATTCTTTGATCAGATAAATATAATTACTTCAGAAAAGAAGTATGTGTCTTGAAGGACTGGGAAAATGAATTCAAAATGTGCTTTCACAACCAGTTAAGTTTATTTACATAAAGGCTGAGCTTCGCAACCTTTTTACCCCTAAAATTTGTTGTGTTTTTATTTACACAATGAAAAGGAAAAGGAGTATGAATCTAGCAGCAGAGGGTTAACAAAATGTAGGTTTTGGGGAAGGCCCCTATCAAACTCCTCTTGAGCCATGTATGCTTTCAAGACTTTTACGATCACTGAAATCCTCAGTGATAACAAAACCAGAGCCCCTTAACCCTCTGATGTCATCTCCTGCAGGAAGGCTGGGAGCCCAGCTCGCAGTGGGGTTAGGAAGGACAAGCTACAAACATCATGCTTTGGCTTCATCACTTTTACTTGGTAAGTCCAAAACAGTTCAGTTTGACGGGCCCTTTATATGCAAGCTTGAAAAATAACCTATTTAGCATTCCCCAGCCCTAGCACATGATTTCACTGGGAAACTATGCAAAAGATACTTTGGAAATAAATATGCGCAAGAAATTACAGCTCTGTCTGAATGACCCCCTACCTTGGAATGTCTAGAACTGTGAGAATTATAAGATCAGGAAATATGTACAGGCCTAGTGCCTCGAAAAGTTACTATTCCTTATTAGGAATCTGCACAGACATGGAAGCAGGAGTTGTATAAACTAAAAGGAAGATTTTTTTCCTGTCACTTACATGCCTAGTCCTTGACCTATCCCATTTATAGTTTCCTTTAAGATACTATGCATTGCAAGTTCATTTGTTTCCTAGTAGTCCTCCAGCAGTGAGATTCAGCTGCAGCCAATTCTGCAGACAGAGCGGGGCTATGTAAGCAGAAGCTTGAGATTTATATGCCTGTAAAATCACAGATATTCATTTATCACTGCTAACAATTTTGAGCTCTGACTCTACAATTTCCAGGTAAAAGGTATCCTTACTCTCTGTCTGAAAATCTTAAATGCAGACATATAGAACTGTTTAGTCTGCTTTACTATAAATAGGAGGTAATATGTTATTTCAAACAAAAAGTATACCATAAACTACATACTTAATTTTGACAGATTGTGCTTTTCTATATATGGTATGGTCCCACTGTGCTTTCATGGATCAAGCTCCCATCGACTTCAGCTGTCTCTCCTAACAGTGCAATTCTAAACATTGCCTTTTGTTATATTTCACACCTTTGGGTTTTTTTTAATAATCCTTTTCTCTGCATAAAAGCACTGTATTCTGCAATATCCAATTGTAGGCTTGCACAGGCAGCACAAAAGCCTCTTAAGAACTGAAAAGTACTTGCAAGAAGGAATTCTCTCAATTTCTTTTCCTCTCCCCTTACCACTCAAATAGTTAGACAAACATTATCAAAATGAAGGAGAATACTAGTGCTACAGATCACCCCCAAAATCTGCAAAAGGAAAGAACTGCTTTTACATGGTAGATAACCTTTCAGGCAACATTCCCCTCGGTATGCCCCCAGTTTGCAGTTAAATTGCACTGTGTGTTTATTCTTCTAGTGAACAGGCTCATTATATGATTTAAAAGCGTTAGTGTACACAGCACTGACATGTCCATTACATCCACACACACTGACATGCAGATTAGAGAGAAGTTCAGGTTACCCAATTAAGAATTTGAGCTGCATTTTGGAAATGGAGAAGTGGGAGGCAGCTCTGGTTGGAGTATTTCAGTCTACACACTGACAAAAGCAGTCTGCAGAATATTAGGCCACCAGGCCAAAATAGAGGCAATCAGAAGGAGAATGGGACTGAGGAGAAAGACTCTATTACAAATTTAAATAAAAAATGCCTTCTCCTTGTTTAGCCTCTGAGAATCAAAAACAGGACTGAAAAGAGGAGACATACCTTGTTCTCCTGTCAGTGTGGAAGTGTGGTCTGCAGGATGGGTGTTGCCTGCATTTCACAGCCACTTTGCATCTTGCCTCCTTGCTTGCAGCAGGACTCCTGCTTTAGGCCAAATAGGTCATTGACACAAGCACAAATTCAAAATTAAAAAGCTCCAATCAGCGAACAAACCCTGCTATACCAGGCATATGGCCCAGCCAGCATTTACTTTCTCAGTGTTTCATAGCTCTAGGGTTGGGGCAGGTTTTGCCACACAAGCTCTTTTGATTTGGTAGCCTAACACTGGTTATCAGAGATTGTCAGCTTTAATTAAAATAAACTAAAAATAGTGTAAGAGGTTTTTTGAGCCTTTAGTTAAGCTGAAAACCTAAGTATTATAGCTGTCAAAGATGTCCAGTGACTTAGAATATGAAGATTGAAAAAAAAAAAATCTTCCGAGGAGAGATTAAGGCTTTTGTCTTTGACATGGCCCTTGCAAGTGGCTCAATTATGAATGCTGTGGGCTGGCAGTGTTACTCAGCACAGGTATAAATAACTCAAATGTTGGGGGACAGCAACACACTTTTCTTGGTTCTTCAAGCCTTCCCCTTTTTTCCCTGGTGATGTCCATGCCATGAATCATTTCAGGTTACCAGGAGATTCTTCCCTGACTTCAATCGGAACAGAATTGAACCTTAAGCAGTTGTAGGAGGAGAACACAGATAAAGGCAGCTATAGCTGCTCCCATTTTATTTAAAGATGTTGTTACGTGCTTTGACAGTTCCGCCCAGCACATTTAAACATTTGGTTACTGTAGCTTTAGTGAAAGTGATTTTCTCTAGAAATACAAATCTCTGGTTACCAAACATTTACTTAATGCTCTCAAAAAGATAATCTAACAACATCCAGAGTTTTCTATTTCCAAATAAAATGAATTCACAGTATTCTCTCATGCTATTGTTACAGTCAGTACAATAAAATTTAACTCCTTTATCTCTTGCTGATCTTTCAAATAAAGTTCATTATTATATCAGTTATGTTCATGGTTATCAATGATTGTTTAATATTAAACACCCTTTGCCAATAAAGCTCCATATATAATTGTCTGTTAAAATCTTGGTTACAGCTGCTTCAATAATAAAAGCTATAATTAAAATCACATTCAGATTTCCAAGATAACCAGTTTGGCCTCACTCACACAGAAAGTGGGACTTTGTAAGGACCAGAGCAAGGCCATTTCTGTGAGAAGGATTATTCATCTGTTCTAATTGCTGTCTCCTTTGGGAAGAAGGGGACTGGAATTTCAGTGCTCTCAGGCATATTTCTAGTTGATCAAATTCTTTATAAATCTACATGAGCTTCTGAATAAAGAGACAACTGAAAATCCTTTTCCACATTTTATTTTAAATTCCTGCAGTGTTTAATAACAATATATTTTCTAATATTTTTTCCTAATATCAGTAGTTATGCCTCATATATTTGAACTGAACTTTGAAGAGTATAACATATATACATTACGTATATAAATATATAAATAAATAAATAAATAAATAAATAAATATATACACATATACATACACACGCACACAGGTTGCCTAGGGAGACTGTGGGTGTCCCAACCCTGGCAATGTTCAAAGCCAGGCTGGATAAGCCTTGAGCAATCTTCTCTTCAGGGAGGTGTCCCTGCTCATGCCAGGGGAGTTGAGACTGGATGATCTTCAAGGTCCATTCCAACTACTTAATATTGTATTATTTTATAATAATATTTAAATTATATAATAATATTTTATTATTAATAAGTCACAATGATTGCATGAATTGTGAAACTTGTTCTATTTCTTTTTATGCTCTTTTTTCTTCTTCTTTTCTATCTATCCCCAGCTTGAAAAAAGTTTTGGTAAAATCTATTCGTACGTATTTGAGTTTGGAGCAGACAATGGTATTCTTTTCCTAAGATAAAAATGATAAAATCTTGTGACTCTAGAAGATTGCCAACCAAAGAGATCACTCTGCTTGGACATAATGTGGCACAGTGAAGACTTAATAAGTCATTACTAAGAACATTGAGATTCAATGTTAAAAATTGCAGTGGTTTAAAAATGCAAATCAGTGAATTTAAGAAGATAACTCTGTAGCATGAATTTTTTTTTTTTTTTCACCACATAAGAAGCAAATGATAACTTGAACTGTAGATCACCTGCAGACTCCTAGGATGATTCATAAAGATACACCTTCTTACTCATCACAGAAATAGCTGTGCCCAGATACTTCATTAGAAACCTGTACCTCTTGCAATCAATGAAAAGAAGTTTAATCTATGGTTGTCCTCACAACTGATACAGGTACAATGTTTCCCTTTTACATAAAGTACACCATAATATGCTTCCTTACTCTTAAGGAACTGCATAAGTATGTACTAATAATAGCTAAAAATTTACCACATGGAAGACACTAACAGTCCCACCCCAAGCAGCCAGCCCACCCTGCAGCCCATCAGAGATCTGCAAGTAGTGACACAGACCTGACCTTGCTCTGGATCCTTCACCATGCCAAGCAAATATTCTCAGATACACATCTCACAAAAATGAATTCAAGTTAACCATAAACTGCATAAAGAAATCTAACATAGTAGTCTGCTCCAGTCCTCTACCTTTCCCCTCCAAACATTTTTCTTAAAGCTACCAACAGGAACAGGCAACTATGACAGCAGAAATGAAGAAATTTTCACTGGTAATGCAACCATACAATAAACCATTCCAACCAAATTTTGTCAGAATGAGATGTATGGAGTAGATTCTTGTCTTGACTCAGTCCCTAAAATGTCATCTAATTTTCTTAATGTTAACATTACAAAGGACTAACAGTTGAACTTGTCTTTCTTTAAACAAAGAATGCACATAGGGAAACTAAACATGCTACATGCTTAAGGGATAGCAATAAATGTAATTAAGTGAGAAGAGGAAATGAATAAAGCTCCTTCCAGAAGACCAGTTCACTGTCACAAGTACTTCAGCTGCAGGCCAATATTTCAACCAGTGTCCACCTGTGTTATTCCAGGCACTTCTACCACACTGCTCTAGTTCACACCCTCCTAGAAACTTTGCACAGGAGCCTGCAATTATGGCTAGGCAGTTTTGATGACTGGAGAGTTTCCTACTCATCATGATGACCACTGGATCATCCTCAAATATTCCAGGAAAGTATTTCTGGCATCTGAAGTAGCCTCTTTTCTCCTCCTTGTCCAGTGTTGATCCCACTGTGGCTGGCTGAAACTTTGCTTTCTGGAGGCTGTGCCACTGGTGCTCAGCAGAAAAGAGATACTCAGTTTTTTAATTGCTCCACACTGGGTAAAGTGATTCAGGAAAGACTTGCTGACATGCAGTTATTTTGCAATTGCACCATTATGTTCATTTCTTCTGTTCAAGTGAGTGGACACCACTGTATTGCTTCTGAGCTTCCTTGCAACTTAAATTAATGCCCAAATTTTTCATTGAGAAAGTGGTTGGTGTTTCCATACCGAAATAAAAGCCTTTCATTTTTATGAGGGTGATGTAACAGGCTAAATGAAAATAATATTATGTGGCACTTCAGAGTGAAAATGAGCATGGGGCAATTCCAAACAGAGTAACCTACAGAGTGGTGACCTATAGAGGTGCCCTTCCCCTGCACCTTGGTACATGAAATAAGTAGGACAGTACTGGGTTTGGTGGCATCCATCTCAATGCATTGTTACAAAGTGCTTTACAAGTCACCTCTGCTATCATGTCAGGTTCAGCATTTCTGTTGTCACACATTCCTTGCTGAGTATGCACAAGGAAAGGTGTGTATCTTGTGTATCCTGGGATGCCAAAAGGGAAGTCAATTTCCCACCTAGTCACTCAGGTTTCTCCCACATGTCTGCGGTGAGACTTTAATTTCATCTGGTGAGTTCTGAGAGCCTGACAAAGCATCTTTATTCAGTGGCAGGTCTGAGCTTCTCACCACAATAACTGACCCACTTCTCCCCTCCCCATTTAAGAAGTGAACACATGATGTATGTTTTAATGTAATACAGGGCTCCCCTCATTGCATCTCCTTCATTTGACAGCTTCTCCTATCTGGCACCAAAGTGTGATTAAATATTAAGATGGGGTGGGTCCTATTATTTCCTGACTTCCAAGAATCCATTGGTAAATTGAGATCTACCTGCTAAAAATTTCTGACACAACATAATTTGTATTGAACCCCCTTTCCATGCCAGAGCGCCAGTGTTAATAAATCAGGCTGTTCACATTGAATAAATCTATTTAAATACTTATAAAATATTAAAGATGCATTTGGGAAAAGCCTCTAAGGTGATTGTTGCACCCATGCACCTCACAGTAACTAATTTATTAAAGAGTTTGCAAACCTGGGAAGGAAAGGAAAGAAAAATGGTTTCATAAACCAAGAGCAGAAGCCAATTTTTCAGCTCAGATGATGAAAGGAAGCATGCATTTCTAATCAAAAAGACAGATACGCCTTTTCTCTCCCACCATTCCCTCAATAGCAAAGTGCCTTTTCATCATCAACAACACTCCATTCCTAATGTCTGCTGAGGCCTTTCTGCACCTTCTCCATACACTAGTAATGTACACACAGCATCCCTTTGAAACAAGAGCCCATTAGCCGTGGCAGACTACCTTTTTACAAGAAGTCCTTCCGTTGGTAGTCATCAGCAGAGTGCTAAATCATCCCAACTGGGCATGCTTACATCATGACAGTGGGATAAACACTTATTTAGAGCCACAGAATGAGAATTGCTTTTCTATCTTTCTTGAAGTTTGGGATTTTTTAATTTTTTTTTTAGGAAAGGTCATATACTACACAGGGAACATGTAGCTCTCCTCTCTCACGCCCTTTTCCCCTCCCTTAAATGCAGATTTTTTAACAAATCCACTTTTGCTTGCACAAAGGTCATCTGTAATTTTAGACCTTCAACCACCAGCCAGTCCCCTTTAAAGATTACATAGTAAATGTGACCATAAATTTGCCCCACAATAAGAAATAAGTTGGAGCATGCCCCACAAGAGGGATTTATGTGATTGTTTTCTTTCCAGTGGGTGTGGTGAAGGGATATAGAAACTGTCAGCAAGAACAGCAAGTGGGGTGGTACTTCACAATAGCTACCTGAGTAATGCAAGAGAGATTAAGCCTAAATTGAGGACTGCCATTTCAGAGGACAATTAATTTTCAGGATGTTGTAAATGCTCTGTTGACATTTCTCAGCAGAGATTTTTGCTTCTCAGTAAGGGTTTTAAAAGCTTTATTTAATCGAGGCTGTGGTGCTGTTGCCTTTCTTGGGGCTAGGTCCCCCTAGAAAAGCTCATTTCTCTGACATGCAAGTAAACTTCAGTGCATTTTGTCAATACTGACTTTTAAATTTTCACCTGAGAGCCCAGCTCAGATTCTTGACAGCTGCTTTTCTTTAAGTGTCTGATTCGGTATCCTGACATAGTTGGGGAGACCAAAAATGAAGAAATCAAATCATAAGCAGCCCAATTTGGGCAAGGGTCTGTTTTATGACACTTTTTCTAGACCCTTTCTCTTTAACCCTAGCAAGCACCTAGGAGCACAATGGGCTGTGCCAAGGCATGGGAATTCTATTAAATTCCAACTATGCCATGTGTGGGCAAAATGCTTTTCTGCATGCTCAAGCCACCCTCCAACCCTGTAAAAAATTTTACCACAAAACATGACAGATGACGGTTCCAGGTCCACAAAGAGAAACTCTGGCCCCTGCTTATCAAAATTATCAAAATTCCTTTTTGTTTTGGTGACAATAATATCCTGTTCAAGCTCTATGGCAACAGGACAAGTGACTAAGATCCCCTGAAATTATTTAGCCAGCAAGGCCTGAGGCAAGTTCTTTCAAGAAGGTGCCTAAAAGGAGCTGTCTAGGCAAGCTGCTGGGCATCTCAGTGAATCCAGAGACTAAAAATGAGAGAGCTAAACTTTGTAAAAAGTTTCTGCTACAGTGAAGCCAATAGGAAATTCCAGATCATGGTACCTGGCTGTACGCATCCCCGTTGAAAGTGGTTTGCCTTGATGCTGGGTTCAATTTATTACCAATGACAAATTGCCTGTCAAAACGCAGCTGCTTTGTAGGAATATACAATTGTTTGTGTACAGAGACCAAAGGATGAAAGGGTTAATTATCCCAAAAACTCAGGCAGAAGGAGAAAAAAGTTTAAAGCCCAGGGAGGTTATCATTGCCTTTTGCGCAGGCTGGTTTTAATCACTTTCTTGTACCTCTCCCTGACTTCATTTATCAAACCTTCACATAAAAGTTGCAAAGTGAGGTTATTCAGCGGATACCTCCATTCATCTTGGATGATTGACCAGCGTGGTTTGCAGTACAAGCCAACCTGGATGATGGCATTCCTCCTGTTTTCATTGCACAGCCTGCTTTCATTTTATGCTGTAATTCCGTTTTCACAAAACCATAACCAAGCAGGCTGCAGATCCCAGATTCCAGATTTATTTACAAACACCCCTGACCAGCCCCCTCTGCCTTCTCCTGTTATCTGCTTTGTGCAGCTTTGGATCTTACCGCCAGGAGTCTGGGGTGGATTAGCACAAGATAGGAACTAGATCCAATCTAACCAAGAGATGTAATCAACCCGTGCTTTCACCCCCGCTCCTCGTCCTCCACATAAATCCAGGTCCTGCTTACACACAAACATTTCATGGGAAATCCTGTTTGGTATTCTGTGCCTTTGTAGGAGTTGACCTCAGGCAGGTAACAGAAGTGCTGCTCTTACTTGACAGAAGTAGATAAGCTGCTATACCAGGAAATTCAGGAGAGGAATGAAGAGGACATGTATCTTTTGAGGCTTTTCAGGACCTGAGAATCACCATTTCTGCACCTCCACCAGATGGGCCATTAAGATGAGTGAGCAAATTATAAGTACTCTTATTAATCAAGGAGAGTATATATGAGTGAAGAGCAAGAAGAGAGCAACTGGTCAAACTGTCTCAAAAATAAGGCAAATAAGACCACGTCGGAATTTCATCCACTGGTAAGGCTTCAAAGCTGATCACTAGACAAAATAAGATAAAAACCTCCCTGCCTTTTGTGGGAGTAAAACCACCAGAATCTGGATCCTGCTGATTACTAAACACCTGATTCACATATAATATTAAAGGTTGGGGGTTTTTGTGCAGCTCAGAAACTTCAGCTGGGGTAAATCAGCATATTGATGGCACTGACTCAGTTCACACCACTCCATTTCAAAACTTGGAACAAATATTTCAGTATATTTCCTTTGGAAAATGTACATCTAGTGAGAAAAACCCTGCCAGTGATTATGCAGAGTTCCTGTCGGCATGGTTCATCTGTAGTCACTTTCTTGGTGAAAAGCCTTTCAGATTAAAGGAGCATTTCCATCCAAACAATCTGGACCACTTTGGGTGGAAAAGAGGAAGGGCAATAGCTGACCAGGTCTTTGTTCTATTTAAAACATTCCAGTAAGTTTTCAGCCACAGAATATGGCAACAGAACTGAACACAGGGGAAAATGCAATTAAAATGCCTTCCTGCATTTTGTAGCCACAAAATCATTGGCAAATCAAGATAATCTGGCTTTGCTGAAGTGGAGGGCATGAGTCAATGCACCAGGAAAGAGTTTTAGCTAAGTACTTTTCAGAATAATAACCTTGCTAAGGAACAGTTCAGAGTTTTTTACACCTTCCCTCATTGACACTGGGATCCATGAGTGACTTCCCTTACTGTTCTATCTCCTGCTGTGCTGCTGAAACTTCGAAGAGACTCAGATGCCACTCCAGGTGTAGCAGACAAAAGTTGAAGCTTCAGGTTGATAGAGATTCTGCCATAATTTTATTTTTTACCTTTAGGGTTTTTTGTGTCTTCTAATGGAAGAATGGTTTCGTAGATTAGAAATTAACTTTGAGCAAGAGCAGCAAGCAAACCCATCCAGCCTGAAGCAAGCAGAGCCTCCAGGTGGGTGTTTGTGGGCTTTCTTTAGAAGGGCTCTGTGGACACATAAAGGGAGTTCATTAGTGGTGATTTGTGTACCACCACTGCTATCCTGTTGATAGCATCCTTCTATCTTTGTCTGAGTCCAATTCAAACTGGAATTCAGACAGAAGGAATAACCAAAGAGGGATTCTCATTCATTTTTTCATCTCCTTCCAAATTCCTTGCTTGCAAAGGTAGTTCTTAGATCACACCTTTGACAAAAGTCTTCACTATTGCTTGTGCCTGGACTGAGATCAGTCTTCCTGAGAATACTTATTCTTTTGTGTATATGTGTGTGTGTGTGTGTGTGTGTCTGTGTGTATTGAAGTTGAATATTAAGATAAAAAGGAGCTTTTGGTTCTTTCTCATCAAAGAGCTGAACGTTTCCTGAACCCTCTGTGATGATGCTTTGGAGAGTTTAAAATCTTTGACCAAGCAGAGGCTCAAGACAAGAGATGTTAATAGCATTAGATGCTGAGAAAGCCCTTGATGGGGAGCAGTGTAATCATTGATAATAGTTTTAATACAATTATGAATTGGAATAACTTTTGCAGGCAGATTTCTTTCTCCATGTGACCTATACCAGATGTCAGGATTGATGTAGACAAGTGCAAAGTTTTGTTCTTTTCTGGAAATATTTATAACACAGGCATATTTTATCTAAAAGCTAATTAGCAGGTTTTTTAGCAGAAAGATTACTAAGGTTGCCATACTGCTGACAGGATCATACCTCATTATTACAAATGCAGATTAAAACTTAACCTTCCTGAATAGATGAGAAAAAGGTTTTGCTGAGTAGTATTTGAGACAATAAATGTTGGGACAGAACAGTAATGAAGAAATGGATGAATAAAAAAAAAAAACTTGGAAAGAAAGTAAAAAAAAAAAATATTTTTTTTCCCTTCTAAATTTTTGAAAGACACATTCTCCAGATGTAAGGAAATGAATCATCAGAGAGTAAACTTGACATTATTCCTGTATTGAATATGAGGAATGAAGCAGGATTCATTCAGGGCTGGCTTTTCTTCGAGGATGGCAAAAATTAGCTGATTTATGTGAGAAATTTTAAGAGATTTCATTCTCCTAAGATTTCACAGATTCCTTTGTTTCAGGATAAAACTTAAGTTTCATGGGCTTTTTCTTTTGTTTTCTTTTCTTTTCCCATTAAGGGGCATTATAAACCAAAGCTTATGGAAGATATTTCAAAAATTCAGAAGTCTGTCAATTCATCATCATTATTATTTTTCCTGCTTATTTTGGTGCATTAGCCATTTTACATCTCCATTTTATATCTTTATTTTTTTAACCAAAAAGGAAAATAAAAAGGGCCCTATTTGAACTTTACTGTGTGATGCAGTATTTCTTTGTTTGTACTCCAAAATTTTATAGGCTTCCATGCTATTGTGCTTTATTGAAAACTCATGCTTTATTTGCTGTTCATTATTATCTTTTCAATATTTGCACTTCTTAAGATTCCTCATCCCCTGCAATACTTGTTTCAAATTATTTAATTTCTGCAAAGGTATGCACTTGCATACATGCTTTTTTTTGAAGGCAAACAGCATAGTGCTATTATCTATCAATTCTTGTAATTTTTTTGGTTTCTCTCATAAGCTGTATGTTATCCCAAAGAGATGGTTGCAAAGTGCACTAGTTGAGAGTCTGTACATCTCAAATATCTGGCACACATGAATGATGCAAGCAGACTTAAAGACAGAAGAAAGTGGGCTTGAACTTCCATTTACACGTGAAACAGTAAAAATTAATAAATGGATGAGGAAGACAATCTGTTCTAAACACATATGATACTCTGCTAAAGTTAATCCTAAAACACAGTGCTGTTGTATTTTTAATGCACTTACAAAGTTTCATCTGCAAATTTCATTAATATACTCCTGTAGATCCAGGATGGCTTCTCCTCAGGAGCCTCTACTTTCTGGATCATAAAGTTGTCTTCACTATAATTTAGGAACCTCTGCGATGATGCATGTTCAGCTGTATTTGTTACTCAACAGATGTCTGGGTAGTTAAATTCCTTCATGAGCCTTTATCAGTATTTCTATTCTGGGATTCCCAACTGGTTCAAGATGTATCTCTGCTAGCCGGCAGCACTGCTCAGAGATCAATATGTACAGACTGGGTCAGGCTGGTTCAGTGTGGAGCTGGTTGCCCTGCCCACCACCAATCTTGCTGCTCAACTTGACTCAGTAGGTTCTGGAGCCAACCCCTTGCTTGAGAAGGACCAAGCTATAGGGGCAGCTGGGGACAGGTCCCACATTCATAATTCTTGAGACCATCTGCTGCAGTAACTGTCACTGCTCTTCCTGTGGGGCTGCTGCCTGGGCTTGCTGCTCGCACATAAATTTTGACAACACCTGCTGCTCTTGCTATTCCTTCATATATTATATCCACAACAGAATCTCAAAACCAGGCGCTGCTCTCACTTCATTTGAACAGCCACCTCCCCGACACAGTGAGCTGATTCCAGAGCTGCCCCTTTGAGCTCTTTGGCTTCAATAAAGTAGGTGTGACAACAGGTTAACAATTCTGGGGGTGAACACCTTTCTCAGGCCTACCCCAGGTTCTTCAGCCATCCTAGCTACTCTTCCCTCTCACCAGGTCATCCCTTTATCTTGGAGGATCACTCATTCCTGCCTTGGCCACTGGTTCCAAGGACTCAGCAGGATGCATTTAACCTTCTGCCAGAAGGATCAACACCCAACAGCAGTGTGGGCAAGTTTTAGGTAAATGATACCAGCCTGCTCTATTCCCTTAGGCTACTTCCTTTCACTACATACTAAGGAGCTTTCCCTAGAGCTGCTTAAAGAATAAGATAATAATCTGATTTGCAACTAGAAGTTCTTTATCACTATGATTCATAATATTAGTTATTAATGAATATTCAGCCTGCTGCTGGGTATTTTTGAAAATACTCTCAAACCCTCAGAGTTTAAAGAATTTTAGCCTTGATGATGTCCACCAAGGAATTTACATGCTGCCATTCTACCATCTAGAAGTATTTGTCATTCGGAGATCAGAAAAAATCTCAGCCTTTTTTTTTGTTTTTGTATGTTTTCTGGGCACTTAGAAATAGATAAACTCAGTCAAAATAAATGTTTTATTTTGAGTAATGAAAAGCAATAGTTCACCTTCTGAATTGGTCATGTAAATATTAAATTTACAGGTGTAAGAATTGGTTTGCAAAATGTTACTTACTAAAATAAGGATTATATTTCCACCTCCCATGAAAGGCATAGATAAACTCTGCTGTAATTTCAATTCGTCCTGTTCTGCACTGTACTAATTGGCAAAGTTGCTTCTCTGGCACAGGAAGCTTTGACTGTATTATAAGCACTTTTTATGTTGTCTGTAGCCCAAGTGTTTCCTTCTCCTGATGAAAATGGGCAAGAAAGGAAGGAGATAATATCATTTGAATACCATCTTCAGGGTTTTTTTCTCATCCATTTTTTTTCTTTTCTGTCACTTAGATAATGCTCATAAAAGGCAGGATGGGTTTCAGGACACTACTTGCCATTTTAAAAGAAAATAAAGTGCAACCAAAAAGCACTGCTTCTTCTTTTTCAACAACTGAACTGATCTTCTTTGCCTACACCCCTCACCAAGAATCTGACTTCTTCTGGCTAGCTAGCAAACATAAAGTAAAACACCTGTTTACCAGACACAGAGCTATGTGTCTGCCATTGCCAATCCATCTGTGGAACATAAACATAACTTTCACCAGCTGCTTCTTTTAGCATGGGCTGGTAATGGAAGCCATTATGGAGCATATCAACAACATACTTTCCTAATAATCATGGGCCAGATCATCACAGGGTGTAAATTGGCAGAGCCTCACAGAAGGTGATACTGATTTACACCATCAGAGGATCTCACTCCACTGTGTTTGTTTTCTTCACACTCTCCTCCTTTTAGCACCCTCATTTTCCTAGTTTCCAGTTTGTTTCTGGGGTTTTTTTCCATTATATTTTACTAATGAGGCAACATGTTGTGAAACAATTCCTGGGCCAGGCACAAATAGTAATGGATAATTACCTTGGGTACATAAAGCCTCAGCATTAATGACTCTAAGAAAACCTCTGAAGATTCAGAGCTGTTATGCTGCAAAGGCTCCAACTGTATCCGGGCCAAATGCCCCATTTGTATAAACATGCTCAACTCTGTTGACTTCAGAATTATACCTGCTTTAGTTTGTGCAAATGTGCTGAAGGTGATTCACAAAATCATGCCCAACCACGTCCACTCTCTTTAGATCTAAATTGAGCTTGAAATCTCACAGTGCAAACAGAAGGTTCCTTTTTGTCTTGCAAGAAGGCTAGTGTGTTACAACTATAATTAAATTGCTGATAGATCCCCTTATCTCTCAGGCTACTCCAGGATGCAGTAATGAGGCTCAGCTCTTGAGAAACATCATCATACCTCTTTCCTTGTGTCACATCCTTTAGGCAGGTCAGGATCTTGATGGTGACCCACGACAACATTCATCCTATGACCAGGCTGTTCATTTTCCTTTCAGTGAGAAGGGCAGAAAGGCCTCAGGACTTTTCGACTCTTCATTTTCCAGTTAGAAGACAACCTGAAACTCAGAAATGAAATTCCTTTAGCATGTGAAGTTCTAAAATGGAAAACCTTGTACATCTTTAGAGATGACAAATATCGGGGACACCCATCCTGTTGAGCTCAGCCCAGAAATGGTAGCAGTCTCTGAATTCACTTTCCTCTTGGTAATTTTGTAGCATTTGTTGAGTAGTGCTTTCCAGGACTCCTGCAACTGCAAAAATCAATGTTTATCACTAAAACATTCCAATTTAAAGGATGCAACCTTATTTAAAATGCACTGCTAGAGCATATATTTTCATGTATCGCTATGTCTAAATGCACAATAACCAGGTTGAAAATCAAATTAGCTATGTTAAGGTGAATATAACAATGTGACTACTACCTGCTGCTCCATGATTCAATCTTGTAAACACAATCAAATTTCTTTCCTTCTCTCCCTCACGCACAGAGACACATGTGTGCCCTTGCACAAGAAAAGAGATTCTTCACCTTCTGCCATCATATTGTTACAGCAGCTCATGTTTATTGTGAATGACATCTTCAGCCACAACTCAGCATGAGCTCTGGTATGCTGGAGTTGAACATCCTACCAGGAAAATCAGCAGTCACATTAAACTTGTTTCATGAATAATGAAAAAATAAATATCACATTTGCTGTAGGTACACAAAATACTTTGTTTAACTAAAAATGTTTGCAGAGAAATTCCAGGTCTCTGAGGGTAGATACTATGTTATTAACTGTGAATAGAGAATTAGTTAAGACAGAGCTGTTTTCATTATATTTGTAATTTTCTCAATTATACAAATGAGAGAGCATGTGATGAGTATTATTAGCAGGATACAGACTTCTCTTTAAAAGACTCTAAACTCATAGAAAATCATAAAACAGCAAGTCCTCAGTGCTGGCAGCTGTGAGTCTTTCAGCCACTTACATTCTGTATAAGGAAGTTCACATGTGTCTCCCAAGCCCAAATTTGTGTAAGAACAGTTTTAATCATTTATAGGGGCAAAAAGGCTTCAGAGACAGTAATGCAATTACATAAGTGCATAATGCAAAAGAGAATTCAATTTTCTCAATGCCATACAAGGCAAACTTATTCCTGTACCCCAGCAAAAGACACTCAAAACATGACTGCACCATGATCAGAGTTTTACTGGCTGAACCCATGTGTACTCCTGCCAGCCCTCAGAACGTTCATAATCACAAAATTCAGGGAGAAGAAACAAGCCTTCTTTGAATTATGAGGTTATGGTGACCAGAGTTTTATATAAATGTTGCTTGCAATGAAAATGTTGTATTTTGCCCTATTAAGGACAGAGCAAACACACTTTTTACACAGCAGTAATGTGTCAGGCAAAAGGGAAAACTTTCAGTGATTTCAACCTTTGTGCTAGACTGAAACTTGTGATCCTAAAATGTAACAGCTGTTAATGAAACACAAATATACTTTGTTCCAGAAGTGAAAAAGAGTCTCACTAGCAACCTTTTAAAAAATAAAAAATTACTGTTATTCCCCATTCTTTGGAATGTTTAATCCATATTCATAGCGAGAACCCTGAGAAATGTTACCAAGTGCCAAAAAGTATGAAAACTAATACCAAACACATTGTCAATATCCTACTAACTATTAGTTATGAACATGTTATTAGTTATTAGCATGGAAATGCTTATTCTCAGTAGAATTTTCTGAATGGCAATATGGCAATCATAAATAATCAGCTTCATAAGTAGTGCAACTTTAAGCATAGGCTTAAAATTAGTGATTTAAAAGACTCCTCTCGCAAGGAAGGTGAATAGATTTGGTTTCTACCTTTCACTGAAGTGAAAGATACAAAACTGGTCTTTTCCATAAACTGAAGTCATCAGTTTTTTGTGTAGAGTAGTATATTTTACGACTTCTTTCTTGTGAGTTCAAGTTCCCTGTATTCCCTATTCATAGAGAAGTGCTCATTTCCTGTTTAAAAACACACATGCATTTACTCTTATTCATTTAACAACATTCTAAATGGCAGTAACAAAAAATAATAAACAGAAATAATCCACCTAATTAGTGACTGTGCACAAAGCCTCTCCTCATTTTTATTCTTTGTCTTTAAGCAAGACAGAAAACTAAGAGCATTTTGTTTTTCTTTTTGCTGTGTGCTGACAGATAAAGGGGAAAAAAAAAGGAAATCACTCTAAGGTACATTTGCTTTTTAGACTCCCACTGTACTGTCAGGTGGGCTTAGGCAGGTGGTTTAGAGCTTCTCCTTACCAGCTGCAAGGATAAATCATAACCTGAAAGAGGGCTAACATTTAGATTTGACATGCAGGAAGAGGTGCATCCCCTGACATACAGGCCAAAGAATTAAAAATAAGCAAATGTGTGAGCAAGTAAACCCCATGAACTAGTGAGGAATGTGTCAGCCAACAGCAATGCAAGCAGTATTTCTATAATACAAGAAAGGTAAAAGTATTCTAGTAGGTCACTTAGTTACTTCAACCAGATGGAATCCAAAATGTTCAGAAAATTAAAAATCCATTTATTCCTCCAAAGTTGCATTCCATCTGTTTTCAGACATTTATGGAATCTTTTTGCATACAGGATACGGCAACCACTGGTGCCTCGGAAATATTTCCCTTTGTGCAGCTCACGGAAAGCCAGGCTGGATAACGACAGCACTGAAGAAAACTCTTCTGTTCAGGTGGTCTAGCTTATCTTCAAAATCTAGCAAACTATACTTTTGTTTAAAACAAAGAAATAATAAAATTTATTGTACTATTACCTGCAAAAATGCAACAGGAACTTTTAATCTTCAAAAAAAAAAAAAAAAAAGAGATCCAAACCAAAACCAAATCAGGCTATTCCTTGCTCTTTCCACCTTGAAAATTTTAACTTTCCTGCCAGTCTGTTTCTCATTTTCAGCTTGTGGAGACAATAAGAATGATTCAGATGCTATGAAGGAATGCAGCCTGGCATGTAGTGATCTCCACCCTGAAGATAAAAGTGACAAAATCACTGCAGGGGTTATGAGCTCTAGACTTCATCAATCATTTTTCAAGAAATATTTTATTTCATTTAACTACACATTGTTCCTAGATCTAACTTGGGTATGGTTGCTTTCCTCCTCTCCTTGTTCTCAGCATCTTCAGCTTCACCAGATGGAAGGATATCATCTGGCATGCAGGCCAGGCCAAATTTTCTGTATATGACACAAACATCCACATTTCCTGTTTCCATAGGACCTTCTCTTCTTTGCAGTCAGGGGCTCATACAATAGTTCATTACTAAGAAGCTTTATTGTGCTTGGTGCAGAGAGTGTTTTGTCCCCTAGAGAATCTCACCCATAAGTACAGAGTTATATCTCTGTTGTCAGGCAGTTATATTCCCATTTCTCTCCTGATTATCCACACCTCATGTTAAATCACCCCCAACTTCTGTGCTGGAGCTGACTATATCCCTTTGAGGTGAAAGACACTCAGCAGGTAACTCTGTCCCAGAACTGTTTCTTGTAGGGCAAAACCACATCAGATTTTGTGACCTTAAAGAGTCCTCCCATGCTACATCAACAGACCCTTGCATCATAAACACTCTCCATGACCAAGGCCCATATTACTTCAGACTGTGTGAACAGGGGCAGGAACATGTCTTACATTGTCTACATCTGCATTTTGTTCACCTCCCCAAATCATCACTGGCAGGTGACTTTCACATGGAAAGACAAATCACTCAAAAATCCCAAGGCAGCAGATCAAAGAACAGAGAACTTGCCTTTAAGCATAAGACTGCATAAAAAAAAATGCTAAAATAGTAAATCACAAACAGTGGATTAGTTCTTCCATCTTTGTGTTTGCTTTTAATGTCACATTATGTCTCCATATTTTCTTCTACAACCCAAAGGAAGGGAAAAAAAAGTTATTTTTCATACTTAGTCTCATCTGTCTAAAGTTAATACCAAAAAAGCCCCCAAAACAACCAAGCAAATTCATTGAGACTACAGCAAGACTTTGACTGAAAACTGGTATGAGTGACATCAGGTTCTAATATAACAAGCCTGTACTTTTCATCACTCCAGATTTGGAATCCACCAGGTTTGACTTTGGGGTTGAGGACCAAGTGCTAAAAGACCATATTCACTCAGCAGCAGAAGCTGACTGGTTTTCCTCCTTTTTAGGACAAATATTCTGTTTCGCTCATTGGGAAAGACAACACTGAGCAAGTTTGCTGCCCAAGATGGACAAAACACAAGTGGCAAAACAGTAGAACTGGAGAAAAGCTAACTGGTGCACAAAGGGAGGCGAGGAGCACCCTGAGAGTGCATCCACCCTGAGGCAGGCACACATCTGCCTGGATGAGCTTCTGTCCACACAGAAGTCACCCCCTCTCTCTCAAGAGCCCAAGCTTATTAAAGGCTTCCTTTGATTACACAGAGGGACTTGGACTCATACCTCCTTATCAGCTAGAGTGCCTGCCCTGCTTTTCTTTAGTTTCACCCATCCCCTGCTAAGTTTAGAAGAAAAAGGCAACAGCTGTGGCTACTGACAGAGGAAGGTTGGCAGCTGCAAAACTGAGATGCCACATTTCAGTATATAATTTTCTTTCCACAATGTCTCTCCCTGACTTTCCTCTTTAAGAGGCACTTAAAATCCATGTGTCTGACTCAATTATTGTTATTGTAGCTATGGAACAGAATGTGATGCTGATGAGGGCCTACCTGTCTGGTTAACTTCCCTTTCTGGATGCTTTCTTTCTTTGATTCATCATTGCTTGTGACACATGTATTGTCTAAATTATGTTCAAGAGCAAGACTTTAATACACTCAAAGGAAGAAGGTGAAAAAATCAGAAAAAGATGCATCAGTTGCAAGCATAAATTTACATGCTAACTTTAACTGCTCTGTTTCTGAGAAACATCTTAAATATAGAATATGATTTCACTGAAAATTAAGCATAAAATTTGCAGTAAAATTAAGAAAAAGGTTCATTTTGCTTCTTTTGATTAGGAGAGTATCAACATTGCAGAAATGCTTTGCCTTCATGAACTCATCTACAAATTCTCTTTCAGTATTCAGTACATTATCAAATAGTATCTGAAGCACTATGAATTCATGCCCCAGAGGGCAAGAACCCAAATTTAAAATCATCATCATTCTGTGTATTTTCTTCTCAGTCGAAGGTTTTTATGATACAGGCTGAATGTCTTTTCAGGACAATCCTAAAAATAAGCTAATGCAATGGGGACAGGATTCATTGGATATGTACACTCACCTCCAGCTGATGTTCTCCCTAGGTCAGTTCTCATGTGATTGGCAAGGGATCGTGACAGCTTGTATCTTCCTATGAGAAACCAGTGTAGACACTGGTAATTAGAACTGCCACTCAGTCCTCCCTGACAACAGCTACTGCAGTGGCTCTGGGCCTCTGAACTAGCTACTGCCTCTGGAAAATCCTGTTTCCCAGTGTTTTCTCCTCCATAGGCACATACCTAATTGCATGTAAACATTCTGTAATTTATTATGTGACACAAAAACATTGGTACCTTCAAGCTGGAAATACAGTGGTTGATAAATACTGAAAAACTACAATTCTAAAATGTCACTCACAATATTGTTCTCCAACTGCCTACCCTGACTGGCTGCTGAACTAAGGATACTGCCTAGGTAATGGAAAATCTGAAAAGGGTCTCAGTCCGTTTTTTAAGGAGCCTGATTCTTACTCAAAGTAATGAGTGTTGAAGCTTATAAGTCAGCACAGCTTTGGAAAAAAAAATTTCTCCATTTAATTGAAAATACCAGTGCATTTTCCCTGTACTATAACATTTCAAGCAGAACAAGAATAAAAACACTCAATTACCAATTAGTATATTTTTACCTATAATCAATTAACTCAAAAACTGTTAATAACTGCAGCTAACAAGGAAATATAAATGAAAAAACCCCCAGCAATGCAACAGTTCACATCTGTATTATTTGGAAGAGACTGTGCATAAGGGAAGATGTTTGGAAATATTTGCAAATTAAAATGAAGCTGAAAATTTTCCTTATACTAGGATATCTACAGAATGAAAGCTGGATCAGTTCTTGGGTTTGCTGCTGTTTGGAGGTATGATTTTTAGATGCAGCTTCCTCGTCTGGGAAACAGAGCTGACAATACATCTGCAGTTTCCATGAGCAGTGCCCAGTTATTTAGATCTAGTCATGTTAAATATCTCCTTTTAATCCCACAGTGGGGAAAAAATATCCAGAGTGAGGTAGTAAGGAATTGCTGAGATTTAGAGTTGAAAAGGCAGTGAAATCTAATCTCAAGACCAGGGAAATCAGTGGAAATTGACTTCATAAAACTGTTGATTTCAGTGGTTTTGGAATCAAGGAGAACAGACTTACTGCACCAAAGACAAGTCTGTTTTCCAGGGCAGTGTTTCTTGATAGGAGCAGCCTGTCAGACAGCAGCAGACTGTACCTTTGGGGCAGACCCATGCTGAAGGCTCTACATAGTTCTAGGGTGTCCAGGAGCATCTCAGGGAAGGAGTTTTTCCTCTGTTTCCCCACAGCTTCTTCAAGGCAGCAAGGAGGATATCCTGGCTTGCCCCTGTAGTAAAGCAGAAAGCATTTGGCACGAGACCATGGGTGCAGATCCCCAAGGAGAAAGGAAGCCAGTCTGTGTGGGAAGGGTTAGGCACAGGTACCTGCTTCTATTTCCAACCCATTCCCACTCCATTAACATGCAGCCTGCAACCTATGGGAATTTCAGATGTGCAGAATTGTATCCAGAGCACCAAGTTGGCCAGACTTTGAAGGCATTGCAACCACTGCACTGCTAAGTTTATTTTTCCAGTAGCAATCTGGCCCAAGAAGAGCATGGCACAGTGCATTAAGCATCTTGATAAAGTTTTATACAACCACTCTTTAAAAACCAACCCAGAAATGGCAGTGCTGTATTTTTAGACAGGTAATTACATGGGTACTTCCATATATGTACTTCAAAATTAATCCAGTAGTGTAGTCATGCAAAAGGTCAGAAATTATTGAGTGAAAAGCACCATTTCCTTTTTAGACCTTGATAATAGCATGGTATTTGGGTAATTCTTTGGCACAGTGCACAGGGAAGAAAGTGTAGAGCTCTAGCCTTGTTCACAGACTCTTCCCCTTAAAGCATCTGCCCACCCCTAGCACAACATAATCTTTACTTCTATCATTATTAAAATATCTGTTCCCTGCACTTCAAAGTCCCACTAATTCAACGCCAAACCCACAGAAATCTGCTCCATTGACTGCACACATTTTTCCAAGGATGCAAACCCAGTGTATTGGTAGTGCCAAGCTTATCCAGGAAAACACATCATCCTCTTCTCTCTCAGAGGTGGCGTGGGAGAACTGTGTTAGGATGTAGAGTAGCAAAGTATGCACTGGCAATCTGTAGAAAAATGCATTTTAGGAATGCAATATAAAGCAATATTCAATCCCAGGCAACACAGATTGAAGATGAAATCTAAAGGAAATCACATTTTAAACATTGAAGTAACAAGTAATTAGAACTCTGCTCTTTTAGACAGCACACAGTATTTATTGTTCTTAAAAGCTCACAGTGTCCATAGTATCCAGTTTTGAAACAAATGAGCTTTTGTTTATTCCTCTCTCTCCCCACTCTTCACTACTGTGTACTAATCTCTTTTTACCCCTTTTCCACATCCTAGCAGAACAAGTACCTTCTGAGAAAATATTCTGGATTATTAACGGTTGGATTTTTTTTTTTAATGTAATCGCTTAGTTATTAGCAAAAGCAAAGGAAATTCCCCTTTAGAGAAATTTGTGAATTGTTCCTTCTCAGAGCTGTTCCTATCTGCCACTCCTTCCAGTGACCACTCTGTCAAGCTGTAGCCTTTCCTGCTCCCTGTCAATGTGGTAAAGAAACAAGAATAAATGTGTACCCAAGAGGTACTAGTAGCCAATCCCTAATTACATTTGAGCCCATTTCAGTGCAGGTTTGAGTCTGGAAATTTAACTAACTTTGAGTAGTACTTCATTTCCACTGGTACAGTTGTGAACATCAGCATCTCCTCCAGCAGGAGAAGGTCAAAACCATTCTGAAGGTCTACAAGGCCCAAAGGACAATCCAGCTGTTACCCTGTGAATGTTCTTAGTTTACATAACATAGAAAGACAGCTAGAAAATTATTTTTGCTGAACCTGACTAAAAATATGTGTGCAACATCATTAATGGATTCTATTTCCTCTCACTGAAAGGCAATTTAATAAATCATCCTTTGCCATAGTGCCACTAATTGCAGAGGATTCTGAAAAAAAACCCCAAATTCTTTTTTTTAGAAAAGTCACACATCCTGAAGGTACACTGCTGGCAAGCCCTCGAGTGTTTATATTACAAGCCAAGCAATTTAAATAATCCCCAAGTTCATTACGTTCAGCTAGATTCTCAGGAAAGGTCCTCTCTTCCATTGGTTTCCAAGAATAAACCAACATAGAGCATCCTATTTTTCACAACCAATAGGTTTAGTATGGCTAGGACTAAACTTACAGTAGCACAATTTTAACAACTCCGGAAAAGACTATAAAACTTTCTGCCCCTTATTAACCACTGTGTGACTATTAGGTTTATGGGCAATGTTAACTTTGCAGCATAGGAATAAAAACATTGTAAATGGTCTCCAAAATGTTGGAAGCAATTTTCCCCAAGAGAGGCAGGCAGTCCTTCTAATCCCAGTAAGGTATGGAAAGGGTCATGTGGCACACATGTAAAATTAGATTAGATTCTCTGTTGCTAAGTAATTAAACCTAATTGTAAACCTGGGCAAGTACTGAATTTAAAACTGAGCTCCCTGTTTAGAGCTTCAAAATCTGTATTGAAAATCCATGCAAAATGAAAACTGCTTCTTTAAAAGAAATCAGCTTGCAGTTTCCCAGAACGGAGCCCCTGGGCAAGTGGTTCAAAATATGATTTTTATAAACAAATCTGACATAGCAAACTTAATGCAAAACCCTATGCATATAACATCACTTATGTGTGCAACTCATTTAAATTATAGCTGTAGAGAGAAGGAAATAAAACTAGCATATTAACCTTTGGCACAACAGTCCTCACATACTAGCAATGTTCAGCAGCAGATGATATTATTGTGACTCCCACTAGTATTGTCATAGTGAAGGGTCTGTCAGAATTCATGTTTGAAACCTCCACAGTCAGAGTTTATTAATTCAGCCATGAGCATCCGTTCCAGACCTATGCTGGCATGTACAATTTTAAGAACAGAAATTTTTTTTCTCCAACTTCCTTTTCCCCATTACTGTTGTATTTAAAGTCATTGAAAGCAAAAATGAAATTAAATCAAGCAAAACTTCATGAAATACATCTCCTCAGCATAATCATATTGAAAAAGACGAAATGCAAACATAAAATATGTCATAAATTAATGAATATAACATTTCACAGCTTCTTGACACAAATTCATTAGATGCTCTGCTTCCCAAATGCTCCTTCTAAACAATGGTCTGCTAATTCTTCCTCAAGAGAGAAAACCCTTTCCAGCAATCCAAAAGGACAAGCTAAATGCATAAGAAAGATAGACTTAAAATACAAACTATATATTAAACTTAAAACATTTTCTGATAGTTTTTTTGTTGAATTCTCCACATCATTGAATATTTTCCTATACAACTAATAAAAGCATCATGCAAAAAGACCCTTCCTGGTTAAATAATATCTTTAAAAATGTGTTATTTTGGGTAGTTTTGGCAACAACAATCAGGCCTTTGTATAAGTTATTGGCCCGTTTATATTCTGTAATACGTTTTGGCCATAAGTTCCAGACACTGAGACTTACTCAACCAGCCATTCCAATGAAAGTGAAACAAGTCACTCTTGTCACTTGTCTGACTCTTTCCTACCAGCAGTCCCATGAGCCAAGCTGTGACATGGGCAGGGCTGAGCAAAGGAATACATGATGTAGTTTTAGTATTGCAGGATTAAGAACATGATGAAGTCTTATCCTCTTTGATAAATTCTTATCTTCTTCAATAAAACTGGGACAAATCAGGACTGCTGAAGCTGCTCTCCAAGCTGTACCTTGCACAAGACCAAAGATCAATGGATGTGAAGAAGAAGGAAAAAAAAAAAAAAAAGACAGATTCCAAATACCAAAAATAAACTGTGAAGAAATTTAATCCTCAAAAGGTCAGAGGTACATCTGAAAGGCCCTGGCCATGCCTTTGTATCAGAATGTTACAACATTAGCCCTAATGACTTAATAGTTTTGCCCTTGAATTGTGTCAACAGGAACCTATCTTATTACATGGTAAATTAGTTGCTTCCAGCCTACTCCAGACTCTCAAGTGATGGGAAGACAGAGGTTCCAGCAAAATTAGAAATGCAGCCTCATACCTAAAAACTGCTGCTGAGCAATATTTAGTATAATTTTAATTTTTGTACTTGTGTTTGAGTAAAAGAAGGCTGGGTACAGCATGGGGAAGAAGTCCCTACATTTGGCATTCGGGAACCAAAATTAAAGGGAGGGCGACTCCTTTGAGTACTGTTGTGCCATGTCATCAAAGGTCATCGTCTGCTACAGATATCAGAGGATAATGAGATAGGGTCAGATGTAATGATGGAAGGCTCTAGGTCACAGAGGATGCTTTCTTTTGCTACTTCCCTTCTCTCAAAAAAGTTTGCATCCTTTACAGACTTTCTTCACAACCACGCAAAAACAACTTCCAAACCTGGCACAGCAAAAGCCACCAGGTGCCCAAGGGATATCAGCACCTAACTCTTCAGAGCCTGTCTCTGAATAAAATAAGAACAAACAGTAAGATTCTAAGGGTTGCAGTCACCAGGCAATTGTCTCATTCTAATTTGGAAAATTCCGTATTTTTTGACTTATCTGGAAGTCTTTGCTTCACATCTGTCCTAAAATCCTGTCTCCTGTCAGCTAGACAAAGGGTTACTTTTTACAATAAATGCACAAGAAAGGAGAGACATGATTATACCATTCTGTAAGGTTTCTTAAGGAGTTTTACAGGCAAGTAAGATGCAGCTCCAGACACTAGACTTTTAAATCATTTAAAGCTGACATAAGCTGATCCTAGGCATGGTTTATAATCATGTTTTTACTTTTCAGCTCTGACAATTACAAATTGTTTGTATTAGCCTCACAAGTACTCCTATCCAGCAATACTGTCAAAGCCCATCCATCCCAGTCTCAAAACAGCACACTAATCCTTAGCTTTGCCAGCCTGCATTCACAGCCTCCATCTAACTGCTACCAACCAAGCAGGGAAGGGCAGCAGAGATCTACAGCCTGTGGAGAAAAACCCCTCATCTGCAATCTGTGGTAGCTGCAGCTTCCCCGTGCTTCAATGTGGTTTTCAGACCATCTCAGCATGACAGGAAGAAGCCTGGCATCCTCTGAGCATGTTGCACTTGCAACCTTTGAAGATGTTCAAAAGAAAAGAAAAGAAATAATAAATGAAAAGTCTTAACCATTTTGCGTGAAGTTTCATGAAAAGTCTTGGGGCCCAACTTGACTGGAAGTGTTTTAAATGCTCCTCTACTTCAGCAGCGGTGTGTCATATGAAAGGCTTTGTTTGGCATCTATCCACAGTTATAAATAAAAAACATATTTATCTTTGGTCATGCATATAATTTTAAAGTTGGTCAGAAGAAATCTTTTTTCTTCTTTCAAATCTGTAGCAAACCAAAGATAAATTCTTATAAATTATTTCTTTTAAAAGGAGGAAAAGAAAAAAAAAACAATAACAAAATAGCTTGGCTATTCAGAAATCTGGAAAACAGATTATTTCTTTGGATGGAACAAAGTGTGTGTGTGTCATCATGACTTTTTTAAACAGTTCCATGGTTCCCTATGGAAATACTTAATTGAAGCTAATAAGATGTGGAGTTATCAGTGGTTTTCCATGATAGATTTCATATGGTGTCTCCAAGATATTTTACCTCCTTTAAAATGTACTGACTTAAAATTGTTTTAACTGGTGATCTGAGCAACCACCACTACTAACACTAAGTAAAATATGAGTAAAACCTTGCTCCCAGAGGGGCAGGACTTTGGACATATCCCTTATAACTCCAACATGTATGCACCAAAATCACTTCCACTTCTGATTTGTAGCATGTGTGACAATAGAAATAGCATAGAAATCTGCAAATGAAAGGCCTACTTGCCTCTTAACTATTGCAGCATGAGCCAGAAGTCTTTTCTTTTGGCATCATAAAATTAAGAAATTAACTAATTACCAGCAGACTACAGATACCAACACAAATCTTCCCTCAATCCTGATGTTTCATAAGGTGATCCTGATAAGATCATCCCCCTTACACTACAGAGGATCAGGCCCAACTTCCTCCATTAAGCAGATTAGTTAATCATGAGTAAATGATATACAATTTTTGACTAGTTAAAATCTTGTGCCTTTCTTACCTTGCAGTTTACAAAAACAAATAACTGATCTATTTGAGATGGATATATGGTGCCAATACTTAATTTTTAACCATAAGCATATATTTACACATCCTAATGGAGTGCCAGTAAAGCCTTCTTTAAGTGCAGAAACTGGTCATTTGGCATCTGCAAAGTGCAGTTACTTTATAAGTATCTGTACATATCAATTTCCAATAACAACCCAAAATAAATTTGGCTTGAGCCAATGTATCTGTGCCATTGTACATGATTAAGCCATTCTGAGACTTACAGAAGAAAACTTTTTTCCTATATTCATAGCAGCTGAGTTTATAGAAGACTTGTGCAAGTTTGACAATAATTTCACACCTACATTTTAGCTAATAAACTAAACAGTCTTCCTAAAATTGGTGAAAACCAAGCAGTTTATCATTATTTTCCTACAGGATGAGAAATTTACAGACTTTTCTGGCATAACCATGTTTTGACTTCAGCAATTTTTTTTCCCTGAAAACATATCCCTGTGCCTGCAAATGCATCCATTGCATATGTTTCTTTTTCATGTCAGTATTCCTTTTGGATAGACCACCTCCACCAACAAAGTCAAGCACACATCTGCAGGCTGTAGGGTTGAGTTCAGTGCACCACCTATCAGTAATTATATCAGTCAGCAGCGAGCACAGTACAATCATTAACCTATAACCAATCTTGGTATTTAACACTGACCAATATTACATTCAGATTAAAGAAACTGCATGCAAACACCATGACACAGGAAATACATGGATACAATAAATGCCATGGGATAATACTCTATTTGAACACAGTTGAAGTCAGCATAGACTGAATTTTAAGATGAAGCAACTACTTTGCAGCTGCTTGCCAACAGTCAGGATTAATGCAGCATTCCTTAGGCAGTGAATAAAGTGAGCACTCCGTTTATTTTCCATCCAGCAAAGAGTAAAAGTTGCCTTCTGAAAGCAATTCCCATCTTAGCCATTCAAACCTCTTGACTTTTCATACACTCTACAGGGAAGCAAGGACAGCTGACCTCCTAAGCCAAGAGACTTGTGTCTTGTGTGGCTAGCAAGAAAGGAATTCAGGCTGAATTTCTGGGTATATTTCTGTTAGGAGTTTTCCTTTAAGATATCCTGTAAGTTTATGTGTGTTCCTAAAATGCAAAGGTGCCTAAGATCCACAAGGTTAGCAATGCATGATGTTGTAAGCAGCACACAAACGCAGATGTTGTGGGATTCTTTACCAGGGTAAGTTTTCATCCATCTCAGCATATGGATGAACTGAGCAGAGGAGAAGCAAGCCTGATTGTAATTACATTAAGCACTTTGGCAATAAGGAAAAGTTTGTACTCATACACAGATGGCTTTATGTTACAATGCTATAAATGTGCCAAGTTTCACGGCTTCACCACATGACACAAAGAAGGGGCTTGATCTGAAGTCTGTGCAAACCTGCTGAAAAGCTCTCCCTGGTTTCAGAGGATTGCTATCAGGTTTCTGATAAGACCACTAAACACACCTGGATAAGGAAATAGCCTTTTGTTCTAAAATGAAATTATTATTTTACCATTTTAACACCTTTTGCCTATTTTAGCTCAAGTCCTCATGCTTTGGTGACTGTTTTCTTCAAAGGATAAACAATAATGTCTAGTTCGGGTTGCTTAAAATGACTTGGGCTGTCCCCTAACATTCATCTATGCCAGAAACTAAAACTTTACAAATCTCTTGCTAACACTTTATATAAAGTTCAAAGTCACACACCAATGCAGTTTAGAATCTGAAAAAATATAGAAATTAAAACTTAAGGCATCAATAGATACTACCTGGGGGAAAAAAAAAAATACTACATTCTTATTCTGAGTCCTGGTGTTTCTGATTCAAGTCCTTTTTTCTGTGACCTTCCTAACTCTATTACTTCATGAAGGTATGAGATTTTAAAACCTACTTCAAAAATCCTTAATTTAGAAAAATAAACAAAAATTCTCTCAACCCCTTCCTCAGTGTCTCATCATAACTTATTTTAGGGTAATAAATCTTTACCCTGATAGCTCTCTGATGATGCATTATGTTAATACATCATAATGACAATACTTGTAATATATGATGAATATATTTTCTGAAAGGGATATCACCTATACATTCCATCTTCCCAGCACAGAAGAAGGTCTGGGGAAAGAGGGAGAAGGGAAGATAAAAGACGCTCTTTACCCAGAAGGCAACATTTCACAAGAAAATGTGGAAATAAATTAATTGCCCTTGTTAAAATACAAAGAGAATAAGAAAAAAAAATGCTGTCCAGCACAAGCAACTTCTATCAGTAATACTATTGTTTGTTCCTCAAATACTGGTATTCAGGCTCAATTATAAAAGGGAAATCTTTTAATGCACTTGTCTCAGCCATGCTAATACAGGTATAACAGCCACTAGGAAATAATCATGATGATTTTGATAGGGTTGGAAGCTTATGATGAGAGGTGCAATATTTAAAAGGGTAACCAAGGTTGTTCTGCAAAAAGAAATAACTGGCAGGCTTGTTGAATAATCTGGTGAGAGTTGTAGACACTCCTAAGAGTCACCTATGACTGACACAAACCAAAGTCCTGAGCATGGACAAGAGGATGACCAGCAGTTTTTAGCAGGAAATAGTCTATTTTTGGTATGGATATACAGCCTTCCACAACACATTGTACATTAGAACCAGATCATGGGCTGGTGTTTGCTGTGGTGAGCTCCACACAAAGAGAACAGAGACAATGCTGCCCTCAACCAATTTAAACTCAATTTCAAAGGCTTGGAATGTAAAATCAGCTCTTGTTGCCAGAACAGAAGGTAGAAGTAACTGATCTAAAGACACACCTTGGATGTGTGACTGTGTGGGTTGAACAGTATGAGATCTGACAATAGCAGGTTTATAGTGGTCCTCCAGGTGCTCTTGGGTTGCACACAAGTAACAGACATCAACCTCAGTGCCCCTGCTCATGGCACAAAGATCACAGTGGTGGTCAGAAATTACCTCGAGTCTAGCAACAACACTCTTTTTTCAGAAACGTGGTCTTTCCATCTACAAGCAGGTTACTGAAATCTTAGTATTTTAGTATTTAGTTTAGTGTAGAGAAAAAACTGCAACAAATAATTGAATGAGCTGCTGAATGAGCTTCTGACTTTTTAGGAATTCTGATATTGATCCAAAGTGAAAAACTCGACTTTTGACGAACACTTACCCACAGGTTCTTGCTGTTCCAATGAAATGGAGTCTGATGATAAATGTTCTGGTCTGACAAATACTGACTTGTATATCTGCACAGGACTAAAATAATTTCTGTTTCTGCTTGGTCTCATTAAAGCTGCAATCGAGAGGTGGATCTGATGCTTGAAACAACTCAGAGGCCTGAGATATTCTTGTTTAGTTGAAGAACTGGAAAACAAAAGTCCTGTGAGACATTTAATAGAAGAAAAAGATGTGATTAAGATAAACAGGAAAGGATAAAAATATTACAATAAGAATGAAATAATAAAAATAAAGAAACATCCAATCATATATTTTGGTGTGAAATCATCCAAACTGACAAGCAAGTCTTGTTTGAACATAGTGGTGATAATTTCAACTCCCGTGTAAAGTTCTACATAAAGAGAGGCCTTAGACATTGCTGTTTTGACTTTGCTAGATACATTTCAGGAAAGAGCCCCAAATTCCTGATAGGGACTGGCAGGTGTCACTCTGTCTCAGAAATGCTAAAGATGGAAACATCAACAGTGCAAGCAAAGTGACAAGAGTGTCAATATTACTCTCTTGGACACATGAAAACAAGCAATGATACCCAATGCAGAGCAGTGCAACAGTCACAGTCTCTGTGTGTGATTGGAGCAATTCTACAAGGTGCTTATTGACCTCTGAATCTTCTGCCTGCAGAACAGGTAGGAGCAATAATGAATATTGGAAGCCACTGTGTGATAACCAGTGGGGTCTTGGTAGCAAGCCTGTCTCCCAGGGAATGATTGCAAGCAAAAATAAAAAAGATTTTAAAGGAAATCAGCTGATAGAATCAACCCTACTAAATCCACTGTCACTTTTCTACGACTACTAGCAACAGCCTAGTGCAATGTTATTTTGCATTGCAAGAATTTGTCCTTCAGCAGTTGAAGGGAAATGAGCAGCTCACTTTTCGATGAGCCATTCTTTTGGATACTGCTGTTCTAAGTCAAGCAAACTACATTACCAAATCCCATCAATGTTAGATGTCTTGGGCATGCCAAATATCCTCTAAAAAAGAAAAAACAAAATAAAAATAAAAGTGAAAATTGAAAAGTGTCACAACTGTATTGCCTTTCATGCAGGAATAGTAACATTCAAGCTGATCTTTAGACACGGTGATATGAGTTTAAAAGAAACAATGAAAAATCTAAAACAAAGCTTCTTTATTAATAAGGCCAGCTGATTCAAATTATGTTATTAGAATGTACTTAGTGATCTTTTTCTTCTGTATTAGGTGAGAAGCACATATAGAAAGTCCCATTAACTGTCATTCAATGCACAGATCTGCATTACTGTAAAAAATTGCTCAGCTAAAGTTCACACAAAACAAAAGTGAAATTACCCCAAAGGAATCTTTGTGTTTCAAGACAATTTTCTTGCTGAGTTTCAAATATTAAAACTCTCCCAGTTGTTAAATAAAGAGTGATGAGAAAATGCATGCAATTTTAATTTCCACTGGGATTCTGCCTGGTGTGAGACAATCATGTTGCTAGATATTTTTCTAAAGAGTAAAATAACATTATAGCATCTGTGAAGAATGTTATGAAGAGCAGGGTACTGAAATAAAAAATATTTTTATCCCAGATTAGCTACTTGTTATGCTTTTTGATGAAATTGCTTGAATTAAAATTTACGCAAAGCTTTATTATCTAGGACATTTCAGCTCAGATTAACTGATGTATCTATTAGTGTATCTGTCATGTAGTTAATGAAGGCTTTATACATCAACTAAGGAGAATCCAGGCAAGTACAATGGATATATACAAAAAATGACATAATATTCACTTGTTTCCCCCCCTCCAGCAATATCAAAGCAACAGCATATTTTAAAATCAAAAGCAGTGTTCACTGGTGCTCCCTGCAAAGCCACAGGCTAGCAGAATATCTAGGTATTCACAACACTTGAACACCTGCCTTTGTTCTTCTTTTGGTGTCTGGTGGAATTTCAGGTGCTCTCAAAAGATTTTTGTAGGAAGACCAAAAAATGAGGAATGACAAAAAAGAATAATAATAAAAAAACAAACAACAAAACCAACAAGCCAAATTAGAGTATTAAATATAACTAGTTCATAATCCCTAGCACATAATCATGCCCTGAGAAATACATATGCCAGGAATGAAGTATCACATTTTAACACTAAGGAGGAATTTGCTTTGGAGATTTGGCTCTGGCTGAGGAAGAACTCAAAGGGGCTTACTAAACAACTCCTTTGTGAGGAAAAATTAAAAATGCCACCCATGACTAGGAAAGCATCCTGCTAGAAAAGTAATCACCTTGTTTGATTTTGTTTATTGCTTTGTTTGTCAGATCTGTAAACCTTTTCTAAAATATTTCAGCTGGAAGTAAGGAAATAACCCTAATGAAAATACTACCTAAAAATGTGTCAGTTCTATAATTGAGAATAATTATAGAAATACTGACAAAACTGGCATTAAGTATTGACAAAAATATATGTTTCTGTTCTTGCACTTTTAGAAGTGTTTAAATAAAAAGACTGGGGACCTGTCTTCAAATTCTGTCAGGAACCCACAAAGTCCTTTTCTCCTTTTCTATTAGTAATGGTATTGAGTAATATAAATTAGGACAAGGATGAAACAGGAGGAATACTTATTTTCATTTCACTCTACTTTCAGATAGCTTTCACAAATGAAACTGGTCTCTATTAAATCCAACTACAGTTTAGGTAAAACAAAATTCTTTGCAATCCACTTATATTTGTTTGTTTTGATGGAGGTGTTTTTCCAAGGGACATGTTCTAGAGGAATTTTCCAGGCTAGAGGAAAGCTTGCATTCTTTGTGTCTTCTCTTAAATGGCAAATTTCTTCATGGAATGGGTAATACATAGACAAGAAAATCACATTTGTGGATCTTGGACTAATGCTTGTCTGAGTGTAAGGAGTAGGTAATGGTAGGAATTTTACCATATATTCCTTGACAGGCAGCTGCATAGCTGTGAGAGTGACAAGGAGTTTATGTATCCTGGAGATATGGGGAAGAACAAAGGGAAATAGGAAGAAGGGGGAGAAAATTAAGTGGCAAAACCAGTAGTAGTTCCTATAGTGGATATATACTGGTGGCTCATTTTTTTTTTCGGGCAGCATTAGAAAAAAAAAATAATAGGCACATTTTTTTCTAGATTTATTATATTTGGAGGTAGTACATTTAAGTCGAATAGACAGAGAGGGTGTTATGAGAGAGAATCTAATGATAATACTAATTAAGGGGAATTTCAAGGTCAACAAAAGTGAAGGAGAAAGGAATTTATCTAGGGCTGCCAGAAAACCTGTATCTGTTGCAATAACAAAGCTCAAACTAGTGGGGAGTCATCACCACACACCAGGAAACCCATTTTCCCACAAAGCTGCTACAGCCTGGGTTATGGCTGACTAAACAAGTAGCAAAGGAGATCTGAATCTGGTTCATTTTTCCAAAGTGGCCAACAAGAGCTTTTCAAAGCTGCAGGGTCAGAAAGTTTCTCTCTTCACTGTTTCAGAAACTCAATGCCACTTGAACGGGTTCCTGTATTAACTTTACTCTATCTGAAGCCCCCAAAACAACATTCTTTAAAAATGTATAGAATGGTTTTGCAAGGTTATCAGCAGGTTACTAAAAAAAACTAGATAAGATCATTGGGAACAGAATAGTTCACAGTTTACTTTACAACACCACAGCTGTCAAAACACTAAACCAAAGAAACAAAAGTTGAAATTAGAGATAAAAACCAAATTTAAATGTCTTTGATGACTTCTGTGCAATAAGGGGGTTTCAGAGTTCATGCTGGTTTAAACAAGAGGGAAAGAAAAGCCAACCACTGAAACTAGAAGAGGGTTAAGAAAAAGTCAGATCCATTCTCCTTCAATCCAAATATGCCCAACTGGGCATATTTAAACTCAAGTCTCAAATACAGAGCATGAGTGTTTAATATTCTGCCCCTGTCCTGCCTCATGAGTTTGTAAGCTCTCACATTAATTGTTTGTTCCAGTTATAGCACAGCTGAGACCAGGTCTTCTTTGGGGCCTCATTACTTTATGATGCAATTAATGCACATAACCCTATGCCATCTATAGCTCTCAAACGTGTCATGTGTGCCAAGATGATGTGTTTTGCAACCATCAGTGTCTCACTGGCAGCAGGCCTCTGTCTTTGCATCTTTTGCATCTTCTGTTTTTCTGTGTTATAACTCCTCCAACCTCCTGAGCACTGGAACAGATGACATGCAAGAGCATCTGTTTATAGCAGTAAAAAAAGTATAGCTTTTTATAGGAGTAAAACTGGGATGACCAGGTAACTACTCACATATATCCAGTGGCTCAACTAGCCCCAGCTTTGCTTACAAAAAAAATATTAAGTGGAAAGAATGGTAAAACTCACACTGATATCTACTGGCCTAATGGAAGTGACATTATTTATCATGGAGGTTTTTGCTCAGACTTTCCATCTCATTTCACCTTTTCCAAGTAATTTCTTTGTCTCAACTGAAGACATTTCAAACCACCACTGTTTCAGTCATCAGATAAATTGCTTTTTTGTTCCAGAAGAATTTAATTCTGTGTGTTTACTTCTTTACTATGTGTAACCCTGCAAACTAACATCTTCTTTGCATTTAGTTGGTAGTAGAGGGGCATGCAAAAGTCAAAGCCCTGTTCTGCTGAAACTGCAAGATGAAACACAAGAAAACTTTTAACTTCAGGGAGTATCATAGAGAGAAAATAGGACATAGAACAACTTTCAAAAATGCACACTTTTCTAATGTGCTAAAGCCTTCACTGCTTCTGCCAAAACTTTACTTTTAAGAAAAAACAGCTGTGGGTTTGATTTCTATGTTTCTCAGCCATTAGTCAATAGAGGATTCAATTTTAAAGCACAAGACCTATAACATACAGAGCGAATAATTTCTTGTCTGCTTATAAAAGAGCACAGATAGATAACATGCTTAGTGAAAGCTTTATTACTGAGGAAACACATTTATAAGCATTGAATCTAGCACCTTTACATTTACAACTCACTTAAAAAAAAAAAGCCAGCTGTAAATAAGTCCATACTTATAATTCGAATTATGTGGTATCTATCACTCATGCCTATTTTAAGAATTACTCATTGCCTTAGAGTGGCAACAGACAAAGACAATTTGTGAAAGTTCAGAGTTTCTGTGGATTTGGACTATGATCCTCCACAAGTTAATTGTTGCAGTGAGATAATAATTTTTTTGTAATTATGTCCAACAAATCCATAAATAGCCCCTCACAGAATAGGTTTTATCTAGTGCCACTTGCTATTTCCTAAAGGTCATGGAGTCTCTTTTTCTCACCTCTAACAGCTCACCTTTCCTGTGTGTACTATGGGGAAGCATAATTCCAATAGAGTGGAAATTTAGTCAGCAAATGAGGCATCGACATAAATATTCATGGGGAAAAAAACTTTAGAAAAAATGTTGAGAAAAAGAGTAGGTAAATCATGGCATCCTCAGGAGACCACTAAGATATGCACTGTCAATTTACATAGATTTGCTTAAAATTTTGTGTGCAATTTAAGAAGTGTTTTCAAACTTACTAAATTAACATCTTCTTGCTGGAATTAGGGCATCTCTTGAGCACTGGACACTTAATCCAGAGTATAGATCAGTTGCCCAGATGCCATGTGGTACCCATTTGTCATATCCTGGATTTACAATCTGATAATTAGCAAGGGAAATCATTCTGGATTGTTCAGGGAAATGTTTCTGCCCCAGCAAATACACAAAATTGTCCAGTTTTTTATGAAGTGAATTTGACTTCTTATCTAGGATTCTTTCCCCACTTTTCAAACCCTTGAAATCCAGACCGAGAATCTGATATAAAAGCAAGCCATGGGAGAAGCACATGAACTCACAGGTGCCATCTGCATCTATAAGCTATGTTTCTACACAAGCACTAGAAGATAAGTGCTATCTCCAGATAGAGTCCCAGTAGAGTTCAGCACAACTTAATATGATAAAGATTCAGCTTCAAGAAAAAAAAGGAAAACAAGGAAAATTTTTCAAAATGCTTGGTTATGGCTTGTTCTGCTTGTGGCTGTGGTCACTGATAACACTTACTGATCTTGGAAGAGAGTGAAGCTGATGCCACGTGCCTTTAGAAAGCCAGCTCTGAAAATATTATTTACTGACAATATTTGACTCCTTGCAGTTAATCCTGTAATGACACACAGTCATAGAGACATTTGTTTAATTGGGAATCCTTTGAACTCAATCCATGTCTGACTCCTGTCTGCTTCCATAAGCCTAAATAGACATGAATGAATTGAGTCATTTGCCAACTCAGGATTCAAATCACTAAGAGTCATAAAATATAGTGTCCAGAAGAGTCTGAATACCACACTCCAATGCCAAAACTGGACCATTCCATGAAGAATAATATAGAAAACTACTACTTCAAAGCCACAGACCATGAAGAAAAAGAACATTGACTGTTGGGCAATGATGCAATCTTGAACTTTCACACCACATCTCAGGAAATATTACTGCACTATAACTGAGTTCATCAGGTTCCATGAGTATGCCCATGTTTTCTTCTCCATTTCTCAAAGATTTTCATTGGTATGGTGCAAAGGACACTACTGTCTAGTGGTAGGTTTTCTGTGTTAAGCAAGTTCATCTTAATTTTTACTTCACCACTGTTTGTAGCTTTTTAGCTTTCATATCCTCCCTAATGAGGACAGTGGCCAGAAGACTGCAACATATGTACCTTCTGTAAAGATAAAATGAGAGGCATTGTTAAGGCTTCCTCCATTTTTTTAGTTTTTCACTTTTCTAAAGAAAACCTTTTATTCAACCCTGATGCTGTAAAAGAAGGTGATGTCATAATTTATGATGTTAAACTTGTTACTAAAATGTCATTACACAAGTGATGTTTTAATTGATGATGCTAAACTGGTTAGCAGGAAAGTGTCAAGTGTCACTTTCATGACATAAACTGCCAGTTATTATTATATAATATCAATTATTCTTTGGAGAACTGCATTAGATCAGTTACATCTGAACCAATTTACTTGGGGCAGGTTCATATTTTTTTAAATGCTGTTCATCCAGTTCTCATTATTAGGAGTAAAATATACTTCGGATACAGTTCAGACTTCTATAATTCTCTCCTTGAAGCATCATACCTGCCTTTCTCATTTGCCCTTTCAGATGCCATCAAATCAACATTGAACTGAAACAAAAGCAGTGAGACAAATTTTATAGCCTTAAGAGCTTGCCTTGTTCTGCAAACATACAAAAACCAAAGTTTGAGATTAAGGTAAGAAAAAACAAAAGAAAAGAAAACAAAACAAAACAGATTTTTAATAATAGCAGGTTAAATATAGAGCATTAGAATTTGCTGACAGAATGTTAGTTACTATGAGATCCACTTTAACGCTTGACATCCTACAGCTTCAGTGTCCAGCTGCTCTCCAAATTCCTCTAAATCTTACTTAGGCACAGAACCAAGAGAATATATTAATTTCTGAAATGCTTGTAGCCAGATCTTAAAGACTTCATCCCTTTTAGGGATAGGTATAAGTAAAAGCAGGAAGTTTAGTTCATGCATACTCTCTGGGTCCAACAGGAGTGGACTCATACACTGCTGATCCAATTGAGTGAGTTTATAACATTTCCCTATGTTAAAGCTGCACTCTGCTCCTTGCTGTCAGGGACACATCTCTGGCTTACTGGCAAAAATATTCAGAGATATCTTAATAAATTAGATGCAGCATAAAAGAATGAGATTTTAATGGGAATTTCCAAGATGAAATCTCATCTCTTTTATATAAGAATAGGTACAGTCCCTTTAATGAAGGAAAACACAACAGTCAGGACTATCTCTTGGTCAAGACTGTTGAATTTGTCTGAGGATTGGTCCCATAAATTTCCCTGCTGTGAAATGGCAAAAATTTGAAAGATAAATGATGTACATCCATGCGATCACAATGACCCTGAGAAAAGTGGACATTCCAAAGCCAACAAAAAGTGGCTGCTAAATAAGCCACATTTACTTTCCTGAACAGCTTCACGCTCAGATAAGAGGCACTTTATGATGGAAGACGGATGTGGACACGACTTAATGACCACACTGCCTTTTACTTTGTTACCTGTACAAACTCCACTCAGATCAGAGGTCACATTTCTTGGGAAAAATCTTGGAGGTTTAATTAGAAGAGTTGCAGGAGGTGATAGGGAGAAGCTGAAAAGAGGTAAGAGAGAAGTGCACTAAGAAATATTTAGAAAGACACGTGATTTTCATTAGGTTTAGTGGAGTTGGTGGAAAATAATCTGTATGGCTAGATTTTGAAAACTTACCCCATGATTTCATCTTCATCCATGCAAAAAGAATTTGTTGTCTCCTTTTAGGTCTCTTGTTCTCTACATGTTTTTGCAAGTAATGGGTTTGGGTATCATCCCATTCCCCACTTCTTTCTGACAAGCTTAATGGTGATAACTGAGCTGAGTTCACAAAAACAAAAAAACAAAAAAACAAAAAAAACCAAAAAAACCCCAATGAAAAACAGGGGAAAGAAAGGGAAAAGAGGCATTGAGTCTTGATTATTCATATGCATCAGGTGTTTTATGGCCAACATATCTCTAGGTAAAATTTTTGGAATATACAAATGTCGTTAGATATCAGATCTTTAAGGCAGATGGTGAAATAATGCCAGAATTGTGAAAGTTTATCCCCTTAGCCTGCTGTCACATATTCTCTATCCCATAGACGTTCTCATTGGAGCCTGTGACTATTTTTCTCCTTTTCCTGATTGGCTGCAATTATTTAAAATACACTTTCAAGGCAGAGAGAGATTGCATCAGTCATCAAGCAATGCACCATATCACTCCGATTTACATAACAAGTCAGATAAAATCTAAGCATCAAAGAATGCACATTTGTTGACAAAACAGAAGCTTGAAATCCTGTGAGAAAAATGCCTCTTACAAGAAAGATGAGGATAACAGGTTGAACCTGCCCATCCATGTAGTTGCTGCACCATGGAAATGTGTTCACAGCCCATGGTAGTATTGATCAACCTGTAAAAAGGCTCCATCTTACCAAGGCAAAATCCCTTCTAACATTTCCTTGCAACTGAAAGAAGGCATCCAGACACTAGTGAGTTTTGTAAAAGTTATATCATAATTTATAATTGGTTGCTAATTAATGTCAGATCACAGTGGAATTTCTATGGAATTACAGTGTGGATCCTCTTTAATTACCAGTTTATAATTATAAATCTCATTGGAATGAAAACACAAGAACTGTAATAAATTATGATGATCTTGGAAGATCATCTTTGACTAATAAAATCTTCATGTATGTCTCTTAAGGAATTATAGAACAGCAGTCTTGACTTGGGGCAAAAAATATTTTCCATGATGAAGGGTTCCCCTTTGTGCATTATGCAAAACTGAAAGAGACAAAAAACTTGGCCATTACTTCACAACTAGACCAACTACATCTTGTGAAATTAAAAATACATCTCAGGCCTCTTAGTACTACATCCTGCAGTCTGTGCACTAAATAGATAACCAAGGCAGGACTTTCCCACTACTGCTCTGCAGTTTTGTCCTTCTCTACTGATCTGGCCACAAAAAGCCAGGGAACTAACCCTGGCTGCAACAAAAACTCAATGCATTTATACAGAAGAGATCTGCAGCTTTCAGTTCAGGTTGTCCTGATCTGTTGATGCACTTGAGCACAATCAAGGATGAGATGATTAGTACTGTGCATGTTGACTGTTAATAATTAGCTGTACCCACAGCAGTTTGTCCTGTGTTCTGCTGCACACATTTGGACCTCCCTAAACAGCTGTCAGTGGAGAATTACAACTCCAATAGCTTCACACCAGCACCCTATAGAACAAAAGCTGATATTTATGAATGTTGTTATGAATCTACTGAACCATCTTCTCCTCCTTTCTGTTTGACTTTGGCTTAGCTGAACTGAAACAAAAGTCAGGTGTCCTGCTACAGGGAAGCATCCTTGTAAGAAAAGTTTCCAGCACAGGACCTCATCTCTGCAACAAGTACAAGAGGCAGGAAGTGAAGGAGAAGGCAGGTATCTCCCTGTCTCCCCAATGCCATCATAGCATGGGACCCCAGCACTGACCTGTGCATCCACATGTTCACAGCCATCTCAGTCATGATCACTATCTCTGGAATATCTTCTTGTCTTGCTTGGGACAAGGAAAAAGATACTGATTTAATCTCAATAATCGTATTCGTAATTGAGTTGACTTTGTTGGTGAGAAGCAGGTTCTGAGCCTCACGAGCTTGTTTGTATGTCCCAACAGGTTCAGTCACTTTCTCTCACTCTGTGGACTGCTCATTACTGCTTTCAGGTATCCTCCTAAGATGTAATTTTTCTCCACATGGAAATGAGCAGTTCATATGTTGAGGCCCTCCTTCCCTGCTTTCACGAGAATTGTTTTTCTCTGTTCCTTGCATTTTTCCCCAGTCCTCTCATAGTTCTACTTCTCTGTGCCTTTGAGGCTGCAGCCCTGTGCTTATCCCTGTGTCCCATGCACAGCTGTGGGAATTTGTAAACCTGCCAATGAGTACTTTGTAAAAACTTGTTGTAGATCTGATGGGTTTCACTTTGCAAGCCAAGAAATGAAGACTTATGACATAATTGATAGTAACAAATTGAGAGAGGAACTATGGCCCCTGCCTAAAATAAAAGACAATCACAGTGAATTAAAGGTCATGATATGAAGAATTACACACAGAAACACTGGGAAATAAGAACAAACAATGCAGGCTACAGTGGATTTAAACCAGAGATGAATTTGGCTAAATAAAACATAAGAAACCTATTTCCTGTACTAATTACTCCACTTCCAGAGAAGTGTAATATTGGCATCAGCCTTCATACTAAATTGCACCACAAAACCCCAACATTTAACAGTGTTTTAGCCTACACATTGGGGAGTTTACCAATTTTTATTTTGCCTAGCTGTTGTTTATTTCCTGAAAATTATTTCTTGCAGGTTTACTCAAGTGGAGAGATGCTCCTTGAACAGCTTAAATGTTATTCAAGGGCTTTGAGAGGTAAGAACACAATATTATTTGATTTGTTTTCATTCCAGTGTGCAAAATTGTCTCTTTAGTAAATCCAGACCATCAGAATCAACAGGGTGACTTCCCCACATGGACAGTGCTTTACAGTGCTTCCCACGGAGCACATAGGTTGCAGTCACTAACAAAGGCAGAAGGACAGCTTGTTTCTTCTCATTCATTTTGTTGGCAGAACAAAGACAACAGCACATTAGCAACAGACATTCATATGGACACTGGAATTAATCAGACTCAAGTTTGCCTTCCCTTAAATCAAAGGGTCATGTGAAGGTGGGGAGAAGAATTTGCAGTGGTATCTTTGCAGATTGCATTCCTAATTTTGCCTGAGATAACAGAGTCCCAGTGCCTTGAACTGCTGATTATTACAATCACCAACAGACATACATATATATTCAGGGAAAGTGTTCGAACTCTCACATTTGTATTCATTTTACTTTGACTCGACTGGAATCATGAAAGGAATGTGTAAACGAGGAGAGCCTGTTGCTGAAATGAAGTAGAATTTTTTCCCCACAGAAACTTGGGTTCATGACAGCTTTTTGTTGGGCAGGACATAAGCCTTTTGTAATTTATTGCTTTTAGATTAAATCTTGGGAAACTCAATATTGCAGTTGAATGATTAGAGCAATACCCCTTGGAGTAATAAATTTTCTTTGGTCCTATGCATCTCCTGATCATGTTTCCCTTCTAATTACATTTACATAAATGATATTCTGCAAAATTAAATTAACATTCAAACCGTTATGCTGGCAAGGAGAGACAAAAATTAGTTATAAACTTACATCCCTAAAAAAAATGAAATGACACCTCGTTCTTTCCACAAACTGAATCATATCTATCCCCCAAAGTGTCACACACACAATTCATTATTCTAGTTGTTTAATCACTGACCTAGAGGCTCTGCTCCCCCTCTTTCGGAAGTTTAATAGTATAGGGAACTGCTTTCCACAGGGTCTCATTAAATAGAAGCAATTGGTGACAATCCAAATTTGGTCAGCAAAGTGCTGTATTCAGACCTAGACTTGATTTCTATAGTTTTGGCCACAGCCCTTTTTCAGGGCTTCCCTCTCTTGGCTCCTGTGCACAATTTCTCTACTAAGGAGCCCAAAGGCATTGGCGGAGCTCCATGTGAACTTAGACTCAGTGCTGCACTGACAGTGCCCTGACCAGGCTGAAGAAAGATGTTCTTGCCCTTCATACATCCACTTCACTATGCTGGCTGGTGAGCAGAGCCGTGATTTCCTGGACTGGTCTCCAAATGATGCAGAATTTCACAGAGCAAGTTTTTGCTTGCCAAGAGACGGGACTATTATCCGGATGAGGAAAAAAAAGTGCCAGCCTACTGCTCGCTCAATCTAGTCAATCTTCAAACAGCTTTTCCAAGATCTGAAGTTGTTGTGTTATGTAGAGTTAATTTGCCTAAGATCACTAATTTCCTGACTACTCAATCTATTTTCTCAGTGCTGCATTAGGATCAGTAGATTTGCAGAGAAAAATTATTTCCTAAGACCTACTTGGAAAGGCATTATTTTTGTTGTCCCATAGAGGATTTGGCCCTTCACATATTTGCCCTCTGTAAAGACAGGGTACATCCATCTCCTCTCTCCTCTCTTTTGTCTTTTGATGAAATTAACAAATCATGAAAATACTTAGGCAAAAACACATGGCCTGTTCTATCCCTGTGCATCACTGAGGCATCACTAGGTTTTATTTATTGCTCCTACACACACTGCATTGAAGATCACAATATTTTCATTAGGGAATTTGAATCTTAATCTTTATCCTGCCCATCCTTACAGTCAAGAGCATATAGCATCAAGTATCTAGTGGTATCTTTTGCATTCTTATGCAAGTATTGCATAAGAAGCATTGGAATTCTTATGCAAATATACTCAAACAATATTGAGACATTAAAAGCAAAGTGGGGGAAAAAACATTATTATAGTATGACACATACATATATACATACATAGTCACAACTGGAACTAAGTCTGTCAGCTTTGGTGGAAGTGTGCCTATTTGAGTATGAGTACTTTTGTAAGTTGTGCATGTTTCAGCGGGGGAAAATGCAGTGTTGGGAGAAGGGGATTTAATAGAAATGTCAAAGCTTCTGATTAAATAAAGTCTGTGTATATATGAGCCTACTTTTGAGTTTGAAATTTGGATGATTTTATTATTTCAATTTTTTAAAGGAAGGTTTGAGTCAGTGACTGAATTTCCTTCTTGAAAAACTTCAATATTTGCATTTTAGCATATTTCACTTTACTTGGAAAAGAGATTGTTGAAATTTTTTCAAAAAAAAAAAAAAAAAAAAGGAACGCTGGGCAACTTGGCATTTGTTTGAAAACCTAATTTAATTTTCCCTAAACTTCACAGTTTCTGTATTTCTATAGGTCCTACAATAAATAAAGTTAATTAGTTGTAGACACAACATTTAGAGACCATATTTTCTCAAAGTGTTTGATTGCAGTGAGTCATTTGCATGACAGTTCCCTTTCCAGGACTGCATTTCATTCCTGTTGGCCTCACCCTGGTAAACATAACGTGCCAAACATTCTAGAATTTCTGTTAAATAAGCTCTTCTCACAGCATTATGGCCCAGGCCCTCTCAGAGCCATAACTGAATTCTTTGGCACACAAAGTACTCGGAAAGACCAGGCAGATTTAGATGTTTAGGACCGTATGACAAACATCTGTTTCACTGCAAGGAATTCTAGTGTGTAACCACAGGTACTGAACACAAATCACGTAGGAAATCCTGGGGCAAGTTCATTAACCATGACTCCTGGAAAGGACATGAATTTCCATTTCTGAATTGCCATTTGATGGAACAGACTGTGCAAGGCTATGATGAACTTTCTGTGAAATCTATGAAAATTCAGTGCAGTCAAGGAGTTGTGGACATAATAGCACCAGATCAGTAGGTACAATTACAACAGCAGTGTTATGCAACAAAATTCCATAAACATTTCCTTCTTCAAGGACTTAAAACTTTGGAAAACAGAACAGTAGAACTGAAACGTCAGAACTAACTTGTACTGCTAGCATTAAACTTTAATTTACTTTATTTCATGAGTCTTTTATATTATTCCCATTACCATCGCAATGCTATTTTTAACCTGTATTTAAAAAGCAGCATAGCTTCAAAGACACATGTCAGTGGAGCACAACAAATGTAAGTCTGACAGAGCACTCAGTGAATCATGGAAGGATCCTTATGACTAAGAAAAACAGTAAAGAGAATATGTGAGATTTCAGCAAAGTTATCAAGATTTCATGAGTACACAGGGTTGTGACTCAGTTGGCTGCTGTTATCTGCTACAGGAGCATTGGACCCTTTTGTGACTAGCCAAGACCATATGCCATCCACAAAAAGAAAAAATACTTCTATCTAGAAGCAGGGCTCTTCCAAAACTTTCTAAAAAAGCTCCAGCATTTTGAAAGACTGTGTAAAGCCCAGGTACCTTATTCAGCTCCTGATCCAGGAGACACCATAGTTCTCAGAACAGAGAAAGGAAAAGAAAAACAAATTTGTCAAGATGTGTCTCAATGATGAATGCAACAAACACTTGAAGGTATGGCTGATGCTTTCTGTTTTTCAGGACATTTGAAAAATTGCAATCATCTTTATGTCTCAGGAGTATTACAAAGAGAAAGTACACTACTGTATTTGGATACCATCAGGAGCAAACTGAAGTGATTATGAGCTAATTTTACCATAAAACTCAGGTTAATCTCTGTATATCAGAGACCATTTAATAAGCACTCTTGACCACATCAGTACCTCTCTCACTTATCACCTTTTCACCCCTGCATTGTGCTGGAACCAAAATGTCCAGAGGATTAGAGGGAGAAGCTGCATTTCGGGTTGCTCTTTTCAGAAAGTGTTTTTTTCCTTTCCTTGTATAATCCTGAGGGTCTCCTGAGGGTAGATTACTGTAGCTGAGAAGAGAACACCACCGTGGCAGCAGTAAAGAGCAACTCACAGCACCCATGTTATTCACCTTCTGCATTTTTTATTGCCTGATTTTTTTTTTTTGTTGATGGTGTTTTAAGATTAAATGCTATGGGCAGCAACAGATGTTAGTGATCTCATTCAGAGCTTGCTATCTTTTTCCACATAGCTTGGTTGTGCACAAGGGGCCAAGAACTTTGGCTTCAGATAAGCAAAATCAAAAACTGTTTAACTGGTACATTGAGTCCACTGTTTATAAATATTCATGTTAGGATAATGAGATCAAATCTGCCAAGGGACATTATTATGTCACAAAATGTGTTTGTCCATCACAGAAGAATGACTGAAAAAGAGGAAAAAAGAGGTAGTTATGGAACAGGGGCCTAAATCTGCCTAAAAGCTCCACTAATAATGAACACACACTATCTTGGGCAATAGTCACAAATGGATGTACAGAAAACATTTGGGAACAAGGACATTCTTCAAGGAATAAAGCATGAAATAGTAGAACTTGGCAGTTTCTGCCTCATTTTGATCAGATGGGTGGCAGCAATTAAAGGGCAATGCCAAAAAGACTAGAGTTAGATAGGATGGGACTTTCCCATGTATATGAAAAACAACAGGCCAGGAAACAGCAATACTGTGAAACTAATCCATTTTTTTCAAGCAGTCACAGATTTTTAATGTAAAAACCCATACATCATATCAGAAGGGAACTACCAGGAAGATGTCCCGGGAGCTCTTACAGGTAATGTCTTTAATTATCAATATTATTATTGTTAGAATCATGTTCTTTGGAGAGCAGTCCAAAGACTGCTCTCTTTGGAACAGTGAACAAAGAAGGTTAAGAAGGAAATGTGAGGTTTCAAGACATGAAGATGCAACATTTTCAACAAACTGCTTTTGAAGGATTAAAACCAGGAAAAGATGAAACAGAAAGGCAAAGAAGACAACAAGGAAGAATCTAGATATCATTAAAAAGTATCATTGAAATAACCGAGGGTAAACAGCATTGGGCCTTCTAAATATTAACAGTGTTATTCTCAGAATCAAAAACTGGTTCTTTGGCTGGAGTAAAAACAGTTGATTGTGTTTTGCCGTGAAAACATTGTGATTTGCTGCACTGTTCGGGATTAATGTTGGTCTTTCAAAAAGTTGTTTTCCTTTGTGCAATGTAAATAAAGCTTCTTTCCAGTGTTGCTGAAATCCTGGATTTCATTATGCAAGGCAAAGGAGAGGTTGATGATGCTTTATGATCTTTACCAAGCACCACAGACATTTCTGTAACATGAAATCAAAAGTAAGAGCAAGTAGTATTCAAATGTTCTTTGCGCTACTTTCTCTAATCACAACATGAAAGTTCTTTTTCATTTAATGTATATAAACTTCATTCAAAGTAAAATAAAAATAATTCTGAAACTGAGACTTTTTCTGGACTGGATTCAGTGCTGGAATAGAGTCAAAGTAAAACCTCCTTTTCATGACAATTGAATTTGAGTATTTTATTTCTTATTTGACGTGACATCTCATCACAAGATCCTCCAGGCACTGTGCATGGATCACCTTTAAAATATAAACATCCTAATATTACACTTCTTCTGTTTCTCTGTGGTATCAATAATTCACTTTCCCATCAACTTCTTGGAAGGAAAACCAGAAGAGTCCACAACTTTTTATACCATGTACAATTCTTAAATAAAGTCAGTCATGAGGAGTCTTTCCTTCCCACCAGTAACTATACCATTTTGCAGTGCCAATGACACTCCTGCTGCTTTTTACAGAAAGGCATTTTGAACAAAGCCCAGGAAAAGGGACAGTTCTTCAGGCACAGTGGATGACTGCACTGACTCCTGCCAGTCACATCATCAGCTGATGATATGTTTCTGATTAGTGAACTTCTTCAAACATGATTTAATATCTGAATCAAAGCAAGAAAAAATCTCAATATCAGATAAATCTTGGCAAACCTTTACATCTGTGTATCAGTTTGGAAACTACTGATTTCATCCATGTTCCATCCTGATGGATAAAACCAACCACACCTCAACTCTAAGTGGACTAATGAACTACATTTGAGCAATCTGAGAAACGAGTTGTGTCGGGATCTCACTGTTTACTGAATAGCAGTGTAACCCATAAAAGAGAGATGACATCAAAAAAGCATCTCATTTTCGGGAGATCAAAAGGTATAGTGCCTTCCAGAAAAGAAAAATGTTTATATTTAAATCAAAGGGAGCACCCTCAAGCTTGTTATTAGCCAAAACAGTTGGATTAAACATGGAGGTAGTTCTGCAGAAATGTTTGTTTTTAAGAGACTAAAGTTGAGATGCCTACACAGACTTGTTTGCTGTGGAAAGGAATTCAACTGGAATTCAGCTGTCATTCAACAAAGTTCTGCCTATTTTATACCATTACAAATCAACCATATTCTTCTAACCATCCAGGACCTTCCCAGATCAAATTACTACATCTCTGATCCTTTCCACATTGCCCTTTTACCCTCTCCAATACACAAGTGATATTTCACAAACTATTCTCTTACAATATTTTGTTTCTTCTTTGCTGCATTGTACCTAGGAAAACATTTTCTGAATTGTTATGCCAGTTGTCTGTGCTGTCATGTCTTCAAATCCCCAGGAAAATATTTTTTTTTTAATAAAGATTGCACATTCTTTGAAATGGAAATAATTTTTGCATGCTCATGAAAAAAAGAAAAAAAGGCCAGAACTCAGCACACTCTTCACAGTGCACCTCCCTGACTTTTTGGAAACTCATCATGAACATAACCCAACTGCCTTGCTGTTTCACTCCCAGAGGTGAGTTGCTGATTAAGGCTGAGAATACAGGACTGTAACTAATGTGAAATGAAGGAAAACATTTTACCTACAGTCCCTCATATTCAGAACAAATAACTATCTCTGTGTCCCTATCACATGTTTGAGAGAGTCAGAACAAGGCTATTAATGAAGAAAAACTCCATAAAAATGAATACACTCCAATCAGTCTTCTGGCACTACAACATCAAGAGGAGATGCCAGTCAAGCAACTAATATTAAACCTGTAAATCTATACCTATTTGGGATGCTTTAATCATTTCCTATGAATTAATACCATAAAATCTGATTTATAGCTGAAGAAGGAAGGTCCTTATAATCATTAATACACAGATTCAATCAACAAACATTTGCAAATTACGGATTCACTGGAGCTCTTTTTTGCTTAACAGAAAACCAATCCTGGCCCCTTCTCTGCAGAGGAAGCAGTGCTTCAAATGCTGGTAGAGGTGCAGTTTCATCAATGCTGCATTCCATGAGACCTCCTTACACAGAATTTCTTCAACAGATGGTCTTCTTAATTTGGTACAAGATTTATAGACAATCCTCAGCAACATGGGAAGTGCTTAAGGTGTCAGATGAAGCAATAAACAAATGAGAGAGCAATCATCTCTTAGCAAACCAACTCTCTAATTTTTCAAGGATTGCTATGACCCTGCTGGTCCTGCACACATATCTGCAAAAAAATACAAAAACATTTAGGTGGTTTTTTTAACACGGAAGAAAAAGTTATTTTTTTTTTTCTGCTTTCACTGCAAATTATTATTGACAGCGAGCAAGGCAATTTAGGCATAAAATCCCTCATTTTTCAAGCTTCTCAGAAATAGAGGTTGCACGACGTCTATCTACCCCGGTGTCCACTACACCTAGAGATTATCTGGCTGTCTCCTCCTAAGCAATCCTTTCAGCTTCTATCATTGTCTTATTACCAATATGTACTAAATATGGCTAAAAATCTGGCTAAAAATGGACTTTTGTTCCACATTTCCTTCTCTCTGTCACCACAGATGATTCTCTCAAGTGCCCATCACTCTCATTTATTCCTGGTTACCATTAACTTTTCTCTTTCCTTTGCCCCATACATGCAACCTCATTCATGTGCCAGAACTTCCTCTGTGTCACTGGTTCTAAAGTCCTATTTTCTCTCTCCAGATTCATACACACTGTAACCCCACTGTATATATAAAGGACCAATTTAATCCTTTTCAAATTTTAGCATTTGTTTGAAATATCAAAAGTGGAAAATGAGAAGAAAATTAGCATCCCTTTGCTTTCTTTATCATCAGGCAAAGGAGATGTTTTATGTGGACAGGCTGACTCAGGTTTTAGCTGAGCAGAATCATTCTTTGGAGATGCCTCCTGGTTTCTGCAGAAAAGAAAAAGCTTAGGGTTACTGGCTTTCTAATGCATCACTAAGGTGCTTGCAGGGGATAAGTCCAGGACAAAGTATAGACATTTTTTTTCCAATCCATTTTTTGATCCTTCATCTCTCAACCTCTGATCCTTTTTTTTTAAGATTCCAGTTGGTTTGCCTTGTCTAGTTTACATGGACAATCTTATTTTACTTAAAAAAGGAAGCTTAAGCCAACAGTTCATGTAGAGATTTTGTAACACAGCTCTCCAGTGTGGAGACAAGACATTATATATATTATATATATATATATTATTTCAAAGTTTTCCAAACAATGTTTTAGCCTTTGTCTGTTCCAAAAGTGAAAGCACACTAGTAGGATAGACTGATATTTATACTTCAATGGAGAGAAAGAAAAAAAGTTGAAATTGGAATAGTGAGTACTCATTCATTAGTTGAAAGCAAGAGGTTTCCAGAGAGTTAGAAACTACTGCAGAGGACAGCTAAGCTTTTGCCTCAGGGCCTTTAAAGTGTCCCTTTCTCCTACTCCATCTTTTCCCTTCTTTTCTGATCCCTCCTCCATCACATCTGCTGAAGATCTCAGCCTAAGGAACAGCCAATCTCCAATTCATCTTGGGAGTTTGATTTAATTTTCCATACATGCCGACTGCTTCTTTAGCAATAATGTACATCCTGGCTAACCTAACCAAAGCAGTGCTGGTTTCCCTGTAGAGCACTAAGGTGATGGAGTTTCATAGGCAACCTGACACATTTGCTAGTGGGTCAGGTGCAGCAGCACTTAGACAGCACCCAGCTTTATTACAGACACAGAAACTGCCAAAATGCATTAATTTCAGAGGCATCAGGAAAGGCCTATGGAAGCAAGACAGAAAGAATAAAAGTCAGGGAACATGACACAATGGGAAGACAAAGTGTAAGCATATTTTGAGAGGATGAAAAAGAAGATAGTAAGAAGAACTTGTAGGGGCAGAAAAAGGACAGTTGCTACACAAAGAGCAGCAGACACAATTTGAAAAGGAATGCAAGGAAATTTTGCAATTCTTTTTCAGGAGTATCTTCTCCTTACTGCAAAGGTTATGACTGATGATTCACTTTTTAAAAATGAAACATTTAGGTCAGAGTGGTTTTGGAGGATTTAAAAGGAAAGAACAGCTGTCTGTGGCAGGAGGAGCTGGTTGGATGAATTAAACTATAAGTTCAGCTGCTTTTGTTACCAACACCTACAAAATCTTTTAAACAAAGAACATTTATGACACAGAGAAGTGTAAAGGAGGAGAAAAACACATACAAATAGGAAAAAGGAAATACATAATAAGGGTTTTGGCTGCTCTCCTCGTTTAATGTCATGGGACTATGAATTTTCCTCATTCTCCCCGAATGAAGTCTTTAACTGTGTATCTTTGGCAGCTGACATAGCAGCAACAGCTCCATTCTGATCACTGTGAACATTGCATTGGCTGCACTTTCAAATCATCTCAGCACCCAGCAGCTACTGATTTTGTTGCCAAAATAGGAGACACACTTTTCCACCTACATCCTAACAATAGACATTACACTGGAAAATACTATTAAAACAAGGATGGCTTTACTTGGCAGAAATGAGATAAACTCAGGCTCGTTGAGCACATTTCACCTTCAGTCTGAATTGACCAATCTATGATAAAGTTCTTACTTACAGTCTGCAGTGCACTTGGATGAGTCAGTCATTTAAATACAGTATTTGCAGCCCAAATACCAAATGTTAAAAAACTGAATAATATCATAATTTAGGAGTGCACAAGGACATGAGAATTTGAGGCAGGGCAGTGATTTCTAGAAAAATTACAACTGGCAGTTGGGTAAATATTCACCCCCATCTAGTTTAAAAGCAGCAGAACCTGCACTATTGAACACCATCTTCCACTGTGCCACCTTTGACATACACATTTGTACACCTCTGTTGTGTACTCTTCAAAAGGGAACAAGTACAATTTAAGGAAGGAAATTGAAAATGTAAGCTCTTGGCTAATGTCAGCAACACAAAACAAAAGAAAATAAACCAATTTGCTTGCCCATTAAAAATACAGTACTGTATTTAATGGAGACTACATAGTTGCTGTGGGAAACACATTATACTAACTTAAGAACCAGTTCACTAAATATTCCTTGTATTCTTGATATAAGAAAGAACACAGCACATGTGTGGGGGAGCATAATTTCCTGGAGGCACCATTTTATCTTTCATTTTCATTAGGTCTTTCATGAACACAACACTCAGTCCCCTCTAACTACTCCTGCTGTGCCAGTGATCATACAGTATGCAATGTCAAGTCTGTCTTCCTCAGGACTGGGATCAATTAAAAAAAACAATATTCAAATTATATTTGCGACACCCAAAGTGTTGCCACATTTATTCCCTCAGAACAGCAGAAGTATGTCAAACTGTTCCACAGAACATGGTTTTCAAACTGCATTTTGCATCATGTTCTCACATCAAAACAAACCAAATTTGCACCCATTGCTTTGAATGCCCAGAAGAGCTTTAGGCAGGAACAGTCCAGGCCTGGATTGACCCTGATTTCACTGGTGGCATCTCAGTTAGAGGATGATTCACCCAGCTTGCATAATTAGCAACAAGCTACAATCACTTAGGGAGATGATTCATCCCATAGGTGGGCTGAAAAACTGCCTAAATATGACAATCTTTCCCTGGTAATTCTAGAAGATTGTCCTTGTTGACTGGGATATTGATTTAGGGATGTGGGATTAACCTGGAGCACAATTACAGGTTGTGTAGAGAGAGGTATCAGAGGTATCAGAGTGTGAAAAACCCATCATATGGGGCAGTCCAGACCCCTAAAAGTGGGATCCAGAAAAAATAAATTATGGGAGGCACAAATTTCACAAGCTGCTCCTGAAATCTTCAGCTTCAGGGAAGAAGACAGTAAAAGTTTGTGAACATAAATAAGGGCTTTACAGGAACTAGAGAAACCCCATATTTTCATAGTTATTTGCACTAAATTGCCCATCATATATTTCACTGCAGAAGAGAGATTCCCTTTGATTCCAGGCAGAACTAGCGTGAGCCCAGGCATTTCTATACAGGAAAGGAACCAAACCCAGAGCCACTTTAGTACAGTCTGGGGAGTGAAGTCTGGGCAGGGAAAGAGTGTGCTCCACCGAACTATGAGCTGAATTTATCCAGCTCCTTGTAACTCTGCTTTAGCTATGATTGGTAATGGAGACTGACTTTATTCTTATTAGTTCTCTCCAAATAATAAGCTTTCACTTTATGTCCCTTGACTGGCTCCCTCCATCCTGAAACCAGTCTCCTGATTAATGAGATATGGAAAGTTTTACAAATAGGCCCAAACTGGGGAGGGAGGTTTTTCTTTTTGGCTCTTCAACTTGCAGAGGGCTGCACTATGGAAAGTTGTCCCCCTAGTCAGAGAAAGAAATCCTTGCAAACATTACTGCAGAGCTTAATCAAAGTGAAAAGACAGCAGAATTCTTTTGTCCTGTTGAAAATATGCATAGCTAACGCCAATTCATTCACCCTGAACAAAATAGCTACAAACATTTGTTTTAACAATATAGAGGCCTTAAGAAATGTGTAATTTCACAGCAGCAACTGAACATTTATATTGCGAACATTGACCTAACTTCTAAGCTCCTGTAGGAAACTCTAAAATTGTTTAGCAAGAAGGGCTTTCTAAGCTGAGAATCAAGCTGTGAGAAAGAATAAAAAAAAGAGCATTCATTTAAACATTTTCAGAAGCCCCTAAAAATGCCGTTTTCACACAGTAAATCCGTTGCACTTGAATGTCTGCTGGCTTTCTGAAAGGAATGCTCTTCACTGGGATGCAGCCTGCTGTGGTCAAGTATGATGGAAATAAAAGTGTTGCTAATGGTGATTGAAAAGGATTCCCACTGCTGCTGGCCAGTGTTGGTTTTAGATGGGCCAACTCTGTCGAACGGAGAGCAACAGGAGACAGTAAACTTTCTCTAAGACTCCCTAAACTTTGAGTCACCTCTTCTTCCCTTCCTTTTAATACCAGGCTGGCCCATTGTTTCTCTGCAGAGTTTTATATTAACTCAGACTGGACCAGACTGCCACTGGAAATGTAAAGATGCAGATTTTCACAAAAGGGCAGCGCACAAAAAAGAAATGAACCATGACAATGAACATTAGCACAGCAGCAAGTCAACAAGCCCAAAACACTTCTACATTATGGGTTCAAGAAACAAAGTTGTACTCAAGGGTAAGTATTCAGCCATCCTCTTTAACTGGGATACATTTTGATGGCAACTTCAGGAGCATGGCTTGATTGTGTCAAGCATTTTGGCTTTTTAAGGAAATTTGGCTTTGTACAGGCACACAGAAACTTTGTTCAGATAGTATATGACAATGCTATTGGCAGGCAGCAAGGCTGAGGCAGGGAATTTGAGAAATCATTAATTTGGCTTCTGACACCTGAATCCCTATTCCATGCACTAAGCACAAGACATACCTCTGCTCCTCAGTAGGACTGGACTTTTTTTGATGTCTTTTCTGCCTCACATGCTGCAGAATCAGAATGGTTCCACTGCAAATTTTCAGTAGTGGGTGAAATTTTAACTGGGCACTGTCACTAATTGCATTGAGTCCTTAAAAATACATTTGGGCTCAGACAGAACTTGGAAATCCAGGTTAGCCACAGTAAAAAATCTATTAGTGGCACTTAAGGTGACAATAAATAAGAAATAGCTAAGGAAAACCTATCTTTTCTGCAAGTGGATTTTAGCTGCTTGAGCACTATGAGAGCAGACATGGCCTGGGCTTTGAAACAGTGATGATGTTGAGCATGTGTCCACACACCTCGTGTGCTGCTCCCCACTGACCCCAACCAGACAGTTTGTAATGCTGCATGGAAGAACTTCAGCCAGCTGAAAAACAACCTGACAAAACATAACAATGGGACACTTTGCCTGGGGTGATGGTTGCCTCAGCCAAGGTGGTTGCCCAATAGCACAATTTCTGCTGTTTAAATAAATGTATCAGCCTAGTGCCTCTGAGGTGGGAAGAGCAGCATGTAGCGTGGGGACAGTAGTCAGCCCCACACTTTGTTCAAGATGCTCAACATGCTTTCTTTCATCCAGGCTCTCTTATCTGATTTAACATAGCACAAATCATGGACTCCACTAGTATCTAAGAGGATTTCAGCTATGCTGTGCTATTTTTACTCACTCAGTATGCCTTTGACAGGAAGCATAAGGGAGAAGTTGTGTCAAAACTTAAATGTACTCCTAAAGGATATTTTGATATTTTGGAAAATACTTTCAATCCAATGTATACAATCTCAGCAACAAGGCTGGCCCTTCTTGTAAGTCCCTCTCTGTATATTATGAGCATATGAAAGTCTAGAAGAATCTCACAGAGCACAGTGCATGTAGTAGTTGGTCCCTCATCACAGTCTTGCTTAGTCTTTTTGATCAGCCTAGCTGTTTTTGATCAGTCTCTCTTAGTCTTCAGCAAAATGCCAAATGTGGAACAGAGGCTCTAGAGAATGTTCACTTTCAGGATTGTAAAGACATAATTCTCCAAGTTTACTTGCTCTTTCCCTGCCTTATGCTCTCACAGGTACCTACTGCAAGTGGTAATCATTTTGTGCAACCTTTAAACATACACTTATCATTACATCAATGGCTGAGAAACACAACTCTCGCACCTCACAGGTATTCATTTCCCTAATCCCAGTCTCTGGTAAGCATTATACAGCTGAGAAGGCATCCAGCCCTAAGTTATTCTGTGCTGCATGTGAGTGCTCTCAGACTGTTATCCCTACCTATGGATGCTGGCTGGGTGACTGGAAGTGGAATGTGCAAACAACTGGGCTGTCAAGGAAGATGCAAACTGGACAGAACACAGAAGACTAGGCACTGTAGTGAAACTCATTTACATGCAGGGGTACAAGTGCAAGGCACTGTGCAAGGAAAGCATGTAGAAACAAGTGAAGCCTTTTACTCTTGATCAAAAAGCATGGCACTGCTTCAGTGGGTTCATGGTCCTCCCTTCTGTCTCCAGTCACCAATACACTTCCCAGCTTGCTCATAGGAGTCCTGGCATTGAGCAAAGCACATGATGAATCACTAAATGAGGATGCACTGATCATATATTCATTGACTAGAGAGAGCAGCCCCCACCCTGGCTTCCAGGGAGGCTCCCAGGTCACAGGGAAAACAGACCTGTGGGCACAGGATGAGGTGCAGCTCCAACACACCCTCCAGAATATGTTCAAATCTCAGTTGTGAGCATTGCAGAAAATGATCATGAAAGTGCAAACAATGCAGCTCTCCCAGTGAAGACAGGGTCTGCCACATCCTGGTAGCTCTCTGCCCCCAGCAATGCTGGCCTGCCTGCTCACATCACAGGGCAGGAGGAGAACATCAGTGACCCTTATGACTGCTGGAACAGAATAGTTGTAAACCATTGGCCAAGATGTATTTCTGTTTTTTCCACTCTGTAAATCACAGAAAATGAAATAGCATGAAAATAAAATTAAATAAAGAAGGGAGAATGGCTGGGAAGAGCAATTAAGAAGCTGTGGCATCAAAAGCCCTGCATTATCTGTTTTGTCACATTTTCTCCTGATTTTTTTAATATATTAATTATGTTTAGCATACTACAGCCTCATCTTTATCCTGCAGATCTTACTGAGCTTCCAAGATTTAGCTCAAAATTACCAAGTTGGCAGCATCTGAAGAGGAGAAGTCTGCACATTTCCTATTTATTCTCTTCCTGTATCCAGACAGAGTTGTTCTGTTCTCTTCTTCCTCTGATTGTCTCTTCCAGGTGCACTCATTTTAGATCCATAAAAAAAAATTCCTGAGACACTGGTGTCAGCAACTTAGTCTCAAATGTATGACTGTCTTGACAAGACAATAAGGATGCAAAAAAAATCTCTCTGAATTTTCTTTTGGGCACATTATAATTTTAATAAAGATTTGATTTCCTGATGAACTGAAAATATTATTTTAAAGTTAAGGCATAGATTAAAACTTGACTTAATGCCTGTAACAACCTCCTTGGGCCTCACTTTTTCCCTTGTGAAAACAGGGTTGCTGAACTACTCAGAAAGAGCTGCTAGTGAAAACATCTAGGTGAAAGACATCTTTGGTTTGGAAAGTTCTCAATATATAACATAAATAAACTTTTCATGCTTTTAAGACACTGAAGGGGAGCAGCAGTTTCCTAATGGAGGTACCAGCAAAGATGAAGTTACATAGAAGAAACAGCTAAAGATGGGATGCTACTGAATAAGAGCTATGCTATCCCTTATCTCATTTGGAGGTTGGTAAAGAGCTTTCCAGATTCCTGCTGAGAATTTGTCTCAGTGTTCTTTAAGGGCCTTAGAAATGTCATTTGTCACAGAGTATATCCTGGATGTCTGGTTACTTTCTGCAGGGAATGCTCTTTGCTTGGCTGCAGCTTGCCAGGGGTCAAATATGACAGAAATGAAGTGTTTCTTGTAGTGATTGAAAAGGATTCCTACTGTTTGTGGCTGGTGCTGGTTATTAGTAAGGCCAAATTTGTGGGACAGAAAGCAGCAGGAGACAGTAAACTTTCCCTAAGACTTACTAAACTTTGAGTCACCTCTGCTACCAGTGCCATTCTGTCAGATCTATTTGGAGAAAACTGATATTATAATTACTAACCTCAGCAAGGGCCTAATGTGCAACCTGAGGCACTCCTCTGCCAGCCATATAATTATGGATGGGCTGGAGAGACCTGCAGGCACTGCCTCTTCCCCCCAGCCCTAAAACTCACAGGATTAAGTTTCTGCTCTGCCCAGGCTGCTGGAGACAGGTAAGTGAGAGGCAAAGTTGCTGGGCTTCCATGAGAGAAAATTATTATTGTCAAAACCGCTATTAAAGCTTTGAATATCACCACAAAAACACTCTTTTTCAGACCCTTAAGTCGTGTAGAGGGCTGTTTGATTCATCTCCCTCTCAAGCAACAAGTATTGAAGGCTCAGAACATTTTTTTTCCATATTCTTTCCTCCACCTCTTCCACACCCTACAGTTTCTGCACCCCTGGGATTAAACTTGCACATAAAATCAGTTTGAACTGTATATATTTTCAGTTAATCCTCTACAGTCTCTTGTATACATTGAAAACACATTTTTAAACCCTAGGCACCACTTAAGTTCTCCTCTTTGAATCTTTGTCCACCAAAAAGAGATAAATCACTGATTTTAGGAAGAGAAATTGTTCTTATCAAGTAGAGTGGAACAAGGAGTGTGCACGTGAAACAAGCAATATGAAAAGTCAACCCAGATGAAGGCCACAATGTTGAAAATCCTATATACATGCTGACCTAGATGAGTGAGTGGTCCTTCTGCAAAGGTGATATAACCTTGCCCAAAATTAAGTGTGGATAGAAACACTGTGCAGGATCAGACCTGGAGGACTAGACTCTCAACAGACTGATCATCTTCCTGGAGTGCTGAGCAGGCTGCTGCCCTATTGATTTCTATTGCAATAGAGGGGGCTTGGCACCTCAGAGCATCAAATTTCCAAGCCTGGAAGAGACCTGGGCTCTGGAATGGATTAAAGTCACATGTGATGTATTTAGAAAGGCCTGAATTCAGTTTCAGTGCTCAGTAACAGCAACCACCATTTATTCTGGTTACTACAATTCATTTGGACAGTGTTTACAATATCATCCCCTTCCTCCATTATTAGACAAACAACTTTGATAGGTAGCCTTTTATTTTTTACAGCATTTCAGAGCAGAATAAACACACAGCCCAGGTTATTTATGGAGTGAGCTTTCTGTATGAGGTGCCTTTGCCAAGGAAGTGTGAATTCAATAGTGCACACGCTGTGTATATTCAACCAGACAACAGTGACCCAGCAGTCAGTGAGGAAGGGAAGAAAGGAAAAACACATGCAAGACACCATCTTCTATATGTCATGTCATCAGAAAACCCTCTCCATAAATGTTAGGGAGCTATGTGCCAAATTGTGTTTTACTGACTCAGAAAAGTGATCAGAACTGATTTACAGGACTTTTCCTGTTGGCCAGGGAAGCAAGAAAAACACCTGAGGCTTCATTTCCCTGTTTGTGCTTATTCCCCAGGAAATGCCCTGTCAGTTGTTTGGGACAGTGTGGCAGGCATTTGGTGGACATGAACATGCAGATGGTTACAGAAAGGCAGTCTCATTTGAAAGGGTTTTTTTCTAAAAATTTAGGATGAGCACAAGGTTTTTTAATTGAAGAAGAAGACATTCAGAGGAAAGGAGAAAGAACGAGATCATCAGGTTTATTTCACATGATTTTTGTCACCTGCTAATGCACAAAACCTTTTCTATAGTGTCCAAGTTTAGGACAAATTTGGGGAAAAAAGAGCTCCAAAGGGCCCCCCCCCCCCCTTTTCTTTTTTACAATTCCTTCCTTCAATGAGCTCAGAAAGAATTGTTCTTGTGGTGAAAATGGAAAAAACTTTTTATTAACAAAAATACAAAAGAAACACTCCCCCAACCCAAACCCAGATGAGACGAACCCAGCCGGTCCTCGCCGGGGAGAGTGGCAGAGCCTCCCAAGCCGACCTCCAGCAGCGGCCCCCGAAGTCCAGATCCTTGTCCTCCGGAGTCGGTGCAAATCCCTGGAGCAGGGAGAAGGGAGAGAGGGGGAGGGGCAGCCGGGAGCAGGCCCAAAGCAAGCCCAAGACAAGCTAAAGCGAGCCCAAGACAAGCAAAAGCAAACCCAAGACAAGCCAACACGGGGGCACAGACAAAACAGCTGGGGGAAAAGGGAAAAAACGGCCAAAGAAGCCAGGGGAGGGGGTCACAGCTGAGCAGACGGCAGAGAGCAAGACACAGCCCACAACCGAAGCGCAGCAAGAGAGAGAGAGCCGGAAAACACCAGCCTAGATAAAACCATCCGAGGGAGGGAACGGCAGCTGCACGGGGGAAGCAAGGAGAGGAGCCAGTCCAAACATCAGCCCATAACATTCCACCCCTTATCCCACATCGTGATCATTGACACACGATTGGGATACACACTCACTAAACACGATATGGAAATTTCCTGACTTGCTTAAACCTTCAATACTTACACATTTCTTTCTATTCATAGAATCTAGTATACAATGGTGGCAACACTCAACAATAACATTTGTCTATACTTCATCCTATAGTCAGATCTCCCTGAGGTACACAGCAGGTTGTTCCATCCTTCTGCATTATCCACCAAGTACATCCTGGTCCTTGAGCAAAGGCAATCCCACGAATGGGTTTGCCTGTACTCGAGGCAGGATGAATCCATACTGTCTTTCCTAGCAACCCTCTAACATGGGCCACTGGGACTTTATCTCCATCTATCACATTAAGGCCTTCAGACTGGGCGGGACCTGCTCGGTTGGTGGAACCTCGAGTGTTGACTAACCAAGTGGCTTTTGCCAGGTGCTGCTCCCAGTTTTTTAAAGATCCCCCACCCAATGCCTTTAATGTGGTCTTCAACAATCCATTGTACCTCTCCACTTTACCTGCAGCTGGTGCATGGTAAGGGATATGGTACACCCACTCAATACCATGTTCCCTAGCCCAGGTGTCAACAAGCTTATTTTTAAAATGCGTCCCATTGTCTGACTCAATTCTCTCAGGGGTACCATGCCTCCAAAGGACCTGCTTTTCCAGGCCCAGGATGGTGTTGCGGGCAGTAGCATGGGACACAGGGTAAGTCTCCAACCACCCAGTGGTGGCTTCCACCATGGTCAGCACATAACGTTTTCCCTGGCGGGTCTGAGGCAGTGTGATGTAATCAATCTGCCAGGCCTCTCCATACTTGTATTTGGACCACCGTCCACCATACCAGAGGGGTTTTACCCGCTTGGCCTGCTTGATGGCAGCGCAAGTGTCACAGTCATGAATGACTTGGGTAATGCTGTCCATGGTAAGATCCACCCCTCGGTCTCGTGCCCACTTATAGGTGGCATCCCTACCCTGATGGCCTGAGGCATCATGGGCCCATCGAGCCAGGAACAACTCTCCCTTATGTTCCCAATCTAAGTCTATCTTTGAGACCTCTATCTGTGCAGCCTGATCTACCTGCTTGTTGTGCCTGTGTTCTTCATTAGCCCGACTCTTGGGAACATGGGCATCCACATGACGGACTTTCACGGGGAGCTTCTCCACCCGAGTGGCAATGTCTTTCCACTCATCAGCAGCCCAGATTGGTTTTCCTCTACGTTGCCAGTCAGCCTTTTTCCACCTTTCCAGCCAACCCCACAGAGCATTGGCTACCATCCACGAATCAGTGTAAAGGTAGAGCTTTGGCCATTTCTCTCTCTCAGCAATGTCCAAGGCCAGCTGAACAGCTTTGAGTTCCGCAAATTGACTCGATCCACCTTCTCCTTCGGTAGCTTGTGCAACCTGTCGTGTGGGGCTCCATACGGCAGCTTTCCACTTCCGGTTCATCCCCACAATGCGGCAGGAACCGTCGGTGAAAAGGGCGTAGCGTGTTTCATCTGCTGGCAGCTGGTTGTACGGTGGAGCTTCTTCAGCCCGGGTCACTTGCTCCTGCTCCTCTTCATCAGCGAGACCAAAATCTTCACCTTCTGGCCAGTTTGTAATTATCTCTAAAATCCCAGGGCGATTTGGGTTACCAATACGGGCTCGCTGCGTGATGAGGGCAATCCACTTGCTCCATGTGGTGTCAGTGGCATGGTGAGTAGAGGGAACCTTTCCTTTGAACATCCACCCCAGCACTGGCAGTCGGGGTGCCAGGAGAAGTTGTGCTTCTGTGCCGATCACCTCTGAAGCAGCTTGAACTCCTTCATAGGCAGCCAAGATTTCCTTCTCTGTGGGAGTGTAGTTGGCTTCGGACCCTCTGTAGCTTCTGCTCCAGAATCCCAGGGGTCGGCCTCGGGTTTCACCAGGCACCTTCTGCCACAGGCTCCAAGACAAACCATGGCTCCCAGCTGCTGAGTAAAGTACGTTCTTCACATCTGGTCCCCTCCTGACTGGGCCAAGGGCTACTGCATGGGCAATCTCCTGTTTAATCTGAGCAAAGGCTTGCTGCTGTTCAGGGCCCCAGTGGAAATCATTCTTCTTGCGTGTAATAAGGTAAAGAGGGCTCACAATCTGGCTGTACTCAGGAATGTGCATTCTCCAAAAACCGATGGCACCTAGAAAAGCTTGTGTCTCCTTTTTATTAGTAGGTGGGGACATAGCTGTAATCTTGTTAATAACATCAGTAGGAATCTGACGCCGTCCATCTTGCCATTTCACTCCCAGGAACTGAATCTCTCGAGCAGGTCCTTTAACTTTACTCTTCTTGATGGCGAAGCCGGCTTCCAGGAGAATTTGAATAATTTTTTCTCCTTTCTCAAACACTTCCGCTGCTGTGTTTCCCCATACGATGATATCATCAATATATTGTAGATGTTCCGGAGCTTCACCCTTTTCCAGTGCAGCCTGGATCAGTCCATGACAGATGGTAGGACTGTGCTTCCACCCCTGGGGTAGTCGGTTCCAGGTGTACTGCACGCCCCTCCAGGTGAAAGCAAATTGAGGCCTGCATTCTGCTGCCAAAGGAATGGAGAAAAATGCATTTGCAATGTCAATGGTGGCATACCACCTTGCTGCCTTGGACTCTAGCTCGTACTGGAGTTCCAGCATGTCTGGCACGGCAGCGCTCAGCGGTGGAGTCACTTCATTCAATGCCCGATAGTCCACAGTCAGTCTCCATTCCCCATCAGATTTACGCACAGGCCAAATGGGGCTGTTAAAGGGTGAGTGGGTTTTACTGACCACCCCTTGGCTTTCCAGCTCTCGGATCATCTTATGAATAGGAATCACGGCATCTCTCGTTGTTCTGTACTGCCGACGGTGCACTATTGAAGTGGCAATTGGTACTTGTTGTTCTTCTCCCTGCAGAAGTCCTACTGTAATTGGATTCTCAGATAGTCCAGGCAAGGTGTTCAATTGCCGGATGCGCTCTGCCATCACAGTTGCAATTCCAAATGCCCATCTTAGTCCCTTTGGGTCCTTAAAATATCCACTCCGAAGGTAATCTATGCCCAAAATACATGGGGCCTCTGGACCAGTCGCAATAAAATGTTTCTTCCAATCCTTTCCAGTTAAACTTACTTCCGCTTCCACCAGGGTGAAGTCCTGCGATCCACCTGTCACACCAGCAATTGAAACAGATTCTGCTCCTACGTGTCTTGATGGAAGTATCGTACACTGTGCACCTGTGTCCACTAAAGCTTTATATTTCCGTGGTTTCGAAGTGCCAGGCCATCGAATCCACACGGTCCAAAAAACACGGTTCTCCCTTGCCTCCCCCTGGCTAGAGGCAGGGCCCCTCTAAGCCTGTTGCTCCTTCTTTTCTGAGGCATACATCTTAGAAGTTCCCTCAAGAGGGTCAGACATGTCATTATCAGTATCACATTCGGCACTTTGGCTGCGAGAAACAGGAGCGGCTTTCTTTTTGGAAATTTTTTCTTCCTTCAAATCCCGCACTCGTTGTGCCAGAACAGCAGTAGGCTTCCCATCCCATCTTCTCATGTTCTCTCCAGAATCTCGCAAGAAGAACCACAACTCAGCTCGGGGAGTGTACCCTCTCTCCCAACTGGGGTAACGTCTGCGTTGGATATCAGGGTTTCTAATCTGTACAGCTGAAATTTGGAGGAGGTCCTCCTTAATCTCCTCCCTGAGTCTCCGATGATTTTTCTCTATTTTATCTTCTAAGTTTTGCAAGCGTGTTTCCACAGCTGCAATCCTAGCATGAGTCGGGCCATGTACTGCATCCGCATATGCACGAAGCTTCTTTGCCATATCGAGTACTGTCTCATACACCTCATCTCTCTTCATTATTGCTAGGGCAGACGCATATTCAGGTGGCCCAAGCCGCACGAGCTTTCTCCACATCACCGGTGTGCATGGTACCAGGTCTGGATTTCTAGTTGTTACATCATCCGAAAAAATAATTTCTGTTACTGCCATTTCCCTGAGGCGTTGGACCCCCTGCTCTATGGTTTTCCATCGGGTCTGCTGAACATATAAGTCATCTGCACACAGATATCTTTGTGCCACACTATCCAGGACCCGTTCCCAGAGACTTTGAGGGTTAGCCCCTCTCATCACGCCCTGGTCGATAACAGGATCATGAGACAGAGACCCCAAATGTCTCGCCTCAGAGCCATCCAAAACTGTGGCCTCACCTGCCGCATCCCAGAGACGAACCAGCCAGCTGATAATAGATTCATCAGGTCTCCGGGTGTAATCTTTTCTTAATCCACGAAGATCCTTCAGGGAAAAAGACTCATTATTGGTCTCTGCTCTCCCACCAGTTGTCTTGACTCCTAATTTTACATCAGGAGGTGTCGAGGGTCCCTCTCCAGCATCATCATCATCATCATCCTCCACCGGCCGATCGGTCTTCTTGGTGCGTTTCCCACTTCTTGTACTGGTAGCCACAGCCATTGGTTGGGGCTTATTCTCCAGTTTAGTTGCTGGGTTTTGGCCTAGGGTGTTGGCAACAACCTGCGTAACTGGGATAGGAGACAATTTATCTCCCTGTTCCCTCTCCTCTGTCTCCTGCTCTATAGTGCCTAGCAGGGTGCGATATGCATGTGCTAGGGCCCAGCTCACTGTAATAATCCTTTTCTCTTTAGAACCATCCTGGCACTTCCCTTTTAAGTAGCTTGCAACCTCGATTGGATCCTGAATCTTTTCAGTTGGGAATTCCCAGATTATGGGGTCAGAAAATTCCTTTAAAATCTGGCCCATTTTCTCCCATTTGCCATTCCACTCAAGATTCCTCCTGCCGAGCTTGACTCCTAAATCAGGAGTCTTCCCAGCCCCTTTAGAAATCTCAGCCTTCATTCTATATAGACTGTAAATGGTGCAACAAAGACTTACTAAATTAATTACCATAAAGATGATTTCCTTAATACTCAAGGAGATCAGGGAGATCTGAATGTTTTCTAATAAAGATGTAACCGATTCAGAGGAGAGGAAAGGAAATAAAGGCAGGAAATCTTCTTTGCCTGCTTCTCCTCTAATAAATAACACAAACCATGATTTATACATTCCTGAAGCAGATTCCAACATTCTCATAAATCTCCTGTAAGCCATTGCAACCAAGCCTAGCCCGATGAGCATTTTCGTCAATATTCCTTTCATACAAAAACTACGCATCAAAGACAACACCGGAGCTATCTCCGGATGAGTAAACAGACCCATTGACCACAAAGGCATCAAAACATCAAAGAAACCTAACGAGCCGACATACAAACAGGTCCCCACCACGAAAGACATTATGGATTTAAGAAACTTAGCCATGCCGACAGCTGAAACCAACATAGTATTAGATAAAAGTTTTTTCCACTTTTTTCTGGTGCTGATAATCTGAAGGTCGTGAGTTCGATCCTCACACGGGGCACCAAAAGTATGTCCAAGTTTAGGACAAATTTGGGGAAAAAAGAGCTCCAAAGGGCCCCCCCCCCCCTTTTCTTTTTTACAATTCCTTCCTTCAATGAGCTCAGAAAGAATTGTTCTTGTGGTGAAAATGGAAAAAACTTTTTATTAACAAAAATACAAAAGAAACACTCCCCCAACCCAAACCCAGATGAGACGAACCCAGCCGGTCCTCGCCGGGGAGAGTGGCAGAGCCTCCCAAGCCGACCTCCAGCAGCGGCCCCCGAAGTCCAGATCCTTGTCCTCCGGAGTCGGTGCAAATCCCTGGAGCAGGGAGAAGGGAGAGAGGGGGAGGGGCAGCCGGGAGCAGGCCCAAAGCAAGCCCAAGACAAGCTAAAGCGAGCCCAAGACAAGCAAAAGCAAACCCAAGACAAGCCAACACGGGGGCACAGACAAAACAGCTGGGGGAAAAGGGAAAAAACGGCCAAAGAAGCCAGGGGAGGGGGTCACAGCTGAGCAGACGGCAGAGAGCAAGACACAGCCCACAACCGAAGCGCAGCAAGAGAGAGAGAGCCGGAAAACACCAGCCTAGATAAAACCATCCGAGGGAGGGAACGGCAGCTGCACGGGGGAAGCAAGGAGAGGAGCCAGTCCAAACATCAGCCCATAACATATAGGTAGGCTAAAAAGAAGACAATTCAAAATTGGCAAATTCTGATATCCTTCTATATACAGCACATAAAGTATGGACCTTATCACTTCAGGTTTGTTGGTTTTTTTTCACTTTTGATCCTTCATCCCACCAATAATTTGGGATTATACAGCAAATGGATATCACCATGGGAACATTGGGTCACACTCAGAAGCTGATGGAACTGTTGAACATTTGCAGTAAGTTTAAATGCATGCAGATCTGTAAGAATTATCCATGAACTTATTTGTCTTTTTTTTGACTAAAACACACCTAAAAATGACCAGACAGCTCTTGCTAGATTGACTATCCACTGATTAGACTTCCAGTTGCAAACACTGAGACTCCAGATCACCCCTAGACCCCTATACATGTACATAATGAATTAACTCAGCACATCAAACAGCTTGTCAGACAAGAATCAAGCAAACAAAAACATACACGCACAAAAATAAATAGCTATGATTGCAACTCAGATGCATTTGCCTTTAGGAATGAATGAAATTCAAGGGTTTACTGCATGTTCAAAGTGGGAAGTTGACCTAAGGTCAGAAAATAGAAGAAAAATCTCAAAGGCTGTACTGTGTCAAAGACTGCAAAATATTATTGTCCTGTTCTGGGGGCAGGTTTTTAAATATGACTAAGAAGTTCTGAAAAACTTTCTTCTGACTTCCATAAAAAATTGTGCTCCTAAACCCAGATGAACCAAAAACTACACTCTACACTGTTAAAGAGCAGCCAGTCCTACCATTTATTGCAAAACACTTTTAAAAACATTCCCTCCATCTAGACAAGATCAAAAACGATGCTTGTTGCTGTAATGTAAACTTAAATCATAATGCTAATTTCACATGTCATGTTACTGGAATGATTGATATAAATAAATCTGGAGCTGCTTGATAAGAAATATACAAACATATCCCCTCTCCTTTAGAAAAGTTCATACAAGCCAAAGCCAAGCCTCTTGTGTTCCTTATCAGATAATTCCTCATTTTGAATATTTTCCCAAGACTTAGTGCATTTTTTAATAAAAAGATAAAGTCTTTTTATAGGATAGACTTCTTGCACAGCTAATACTGGAGAAATCTCAGGTCTTCTTTCGAAATATTTTATATCAGACTTGATACATCAGCAAATATGAAGTCGAACAACACAAAAAGATTAACTTGTATCAAACATCAATGTGTCTGCTTGTAAATTATTCTCATTTATAGCACAGCAGCACTGAAGAGCCTCCCACATGACCCCTTGCACTAGCTCTCCCTATAGAGCTGCCTGGGAAGGTGCTGTCTGGACAATTTCAGACTTGGAAACTCTGATCTGCCAGTGACCTGTACACCAACAACATGTATCTCCAGATCTACAAGGAACAAAATCTTCTAATTCAGAAATGAAGAAGACTGGCAGGTATCAATGTCTGTTTATCTGGATGTCAAAACTTGTAGAGTAGAGATACTCAATGCTAACCAATATTTTGGTCAGCATGTAATGCCTGCAATTTGGGTTCTTAATGTCATCTTCACCTCCAGATGATTAGGGCAAGACTAACCTTCAAACACTGGCCATTATTCTGTTGGATTTCCCTCTGAGCCAGACACTCTTGAATTCAGAAGACAGAAAAAATCTTGCACCCTCTTGTACCATACAAAGGCACATTTGCTGCTGTGGCAGTCTAGACCACTATTTCAAATACATCATCATAGCCCAGTCCCACATGGCAGACAAAATCTGCAGTTTTAAAACATCACTTTGGGGAGAAGACCAAAATACAGCACACCTTGCTTCTTAAAATGCAAAGCTATTGTCTAAGTAAGCCTGTTTGCTGTACACAGGTGCCATTCACCACTTCTTTCCTAGTTTAGGAAGAGGTTATTCCCCTAAAAGAAGGGAAAAGGAGGACCTAGTATACTTTTTTCCTAGTGAGAGAGGTAAGCTTTTAACTGAACTGTCAAACCTTCAGCAAAACAACCCAGTGGGATCCAGTGGATACACTGATTTACACCTGTCCGAGTCTGGTCGTTTACCTCTTGCTGTGCTGTGGGTTCTGAAGGGCAGTATTTTCCTTTGGTTTATTTCTCTGTGTGTGTGTGCCAGCACACAAACATGCTGCTATGTGCTTATGGAAAAATTAATGCTTTAGCAACATTGTCCCTTCTGAATGTACAATCAGAAGCACAGAGTAAGAAATTCATGGAGTTCAATCCTTGGAGTATTTTTGAACCAATAGTTCCTTTATTTATATTGTAGCTGCATTCCAATTTATCACTTACAAATATCATCCATAATAAATAAGGGAAGGAAATGGAAATATTACAGTGAAATTGTAATAATTCAATGCTAGCTCTGTACATAATAAAGTTGCAGAGGGAATCTGTGCTTTTTTGGTTGCCACTAAGCACCAGCAACAACTGATGGTCTTAAGTTAACAAGCTAATATTTCATCCATGGATACCAGAGTGATAATGGCTAAATATGCTAGTTGAGGGAATGAGCACATGTGCAGCTATTTGCCTGACACAACTTCTCCTGTCATGGCCTATTAAAACCAGTTTACATGTGCATGTCGAATTTGATGAATATGTATGTGACCTCTTTCATAGCTATCACTCATTGGACTCTAGCCCTCATGGCAGAAGAAAACAGCACCTCTCATTAAACACAGCTTGAGTTACAGGCATGTTATGTTAATATTCCTTCAGAACTTTAGGGGGTTTTCTTCTCCTTTTAATAAATCTTTAGACAAAAATAATTTAAAAGTATAATTAAAAAAAACAGGACACTCTCCATTTCTCTCCCCTTTCTCTTGGTGAATTGCTTTGAAACTCTCCTTCTCTAGCAGAAGAGAAGGTAAATGAGTTTGTAGGTGACATATTCAACTGACAGTAGCCAAATGCAATTTCTTTTATATAGGGTCTTGAACAGAATTAGGTATTTAAAAATCAAAAGCAAAAGCCACACTAAAGCCAGATGAGTTTTATAAGGTAAAAATGGGACTGTGTACACTAAACCTCATATTTGATGCAAATGTGAATGGTACTATGTATTGGAGTCTAAATATATGCAGTGAATGTCCATGTTAACTTGCAGCTATCCCACTTTTTCTACACCTAGATAGAAGGAGAACTAGAATTCTAAACTGCAGTGCTACAGAAAGTGTTTTCACCAAATTTCCTATAGAAATTGTAAAGTCCCAAGAGGCAAAGGAAAGAATCCAAGCTTTTGGTGTTTATGAGAATCCAAATGAACCTTTGAATCTTTTGAGGTTTATTCACTGCTGTGTAAAAAACATAAATTATAGAGTAAAAGCAAGGATGCAGCCAGATTGTGCAGTGCATATATGGCAAATATTTACTCACACGAACATTTCCAGTCCATCTGCTCTGCAGATAGAGTAAATATTCCACAAACTGACACTTAAGTTGGTAACACCAAACCAGAAAAGGCACATTCACTCAGGCATTGGTACTTTGTAATATCCTCAACAAAAGCCACATTCTTCTCCCAGTTACATGGGTTTGATACACCCACATGGAAGTAGCATACAAAATACCCAGAAATTAATTCACTAATTTTTTCAACTGGAGGGATTATTTATCTTTGATTTGCAACGAGGCATCATTTCTTGTGGCTCATCTGGGTACCTCACATCCAGATAGTTTGGGATTCTTGACCCAGCAACTAAAAAAATGGCCAAAATATGTTTGCTTGACTGCTCAAATTCAACCCTTAACCTTAGCAGGGGCATGCCGTGAGTAAGGTGAGAAGAATTCAGTATGTGACTGAATTGCACTAAATATAGCACTAAATTGATGTGTTGGCATTAGACACTTTTTGGACTGAGTACTGCATGAAAGAAAAACAGATTTTAAGCAGAACATTCCACTTTAGGGAAAAAAAAAAAAAAAAGAAGAAGAAAATTATAAAAAGTCCACCATGACAATTTCAGCAGCATTTTAAAATGTTCTAAAATAAACTTTTATAAAGACAGTCTAATTCCTAGCTGCGACACTTCTGTCTAAATATTTATTTTGCAAATATCAAAAGCTTTTAATTAAAAATATTTCACTTGATCCATCCAGATTTGTTTTTAGCTTAATTTAACTTAGTTTTTAAAATTGATTTATTTAAATATTAATAATTTTGTTTTATTTCACAACATGCCAGAAAAATGAATTTTTTTCAATGCTCTCATATCAATTGGTACCTGTTCTTTTGCTATTTGTATTCTGCAACCTATTTTGAAATTATTACCCTTCTTTTTAAGTCATTCTTAAATGACTTGGAATTCTTAAAATTTCCATTATCTATTTATGCAGAAAGGCATTTTCCACAACTGAAAAGTTCCCAAAGGCAACAGTTTGGAAAGAGAAGAAAATTGACAAGAAAAAGGAGAGGAAAAACCCAAGTCATTTCAATATTCAAGTTAGATTAGGTAGTGAGATCTAATCTGACCCAGGAGGGACATTTATATAGCTGAAATTCTGCCGAAAAACCTTGAATGAAGAAGAGGAACCCAATCAGTCCAGTTACATTTAGAAAATCTGATAATGGAGAGATAAAATTTCTCACGAGGGTAGTGTTGTTTGTGCAGCCTTGAAGTATGGATACAATGTCATTCATAAAACTTGATTATTTTTCTTTTTTCTCCTAACAGGTATGTTTTTCTGTAAGAAAGAACCAGCAGGTCTAGTAATATACACATATTAATTTTCAGCTTCTTTTCTATACTACAGAATTGTAGATGCTGACAAAGGAACAGTGAGTTTGAACAAACTCTTGTCACAGGGATAAGAAACACACAGAGGCAGGGAAGAACTGTTGGCTCTGTTGCCTGCCATGAATGAGGCAGATCCCATGCTGGGGACACCCATGCACCAGGCAATTCCTGTGCCTGAGTCAGAGTATGTGGTAAAGAGCACCTATGGTATAGATGCTTGTCTTGCTCCCACTTGTGCTCTTCCACAGCAGTATTTGACCAAATCAGCCTGACACATGTGGCCTGAGGATTGCAGGGCATCCTCCTAACTGAGCAGAAGGGTGGTGCAGATGAAACACAAATTTCCTGTTTTGCTTTGTTTTCTTTACAATGAAAATGTGAATCACATCTATTTTAACATACCACATCTGTGCAGCACCACATTCTTAGCATCTTTTCCAGGCTTTCCTTGCACATTTCTCCCTGGCATATCTGAACTGTCAGTCTTAGCAACATGAACGGGATTCTGGCTCCTCTACCTGACTGTCGTCAGGATACTGCTGGGAGCCAAGAAAGCAGTCTTTTCTCAGGCTGCTCAAGGACTAGGAAATATAACAATGATTATGCACCTGCAGGGTGTATAAGCTATGTGACCAGGGTGTCACGTCTCTTGTAGGGGTGTCACCTCTCTTGCACCAATTAGATCATGTCTATGCTTAGCTACTATGAACTTAGCTACTACTCTATATGTGCACTGTTTCTTTAAATAAAAGCTCTCTTTTGCTTCTCCACTGCACGAAGAATTTTGTTGCTATATCCTTCGCACTACTATAGCTCAAATGCAACACTTGACCTAGAAAAACATAATAAAAATTCAAACCAAACAGAAAATCCAGTATAGTGAAAACACACATTTTACCCATAAAAACCTATGGTTTTCAATTTTCCTGTATTTTGGTGTCATGGTGTGACATGGGTTTGCCAATTTTAATATATTTAATTACACTTAGAGATAGGATTTAGGAGTAAAGACAACGCAGGCTGGAAACTTAAAAGGATATAAGAAGAAATTTATTAATAACACACACAAAAAAAAAATTCAGAATAAGATTCCTAGATTATTCCCTCCTCCCTTCATTCCACATTCCTTAACAACATACAGAAAACCCTTCAGTCAGTTATCCACCCAAATAATCATTTCAGTTCACTCTAGAGAGAAAAGTTCCCTTTTTGGTTTAGACTTAGGGGGTGTCTTCACCTTCACAGTCTGCATCCACCTGGACCTGCAAACTATAATTTCCTCCCATTCCAGAGCTCCTTCCAGAGCTGTGCTATGAGTTATGATGCACACATGGGGCACTACTTCTAAAGGCAAGCTGCTGGAAAAAAAAAATTCTCCTCATCTCATTCTCTATCAAATGTCTCTGTCCATATTCCAGTCCCAAAAAAGAGAGCTCCATTTCACCGAGGCAAAAAATCTTCTACTCAAGCACCCAAACCCCCCCAAATATATTTCACAGTTTAAAGGAATTTTAGTGTAGTCACTGTCCCCTTAGCCCACAAAAAAGGTTTTCAGCTATGCATTAATTGCATCTTTTCAATCTCTTCTCATCAGGAACTTTATCTTCATTCCACTGAATTCTGTAGACTTCATGATTTATTTCTTCTCATTCAGGGGTGCTCAGGAGATCAAGAATCTTATTCAGACATTAAAAGAGTTAAAATTACATCCAGAACGTGAAGAAGCCACGTGGTCAGCTGGAGGCCTCTTCTCTCAGAATGGGGAAGGGGGAAGGGAGAGCCTTTGGTGGCTCCCAAACCCCGTGCTTGGCCACGCTGCGTGGAGAAAGGAGCCGAGCCAAGCCGAGCTGGGAGCCATGCACAGGGCCAGGGCTCCAGGGCTGATATCGGCCTTGCAGTCAGAAGGCCAAAGAGGATAGATTAGCCTTAGCAATGTGATTTATGAAACAAAATAACTTTTCAATGGCCACCTGGGATGTCAACCACCAGATCAGCCCTCCAACTTGTCCCCACATCCCGCAGGGGAGGCTCCCAGAGACGGAACAGCCCCTCCGTTCCCCCAGGCGGCTCCAGCCCTCCATGTGCAACCAGCATATTTGGAAAATAGGCCTATTTCCCCGAGTGGCAGAGAGATTCAGGTTTGTGGGAAAGATCCTTCTTAACCTACTAGCCCTGAGCTGCTGGCTTTCGTTCACACCCACTTTCTGAAGGGAACAATGCATGAACAATACAAAAGCAGAACAAGGTAGTTGGTTGTGCTTTTCCACTCTACTAAAGCAGCTTTTGCAGCAGCGTGTCCAAAACAACCCTTAAAATGCTTGTCCAGACATAGTCCTGGAACACCTATTTTGACTTTCACATTCCCTTTCGGACTGCCTGCGCTAAGATTGCTTACATGCTCCAAGTTAAATTAATGAACATCAGAGATGTAGGTATGGTTGTCGTATGCAAAGTGAGCTCATAAATTCCAATTTTTGCAGGTGCTAAGCATGCAAAAATGTCATACAAATTCTTCTAGAAATACAAATGTCAGGAATAGAAGTGACACTGTAAAACAGCTAATGAAAAACAAAACCAAACCCACAACCTTGACTGATCCAAAGAAAGAACAGAAATAGATATGACGTAACTCACTGGTTTGATAAGAAAAAATATTGCCAGGACACCAGAATAAGGTGACAAAAATATCCACTCTACCTCAGCCCAAGAACTGATATACTTGGAGAACTCTGCAGTTTGTTTCAAAGATTAGAAAATGTCTATATCAAATTACAGGGCACTTTACACTTTCTGTATCAGCTCTTACTTCATAAAGTAATACTGAAATAAAATGTTCCTGTCATACTCCCTCATAGCCAAAAGAGAAGTATAGAAGTATCCATTCTTAGTGTCTGAAATCAGATGCACATTTTCCTTTAAGTGAACATTTTCTGAGTGTACATCAAGATAATTTAAATAAAACAAAATTTAATTAAATAGAAATCTTATCATTCTCATGTAGAATAAAACAAAGAACAGTTTAAAAGATCCCCAGGGTAATCTTCTGGTACCCACAGTTATAGCCAAACATACAATCTCTCCTAATAACTCTTATTTATATATATATTAAACATGTATACCATTAGGAGATAAGTACATATTGATAGAGCCATGAAGTTTAGCAGTTTCTTTGAACACCTATTTCTAAAGTAAGTACCTTACTTATGGTTTAATAGAAATTCTGGTTAATTTAAAGATTATGAATGAGATATATAATTCTAGGAGTTTCTAGAAAGTTAAATCTTTGAAAAAACAGAAAGGTGCTAGATATCGGTATGGGAGAAAAATAAATTCTGCTTTTCAAGGGATAGAAAAAATCTTGTTTCAAACCAGAGATTAGGAAAAATCTAATAAAGAATACACGTGAAAATCTCAAACAGACCTTTTCTATGTCCCAAGAAAAAAATGGAAAAACATTTATTTGGCCTCAGTCCATTTTCTATTATTTAACATGAAGCATAAAAAAACATTGAACCCGAGTTTTACACTGAAAGTGTAAATTAACACTAAAAGGAGAAGTAAAATTAGCATTTTAGGATTAAATGTGGTCAGAGATAAGACTTGAACTTGACAAGTGTGATACATTTGCTGAAAGAGATCAAGAGAAACTTTCTTGGTTCAAGAAAGTATTTCTCAAGGAAAATGTCTAAAAAGTATTTTTCAAAAAAGTTGGAACTTCACTTAGAACTGCAGATTTCTAAAGCTGCTGTTTTCTATAGGGCTTACTAAGTGCTTTTAGAAATACAGACTTAAAAAAAGGCATTTAGAATTAAAAAACATTTCATTCTCAAGCAAAGTACTTGGCACCACCAAATGCACTCTAAAAAGGTTTATAACATATCATCTAGTGCATAGGCACAGGTCATGAGGAACTCTGAGAAACCAGCAGAATACTCAGAGCTTGGCTGTCCTCATGGAACAGTGACATCCTCCAGGGCTCCTGCATTCATCACCCAGCCCTGGTGAGCTGCCTGCACACCAGGATAATCCATGCCAGCCATCCAAAGCTGAATAGCATTGGAACCATAGAATAATTAAAACTGGAAAATTCCTTTAAGATCATTGAGTCCAACTGCAGCTTAGCACTACTACTATGTTCACCATTAAATCATGTCCTCAAGTAAGAATCTGGTTTTTTTTCAACATTTCCAGGGTTGATGACTTCACCTGGGAAGCCTATTTGAATGCTTTGCAACCCTGCGTGTCAAAAAGAAATTCATATAGCCAGTCTAATACTCCCTTAGTGCAACTGGAGACCATTTCCTCTCATCCTGTTACTTGTTACCTGGGAGAAGAAATCAACACCCACCACACTACAGCATTCTTTCAGGGAGTTGTAGATAGCAAGAAGGTTTCCTTTTCTCCAGACTGAGCCTCCCCAGGTCCCTCTGCTCCTTCTCATAGGACTTGTGCTCCAGACCTTCCACCTGCTTCATTGCCCTTCTCTGGACTTGCTCCAGCACCTCAATATCTTTCTCGTAGTGAGGGACACAAAAATTAGACATCCTGGTTCTCCCTCATGCTCTGCAGGCCCCCACCCCATGGCCACGTCTCAACACTAGTGGCTCCCAGTGACTCATTTTCTATGAAAGGAAATCGCTACTTTGAGCCTTAGGAAACAGTGGCCAACTTGCCACGTTAAAGAGCTTGGCGTCACCAGCTCTGCCTTCTTCTTCATGTTAATTCAGAACGTGGTCCCCAGACTGCCCAAATAGCCTGCAGAATTGCTAGGCAACCCTTTGTGCACATTTTGCCAGCATATATATTTGTGCTCTTTCTTTTTAATTTTATTTTCTTTTCGCTGGGACAGGGCTGTTCCCTTCTGCCCATGTTTCTCTCTGCACCACTTCAAATGAGATTAAGTTTAGGCAAAGATGGGAGTCCGTGCTTGTGGCAGGACCATTGTGCATTAACTGAGTTTATTTTGGTAGTGCTGTGTTCTGTCTCTAGTCACTGTCTTTTTACACATAATCAAAACATGAAGATTTATTATAGGGAGCACTAAAAACACGGCTTGAAAAGAGCAAAAATAAAACCACAAACTTGCTTTACAGCTGTGGCCTTAGGAATGCAACTGGATTCAGTCTGCAAAGGGGAGTGGCAATGTTGTCAGGTTTCAAATATGACCTATCCGCTCAGGCTTTCAGAAGGAAACTTTCTGGCTCCCAACAGAGCCCTTAGAAAAAGGATACTCAGAGGACGTTTCACTGCAATGTGATACACAGGCCACCGTATCTATAAGTTGGTCCCTAGCAGTAGGTCAGCAGTAGTCATCTCTGCTGCCAGATATCTCATTTTAAGATTCAAGGTTCCATGTGTATTTCTTGAAAATCCAGCATCTAGAATCAAGAAACTTCAGAAGGAAAAAACCAAACAAAATAAAAAACCAAAAAACCCTAAGGCAACATTCTTGTATCCTAATTTTAAATATATTATAACTCTGATTGGGGGAAAAAACTGCACCTTACAAAAAGGATGGCGTCCAGCCAGAACACACATGAAAAAACAACCAGAAAAAAATGCTGTGTGAATTATTCTTGTGAGCTAACAAATGAATGCCTTCAAAGCCTGTTTCATGATATTTTGAGCGACTGAAACTGGGCAGCATGACTGAGGCCCATCATCCCTACACCTGGTATCACAGACAATAAATCAGCCTTACTATCTCCAAGAATAGAGGCTGTTATTTTCTTTGGTGGATAGCTAGAGATCTGATATTCAAATGTCTGAAGAATGATTTTCAAAACCAACTCAAAGACAACTACCTATCCGTCAACCACACAACCTGTACTAAAGGATTCTGGAATTAGAAAGGGGCAGGTTTTCTCACTGACTGCAATTTAGAGATTTGTGGATCTTGAATAAGAGAGAACAAGTTATTCTGAAACTTTTACATTTATAAATGGCAGCAGAGTACAACTTCCAAAATTTAGTTTATTTTCTCTGTATATTGTAGTTATCCCCTCACTCACTATATGTCTGTAAAGCAAGTGTAATGGAAGAAGCTGTGTGTAAACCAGGGATAAAAGAGTCTTGGTCAGCATTACATAATAAGTCAGGCTTTATATCTTTTTTTTTTTTTTTGTCCTGTGTTCTGCAGCTGTGTCAAACCATTACACTCTAGAAAAAATTTCCATTAAGATAGAAGCTGAAACCAAAGGGAAGCAAAATAAGGTTTGAGAGGTATTTGGAATTTTTATTCACAGATGTGATAGCCTTATGTTGCAATGCATTTGTTCCCTTTGATAGAACATATGTGCTCGAAGAGACAGTTTTCAGATACATACAGCATAAATTTCCATTTTTAATAACTATTTCATAACTTTCAGAAAATGTTGGTCTGGCTTTTTATGGATGCTTCCCAAAGAAGATAATAAAATGTTCATCAATTTGGCATGGAGAATTCCAAGTGTCCAGACATTCTGCTCTACATATGTAATACCAACAGCATCTTCCCTATCTTTAAACTCTGGAGGGAGACATATGCTCCACAAAACACAGGAGAAAATCCTGACTGTTTTGGATTATAAATTTCAGTCCTAATTTGCTCCTTCGTTTTGTCATGGCAAGCAAACTCATTATGTAAGCTGGCCTTTCACATCTCGACAGCACAGCTGACTTCCTTCAGAGTTTTTTAAACTCACACAAAAGTGTTTACCCCAGGTTGTCAGGCTCAGATGCATCCTTAAACTGGAAGGGAAGCAGACCCTGTTTCCTGTAGGCACATGTGCACAGAGAGATGGCTGAAGGCTCTACAGTGTGAGGGAAGGTGCTTCCACCACTTTCCTCAGTGGCCTTCCCACAGTATGGTTGGGCTGTTCAGCCTAAAAGCATGCAAAAAACCTAATCTATTGCAATTTCTCTCTCTCCCCCTCACCAGACATTGCAGTAATGGTCCTGGTGCAGTCCCATACTTTTGAAAGCCTACAGCTGACATAGGCTATATAAGAAATTCCAAGATTCTCTTTCTGCCTGTGGAAAGGTCCCAAAACAACTTGCTGAAGTTGTTATAATATGGAGGCATGGGGTTTGCACACACTGATAACATATTAATGCCTACTTTTTATGTAAGGAGCCAATATTCATGGAAGACCAATATATCTCCATGTAAATGTATATCCCCTTTTTCACAGAGAATGAAAGGGGATGTAAGCAATGTCTTGGGAATCCAGCTTAGAAGACGCCTAGCAAAGCTATCACCAGTTTTTTGCTCCCCTTAAGACTGATGAGTTGCCCTAATTATAAGACTAAAAATGTGAACTGCCTTCTCAGATTGGGGTCTTTTGTGTATGAATAATAAAGAAGGCAGCATTGCTGTAAAAAACAAGCTAATACTTCTAATTAATTTTCTTGAACTTCATCATTGCTGAGATGAAGAACCTGTCAGTATTAACATAAGGCAAGTCTGAAGACAGTCTAGTCTACCAGACCTCCTCAAAGCAGACTCAGCTACAGTAGGTTGCTCAGGACCATGTATAGTCAGATTTTGAAAAGTTTCAAGGATGAAGATGCTATCATCTCAGGGACATGGAAAAATAAAAAAGCATTTTCTAGCTTTTCCTAACATTTAACAAATTTTTTTTTGTGTTTCAATTTGTGCCTATTACATCTTATCCCATCACTAGGCACCACTGAAAAGATCCTGGCTCTGGTTTCTTTACTTTCTCCCATCTGGTATTAACACACATAGTCAAGATCCTCCCCAAGCCTTCTGTAGCATGAACAGTCCTATCTCTCTCAACTTCTCTTCATATGAGAGATGTTTCTGTACCCCCAGTCATCTTTGTGGCTCTTCTTTGGCCTTGCTCCTGTGTATCCCTGTATTTCTCATACAAAGGTAGGCCAAAATTAGTGCACTAGCATAAAAAGATTCTGAGTGATGCCTTATTGCCCCTAAAGGCAAGCTTTCAAGCTTATGGAATACACATGCATTAAAAATTGTTTAAAGAGAATAAATAGAACAGAAGAGGTATTTGGAGAAGCAGAAATTCCCTGGCACTTGCTAAAGTGTCTCCTTGTTCTTTCAATCCACTCTTGAAACCATGACTAATTTTCACCAGTTTTACTGTCTTAAATAACTTGTTTCTCTTTAATTCATTTTGCTCTTCTGTGTGTTGCCCTGAAAATTATTACTGCTACAGAAGATTGTGGGGTTTTAATTTAAATGTATACTTCCACCACCACATATTGGCATAGCATTTTCCCTCAGCTGCTGCAGAACCATTCAGGCATTATAAAACCAAGTTCAAAAGAAATAATGAACTATTACTGAATAAATCTCTGCTATTTTGGCAGTATTGTTTGAATACACTTAAATGTTAATTTTCTTGAGTATTTTTAATTTGTTTCATTGGATGTTGTTTGAACTGCAAGCATTTCTGACAAAAATGAGGAGATGAGTCTGTGGAGTTGACATGCTTTAGCTTCCTCTATTGCTGTGCTTTAACCCAGCAGGCAGCTAAACACTACACAGCCATTATCCCATGACAGGGTGGGGAAAAGAATCACAAAAAAGGTAAAACTCATAGGCTGAGGTAAAGACATTCCAATAGTAAATAAAAGGCAGGGAAATTAAGAATAAATAAAAGTCCTAAATAAGATAATGGTAAAGGAATAACAAAGCAAATGATGCATAACTCAGAGAGCCCCTGAGCAGTAGGCACCTAACCCCAGACAACTCTCTCCACTTTTTTTATTTACTGTGACATCATAAGGTATGAAACAACCCTCTGGGTCAGATGTCCTTGCTATGCCCCCTCCAAGCTTATTGTGCACCCCAGCCTCCTCTCTGGGCAGGCAGTAGGAGAACTGGAAAAGCCTCATTTAGTATAAGCATTTCTCAGTGACTACTAAAACATAAACGTTACCAAGATTCTCATCCTAAATCCAAAACACAGCACTAGTGGGAAGGAAATATCTGTCTTAATAAAATGAAGACATCTATTCAATGAAAAACTATAAACTCCACTCTAGCCTCAAAAAATTCTGTGCATAAGTACCCTATTTTATGAAATCTTGACCACAATTTTAATTAAAAAAAACCCAAATTTATGTAACTTTTCTGCCATAAAAGAAAAAAAGGCCCAGAGAAAAAGTGTGCTTTCCTTAATTCCCTGAATATTTCTTTTCAATCTAGCTTGAATATTTTTGCAAAACATTTGCAGATAATTTTCAAGTAAAATAATAAGAGATTTGACTTCTAAACTTTAAGGTTCATGCAAGGAAAAGAAGGATTTCATGCAGACTGTGTTTGAAGTATTCTGCTTTCAGGACAGTTTTATTTCAGTATCTTTGAAGGGTTACATGGCAGTTGTAGATTCCTCAAAATGCCAATTTTGTTTTTATCCCTTTTATCCATACTACCACAGAGCAGTTAAAGGATGTAATCCACAATATTAACAAGTTCATTAGACAAACAAAATAAAATTCATTGTCGATTCTCTCCTAAGAAGAGCCAGTGTTCTATGAAATAGGGATCAAACACCTTGTCATATGATTCTCAGAAATAACAAATGAATTCAGAGTTGGACTGTTTGGTAATCTCTCTGCCTTGCTGAGCTCACAATACACGTCTCAAACTGATCACATGTCAGGTCATATAGCCAGTAACAAAACTGAATTGATGGAAATTATTCTGTTCTGGTAACTGGTACTTAGAAGTCTCTGAGAATAATCATTGTGGGAGACTTTGCTGGAAAAAAAATGATAGTTAATGTGATCTTTTGATAAACAAATATGAATTACAAAAAGGCATAGAAGAAAACAATAGAACTCCATCCTTGATTATGGTGGAGAACCTATTGCACATATACATTTGGTGCTTATACTTTGGAAGGATGTTAAAAAACCACAGACAGTTCAGAGCCACACGAATGGACAAAAAAATGGAAAATATGCCTGGAAGTGAGAAGCTCCTGGTGCTCAATCTAATAGCTTAATGAAGAAAAGGTTAAAGGATAATTTATTAGTCTATAAGTGTCTATTATCAAAGGGAATGAAAATTGATAATTGATGACTCTTCAATCTAGCTGACAAAGGCTTAACAAGACTCAATAGCTTGAAGTTCAAATTAGATAAATTAAGGTCCAGAATATGGAGCACTTCCTTTTTCTTCTTTTTTTTTCTTTACAGGGAAGACAACCAATTAAAGGTTGCAATTGATGCTCCATCACTGAAAACTTATAAATCAAAGTTGTGTCAACAAAGTCATAAAAGGTGTCTGAAAGTATGTCACAAGTGTTGGACTTCAAGGAAGCTTTAGGGAATGGTTTGAGTGATGTTACACAGGCCATTAGCTTGCAAAGGTCCCATCTATTTGTAAAATCCTGGTAATTGTTCTACCTCATCAGAGCTACATAGATGACTTTTTTTTTTTCCTATCTGAACATATAATCCTGTATCATTGTGCAATAAATGTTTCAAGACCTCTTTCACCATCATCCAAAAAACAGTGGAGGAAAAAGTGGCAAGGAACTGTATTTCCAAAAATCACAACTTGAAAATGAAAGAGTGTGATACAAATCCCTGCACTGTTTAAATATTTTTATTAAATGGTTTTTAAATATTTTTATTAAATAGTTACAAAGTAGAATAAATTAGAAGGCAAAATTCAGGCTTTTCTTGGAATAAGTAGCTGGTATAACCCTTCTGATACTAGAGTACAGTCTTTGCCTTGGATTAAGAATTAAATAGTCATTACATTTCCCTACAGGCTACCTTTCCAAGGATAACACATTCTCTGTGCACTGCAGTCTTTGACAATAGGATTAACTATTACTGGCAGACAATACCACTTAAAACGTTAGCTGCGTCAACCTCTATGATGACTGAAAGAGCTATTAGTCTGCAGTGCCTCTTTTAACAGGAGGCCAAAAAAAATCCTTTATGACCCTTGATAGGGAAAAAAAAAATACCTAGAAGGCAATATACCTCATCTAGACAGAAAATGTACATGAAAAATGGTTACAACAAGATTATTTACATTCTTTAGTCATTAGGGATAAAGTGGATGCTTACTGACCCATCTTTCTAAACAACAGATTGAAAATCCTCTGTGATAAAATCGCTCTGCATTGTGATTTCCAGTTCTGTCAGATACTTCAGAAAAATGGTGTTCACTTAGCATATCTATCTACTCAGTAACTGGTTTGTGGTCTTTGCAATTTAGATACTCAGCCTCTCTTTCAACTCCATACGTCTATTACATTTGCTACAAATTGTATTAAGTGAGCATGTTCTCCTGGAGAGCGGAACTGCAGCCTGGAGGGCTGGGAAGCCCAGGCAGATTGTGTTTCTCCACCCAAATGGTTCAAAAGAAGGCTGGCCTAGCTGACCATGGAACTGCTCAGCCTGGGGGTTGCTGCTGTGGCAGAGGCTCTGAGAGGCTGTGAAATGCACAGTTTATACTTGTCTTAGGTTCACAGAGTGATATTCTGCCACAGCATGTCAGGAAAGGAGGTTCAATTTTTAGGAGAGCATGTTACAGCAGAAAAGAATATAAAATGCCTTTATTTTGATGCATAAGGATAAGAACTGCAAAGATTTATGTACTCGCACAGAGAGAACCTATGAACTAAACTAACACTAGACTGAGCCAATCTTACACTGTTTACCCTGAATGCCACAGAAAACTCATCTCTGTAATGTGCCATATTCCAATAGGGCTTCTGGCTAAAACATTTGTGCCCTGCTTTTTCCCTTTACCAGCATAAACATGATGCTTGTTTCTCAGAGTAAACACCTTCAAAAGACAGAGCCATAAATCAAATCTGTACAATTCCTCTGACCAATGCTTATTTTATTATGTCATCCTACCCAGAAACAACATAATTGTAGATAATGTGAAGCAGATCAACTTCTGTAATCTTCTATAAGGATTGAAAAAAAAAAAAAAAAAAAAGAGAAGAAGAAAAGAAAAGGAAGAGGTTACTGTCCTCTGAATCTATCCTGAAGAATTTAGCAATCTGTGACACAGAAGAACAAAATCAGTCTATATGCTACCAACATTTATGCAGAGGTCACTTAGGATACGAGATGGTTAAAGCACATGTGCTACCTGATCAACTGTATCGGCTGATCAACCTACGGGAATGAATATGTGAAAAATATCAGTGCAAAGGAGGGAGGAAGAACAGGGTCATTAGTGCAAGATACAATGAGCAGGACAGAGCTGCTGATGGGAACACTCTGGGGATGTACTATGAAGATCTCTGGACTGAGCAAAGTGTCGTGGTCAGAGAAAGATAATAAAAAGACTGGAACATACACCATCTGGTACAACAGAAGGGAGGATGGAAAACATCAACAGGGAGTTATATTTGCTAGGGAAAGCCAGACGGTGAAAGCATTGATTAAGATTATTTTGTCGATTAGATGGTACACTTTGATTTATGTGCTGGAGAAAGAGGAGCATTTACTATGCAAAGGTTGTGTGTGCCACCCAGGCAGCTGAAGTAGGATCGGACCCAGGGATGTGGGAAGCTTTAGCAAGTCCCTGGGGAAGGATCACGTGGAAACAGGGCTCACTTGTGGATTTGGAAGGTCACACATTCCAGTGTGAAAAAAAGGAGATGTTAAGATTTTTGACAGTGATGTGATTCACCTTGTACCAAAGTAGGCAAGTGGCATATAGAGGGAGACCAAGGCACTGGGGAAAAGAGCTGCAACAAGAGAAAATAATTTGGAAAATAACTGGTTGAGAAAAATATGCATATATTGATATGACCATATATATTCATACCCATCCAGGAACAAATCAACAAGTGATGTAAAGCTTTTAAGCTCCAATGAAACCAAATTATACAATTTTGTTTGCTCAGAGAGCTGGGCTGTTCCTGCGACAGAAAGATTAGGCTCAGATTAAAGTAATTCCAAGCTTCTAAAGTCCTCAACAACAAAGCACACCAGGGGCAGTGCAAAGGGTATGCAATAAAATAGCATATCAGATAAATTTAGTACCTATCTCACTGAAAGGTGGCACCCTTTGTGGATAGGAAAGAAACAACCAAAGATTTAAGGGAGAGGCTTGCACAGCACAGTGTTATTGGTATCAGTCAATCAGTGGGTAAGATGGGGACAATATGACATCAGCAGCAATGCACAGTGAATCAGCAGAGGGAAAAGAGCAGTAGGTGGGCAGCACCAGAGAAAAACAGGCAGGTTGCCACAGATAAGTCCCTGAAAATATTTATATGACACTGACTCTAGAGGGATGAGCAGTACAGCAGGTTTTGCAAAACCCCAGTGGCACAGCACTGCTCATTTCCCTCATGCTGAAACCACAGAAAAAAAGTCTGAATGCTGGGAAGCCCTGGAGAAAAAGCAAACAAGCATTTAATTGTTGTTTAGGTAAAAAGGAAAAAAAAGAGGACCACAACAACACTTTTGATGCTAAGCTCAGAGGATTTTCTCCCCCCTCAGGACATAGGATGTATTTTATACCACATCAGAAACACTGTGTAAGGAAAATCCCGTTTTCCTGCAGGTGAAGTGTCACAAAGTGAAAAATAGCAAATTCCCACAGATTTATCCATGAGCAAACACACACACATGCTTTCACAGCTCACAAATCTCATCAGCAAGTGTTGACCAACCTCCAGTTACTCTAGATAAGCTGCATACAGGTTAAGTTAGACACAGGTAGGTTAAACAGAGTGCAAGAGGGAGGCAGATCCTGTAAGACAGCAACATGGACAGGTATAAATTCACTTCCTGTTCCCTTTGAACTATCTGAATGGGAACAGCCCTAAATATTACAAGTATTACATTTCACTATTCAATAAAGTTGCGCTGAATAGAATTATCACCTTGAAATTACAGGGTAAAACTCCCTATACAAAAACAGATTAAAGACAAATTAGACCGTGGGCCAGGTCACTATGATTGTTAATTAGTGATAATGGAAATACAATTAGCATAATGAGTTCCAATTACTGTATATGGAGAAATATGAGCATACTGCTTTCATAAATCTTGGTTCCAGGAAAAATAAAATGCATCTGGTTTAACAAAGCATGCCCTTTTTCTTTGCAAAAAGCTTCCTGGTAAATATCTTTTTATGAAGCTAAACCTTTCTTTCGATGGGCTGTGATTTGAAAAAAAAAAAAAAAAAAAAAGAAAAGAAAGAGACAGAATGGATTTATCCTGTCTGATAGCTGAACATTTTTGTATTAGCTTGGCTTCTGTTTTAAGCTTCCTAGAGAATCTTACCATCTGTTTCTTCAGTCCTGGGTTAAACAAAAAAAAGACAAAAATCACAGACCATTACATCAAATGCACTTATTGTCTTTGAAATATCTAGAGTTTTCCCCCCTTCCCTTTTTCTCCTTCTGATAAGCTGTGAAATTGTAAGGCAAATTATATTCTGGTATTTACTCAATTAGGAATGGCTTTTCAAAACCTCATTTAAAAAAACAGTTGATGAAAGACAACAGCTTTACAAAAAACAACTACAGCATGTCTGAGGGTTACTTTCAGAAGAATTGCTTTATTTATTTCCATAGCAGTTTGACACCTTTGCAAGAGTAGGCAGAATCAGGCTGGATGTAGTGTATCACTCACGGGTAAGTTAAAAAACTAGGGATTTAAATTATGAATTTACAGATGCTGTGGACTGAAGTGCTAATGGAAATAAAGGCTTAATGAAGCCCTACAGACGTGCAAGCTTGACTCCATGCCTCTATTTAACAAGCTGGTGTTAACTATACTGTTGGATAGCCAATTATAAAGCTACTCACTGTTTCCATGTGTTAAAGTGGATTCTGGGCAAGAATTCAAGAACAGGAACATTCCAGCTGCATACAAGGATTAGATGTTAGCAATGCTACACCTTCTCCCTTTGAAAAGATTCTCCAGCCTTCTTCTTACAGGGTATCCAGGCAAAAAGCTAAGACCCAAAAGTTATGGACAGACAAAGTTGATGGAATATAAGTTGTCCAGATGGTCACTCTGAACCTCTGAGATATTGGGGAGCATTCATCAAGAAAACTATAAAAACATATAAATGGGAAAGGCTAGTGGAAGGAGAAAGGGAACTGCTTAAAGACAGCATCCTTGATATCTGTTAAGCTGAAGACAGAGTAGTCTGCTTGCATTTCCATTATGTCAACAACGTGGTAATTACCTGTAGGTGTAGATGGACTCTCTTCTCTCATATCAGCCATGACACTTTGCAGCTAAATGAGAGAACCAACCCAAAACGTACCCATATTGACAGCCTCATGTGAAAGCACACCAGTATCACATAACTTCAGTATTGTCTCTGTCCCCTAATGGTTAATGAGCCATGTATTTTGGCACAACACACAAGGCAGAAGAGAGAGTAGGTAAGAACCTGCCCTGGACACCTGCCAAAATTGCCTCAGCTCTGCAAAGCATGAAGCCTCATCCTGGTGATGAGAGCCCTACCTGATGAGAATCTATTTGCTTCACAGATTGAGTATGCTTTGCACAGATAGCTCTAAGTAAGATCTGACTTTTTGATTTTAGCCCTCTAAAAATAAACATCAAACTTCAGAATGCTATGCATCCTGAGCTTCCCAAGGATACTGATGGCTCATATGAATGAATGAATGTTGTCACCATAGCATTTCAACACTTCCAGGATGCTGGTTTAAAGACCCAGAAAAGTACAAGCAGCAAGTGAGTAAGAAGAACAGGTTTGCTGCTTAGGGAAGTGGCCTGTGGAAGAAATAATGAGTGAACACATCACTGAAGATTGTATCTTGGCACAAATGCACAAGAAGGCTGAATTCAATGTGTATAGGCAATCATGAATATCACATTACCTCACTTCAGAACCTTAGCAAAGGCCTTTATGGGTTGTTGTGTGCTTAGTTATTTTCATCTGTGAAATGAAGATATCAAACAAGATCCTTCTGATAGACACTGTATCTAGGCACAATAAAAGGCATTCTCAGTGATAACAAAGCTTACAAGACAAGTGGATGAGTCACACCAACAGAGAAAGTAAGAGAGAACAGAGTTGCAAGACACAAAAAATACTTTTCCTGTAAACTTACACAGCTCCCAGCACATTACCTTACCACAGGCTTTTCTCACTGACATGCAGTACAACTAAGTCAATGAAAAGGCTTTATTTGGAGCATATAAATGCTACCTTGCTGATTAGAGAATACAGTATTCTGCATCTTTTCCTGATAATGATAACCCCTTGGAAGAAGGGAAAGGTTTAGAGGGACATCTGACCCAGTGCCAGCTGGAGCTGTCAGGCAGACACCAGCAGAGCCCGCTCACGCCCGTGTAAACCAAATGCATCTCCACGTTATTTTGAATTTACAGCATCATCCCTCAGAGTGCAGGCAAGTGTTTCCACAAATGAATGATCTCAATCAGAAAACCAGTCCTGTGGCAAGGGATACATATGGCCATCACTCCCAAGAACAGCTGTCAAGCACTAGCCCTGCCCACTTCCCACTGTGTAACGTCCGTGCTTGCTCAGTCAAGCGAATGACCTTATAAACCCGCACAGGTTCAATCTGAACTGTAAATTATTAGCAATAACTTGTTTTCCTTAAGACTTCACAGTCTAACAGGGAGAAATTATACACTTGGACGGCAAGTGAGTCTAAACAGCTTTTGTTGCAGTTCTTTTGAGTATAAAATCTCTCTACATGGAAATAAAAAGCTCATTGGAAAGATGAGTAGTAGACCCCCACTCCCTCTATCCAAAGCATGCTGTTCAATTTAGCCTGTGCTTCACTGAATAAATAGCACTCCCAGCCATGATGGTCTCCCTCCAATATGCTTAAGTATTGATAGATTGTTCTATACTAAGTCTGTCTGGAACTTGTGACATTTGCCCAGTGAATTGGTAAATGAACTTGGAATATTTGATCCATGCAGATGAGATTACACCTTATTTAGCCTGAATGTACCCAAAAAACCTGACACATAAGTCTAACCTTTTCACCCAGCTCTTCTGGATATTTAGCTATGAGGGAAGTGGCACTCTTTGATGATTATACTGAATCTCAAATATCTTCTGCATATACATGTGTAACTATGTACTATGTGGGAATCTGTGATATAGGCAAGTTGGCAACTGAAGAACCTTCCCCCAGACTGCTTTCTGATTTATGTAGACCTGTCACAGAGTGACTGATACAATTGAAATAAATCTGTTGAGGACTTAAAAGACATGAAACTTGACAGACATTCAAAGTAAGTCAGATACAGCTATTTCATGTTTTATCTTTTCCTGTGCTATGTCTCTAAAATGAGATTAGCTGACATGGTCAAGGGGCATAGTGGGGGATAAGTGGGCATAGGATTTTGACACCATCTCCTAAGAGGGGTCCCTTACCCCCCACCTCTGATTCTCTTCTCCAACAATACATTTTTCACTAGGATCGCTATGCTTTGATCTTGGCTGACATTTTCAACTTGGTAACATTCTCCAAGACAATCTCAAGGCTTTAAAATTACATTACTCAATACAAGAAATACCTCTTAGCAATTGTTCTGCTTTGAGATATATTTTTGCATCACAGCAGAGCAATTGTGATGTTGTTTATCAAGCCTAAATGTAAGCCTAAACATTGATATCCGGAAAAATATGCTGGAAAATACTAAAGTATACTCATAAAACATTTGTGGGATCTCCTACACTGAGGGAGACTATGCAGTTAGTATCAGGGAAACAGCTGCAGAAAACTTCTTCATGAATTTCACAATTTTCCAATAATCCTATTTTTTTTCTCTCTCCCAGTTATACAAGCATCATAGTCCCAAACCTACCCTACCCCAAGCCAAAAAAATGAGAAAAAACATGTTCCATGACTCAGAGTACTAAAAGACAAATTTTGTTATTTACCATTGAGAAGTTTGTGGCACCGAGGTTTCTTCCTATTAAAAATTATAGTTAAGGGCTCTGAATTAGAAATCCCTCTTTCTCGCTGAACTATTCTGCAAGAAAAATTTACATCTCTTTGTCTTTTGAGCTGGCAATACTGAACCCTCTCAGGCTATGCCATGCACAAGGGCTTGGGGAGGAGAGAGAGGCAGCCAGAAGAGCAGTGTGACAACAGGCTACAGCTGCACAATACAGCTAGTGAGTGTCAACACCTCTATCACATCATTAACTTGGCTATAGCAATCATCAGCAATATCTTTCATTTGTAATAATCCATCTGGGCTATAAATGATCCATAATGTGGTTGAATTAGCACTACATTGAGCAACCAACTTCCTGGGCTTAGCATGTTATATTTCAGTGGTAGTACAGTCCTCTGACTTTATAGAGATTCTATATTCATCAGACCTTCTTGGTACCAGGAATGATCAAAGTGCTATGGATATTAGCTACCATTCCCAGTAAGTCTGTTGGTGTATAAAACATCACATTCAAGTGGACTAACACATCCTGTAGGTAACAGAATATGTCAAAGGAGAAGGTATTATCCTATTTTACTAGTTTAGTTTACTTTGTCCCTGTTCCCCACGAATCAGAAATCCACTAAATGAAAGAATATTTCCCAAAATAAAACAGGGAGTACGATAAATTGATCTTCCTATTCTTTGAAATATGATATAATAGAAAAACCTCAGGCTCATCACATAGATTTGTTCAGCACTTTTTTTGAGGCCAGTGTAGTGTTATATTGATGCAGCATTGATGTGTATGTCTCTGTGTCCACTTGATACATCCTACCATGAAGTTTTCTTGTTGATTGTCTGCCAATAAAAAGAATATGTGAGAAAATAATCTTGAGATTTAGTGGCCTTGAGTGTAGCCCCACAAAAATGACCACAGGTATGAAAAGGAAGCTGGCATGAATAAATTCACAAATGCAAAGTAATCTTTTATGAAGTCTCGGCTACAAACCCAAGATTCCCTTTCTCCTATTTCTCTGTCCTTTTTCCAAGCTTTATTCTCCCTTTTCCTTTCCTAGAAGGGGGAAGACATTGAAGGAAAAAACATCTGCAGCAGCAAGAGTAACAACTTATCTACATTCCAACCAGAGTCAGCTTCCCTTGCAGTGAGGGCATCACTGCTTTCCATAGAAATGTGTAATTCTCTCTTCCAGGCATCAGAATCTTACCCCAGAACTCCTGGATTTGGCTGCTTGCTTTTTTTTTTTTTTTTTTTTTTTTTTTTTAATAATAGACCATATTTTTTATATCACATATACTGTTTATGTCTGTGGAGCAGTCTCTTTATGTTTTGTTATTCTGATGCTGTGGATGTACATCAAACAACATAATGAAAGAAGCCATCCATGAGGTGCACTGCACCATAGATAGATTATGTAAATATTTTTAACGATCTATCAAGCAAATAACCAATTTAAGAGAAATATAATTATCTTTAAATCCTATGTACTGTAAATGTTTGCTTTTAATCCTTTATGTAACCTTATTAAAAATTTAAAGATGGATACATTTTCCCTCTGAATCTGACAAACATCTGGTTTACAATAGAGTCATGTGATGAAATTCCATCCAGAATCACATTTGCTATTCAGTATGTTTTCTTCTACTATCATTCATAACACAGAACTTCTGTGTTTTGTCTGTGATATAAGACAGTACAAGGATATGTTTTTATTAGGAATAATGCACAGTCGTTTCCCTTATAAAATTTAGGCCTGCCATCTATGCATAGGTATAGTCAAATATATTGATGGCCTCCCTTGTGGGTCCTGCTGACACTTGGGTTTAATTGTAGTGAACTTTGAATTCCTATCTTAAGGTCAGTTATTAACTATTGATGAATTCTCCTTTTCTCCATTTAATGCTAAAGTATTCATACTAACTAAGATAGATGGGAATGCAGAAGAAATTTTTCAGCGCCATGGCTGAGCAAGATACCTTTACATTCTTCCTCTATGGCAAATGGAAAGCCCTTTTCTAAAAGTGGCGATCACTCATGCTCAGCTTAAAAAGAAAAACACAGCACAACAGTGCGCTGCTGACCCCTCACCACTTTTTGTTCTGCCACTACTATCTCCCTAGAAAAAAAAGGTCCTATATACTGCTATTAGGAGAAAAGAAAATAAAATTTCCTCGGGCACAACCTTGGATACCAACCTTGAAACCAAATGGGGTCAGAATGCAAAGGAGCAACCACAGCACCACACACCACCCAGCTGGGCTGACAAACAACTCTGCTCCTTTGGGCTTCCCAGAAGGGAAAAGTGTGCCCCTCAGAGATTTATAAACACATACATAATAAATGGGAGGCTGAAGTTTAAACTGTTATGAAGCATTCTCTACTCCGCTTCCGAAGTCCTCTGTGATTTAAAGAGCTGACATTTACTGTGTGCAGGCCTATTATTCAGAATGACTGTTTGTGTATAGACAATATTTTAAACTGGCTTGCTATAGATGAAAAATTCTTATTAAGTCAGAAAAACAGTTTAAGTAGGTAACACTCTCCCAGTTCAGACTGCTATAATTCTTGCTGACCCACTGCAGGGAAGGCACGGGGGCAGGTGAGCCTGTCACACCATCTGCCACATTAGTGTGGGGAGAGGGAGGTCCCAGCCCCAGGGGTGCTCTGCCACCACACGCGTGGCACCAGCCGGGGCTGCCGTCACCTGCCTCTCCTGTCAAGCTAATGACACAGAGTGGTTTGGTGCCACTGTCACACATTTAAACCTTCCTCTAGCACAAGCTTTGACAAGTGCTGGAGCCATGGAATGTCTGCCTCCCCTGGACCCAGTGACACAACTCACACTGATGTCCTCCACAGTCCTTAAAAGTGTTCCGAATACCAATACTTGGCACTAGCCAGGCATTCAAAGTCCTGAGACACCACCCTGGCCACACCCTTTTCTCTCACCACGTTGGAAGGTTTTCCACACTCAGCCTTCTCCAGCCTTCGTTATGTCACAGTCCAGATGACAATCAAGCAGAATATATTTCCGAGGTATCTTCCCTGCACTGAGCCTATTGCTGCCAGGAGTAGAAATCTCTCAGGAACCTTTAGGTATTCCTGTAGCAAAACAAAATCACAACCAGAACTAAAGCATGCACACAAGAGCTTGATTCTACATTATAATAATTCAAAATACTCCTAGCAGACTCGATACCTTGTCTTTGTACAACATACCAGTGGAACTCAATGCACTTTTCAAAGCACATTCATGAAGTTGAACTTTTCTTCAGTCAGCTCACCATCCAAATCTGAAAGCGGAATATTCTATTTTCCATAAACATTTTGCACATATATTTAGAGCAGAGAAATTCACTCATAACCAAGAAACAACAAAAACAGTGATATCTCTGTGTGTCACTACTGACAAGACTGTCTATGTCTCTCCAGCAGGCAGGTTACTTTGCACAAAAGACCCCATAGTATATTAGTTTATTGTCTTTATATTTGATAATAATGTACAATTTAGAGAGTATTTAATATGCAATACATGGATCTGGCTAAATATAACTGGACTCAGATTTTTCAGGTGGTATATATTGATCCAATACAGAAAATCAGCCGACTCTAAGTTGTGCACTAAAACATACACTTTAATCTTGATACTTTCCATAAGTATAGATAAAACAGAGTGCAAAAACAGGGGACTTTGACTTGAAAACTTTTTCTTCTGCCTTCTACAAGGAGATTTTTAGAGGCAGAAAGTGCTACCATTATCCACTGATATCAACTGAAAGAGAAAGATATCAGTCGTCTGAAAAATCAATGCATGAGGGTGCAAAATGGACATAGTGAGCATGGACCCAAACACTGGATGTAGAAAAACTCATCTCTGAACCAGCATTTGGCAGCAAGGGTGATACAAGGGACCTCTGTCTTTACAAACAATACCTTCACCACTTTTGCTGTTTGACCATCACTCTCATGCCTTGCATGTTTTTGACCCAACTTATCCACCATTCTCTGGGCCAAATCCCTGGCAAGGATTGGGTATTTTTATGGATCAAGGACCATTCTCAACAGGCAGCCTCTGTGCAACCATCTTATTTTTGAAGGTAGAAGTGTAATAATATGCAAATAAGTAGCATTGTGCCTAAGAGCCTACCTGCCACAGAATGGTCCCTGACATGGTTAATTTCCTAATATAAAGATATACATAGATGTATTTTGCTGAAGATGTTGATATGCCTTGGACAGAGCAGGAAAAACTATAGGAAAAGCAACATTATAACAAATTGCAACCTGTTTAATCCTCATTTCTTTAATTTCTTGTTCTGCAGAACAAAAAGCCTAGTTAAAACCCTAAGCTACCATAGAAAAATTATTAACAATTAAAGCTGGGAAAAATGACAGCCAAACTTCAACTCCTAATATCTGTGAAAGGGTTGAAATAACTAATCAGGAGTAGCTGATCAAGAAGCAATTTAATCATATCCAAGGCCTTAAAAAAAATCAGCATAGGCAAAAAGTAAAGAAAAGCAGGTAAATATTACATTATTTATCCTTTTATATAAGACTTTCCAATTGGAAATGGAAAAATATTTGCTTTCTCCCGTTTATAAATGGTAATTTTAAATACTCTGTATTATATTAGTACTTCAAAACAGATTTAGGTTGTTTTAGTAGATTCTACTGAGTACATAATTTATGAGATCTTTTGGCTTCTTTAGTTTTGTTAAAAGTGTGGAATATAATACTATTTGTGCATCACGAAATAGTGGATTACCCAGTGTTGGCAGCAATTCCTGTAAAGCACATAGCTCTCAATCTGTTTCAGGCATTTTTCCTATTTGCAAAATCTGCATCTGACCCTTTTTTTTTTCCCTAGCTAAGGCAATTTTATTTAAAGCATAATGCTACACATGTAATTTGGACTTTCTATCTAGTGAAGGCAATTTTTTTTTAAAGGTAGAAGAACACACATAAAGAGTTGTCCTTCAAGCAAAGATCCTTTAAAAACACATTTAAAAGATTCCAAACTAATATTCAATTATCTGTTTTCTAGGTTCAAGGGGGCATACAAAAGTCCAATGAAACCAATGGAAATAGTGCATGTCAGCCCATTAAAATCAGGATCAGGCCTCAGCCTTTTTTGCAGCAATGAAGTGAAGCAAAGCTTCTAATGACTTCATCAGGACTTGGATTTAGTCCTGACAGGAAACACAGCCATAAAATCATAAATTCAGTAAGATGAAATTCCAAGTGAGTATATTTGGTTAAAGGAGGTGAGGACTGAAAACGTACAGAGAGAAAAAAGTACAAACCCAAGTGTCTACAGCTGTTAAAAAATGAGCTGGTGTCATGCTAGTAACCCTCTAAAATAATGGTCTAATCATTATTAATTCCTTCGATATTTAATGTAATAACATTAATCATGATGAACTCATTTGGTATTAATGTGAATGTCAGACATACATGTCTCCACATACATCCACATCATTTTGGGATTAGCTCTTTGCTCTATAATTCTTTTTGTATCCCTCAAAAAGTGCTGAGGATAGTTGTTTTGTGACTTTGACACAACTGAGCACAAGCCCTACTTATACACAACCATCTCCACTCGGGTTTGAGAGCATCTAAGTGCCTGGTAAGCAGTTCCAGCACCTGGAGGTGGGAGGCAGATTATGGAAGAGAAGCCATTGGTGTAGTTTACATGAACCCTCAAGCTGGTTTTGCTCTTTGCTCTTATTTGCCACATGCTACAAGTGTTGATGACTGTTCTAAGCTGGACCTGCTCTAGATGTGAGCTGACATTTTAATAAGGAAGGTGAATGTTAATGAGGATTTGGACCACCAACAAGATTTCTTGGTCAAGAGAGACCACTGCCACTGCAGCTTGGTGGTTTGTAATAATGAGATAGAGAAAGTCTGAAGGCATCATCTAGATAATGCTTCCAGAGAAAGTGCTTTTTAGGCTGCCTACTGGAAATGCACAAGATCTACAAAATCCTTTAGATTTCCAGTTACTTTCCTGACAGACATGGAGAAAAATAGTGATTTCAAATAGCAGGGTATGGAAGAGATGGCTATCCTATGGAAGCTAACTGACAAAACATATTGCACCCAAAATCCTTATAACCAGGAAAATGTCATCAAACCTTCATTAATACTAATTAATATGCCTTTTTAATTGTTTTGAAATTCCAAGTATTTTATGCCAGTGCAACTCATACAAAAGGTACAGTCTTTCCACCCACTTATAATAAATTTGCCCATTTACTGTCTTTTACTCGTTTCTGAATAGCTTGGCACGCTGATACTTAAAATTCCTTTTTTTCTTTTTTTTTCCCTTTTTTTTTTTTTTAAGTACAATATCCATTTAGCTTCTATCCTCTGAACTTTTATTCATTCATTATTAACACTGAAAGCCAAAGTGCATGAGAGAAGTTCAGTCCTATCGGCATTCCAGATGAAAGTGATGTCTCGGTGTATTAGCAGCACACCACACTATCATACAGAAAATGCTGCCCAGTCCTCCCACAAAGCAGCCGTGTCCCAGTGCCTAATAGGATCACTTACTTCAAATGTGACACCACCTTCTTTGAAATATTTGTTTAGATTTCAAGAACATAGGAAGGTTCTCAAACTTGAACAAAACCTCCAGCCTCCAGCCCAGGCTCTGATTCTAAAGAGCTTTCCATTAGATAAATCAGAGCCTGAATCCAGGATTTTTTATTTTTTTTTTCATGTGGCTTGCCTTTTTTATTTTTGGGATAAAAATAAATGTCATCTGGTTTTGACTACAGATAATGAATCATATTAAGAATTTTAAAAGCACTATTCTCTTTTTTGAGACCTAATTTCAGACCTATTAACACTTTAATATGAAACAGAAGCCCATCATTTCATTAGAAAAAGAATAAGGCCTCTCTTGTACCATATGTTTCTTCCTTTATAAAAAATACTTTTGAAACCCTAGATTGGGCAGCATCAGAGCAGAATGTAGATCTGGCACAAAGACAACATATAGGTGAGCAGATCTGGCATCAGGGAGATTAACTATTTCAAGTGAAATTACAGGTTTCTGGCAAACTGTCCTTCTCATTCCTTGCAATAACAAATGATCCAATTTATAAAAATGAACGATTGCAACACAAAAAAAAAAAGTCCTGGTGGGAGCAACCAAAACCACGAGAAATGCTGGCATATCAGCTCCACAAACTGACCTATGATTACCCAAAGGACAAACAGCTGCTTCTTACAAGTGCTCTCTGGCCCTGTAATATTTACATTTAGACATTTTTTTAAATAAGGAAAAGAAAATTATAGCTGTCCCTTTTCAATATTTAGATTTTTAAAATGAAAATGTCTTTAAGAAATATAGAAAATGAATACAAGAGCTGGTGTGATAGCAGAGAACCTTATTGCACATAATTAACAGACACATAATGTCTGGTTACTAGTAATTTCCTTCTAGCTGAGTAAGGAAATAATTTAATCATGTTGATCAAATGAATCCCATGAGCCCAGTGCAACATTATGCTTTTTTTTCACCTCTCTAAATCTGGATTAACTGATAAGAGCCTATTTGGTGAAATCATGGAACCCAACCTTGTTTAGGTATCCTTACTTTTAACCAGAAATATTTGTGTGATTTTAGTAATTGGGCTAATCAAGCATTTGAGTAAAACCTTTTCTAATTCCTGATGCTGAGCTCAAAGGAAAAACAGCAGGGAGAAGGAAAAAATAAATAACTCAGAGTGTTCTTTATTTGGAAAAGAAGCAAAATATTTTTTAAAATTGCATATTCCATGTTGCTCTGTTACTACAGAAGGAAGGTATTTCTATAAAGACACACAAAAACCCTAAAAAGTAAGCCCCTTAAATACTGGAGTGCAAAGCAGCCAAGTGTAAATTACTATTATTCACCTCCTCTCACTCCCAAAATATCGCCAGGCGCAACTCAGAAATAGGCATGTAGAATTTTTTACCCTGTAAACTATCATTTGATGTGATAATACATCATTTGTCTTGTCATTCCAGGATTTCACAGTAAAATCTTTTGTGAGATTCTGCTATTGTTCTCTTTGAAATACTTAGAAAAAGCACTGAACTACCTTCTGTGCTATCTCAGGTAGTTTTCTGTAATGTGGTGATATAATTTAACACTTATCATAATACATTTTATCCATCTATTGTTTGCTAAATAATTCCTGCAATAACACTTTTATTCTTTCCATAATTCTTTAGGGTAATGCTGGAGGAATAATATTTTTACTGCTATGATTGATGTCGGATTCTCTAGCATGAATAGACACCATGAACACAGGTTATTGATAAGCATAAAAAAAAGCTGCATGAAAAGAATATCAGGGATCAAAGGGTTAATACCATTTTATGAGGTTGTAAAAATCTACCTCAAGAATCTTGTGTTAGCAATATTCTTTGTGTAAGATGTATGTTATTAAAACAAGTAGCAGCATCTGAATTAAAGTGACAGTATGATGGATGACTAGTGAAGTGGAATCAGAGTCGTTTGCAGCATTTTGGGCTAGATGTGGGAATTCTGCCTCAGAGGTAGGACGCTTGGCAGACACATCGATTCCAGGCTGACGCATGTTCATAAATATGCCCCTGGAGAGGTGTGGCCTAGCAGAATTTACAAAATTATGTTCATGAATTATTTAACATTTATTTATGGATGCTATATTTAAACAGCATTTGCAAAGGCAAAAAGACCATAGCATACATAGTGAGCTTTAGATAATGCAAATGCTGCCCAAGACAGAGACAGTTTGAATACTTCATGGAGAGGGTGAGTCTAGCAGAACTAGGTAAGTGATATGTCAGTACTGTGGCTTTAAACACCACAGTCTGCTGCACCCAGAGACACTGACAATTCTGGGAAATACCTGACAAGCTGGCAGTTCTGACCCCTGCAAAAGAGATCACTTCAGAAAGAAATACCAAAGTGCTGATAGAGACTTCTGTGAGCGACAGACTTCAATCCTGCCCCCACAGCCACGGTGCCTGAGAGCCTGCCCACAGATCAGGCAGTGAATACCCTGCCCTTGATTGTCAAAGGGCCCCGCTGATCTTGGTATCAGAGCACTTGATATTATTTCCACAATACTGGCACTTGCAGGCAAAAAATGCCAAAAGTTCGGCTGCATGGGAAAATCTCAGCCTCTCCCCTTGTGCTTGTATATATCTCACAAACGATGGAGTTCTCTCTCTCAATTAATGCCACAGATTTCTCTCTGCTCAGCATGTTTAGAAAGCACAAGATGAATCCATGCTGCATGCAGGGAAATAAAGCTGTAACAAAAACTAAAGATGAAATGTCATGAAATAAAACAGAATCTCAAGGTAAAGCAGTATATCTCACCCTGGAAGGGAATACCCTTGAAGGAAGTCTTTCATGTAGCACTGCACTGCTAGTTTACACTTTACTCTTTGTTTACACTCTACCATATTCTTCTATTATGTCATTTCTTGGTCTTCAAAAGACATGATTTTACATTTAATTTTTACTGTAGAGTGTATAAACAACACTGACTTATGAAAACATTCTATTTTGGTTTGTTTTCTTTGTTTCTAGTTCTAAGTAGCTAGTTTTCAATGCTAGATTCCTGCAAAGAGAAAGGTATCCATAGTGCCCCTGAAAGTGCTTTGAGCTGGAGATGTACACATCTATAAACAATCCCTCTAAGAGGGTTGATAATGGGGTTATTTATTTGGAAAACTTTATTTATAGTATATTCCTGAAAAAAATGCTCTAGGAATATGGTTTTTCACTATTTAACTTCAAACTTTAGGCCTTATGACAGTCATCCTGTCAATGGAATGTTCTGAAGAGGGATCATCGTTATCCAGACATTTAGCAAAACTTCTTGGTGCCTGCAATCCCTCAACCTCCTGAGTCCATGAAATCCATGCTGTCAGAATATGCTCTCCATCACCTGACTTTCTGTAGTTTAGTCCCACTGTTTTTAATGCACAGAGGGAATACTATTCCCTTTCTCTTTGTAGCCACACTTCATAGATTTGATGCCTGTAATCATGCTCCCTTAGCCTTTTTTACCCTAGTTCAGTCTGTCCTCAAAATGTCACGTTTGGCGAACCTCCAAGGAATCATCTTGCTCCCTTTGCAACCTCTCTCACCAGGGATCATTTTTCTCCTTATCACACCTGAAAGCAAGCACATTGCCACAGAAAAAGTCTCAACAGTGCTTCCCAAAGGAGATGATGACTGCCCTTCCTCATCTCAGTATGCACATCATCTTCCCTGCCTTGGACATAGCTGCTTTTTCCCCAAAAGCAGGATTATGTTCACCTACTGACCTGCTAAAGTCCTATTTGATACTTTCTCATAAAACAGGTGTTTCCTTGGTTATGTTTGTCAGAGAATCCATTTTCACACATGCTCAGAACCTGGCATTTGGTCTCACCAAATGCACTCTTCTGCTCCAGGCTGCTCCTCCTGTTTATCAAGACAATTTTGAAATCTAGTCCCATTCAACAGTCTGCCTCAGACTCCCCTAGCTTGGTGTCAACTGCAACTTTAATTATTTCAGTATCCACTTAATTCTCAAAATCATTATTGAAACTGTGGAAAGAGACCTAGACAGAACTTAGCCCATCATACTCTCTCATTCACAATGAGGCACTGGTAGCTTGTGTGAGTGATTTTTATAACACATTTTGTACCCACATGAAAGTGGTTTCCCTTAAACTACATGACTTATGGGAATAGTTCCCAATAATGTTGTTCTAAAACTGTCTCTTAAATTCTGGGTTAAAGGTTGAACAAAAATTCAAGTGGTTGAGCTAATAGGCTTCTGGCCCATCTTTTCGCAGAATAAATTAAAGTAAGAGATAACAAAAAGTAAGAAATTCTGCATCATATTCAGCACAATTGTGCCTTCTAGTTTTTGTTTCACATCCTGTCAGGAGGGATGTGAAACATGTGCTTCAGATCTATGGTTCCAAGTTAAGGCAGATACACTGCCCTTTGGAACTATGAAACTTCAGGTTTCTTTGTAGAAACAGATTCCTTTCATTCTCATCCCTGTCTTATCCACAGTGGAAGGAAAGAAGAGAAAGGCAGCTCACATGCTCTTCTCCAACACTGAGTCCCCTCCAAAGACACAGTTCCTGCACCAGCACGTGCTGCCTCCATAGATGTGGGCCTTGAACCATTGTGAGAAGGCTGCCACACCTCCTCTGCCTGCCTGTAGGCAATTGCTTTCCAGTGGGAGGACACAGCCTCACCTGTTTCACCTCCAAATAGGAAAAACTGTTTGACAAACTGGCCATGCCAAACCTTTGCAAGCCTGATATAAGTATGGAAAAAAATATTCTTTTAAAGAAACAAATCAGACAGACAATGTTTTCTCTGCTGTGTAAGACATATTTTGATTGAGGATTACATTTCAATTTTTTCCAATTACTTCACTTTGGGAGTATATTTATCAAATGCAAACAACTTCCCCTCCAGATAGGTTGGAAACTACAGATTCTCACTCTGTCCATTAAGGTTTTATTTTAATACTGTGTAACTTTATAGATGCCAAAGGTGATGTTAAAACAAATAAAACCCCCCCAAACCATGGAGCAAACTCTGTTCTACATTTAACTTTCATGTGTCAACACAAAGGACTCATCAACCATAATCCTGCTACTTGTGAAAGTGCTGCACTATCAAATGGCAGTGTTAGCAGCAGGCATGAATTTAAATTTAGGGTTGGGCTTTAGGTTTTCAAACTTGGGCTAAAGTGTATTAATTTACAATTTAATTATTTTAAATAAGACAAAATTTTGGCTCTGTTCTCTGTATCAATTTCTTTAATTAAGTGCAATATTCTCTGATGATTCTTTTCTAGCAGACAGCTCCAAATCTCAACTTTCACAAAGTTTAGGGATGTTTCAATGTGGCCAACCCCAGCTTGAAACACCATCCAGAAGTTACTAGAGGCAATCAATTTTGATTTTCCAGCATATTTTTACTCAACTGAATCCTCTTTTTATCTGGAAGCAACTCTGTCTCTTTTCTAATTGATGAGGTGAACTGGAATGAGTGAGCCTATGATTTCTGCTCTTTGCTTGAGTGGCAGGGAAGTAAATGGAAAAATTGTCTCAAAAGTTTAAATGAAGGATTTGGCTTTAGTAATGGTGGAATTACTAGTGCTCAGTGGATTTTTCTTAACTGCTGCATGCCAAAGAAATAAACATGAATGATTAGGGTAGTAGGATTTTTGTTATCAGATAAATCATCGCTTACTCAGGTTCTCTGACTTCCTTTCCAGGATTTGGATTTTTCTTTCCATTTTTAGTTTACTGACAACAAGAAATATCTCTGATCTGGAAAACCCTGACCTGACTTGAAAGCAGCATTTCAAATACTTCTCTCTCTCTTTAAAACCTCAGACTTTCTGCAATGTTTGGAGCGCTTCCTTCAGTTTTCACATACTTAACCCACTAAGTCTGGGCTCTTTCATGGACTAGAAATGCTTCTCAAGGAATTCAGAGAAATTATCTTGCTTTGTAAAGACTGCATTCTTTAAAAGTAAGTATTAAAATATGAAACTTTGATTTTTAATTATTTTTACAAGTTTTTACTGTTCAATCAATTCTAGTACTTTTAGAAGAGAATGGGTAATTTCCAGCAAAATTAACTCAGTAGAACTGGAGCAGGAATCTATTCACTTCCATTACTTCAAGGAAAAAAGAAATTAAATCCTTTTACAGGCTGACAGATGGATTTCTGTCCATTTATTCTGTGAAGTACTAGGATCTTAAGAATACCAAATTATTAATAATTAATATATGTCTTGACATCCCAACCCAAAAGATATTGAAGTGCTTGGTACACTATCAGACAAAGCTGTATTTCCTACTAATCTCTCTTGCTCCTATGCGGACACAAGAGTTAAATCACTTCACATATCTCTGGTGCAGCTTTGCCCCTATATAACTTTTGTACTTTCCTGATATAAGTCTGGGCTTTACAAAGTAAAGACACTGAGCCAAATTGCTCCCTTATTGGAAATGCAAGGAAAACATTAACACCAAACTTGTCTTGCAAAACAAACTGGGCTTTGCCTTCAGGATACCCTGATTCAGTCCTCATATTCAGCACTAAACACATGAACTTCTTATTGAGGATACTGAAAACTGTAGGCACACATATACACTGAAATATTCTTGGTCTTTTTTTCACATGGAATTTGTAATAAAATGCTTGGCACAAGCTTCATTTGTATCACAGTGGGGCTCAATAAACACAAAAGAAATTGAGTCACAAAGAAACTGGGTTGCAAAGATAAATTCATTTGTGGCTCTGAAGCCTCTGAGGAAAAACTGGAAGAGGAGGAAAAGCTGTTCTGCCCTGTAATACTTTCCCCCCAGCCCCAAAAGACTGGGCTGCTATATGTTGGAGCTAAGGGCTATTGGGAGCTAAAGCATGCATTAGAGTTACCAAACAAAGCTCATTATAAGTGACACAGGAATACTACAGGTAATGGAAACATTCTGGTTGAATTCCAGGGTTTTTGAACCAGGTGTTACGAAAGAAATCCCAGCCACAGTGCAGTCAGCAGCAAAACACCTTTCATCATTATAAAACCAAGAACTCACCCAATATGTGCTATTTTTCTTTTTTCTGTCTTTCTGCCTTCTTCATTTATCACTTAATGTATTCTGTTGGATTTATTGTCTTCTGACCCTTTGCTTTACTTGGAGTCACAGTTTCTCCTAAACAGAATCCAAGCTCAATAATGGTCAAGACTGAGGTGAACTTCTGAACCCACAAGGGTTGAACTGGTTCAAAATTAAATAAGAACAAGAAAACAATTCAGTTCAAGTTATGATCTTCCTACATTCACCACTTCTGATCTTATTCTCTAAGCAATCGCACATGCAGATTCAACCATATGCAAAAACATTTACCAGGATGGGATTGGAGCCATAATCTGTAAACATATATGTAATTGTCATTGACATAAAGTTTGCTCTGAAAGGCCTTTCAACAAGTTTGATGAAAAAAAACCCACCAAACTCCACTATTTGGGCCTTTGGCAACAAAACCCAGGCTGCTACTGTAGGGCCACAAAATACTTCCTGTAGTAAAACAAGTACAGCTCCAACAGAGAGAGGGAAGTGAATCTGACACTATGGCATGTTTTTGGATTTCATCACTGTTCATGAACATTTTGGACATCATTAAAAGAAAATTATGCTTCTAGTCTTCTTGCTATAGAGAAAAGAAGGTGAACTCCAGAGTGCCAACATTTTCTGAAAGCATTTGATTCTAAAGCCAGGCTCCTGGCTTGTAGCACCTGGCTGCCTCCTCTCCCAGGGGTTTGGCCTGAGACAGGAGAGGTGGACCCTGGTGCTCAAGTAGAAAAAAGGACCAATGTGGGGACTCAAAAAGGCTCTGCTAAGAGGTGGAAAGGAGAATTCATTATGCAGGTTTTATTCTGTCTCATCTGTCCTGATCATCCCAGCACTACACACTGTGTGATGTATTTGGGGACAGAGAGCTGTCCAATATTTCTGACATACTCTATCCTAAATCAAGTACATATTAAGAAAAACTGTCTGCTGTAACTTTCTTCATCTCTGTCACCATGAACATTCAGTGAGGTTATGCTGCTCCTGCATGCCCAGAGAGAGGCAAATCCACCATGCCCTCAACTTCTTTCAGCCCCTGCCCACAGCCCAGGCATACTGGAATGGTGCAGGCAGGCTGTGTAGGGGCTACAGGGACCACAAAACAGCCCAGCAAAGAAACTCAATTCCTTGTAACACAACAAAGAGCCATCTCAAGACACATTCCCCCAAAATCTCAACAGGCAAATCATACTGGCAGTGCTGGCAAGAAGAGTTTCCAGAGGACATACAAGATGGAAAAAATAGGCAAGTCATGCCAATGGAGGAGCATTTGTAAAACCCCCTATGCAAAGAATGAGGACTCTCATGGTAAATTACTGCTCCTGAGAGCAACCTTGGGTTGAATAATCCCCATACAAGTGTAACCACGCCGACAGCAAGCTGAAGGAGAATGTCAGTTATGGAGATGGAGCAAGGAGGATTCATAGAGAAAAAAAGCTCAGTGTTTGCAAAGTCTTTCCCTGCTACAAGAACAGAGATACTGGGCAAACAGCCTGATGACCAGGAGTCTGAACTTCTCATGGACAGCTTGTACTGAGGTACATTACCCATTGGTAAATAATGCTGATTCAAATCCAGTTAAAATTAAATTACTCCCCCTGCTTGTGAGTTTCTTAACTTGCACTCCACGTGGAACCCAAGTTTTACTTATTGCCTGAGAAAGGTGGGACTTTCCCTCCTTGGAGCCTTTATTCTGAAAAACCTGGTAACATTTTGTATTAGGGATATCAGAAATACCCTTCTATACTATCCACCAACACCTCAAATCTTTGTCAATCTTGATTTACCATTTCTCTCATGCCTCTGAAATTTACAGTGATGAACCTAGCCTCACTTCTCTGGAATCCTCATGATGAACATCAACTTTTAAGCTCACCTTGTGAGCTTAATATTCCTCCAAATTTTTTTTTTCCCTCACTTCATCAGTTAAAATGCACAGTATGTGAGTACTACTTATGCTTATAAAGGAATTAAGTCATACTGCCAGATTAGACACACAGGTATAATTTGTAAGGCTGATAGGATGAGTTCACCAAAATAAAATACCAGTACAGCTGTTACAGGCAAACAGGGGCACTGAAACTGTACATCTGAAGCCTTCCTCGTCCTTTCCCAAAGTGCAAACTTTGCTGTCATCTATAAATCAAACAGTTTATGAGGCTGCAATATTTACATCCTAATTAAAAAATCATAAAGCCAGACCCCTTCAGTTTGTAAAAAGAATAATTCAGGATCTGCTATTGAAACACAGTGTTAATCAGTAACTCCTAATGATCTGCTCCACAGCCTTAGAGGTTACATGCTTATTCAGCTACGCATAGCAAACAAGATAATGAGGAAAATGGAAGAAGTGAAGGGAATATGTTACAGCAAACGCAGGGTTTTGCTACCACCAGGACCTCTTCCTAGTCCCTTCAATTCTCATGTCATGGTTTATTTTCTCATTTTCAAAAGGCAGCAGATTTATAAAGTGAAGCTTTGACAACATGTTACATACAGAGTGATCTTGAGATGTTTTCTGTGTGTATAACCACTGAAGAAGCCAAACATATCCCTGGAGAAACACCTGCTTTTACCTTCATAGTGGTTCATATAACCAGTCCCCTCCACATTTATGAAAAATGAGTCTTAATAGTCAATGTTTCCATGTGATTTTCTCTGAATTCATTAGGGAAACAGTTGATTTCTGAATCTGCCATTTGTTGTTTATGCAGTCAGAAAAGAGCTCTCTAGGAAAGGCTTGAGAAATCCAAGCATTGTGCAAAGTTGAAAATAAAAATTACAAAACAATGTCAGCTGTAATTAGTGCTCCTAATTCTACACTTAAAATAGATTTGTCATTCAAAGTTCCTCACGAAAAACTCAGGGCTTGGCGCTCCCCCTTCAAGCTACACAAGTCCCTCTCCCTGCCACATACAAAGCTGCACGGTGAGCCCTGCAAAGCTTCACTCTTTCCCAAAACCAGTCACCAAAAGATTCTGGCTGGGAGAGCCAGCCTGTGATCACAGACTCTTTTGGGGCACTTTTGCAACCTGGCCAATCCACACCAAGGCTTCACCTAAACTACTCATCTCACATCCATGGTTTTGTAGCTCTCACTAGTTAAGGGTGAAAAGAACAGAAGGCAGAAATTTTTCTCCCTAGTACAGGCTGGGGTAAAAAAGAAAGCAACATCTGCAATCTATCGGTCACACCAAGATTTTAATTCTTTTCTTTCATTATTTTCCTTTTTTTTTCCCCTTTAAGTTGACCATGGGTACAAAAATGCAGGTGAAAAATTACAGACTTTATTTTTCAAATCCCTCCTTCTTATTCTTCTCTAGTCTTTTGACCGTCTACAAAGAATCAAGGAATAGTTGTTCTAGGTGAATATGAGTTGGCTTATTCCTGTCACCAGTTATATGATGCTATCCAGAATGTGTAATTAAAAAGACTTCAACTAAATTACAGTTTCGACTCAGGTATTCCCAGCTCATATATTTTTGTCAGTATTTCAGACCGATAAGAATTAATGAGAGTCACAAGTACATATTTATGTGACCACAGACACTTAAAACCAGTAATGATTTATCCTGGTTAATAGTGCAAATTAACAAAAAAGCATGAAAAAACCAGAACCATTTCAGCCTTTTTTTTTCCCTTTTCAAGCAGCTTCTGTGAAGGAATATATATTTCTTGCAATAAATATAACATCATATATAACAGCATATCAGAGGCAGGCCTAACTCCACCAGATTGGTGTCTAAAACTGGAGAACAAAAGTATTTGACCAAGAACCTCAGAGCTACAATGGGCCACATTAATGTCTACAAAAAAAAAAAACAAAAAAACCCCAACAACAACAACAACAACAAAATAAAAAAGTAAAAGGAGAAGAGAAGAGAGGGGAGAAGGAGAAAGTCACCAAAGTGGTATCAGGTGTTCATTTACTTTATGGATGCTTTATGTGCAAGGGAAAGGGCCAACAGCTTTCTATCCTGGCTACAAAAAGTCTGCCCTGCTTATCTGTCCCTGTGTGGGAGAAAAGATGGTGTGGGGTAGGGGAGGTAGCTCAGTACCCTCCCACTACCTCTTTCAACCACAGAAATATCACTTGAGAAGCATGTAAAAGCTACATAAACAAATCTTTCAATTAACATCACCTCCAAAGAGGTTTCTCACCTCCAAAAGGAAAAAAAAAAAGGGGATGGGGGGGAGGGGGAAGAGCAGGGATGTAGGAACACAAGATACTCAGCTGCAGTACAAGGGGTTAAACTCACTTTTTGATATAACAGATAACAATACACCAACACACAAATGACACTTCCTAGACATGCATAATTATGCTTCACAGATTTTCTTCCACTTGTGCACTTCCCAATCACTATCCTTTCTGGATTTTACAAAGTAAGCATGAAAGCTATTGTTCCAAGCCATTTCCAAAGAAAGCAGTTGAATGACATACCATAAAACATATGGGTCTCATTAACTTAAAATATTGCCTGTTTTAAACAGCCTCTTAGCAAATAACCATACTTAAAAATTTAATTCCATTTCGCGACTCACGCTTTTACCATTTGGGCTACAGTTTATCTTAATGATTATATTACCATCACTTGTACTTTGTTTTGATGGCCAGGCTGCTGGTGCCAAATCCTTGGCAACCCCCTGAAGGACACTTCCACCTCCAGATTCCGTGTGGCTCAGGAGAGTATCACTGGAAATAACTTACAAAGTTGGCTTTTTAGTCTTTTCTTTCTTTTTTTTTTTTTTTTTTTTTAAATAGGCCCATTTTCATTCAGGGCCAAACACAGCTCCTTGGCAACAAAATGTAATCAAAGCAACTTGCTTCAAAGTTTAGGCATTTTCTGTCATGGCATTGTCTAATGGGCTTCAAATACCGCTTAAAAAAAAAAAAAAAGCAACAACCCCTCCACCCTCCCAAACCCTGCACATAACACAAGTCTGTGTAAGTTTCTGCTGGAGTTTCTCAAAGCTCAGGCAGTCCTTTCTTGCTTTTAATGAAATTCCTTTCTATTTCTTCAGGTATGACTCCCCTTGGACATGGAGGGCATATTTTCTCCTTGAGTTAGGACAGCTTATGACAAATAATGATGAGGAATCAATAGACAGGAGGGAAATATTGGGTGAGAGGCTGAATGAATCTCAGAGATAAATTATTGACCACGGGCATGGCCCTCTCTCCTTTCTCTTATATGTTCGTATTCCATCTCACTAACAACCTGAAAGAAAATCAAATATTTTGTTTGGGGGCTTCACTAATATCAGCAACTTTTACTATCTTAATGGCATTTTTATTGATCTCAGCTTTAATGGGAGCTGTATATATTTGATGTTGGTCATTTAAAGTAGATGTGAGTAATAGACTTTCCCAGTGAGGATCATAAAGCAGCCCCTTGTCTGGCAAGCACAGGAAGCAAATAGAAGACAGCATTTAATCTACTGTTCTGCTGCAGTTATCAGGGCTGAGAGGGGAAAAAAATAAAATGTAAAGATTGGCCGTGTCCCCCCCTCCTCACCCTCCCTGCACGCCGACTCTCGGGCACAGTGGTCATCAGCAAACTAACAACAAAAGGCCATTGGCGCAATGACCTTGGCTGTGGCATCACGCACTGGAGGAAAGAAATGAAGCCATTAGACTGAGGCGGGAGAACAGGTTATAAATCAAGCCATTTCCAATAAGCTGCTGTAATGGTCATCCATCATTGCCAACCACGGCGCACAGCAGACCATGGAGACATTGGAGCTGCTAAAGCTGAGACATAAACAATAATAATCCGGGCTTGATGTTTCAGCCCTTCAGGAAATTTAGGAACATTTGCTTTTCTTTTGTTTGTCAGAGGTGATATTTAAAGCGTAAGATGTAATAAATAGAGGACAGTTGACACATCAGTACAGTTTACAAGCACTGCATTCTGGGTGTGATTAAAGACGGGGAGGGGGGTGGGAGAAGTTGAATGCCAAAAATATCCAGAGCTTCTGTGATATGCAGTTCACTTCCCAGCATGATAAATCTAACCTTTTGGGTGCATTATACATTATTTCTTTTCTTTTCTTTGAATGCAAAGGTGAATTTCTTCCGACATTTTCAATATATTCACATAACCAAGCAGGTTTTCAGAGGTGGAGAGAAGGCGATTAAAATCTGTAATTAGGTAACATGTGGGTAAGTGGAATTAGATATGCATGGACTGTACATTTTAATAACATTTTATTGATCATTCCTAGTGGCAGAACATTACAGCAGCCGAACTATTTATGGTGAACATTTCTTGAATAAAAAAATTATATCTGTTAGCAAACAATTAAAAAAAAAAACCCCATGATTTTAAATTTACACTAGGACAAATAATATAGCATAAAAGTTATATATATGATGCTAAATATTTCACTACGAATAGAAGAAGCAATTTTTGAGCCTCAGTGCATGCAATAAACATCAAGTGTATTCTCCCAGGAATTTTCAAAATTTGCTCTTATGCTGCTGAATAAGAGAAATTGTTTGCCATGAGAATGGCTGCAGATTCATTAGACTGAAATGTATTTACTGACATAGCTCATGTCCCACCTCAGGATCTGGAAACACCCTGTGCTGGTGGTTGATGGAATCTGGAGGAAGAAGAAGAACTGCAAAGCTGTGCAAAGCTGAGCAATATCCATAGCAGCCCTTTCATTGCAGTTTGTTTCCTTCCAAAACACAGAGAGACCTGTCTGGACAACAGGGACAGCATACCTAATTTAATTTCTCTAGGAATTCTGCAATCTAGTGAATGCTATAGGGCTATAATAGTGGCCAATGACCCACATGCAGTTTCCATACAGGTATAGGCTTAAATCTGTAATTTACAACACTCACAGAGATTTCCATTTCCCCTTATAGATACCAGCCACAGATTCCCCAACAAGTGACCTAAATGACCTTGTAGGGAGCCCTGCAATACAAAATGGGATTATAGGAGATAGAAACATATTCCTCTCTAAGAAACAGAAGACAAAGTTGCACCAAAGAAGGAGATAGAAACATATTCCTCTCTAAGAAACAGAAGACAAAGTTGCACCAAAGAATTCCTACTGAATTACTGAAGGTCCTACTCCACATTTCCTGCAAAATCAACTGAACTTGGCAGGACCAACGCTAGCTGAGTTGAGTTAAACTCAGTTGAAGGTTGTCCCTCAATCCTCAATGGACAGAGGCACAGACCTCCAGTGAGGATTTGGATGTGTGTGGGTGCACTGTGTGGCAATACAGCAAAAGACAGGACATGGCCTACGTGCTGCTTCTGTCCTCAAATCAAATTTCAACAAAAGATCAGGTTCTTCAGTGCAGACAGGGACCACCTAAAATACTCCCTAGACTAACAAATTTCTCCTGGTCCACTGGGAAAGCCTCAGCCCAGTAAGTACTGCCCATCTTTCTCAGCTGCATGCCTGTGTAGAGTGGTAAATGTTCTTTGCCATCCTCTTCCCCCAGTGAATTGTACAAGGCAGGCCAGAATTTTATCCTTCCACTGTAAACTATAATACCTGGTTTAAAATTATATTACAAGACATTAATATAAACGGAAGGTTTGGGAGGATTTTATAACCCACAAGAGATGACACTCATAGGTTATGATGTCATTCAAACCACTTGATAATATACTATACTAGCTTGCAATATTCCAAAAGCAGCTATTAAACTAAATATAGATGAGGAACATGTTGCTACAACAACATGGAATATCATGAACAGAATGCAGAAATATATGGCTGTAAACCTCATTTTTATTTATTTGTTTAGTTGCCCTTTTTCTTGTGGGATAAAAACAACTGCTTCAGTCCTCTGAAGGTTCTCACATTGTGGATTGAATTTAAAATAATCTTAAAAAACCCAAAAATAACAGGCCAATCAAACACTGAAGTAATACTTATAAAAAAAAAAAAAAACGCACGTAAACTACAACATTTCTAGACAGAAATAAATCTGTAATGGTCATTTAAGGTGATTCAATTGCATTACCTTTCCTTTAGTATGAAACTTAAGAGCAATAAAAAGAGAAAATGCAAATATTAGTTCTTACAGTTTTGTAAGCTACTATTATCTAACCAGAGTGCTTTAATTATATTGCAATACGAGGGTATGGGCTGGGTGACAAGATTCACTGGAGGTCAATGTGAGCAATAACCATTTTTCCTCCCAATGAAAAATAATACCATCAATGACCGTTGTTAAGAACTATTACAATTGCTGAATTTAAATGCTCCTGTAGGATAATTAATCAGAGATGTTTCATCATTCTGGTTTGAGGTAAAGATATAAAATAACTGCCAGAATAATGATGATGATTTTGATAATTTTATAATATTATTTATTTTTAAAACTACTCTGTTTTCAGCCCTGTATTACAATGGGGTAAATACTCAAATACTATTCTCCTAAAGGGTGCAATGTATTGGGGAAATAGCCCAAGAAGGCTTTCCTAGAATGAGTTTCTAGAAAAGGAAACAAAACAAAGCAGTGTATTACATGAAAGGACCCCTACCAAACAGAACATGATTCCACTGGAGTCAGACCTCTGATTCACAGGGTGAGCAAAATAGGGGACCCTCCAGAGCTAGATATAAAGCCCACATTTTGAGTCAGGAGAGTGGCTTCCACTTTCAAGAATGGACTTTCCAGTAGGCAGAAACCCTCATCTTTCAAATCCAGCAGAACTTGCTTTCAGCCATGAGTCACAGGGGATTTCAACAGCAGCATTTGACCCAGAGTCTCAGACAAGTGTATTGCCCAAGAAAGACAAGAACATGGAGTATTCAGCTGTTCCCTAAATCACCAGTTTGGTTTCTTGGACTTCATGTGGAACACAGCAAAATCTGCCTTCTCAGTTGAATGTGGCAGCCTGACATGAACTGGCCAAAGCAGGGCACTGCAATATATGCTTTTAACAGTTCAGCTGAATTTTCCTTCTTATAATTAAACTTTGAACATGTTTTAATGCAAATGTAATGGGGTTTTTTCCTCATGAGCTGTTGTTTAAAACCCAGTTTATAATAAATATTTGTAGGTATTCATAATAAAATATTAATTACTTAAAATAACCATTTAATGGGTAATATATGTCCAAGAAATGTTGGGCCATATGATGTGATCTCAGTTTAGGATTCATGAACTCAGAGGCAGTAACAGCAAGCAGTGAGAGGCCTATGAATAATCCCTGTGTTAAGAACCTTCAATATGAATTGAGTAAAAGTATTTAGCAAAGAGGCAGCACCAACAGACAGTATTCCCCTCTCTGTAAGGCTATAGCAATGTGTAATGACAGTGATATGGATGGAGAACTGTACTTAGAGATTACTGGCTTTATAGGTCTATGGCTGGTACAACTGGAAGTTGAGGCTCTGATGACATCAAGAAGAGAAAGCAAACATTTAAACAAAGAGATCAGCGAACACCCTGTTTTCTGTTCCAGACAGTGCATCAACATCTTTTGGGAGAAACAGAATAGTTCAAGAATAAGAGTCTGAATACAAGAGGTTCAGTAGCTTACTCCTGGCCTCCCATCAAGTCTGAGCTGCATTTTGTCATGTCACGGAGTGGCAGACATGTCCCAAGCCCAAAGCAGAGGCACAGTTTGAGCAAGGACTGAGTAAAACCCTTGATACATCCCTTCAGAGGAAAAGGAAACTGCAAACATTATTACTGCTTTGCTTAAATGTGTTTATCATCAGTAGTACTCTTCAAAAGCACCCACCATTTGGCTAAATCTGCTTTCTGTGTCATGAGAGCAGACAGTATTTGAAATGTAGTAATTAATTGAACCCTGCAAAATATACCTCTTTATCTAGGTAAAATCTTCATGTGCAGACAAGCATACCATATCTCAATATCTCTAGTTTTCATCAACAAAATGTTCTAAAGGCCATTACCTTACTATTTCACCTCTGGGTTGCTTAAATGAACTAACCCTATATACACTGTCTGCCAAAAAGAAACCAAAACCACATTTTCACTTCTTTTGTTCCATCTTAGTTGCAAGTGTTCAGCACAGAACATGAAAGAATTATGGCCACATAATACTCATGACAGCTGGAGGAAAGCATGGTGTTTGGATACAAATGAAAAGTGTGGTAAGGGCCACAAAACACCTTCAAAGGGTGCCAGTGGCAATTATCTCCAAGCCTCTACAACAACTTCTAGCAAGACAATAAGAAAGTACCATATTTAATCTACTTAAAGCTAGACTGGACAAAGCACTGAAGAATATACTGACAGGGAAAAAGGTGTGTGCTGGCAAGGGCAGCAATGAGATGATCTAATGCAAAAGAATTTTCTGTCTCTGATTTTTATGATTCTGTGATAGACATGCACAAAGAACATGTCTGAGGAACAACTGTGAGCATTTCTTTGGATTTGTGATGAAGTTAAAGGCACAGAACAAGTACATAGAAACTGAAGCAAAGGCAAAACAAAATAAATTATTGCTCATAATTGAGAATCAGGGCGGCATTTCTAGAAAAAATTCTTGAATTATAATGCCTTTACATATGGCATTCTTGGTGAGATAAATAGGAAAGATCCACAGAGAGATCCCAGTTGGGGTCATTATTTGGGGTCATATTTTCCAAATGGGCAGCAAAAACACAATCCATCCTCATGACCCCTTTGCCTTTAGTAAACACCTGACACTGCAGGTAAGTCATCCCAGCAGCCTGTTGGAGTGGAGGGGCCAGCTCAGAGAGGCAGCTCAGTGGATGCTGCTCAGGGATGTGAGTCACTATGTTGAAGGCAGTGCAACGACTCACATCTTTCTAAGCTGGTTATAGCTCTAAGTAGTTTGTTGAACCAATGGCTATGTATAGAGATATGGGATCTGTCAAAGCAAATGCCAAAGTTCATGAGATGATTTTGAGAATTTGACCTTTCAGCCTACTTTACTCCCCAGCATAAGCCAGCCTTTGACTCTGGTGGGCCTTATACCAGACCTGTACATGGCCTGACAGCAGCTGAAATTTTTGCTAAACGTTTCTTAAGTCTGATGTGTTTCTGGAAGGAGTGGTAATGTATACAAGCTGGCAATAAGCTTTTGGGGTAGCTAGGTCAGTGAAATGCCTTTTACTGAGTAATAGTGTTTTGCACCACATATTGCTGCCTCACGTAATTATTATTAGTGACAACAAACCACATCATTACATGTGGTCATCTGCAAACCTCAACTAAGATCTCTAGGATGAGGAAGCTGCTGCTCAAAGAAGTATCAATGAGCACTTGCTGAATAATTTCACGCTTTTAAAATACATCATGTCTGCTTTCCGTGGTCAAGAACACTCTTATTTCTTTACAGTGTGCAAAAAGGGGTTTGGTTAGTGGCTTGTGTTTGTAGAAAGGATGTGATTAGTATACAACTAGTGGATGCTCAGAGATATACACGTGATTGAAATACCCACTGTCTCCTCCTCAGTATCACCATGAATGTAAGTACAATAAACTACCCCCCACAATTAAAAGTGATAGAGTGGAAAGACATTGTTAAGCTAGGACAAAAATGTAAAAGCCCGTTAAGGAATCCTTCACAATTACTTTGTGAAATAAAGGAGTATCAGAATTGCCAGAAATGTTGGTGAACTTTTTTAAAAATCAAAATAAAGTGACACAAAGCAAAAAATGGGAAGTCGAATTTTGTGCCCTTTCTGATTCTTAATTTTTCTTATGTGCATCTTATCTTAAAGATGATTCAACATACAGAGAAAAAATATTTTTAAAATCCACTAGTTATAACCCTTAATCACTTGATGTTATATAATGTTATTTTAATGTCATGATAACTTTGTCAAGTTTTAGAGAACATGCTTCAAGGACTGACCTGTTTAGAAATTTCAAACAGAAATTTCCTTAGCTATCTCTACTTGATATATATTGTCTTTATGATACTTCCCCTGAAACCCTGACTAGTTAAAGCAAACTCACTCTGACAGAAGGACTTTTGAAGCTGTTATTTTAATCTTAAGGTTTACATACCTGTCAGAGGGATGGTATGTTCATAGCCTTTACTATTGTTCACAGGTTCTTTTTTCCAAAGTCTACACATAGGTCTCAAGGGTTCTTGCTCCTCAAGGCAAATTACCTCTGAGTGTTTAGGTTCACCTCCAGCTCTGTATTTTTTTACTTTTCATATTCCTCTTTCTTTGTGGTTTTTCTTCCTCTCTTTTTCTTATTTTCAACTCCTGACCAGGACCCTTAAAGGAAAGAAGAAAGACTCTTAGATACCGTGCTGATGGGTGACCTTATAAAAACACAGATAAAGAGACAGAGGGATTGTTATGTTTCCTTCACACTGTTTGACTGTGCTACAGTTGGATGAAAACATTTGTTCTACAAATAAAAGAAAACCTTTCAAACCTTATTTTGGCCTCAGTCTTGCTCCCAGTCATGCAGCTGAGGATAGAACCCACATCCTCATGGATCCTTCACCTAGTCAAGAACTGAGGACAAACTAGTTAATGGAGAGACATCAATACAAATGATTGATTGATTTTTCCATACAATAGGTGATACAGTGCAAAGATTAGGAGCTTTCGTCTAGGTAAATTATTAGGGGGATTCAAAACTACAGCTCCATTCTCTACTCTCTCAGACCTTGAATGCAGACTTTTCCTAATGTCATTACAATTCAAAGTATTTTTAGTGCTTTAGTTAGAATTGTTTTGTGACAGCAAAAAGAAGAATTTTCAGAAAATAATAGAAAAGCAGCAAGAATTTGCTTAAAACACAAAAACCTGCATTTAAAGCACATTAAGCAAAGATTAAATTTAAATTTAAATTCAACATCAACTGTAATGATACAAGTATCTTCTGATTTGAGGCTCTAAGGTAGCACAAAGACCTCAAAGATTATGTAAGAACCTGTGGATCCTTTCTCTCAATTCTCTCAAGATGTCTTTAAAAATCTCTCATATATAAATAACTTTCATACAAATGAAGATGATTTTTAGATGATTATTCTTTATGATTTTAAAGACCCCTTTCAAATCAGCAAATTTGTAAAAATCATTATTTTCCTGAGGGCAAAACCAGACTACTGTGACGCTTAGGCTTTGGGAAATAATTCATTGGCCCTGCCCATTTGGGGTCCTGGAGAGGAAAGCAGCAGAGAAGCCACAAAAAGGGATCAAGTGACACAGTTTGTGACACCCGAGAGGCAAAATGGAGGAAGAGGGAAAAAGGTTGAAAAAATAAAAAGTCAGAGAAGAGGCAGAAGTAATAGGCCAAGTCTATATTCTTGGAGAAAAATCCAGACAGTCCAACACAGAAGGAATGCAGCAGGGCTATTCTGCAATGTCTGGAGGTAAGAGATGAGCCAAGTAACAGCCTTACGAAACACAACTGGAAATTCAGCCACAGACGGAATTGATTTTTCTTTTTTCCGCCCCCTATCCCCCCAGCACAGATGAAGATATATGTGTTTAGATCAACTCATGCCCTTATTGAGTCTCAAGCAGAGAAGAGTCTGACTCAAGCATTTTTTTCACAGTCCACAGGACTCCTGTGAGAAATCTGGGCAGATTACTAGGATAAACTGAGACTCAACCTCTGCACATAATCTATAAGACAATTCAACCCTACTGCACTAGGTGGTTTAAAAAAAAAAATTAAAAAATGATCCACCAGACTTGCAACAAATCTTTCTAACCACTAGGTTAACACTGTGTATGATGTTTGTATGACAGATCATGACGGGAGGTGACAGACTTTCAGACCTTGGCTGAGAAGTATGCTCAGCTGGAGGTAGATGATTTCTGTCAATAGGTGAGCTTCATGCAGCCAAAAGAGCGATGACCTGAAGCTGTGGAGGGATTTTTATTCTGTCTCTGTCTGTACTTATTCAGGTATTTTTCAATCCACAAAGTAGTAGAAATAGGTAGCAGTTTTTAAAGTGTGAATTACTAATGCCTCTGATTTGCTGGAAGAGATGGAGAAACTGATTCTGTGGAGTCTGGACAGTGGAAAGATTATGGCTCAAAGTGCACTGTTCTCCCTGACCTAGCCCTGTCCTCATCTTTCATATTACAAACACAACATCGACCCCTGCCTTTGCTCCACACAGAGTGCCAGTCTCCACAGCCCATTCATCAAACCTTCCAGAAAGCTCCACCTGTGTCACGCCAACCCCTGGGCATGGGATGATTTCCCTGTAAAAATCCACAAGGTCAGTGGCGTTATTATCTTGCTTTACATGCCCCTTAAAACCAGCCCATTGTGTGAGCCCTGGGCAGTGCAGGATGGTGGCAAAGCAGCTGGTGGGCTGAGGTGGCTGCTGAGGACACCAGCTGAGCTCTGCTGTCCTCCCTTGGGTTCTCACACTTCCTCAGTGCTCACCAAATCTTTCGGGCTCTGCACTGCTTTGCAGACACCGAGGCTCTGTGGAAGATTCTCAGCTGCATTTTCCTTTGCTGCAACAGGGTGATTCCTGGCTCACACACTGGTGTTAAAAACGGAGAGTCACAGCCATTACACCATTCCACTGACATCTATTGCTATGACAAGGACTTTTCCTCTGGAGCTGGTTGTTCCTATTCTTTTAGGCTGTCATAGCCCTGCTTGTCTCACAGCACCTTCTCAGTCCAACAAAGGCCAATTCCAATGCAATGAGCAGAGTGCAGAAAGAAAGAGGCCTATGGATAAGGTTCATTATATACAAAAATCAGCTTGCCCCCACAAATTTAGCAGATAGTGAATGACTCAACTGGAAGGCTTGGGCTCAACTGATGACACATGAAGACTAAATTATATTAAAGTTAATGAACTTCAGGATGATGATTTATACTTGACAAAATGTAGCACTTTACAGCAGCTGAGACAACATTCACTCCTTTTCATTCCTTTCCTGAGGATAACCTACATTAAAAAAAAAGAAAAAAAGAACACAAAGAGCTGTTGACAAGCATACAAAATGGAGCATAAATACTACCTACTATCCATAGCTACACCCAGGAGACCCTCACAGTGTGTTTGAATTATCATTTGCTCTTTATTCACTGTAATAAGTGAAACATGTTCTCTTAAACCAAAAGTGCAACTGAACTTGTGGGAAGACAGCCTTTATGAACCTGCTGCTTAAGCCAGAATGCCAGCTTGTTCCACATTTTAAACATGCACCTTTGAACAGTTCAGAAATACTGTCAAATCTTAAAAACAAAGTGAGGGCTTAAAATCCTCTCTCTATAGATGTAACATGCTCCAGAGATAATTAATTGCTACTGCTATTTATTGAAGGAAAGAGCCAAGTGCCATGTGTTTGTGCTATTCATGTCTGAAATAAACATCTGATCTTGTTGTTGTTGATGAGAAAATGCTTAGGAAAGGGCATCAGAGCACTTTTCAGCATGGCTGACAATATGGCTCCCTACTTGTCTGCTCTTTTACCTGCTACCTGCTGAAACCCAGCACATTTTCTGCATAGAGCCACACAAGTCCTGTCTGCCTCTACAACAAATGCCCTTTTCAAAGGATTATATTTTGACTGTGTCTTCTCACCCTCTTCTGTGTGTGCATGAGTAGAGAAATGAAACACAGATGCTTTCTCAGGGGAATATTTCTGCATTTACTGGGTTGAAGACTGCTCAGAAAAAAAAACCCAAACCACACAGAATTTACATGCATAAGAAATAATCATACCAAAAATTTATGCTGACAGGCATTCCTGTCACATGCACCATGGGCACTGCCCTCAAACACCCATTCTAATCTCCTGCCACAGTTTTCCAACATTCCAACAACCTCCTTTTTCCTGGTTAGTGTTCAGGAACTATAGCATTAATTCCTCCTGGCTGTAGCACCAATGACTGTACTAGAACTAGTCCACAGTATGAACTAAATCCCATCTATATTTTTTTTCAAAGCATCAAAATCCTAACTTCCATCTTGCAAAATATCAGCTTGGATGTAGAGAAGATGAATAGATATCTTCAGGCAGTGTTGAACAGCAGTCTCTCTGACCTTTGGACTCACTTCCCTCACAACAGGAACAACCAAAGGCAAACACTAAGGGCAGCAGCCAATGATTCAAGATGTCCTCTAGCAGAAATCTTGCACTCTGTAAACAAATGACATTATTAACATGCCCAGTAGAGGCTTGGTTTTGGCTTGTTCTCTTTCTTATTTGAATTAATTTCCAAATAAGAACATTTATGACCTTTATCTGAAGCACCATTATGCAAGCCAATACTTTGTGGGCCAGTGTCTGTATTGTAGGGTAGAAGACACCAGGAGCTAAAAGAAATAAAGTAGGTTTCTGCTCCAAAACAAAGTAATACCAGGAAATGCCTTTAGACAAATAAATCACAATTTTATGTCAGCTGCAATAAGGGAATGGTGGAGTTTTCATGACAGAGGAAGAGGCCCTCCATGAAGTCAGAAAAACTCTAGATCTGACTTACCCAGAGCAGGTTTCTGCCACTGCTTTTCCTGGTGACACTGAGATGCAATGATGCAACACAGGCCAGAAAGATTCTGAGGAGTTTACTCCAAACAGTAGTGAATGTCACAAAAGTGACTTCAGCTTCAGCAAAACTTAAATCTGTTCTGGATTGTTTGCATTGATGTGATTTCTGTTTCTTCTCTTTGATAGTCAACCATAACATAGGGAGACTGGGAACACCATTCTGCATACAGGACATCCAACACCCTGGTCATCCTAAACTTCTAAGAATTACATTGAATTTAATGGAAATTCAATAGAAAAGGGTAAGAGTCATTCAAGCTTAGCCTCTTATGGCCAGAACTAAGCTTTAAAGAGCAACTGCTACCTGTAGTTATTGGCTATTTGTCCCTCCCTAGCCCCAGCCACCCAGATACTGAAGGTTGGATGCAGTGCATTGCTAATGACCTTGATGCTGCTCTTCCTGCTGTAGCATGGACTACTGCTATAAATTTGGTTATCTCTCTCTAAAATTTGATTTGTTCTCTGTTGAATAGAAGCACAGATTTCCCAGCTGAGTTACACATTACAGGAAAAAGTGTTCCCTTTTGGGTTTTTCAGCCTGCCATATTTCAGTTTGCTTGACTCTCCACTTCTTGTTTTGTGCTGCCTTCACATCCCTTCTTACTTGCTCCATTCTGAAGAAAAAACATTTCGTCCTTTTCCATCAGGCATTAATTATTCTCCCTACTCTACCCAGAAACTATTGCAACTCCCCAGTATCCTTGCAGAGCCATAGTGCTCTCAGTTACCAACAGCAATGCAATCTGTGGGTCTCTGTAACTCTGATTTATGTATTTCTGTATAACTTATTTCTTTGCCACTGAACAGACTCAATCATATTCAGCTTTAACACAGTTCCTTTTCTTATTCCAGTATTTAGATGCTCTACTAGATGGAAAAGGTGTGATATTCACAGGAAAAATATCTTCACTTTCTACAGGGCCTCGGTGATAGGCATTACTCAGAAACCCCATGGATCAGCTATCTTTAAACAAAAATACTTCAGTCTTTCCAAACCATTAATGGATATCTGAGCTTTCAAATTCTATTGAGCATATCCATAGGTGTTTTACTGGAACAGACACAGGATCTGGCAGGATCAAGCCCTGAAAGGACAAAGAAATAAAAGGCCACAGAAGGAAACATGGAATAATTATAAAACTTCAAATTCAATTCTTTTTTTTTTTCCCATAAGGACTATTTTATTCTTGAAGATGAGAAAATGACATGATAAACACCTGACAAAAGTCAATTTTTCCCTACTTGATCCTGGAATTATTTGGTTCTTTGCTGATAGAATGTTTTGCTCCACAGGAGAAAGAAAAAATGCCTAAAAGAAAATACTTAAATTACAGTTTGTATGTGATACTTTCTGCCCACGTGTCACTGGAAAAAAACCAATTCATCAGGACGCAAGCAATGGTAGACAAACACAATGAATAGTAGGCGGAATAAAATAAATCCTTTGAGGCAGGACATTGAACATGACCAAGAACAAGAAGTGCAAACCCCTGAAAGCTTCTGTTTGTGGTGTTCAGTCCATGCCCTGCTCTAGGTTTTTGTCAGAGCAGCTGTAGAAGTTGCTGGTGTGCTAGACCTCAGAGTTTCCTAACAGCAGACCAGAGGAGTTCACATGTGCCAACTGAATCAATGTATCAGCTTTTGTAATGCTGTTTTAACTAAAAGAAGATGCAAGGGTGAGATAGGTGCTTGTGGGAGGGAATAGGCAGCTGATGGGAGGAAAGATGAAGGAAAAAAAAATAACTATTTTAACTAGAAGCCCTGTCTGCATCTTGTCACTTACTGACTTAAATGCACAGATTACTGTAGCTGAGGGATATTAAATGTGAATCCGACACTGTACATTTTTAGGAGATATAAAAATCCAATGTACTGTAAAATTTATAGCTTCCTCTCTTCCCCCCCCCCCAAAAAAAAAAAAACCAAAAAAAAAGAAAAGAAAAAAGAAAATATCTACCAGTAGAATATATAAATTTTTCTGAGGCTCTAAAATATGTCATAAAACCTCTCTGTCACAGATACAGTTGGTGTTACAGCAGGTATTTCTATAATGAAGATTTGTAATAATTTGAGTTTTGTACATTGGGTGGCAATACTGCAGTGCTTTAGGCAATATGTCTATAATGCCCAACACAACAGAATGCCTGTTGGGTCTCATTTCATGTATATAAATTATATATAATCTGAACAAACACGAATGGTGGGACCCATATATAAACCGTCTTAATATTTCAACACCTACATTTCTTTATGAACCCGGGTAGTTAGAAAGGTGGTTGCAAATGATTATTTCTCTACCAGGTTCACATGGAGTAGTTTTCTCAGTTTAATAATAGTCTATCTTGTTCAGGCTGAACAAACTGGTCCCTGTGGGGGAAAAAAAAGGGGGGGGGGAGGGGGGGGAGTAATAAATCAATAGCCCAGATGTAATCTTTGGTGTCTAGAATGCAGAGAGGGATTTTGGAGCATAATGGCACTGGTTGTCTATTGTCATTCAGACACGAACTGCATCAGAAAAGGGCTTGTGGGAGCCTGATAAGAGTTGGTCAAAAGTGGGCCATAAATCAAATGTAGGCAGTATTCTGCTGATTTCACACACACACTCACAGGGGAAAAAAAAAAAAAGAGAGAGAGAGAGAGAGAGAGAGAGAGATAGAAAAAATAAGGTGATAGATCTGCAATTTACTGCTTATCACATCTGCTAGAAGTTTCATAATACAAAAGCCTGACCTCCAATGAGTAAACATCCTAGTTGACTACCTGTTTCTGCCTCCCAAAGTTTTAAAATGGAGCTACAAAAAAGATGTGACATCTTCAGGTTTAGCAAGGCTCCACTTGGTTGCTAGCAGTTGAGTAGCTGTCACCTCAGTTACTAGCAGCCACTTTAACTTCAGCTGCACAGTGTTTATTGAAAAGAACTGGATACTTATTCAAAGATACTAATAGCCTATGGGGGAAAAGTAGTTCAGAGGACAAGGATTATGGAAAGAGCAATGGGCATGGCTCTTTTACTTACACTTACTTTCTGCTTCTGCCTAAAGACAAAATAAAATGTAGCAATAACATTGATCAGAGAGATGTGTCCATGCTGGGATTCCAGCCACATCAGCAGCAACAGGTGACTGATGCTATTTCTTCAGTCCTTTGGAAGGGTTTCTTTTTGACAATTTTATTCTTGATTTGGATTCATATTCAAAGCTCTGGGAATTTCATTAAGTGTTGCATATTCATTATTTGAAGACCAAACACTTTAGACTGTTTTCCCAATTTTTGCATGGATTGCCAGATCAAGATAATTTGTACCTGACATTTAATCTATTTTTAGTTACACCTTACTGAGAACTTGCTGCAGATAATATTGTTCAAGTTAAGCTCCTGTATTTTGAATAAACTGGGAGGGACTCAATTGCTACAGGAAAGATCCCAATAATACGAATTGCAAACTATCCCTTAGCAAATCCACAAGGCTCACAAATGTTTATCCACAGAGGACAAATCCACTCTCTGTTTTAGTATCATACAGTGGGCAAAAGAGTATGAGATTAAAGCCTAGCACCAAAATTAAGATGAGTTTTTCCCAAGATGTTCAGACCTCATCTTGCCTGGACTGATCCATCAGATTCCCAGTCCATTGAAGTAAAGGCTGTCTTGGAATGAAAAAAGGGTCAATCACTGCTTGCAAAAATGAACTGAACACTAAAAAGACAGTGAGTACTAGTTTGAAATGTTTACTATCTGGATTTTTGTTACAGAAACTTTACGATTCTCTGGAAGAAATCTGGCCTTGCATGTTCAAAGTCCAGTCAGCTTACCAACAGGTAAAGACAGAAAGGGGAAAGAAGTGGGACATCTGGTACTCCACTCATGGGGGAACCCTTTGCATGTTAAAATACCCACACCATATATCAGTACAGGGTGTACACGAGATGGTCCTAGCACAACAGTTGTCCCCAGACACCTCACAGGGACAAGCTTTACTTTTCCTTGCTCAGCTGCAGTGACTTTGGTACATTATCATGTCCAGCAGCAGCTGTTAGTGAGGAAACAAGGAGGGTGCCGATCTATTTAGAAATCATTCCTCACAACCTGGAAGTAGAAAAAATGAAAACATCTTGAATTTGGATCCTAGTACAAGTTCTCTGCATGGTCTACTTGCCTCTGCTGAGCAGCCTTCATAGCCAGAGAGGACAAGGGTTATCAATCATGTCAGAGCACTTTAACGAGGCAAGCAAGCTACAAACACCTCGCTGAATTTATGTCACTGGGGAAGAGCCATTAATTTGGATTTCCAGCTTCCTGCTCAGGCAAAATTAAAAAACAAAATATTGAATATAGAGTCATTTGATTTAACGCATACAAATGGGCAATTGAGGATATATCTGCTGACCTTCCCTAAAAGGGAGGGCATAAATATTCCCTTGGTTTTGCAAACCAAACAAATTTTTTATAATAAGAAAAAAAATTAATTATTTTGTATATGTATTTGTTCACCTTGGTTTGCTGGGAGAGAGATTGATTCCTTTGTTAAAAATTATGCTTGGTAGGGGAAATGACTTAAATTTGTATAAAGTACTTTCCAGGAATCAACATTCTTCCTGCTTGAAGAAAAAAAACTATGCCATTAGATTTCATTGATACTAACGAAAAACTTTTTTATTCTGGTTTAGTGTTTTTTGGGGTTTTATTTGGAGGGGGGAGAAGAGGGTGTTAATCAAGGTTTCTGGAAGGGAGGGTAGTGGTTAGATTTTGCAGTGCTTTACCATGCATCTGTGCACCCCTTTTTGTCTTTGACTTCTCTGTATCTGTGGATGCACATGAAAAGGGCTACAGCTTTACTCTGATAGCCCAGAGGCAGTAATAAAAAAGCTTTGCTGGTACCACTCCAATGCTCCTAATTGCACATTAAAATTAGCAAATAAAGTAATTATTCTCCATGCACAGGTTGTAAATTCCTACCCTCCCCAAATACAAAGTATCTACTTCCAAACAACTTAAATTCAGTATTATACTAAACACAGATTTTCCCCATCTTCTGATGTCCATTTTTTTGCCTCTCTTTCTGCCAGGGTGTAGTATCTCAGCTGAGTAATCTCAGGACAACTCCACAGGCTATTTGTCCTTCTGAACCAGCTTCAGTGAGCTTTGGTCCAGCTTTCTTCTGCACACCCTGCCTTCAGAAATTTCCCAAAAAAACCACAAAAAACCAGTTATATACAGGGCTACTCAAAAATTTATCAGTTTTCAAGCCCTAGTAGTCAGATGGATGGGCTGAAAAATTCCTTTTCCAAAACTACCAGGATATGCTAATTTTGGCAATTCCCTGGCAACTTCAGCTGGAGTCTGTTTTTCGCTAGAACAAGATCTTGACTGCATTTTACTATTCAGCAGTTTGCACTGAACTAAAAGAAAATAAAAATCTACAGGCCATATGGAGGAAGCACAGATTAATCGGTGTAGGAAGCTCACGTTATACGTACGTGCTTATTAGGAAAGAGGCTGAATTAGAAACACTGCTTAGCAGAAACAGCTGACTCATGTTGCTACAGATCAAATTGAGTAAAAAATACTTCGAGGCTAATGGAAATATGTCATTTTCCCAGTCCTAAGCCAAGAAACATTTACCACCATGGGTTTGTGGTAATACAAGAAATGTATTACCACAAACCCATGTCCTGCATAAAACCTCAGTTGAAAGTCAGCTTCTCTGAATCTCACTGAGGCTTTGTGTTGGTCTGGGAATCCTACCTTGTAGGAATTCAGCAGATATCCTACACGGAGCTGCCTGGGTTCATGCCCTTATGTCCTACAGACACTTTGAGGCAAAATAAGGAGAAAGAGTGATCAAGAGGTGGAATGATTGTGAAATGCAGAGCAGCTCACAAAAGGGAGCTTAAAGAGAGCTCTTCCCAGGAGGAAGGAAGGGATAATTAGAGTTTAGTGAGAGTCACTCTCTTCCCTTTCAACACAACTCATAAGGGATATGTGTTGATTACCAAATGAAAGAGGATAATGCATTGCTGAGAGACTGTACTGTGCAAATATTCATTTGAAAATGTTTACACTACAAATTTAGCTAATTTCCTGCATATCTATGCACAGATGGTAATTTTCACAGATTCAAAGTCTGGTTGAGAAGAGGGGGGAATGCTCACAGGAGTGCTAGCAAATTCAAAAGGTTCTCTACCTAGTAGTAGCACTAACAATTTGTTTTCTTCCTTTTCCTCCAGCTTTCATTTTGTAAAATATTAATCTCCTTTGCACACTTAAAATTTTATAATGGCTATGCAAAACTACAGGCAATCGCAAAATATCTTCCAGCAAAAGATTCTGAAGAAAATTTGACACCTTAAGAAGTTAGGAAAAATTGAACTTTTGTCTTAATATTAAAAATTAAAATCTGCTGATAATTACACATTCTTCCAATTAGTTACAAATTCCAACTAGAGCCATCCAGCAGACTCAGGTTTTCCCCCTATTTCATCTTAAGCTCTAAGTCAGTGCTGAGATGTGCATGGGAAATATAAACCGTTGGATACTTTTCCTGGCAAAGTCAGACACATGCTGTAAACAGATTATTCTTACCCAATTACTAATTTAGGACTAACTTGTTTAAGTTTTAATTCTTCTGTAATTTGTTCTTCCTGTAGGACAAATTAGATTTGATCCTGCAGTTAACAGCTATAGTCTAAAACACATCAAAAAATAACAGAGGTCACCCTTCCTTCACCAATGCCAAACTCTATTCCCCCTTCTCCATCCAAATTACTAGAGTAAGAGAAATACAAATCATTCTAAAATTTAGTGTAAATAATGGAGATATTTCATGCCAGGAGAACAGCTTGCTGAAAGTGCAGGTGCAGGACATACTTTTAAGCTCTTCTTCATGACAATGAGACTTTTGCAGAGGGTATTGAAGGTTATGGCTACACAGAAGGAACACAACTCCAGAGGACAAGAATTTAGAATGAACATTAGGGGAGTTGTCAACAACCTTGACAGTAAAGCTCAATTCTGGTATATTTTAACTTTGATCATTCCAATTCCTTCCATGCCCATTCTTAAAAAATCAAGAGTACTGCAGAGAGCAAAACCAAGTATCAGTGTGGTAGACAAGGCATAGTCAAAGTCAGGAAAGGGTCCCACAATATTGAACTAGAGTTTCTACTCTGCACTCCTTAAGTATCCCGTACTCATTTTAGGTCCTCCAGTGAAAACACTGGAAATACTGTAAAACATATTGCTAAGTTAGGACAAATAGCCACATCAGTGTGCTTTGGAGGTCTACACCACAATGCTTAGAAAGTCCTCTCGAAGACTTCAAGGAATCAAATCTGTGCAGAAAGACTTTTCTTGAGTAGCAGACCTCATTTGCACCATGTAAGACATTTCACAGCTTGTCTCATTACAGCGTTTGTAAAAACACTGTCTGAGAGCAGTAGTGCATAAATGAATTATTTAAGTTTTGCAGCAAATCACACTGATCTTGTGTGCAGCTTCTTAATGCACTCTAAGTGAGCCCTAGGAGGCAAATCATACAGGCAAGGGGTGTAATGTAAACCAAGCTTTATTAGCCACAAAAAGCTACACTACAATATTTATTAAATATCAGAGATATGCATTTAAATATATTTGATTTGGTAAGTAATAGCCAATATTATGTCTATCTTTCCCAGGGTCAAAGGTTGTTGATTTAAAAAAAACAAACAAAAAACCCACTAAACAACATCAAAACCAAAAATAGCCATTTATTTTCTTGTCAGTTCTGTTAATATAACAGGTCCCCTCTATTTGCAAATAGTGATTTTCAACAAATTACCATATGTCACAAACAGTCTGCAACTCTCTAGCCTTAATACTTTGCCGAAAAGTAAAAATACATTAATATGTTAGCATCCACTTGTTAGCACTAGCTCTGGTCCCTGCTGCCCTTAACAGCCTGGGAAACACACACCACCCACAGTTCCCTCCCTGCCTTGCCCTCAATAAACAGCCCCCAAACACCCTCCTAATATTTTCTTATTTTAGGCAGTTGCCTCTTGTACTGCTAACACAGAGCAGACCTTCAACACCAAAACTATTTCTGACAGAGTTCCATTTTCAATATGGTATGAAATTTTAAAGGCAGCTAAGCAAAGCCTTTTCCATACCTCTGCCCTTTCCTTACCTCATTAATTGAATCTCAAGAAAAACCTAAGCACCACTTCACATGTCATACCTTCAGGACACAAATCATCCTTTATGTTTGGGCAAGGAGATAAGTCCAAGTCCAGACAGACAATAACAATAAAAAGAAATTAAATATACCAAAGTACACAATGGGCAGACACTCACTGGTAAATATTTAATGCTGTGATAGCACAATTTGGGTATTTGTAAAATGCATCTGGTTTTCCTTTGTAGGAGTATCTCTCTTGCATCTCCAGCTTTGATCTGCTATAAAATGAAATAAATAACTTTCTCCTTGTGTTCAGAATACTGATGGAAGATGTAGTGCTTAAAACTATCTCCCCAAAACCACACAGTCTTGTAGCAATGAAGTCCAAGTCTCCCATCCTTTTCAGCACAGGAGGAAACATAATTAAGGTGTCAGGACAGTGCATGGGATCTGATGGTGGTACAAAATACAATTAAGCAAAGATTTTGTCTGAAAATTTAAAGAACCTTTCTATCAGTTCTCACTCTCAAGATCACTGAATCCTGGTTGCCTTTCTCAGAATTCACTTGTTTCCTTTTATTTTTTCCTACCATGCAGAGAAAGTAGCCAAATAAAAATCTGGTGCCTGAGGAGTGAAGGAAAAACTAGCAGTAAAATTAGCCCAGAGTCATGTGGTGATTCTCACTGGATCTTCTCAATGGTGGGACACAGAGCTCTGTTTGTGGAGACAAAAGGCTTTTCTTTCTCATCAGATGAGAGTCTCTCACTGAGTAAGCCCTGAGCTCCAGAGAAGAGTAATATGTTCCATCACTTCTTTCTGCCCTCACCAGGATTTAACAGCAGAAACTACCATGTGCCTGAAATTCTATAATTTATCCTTTATTTCATTTTCCTTCTCTTACTAGAAGAATCCATTACATTACTACCCTTTTTTGATTTTTCTTTGTTTGGGGTTTGGGGGGTAGTTTTTAAGACCTTTCTATGAGCAAATGCATAAACAGGATGACCAGACTGACACCTTTATACTGAAGAAAGGAACAATTTATTTTTTTTTCCAGATGGAAGCTTCCTAACATTTTTGTCCTTAGATATTTTCATAAGCTCTTTCTGCTTTTTCATTGGCTTGCCTTTTTTCACCTTTCTTTATAAAAGAAAACAAAACAAAAACCCTAGTTGTGAAATAAGGTAACACTTTCTGCAAAAAAAAATCAATTACTACTGCATGATTTTGAACTGATTGTACCTGGAATGGTGGTCACTAGACAAAGATTTAATACAATTATGGAGTACACAGCAAAAATAACAGTAGGTCTTCACTGCAGCAAGACACAACAGATGTTTCAGAGGTATGAGCAAGTTTCCATTACAGTCCAGATGTGTAATATATACAGAAAACCGCAGTGGGAACCCAAAGGAAAAATGATGCCACTTATAGCCATCCATGAAGAGATTATTTTCCTATAGAAGGAGCAATCAAACAGTTGTCCAACTACTTAAAACAAGAGATGTTCAGATCTTTCAGACATCCACATTTGATGAGATGCTGCTGAAACTGGCCTGGGAATCCAACAGCTTTACAGGCCATGTTGGTTGAAACAGAATTTGTTTTTCATTACAAAAAACCTATTACTTTGTATACCTCATTATCACCAAAAAAACTAAACTGAAACAACCACGCCACTGTTGATGCATGGACACTATATGTAATTACTGAAAATGCCATTTCTCATCTGGGTTTTGCTTTCATCTGCAGTTGTATTCTCACTTCATATATTAAGAACTACTATCAAATACAAGGGGTACAATATTTAATGCTTAAATATTAAATATTTCAAACTTCTGAAGGTAAGTTCATCACCAAAGGAAAGTATAAACAATGAGATGATAAAACAGTCATCATAAAATATGGTAATAATCTCTTCAATGGCATATCTTGCTGTTGTTATTAACTAGTAGTACATTCCTCCCATGTTTCATAGGGAGTTTTACTGCCTTAATATATAACTGGAGCTCTTTAGCAGAATCAGCATAACTCAATCATCATTTCCCTTCTTCATCTACTATGGTTGAGATTCATTTCTACAGAGAAGTATTTTCATTTCATACCTTACAAATCCATCATGCTTTGATCAAGAAAATATCCAAACTATATCACAACATTCAAGACTTAACTGCTGTGTCATTGATTCTGCCTGTTTTTTGATAGACAGCCTTGATATTGCACTGGGTCAAGTTTGGGACTTAAATCTGCATTATGTCTTCTAAGCAACTATTAGACTGTCTGTACCAAAGCTGTCTTTTATATGCAATTCTACAAGCCTCTCCCTTTCTCCACTCTTCTTCTTTGTAGAAAATCTGATAACTGGTATTGACTGACATTTTTTTTTTTTTTTTTTTTTTTCAAGTGAGCATGAGTAATCAGTTCAGTCCCACTTTGTAGAAAATCTTCCTAAAAATATGCTATTTTTCTGATTATTTATCAAGGGAACAAGTTTGGTTTATAAAAATCAGTTTCTGTAACAGAGGTTGTTTCAAGAAGGTCCATCATCAACAGCTTCACAGATCAAGGAGACTGAATATTCATGCATATTTGGATTTTTTCCCTAAAAGAAAGCACATGCCACTTAACAATTTAGGCAAATTTTGTTTCTTTAAGTGCAAATCAATTTCCACTGAAAATCTTCCCAGGAAGAAAGGAAAGATGGATCTGCAATGCTAAACTCCTTCAACTCATGTTCCCTCCCAGATATTTTAGTAGTCTTGATTTTCCAGTGCTCAGACAAAAGACATCTCATAAGACCAAGAAGCAATCACTCCAAAAAGCTTTCAAAAGTTTACATCCAAACCCCTAAAACTCAAAGAAGCAAAATTACCTAATCATAAGTGAAAATTAAGTGGGAACATCCTATGAACTTGCTTAACTTTAATTGTGCTGGGTAAGTATTCATAAGATCTGGACTTTGACTTGAAACTGACCTTATTTTATAAATAACAAAGCTTCAAAACACGTAACTATGGGAATGCTGACGTTGCATGGGACTTGCTAGTGAGGAACTTCATCTCTTTGTGCTATCCAAATGAAATCAGTTGGGTCCTTTGTGGTGTGCCCTTACACACACAGCAAAGTCAGAATTTTAGCTCTCTGCTGTGTCCACAAGCACAAGAAATAGCCACAGTACCTATCAAGCAGATCAACTGACATTTCCATCTTAAAACACCACTTTAGACAAATGCAGCCACTTGGAAGGAAATTCTTCAAATTGGTGGGTTTGTTTTACATTGATATTTGGGGGAGCTGGTGGTTGGATTTTGGGGTAGTTGATTTCATTTGTATTCAGAGAAAGACTGAGATGAAAGCTGGGAAGTAATGTGTGAAGTAGCTGGATCACCACACCAAGTAAAAAATAATGAGAACTGGGAATGCAGACTTCTCAAAATAAATGCACAGCTCTTCATATTACTTTGCTTTTCTCATGCTTAAAAGTGTTCTTCCAACCACTTAATTTTTTCATGCTTTGAAATAAAAGCTTGAAATTTGTCAGCAGCTGCTCTAACATTGGATAAGTGCCTTTTGATACTTAATAAAAAGTTACCTAAAGTGGGTCACTTTATAAGCTGCTAGGGAAAAATAATAAAATCAGTTCACACCTAATCAGAAAATATTTCTTTGACTTTAACTGCTAAATTCTCTCCTGCCTGCATCTCCAGTGGGTCGGCTTCTGTCTGGAGCTGCAGAGACAAAGCAGGCCTTTCCTTAAAATTTCTTTTTAAGGTGCCAGGCGGGGAATTGAGAAAAGGAAAATGTCTCCTATGGTCTCAGGGGTCTCCTCCTCACTGTTCCCATCGTATCAGCTACATACACTTCAACTTCTTCACCAGTGAACAATGGTCCCATAAATAACAGCCACTTGCTCTACATAATCCTGATTTATTCCCAGACAGTCTATGTTGTACCCTGAATCCAGCCAGTATGGAAGAAATATTATGACTCTAAGAGAGGATCACAGAGCAGGCATGCTAGAAAAGGTAAATTAAATTCACCATGTTGACAAAGGTACTGCATTTGATATCATTTTTGGCATGTAGCTATCAAAATACTTTTAGAAATTGTAAAATGTCTAGGTAAATGTGTAATTGCACATCTTTAAGAATATTCATTAAACTTTGTTAGACAGCACAATCTTCTATATTAAAAAAACCCCAATACCTTGTAGTCTATTTTCCATTTCAAAAGTTTTCACTAGTTAAATTCTGCTCTTATTTCAGCATCTAAAATTTCCACTTGCTTTGGGGAGAGCACTTATGTCAATGATGCATATTTTGAAAATTCCACTGGCAATACAATGAAGAGCTGCAGTGCTAGATGTATTACAAATGGAATATTTTACTAATGCTAGCAGTGCCAATACAATCTACTTCAACTTATATTGCCATGCCATAAATACACTGTGAGATAATGAAAACTGCCTGGTACAGGAAAATGCCATTAAACAGTCTATTTTTGTCATTCAGTTTGCCCAAAGTAAACAAGGGGATGCTCAGCTCTGCTTAGTGCTTCATAAATCACTGTGTTAATAAAAAAAAAAAAAAAAATCTATTAAAAATCTGGTGCTAAAAATATTTCTGAATGACACAGTTCTCAAATGTTTTAAAGTAATTTTTATCTTTATTTTAATAAGTTGTTTACATTAAAATACTCCAAAGAATTTCAAAGAAATTTAATATTAAATACTAGAGTGTTAAAATTTTATTATATTTCATTCAGAAAAGGTCATTATTAACATAAGGGATGCACTCTAAGAAGTCCAGAGATAGACTAATAAGTCCATAAATCTTCAGTTTATATCCATCAGTGTCTAAGAAATTGCATAGGCAAAAACTTAATAGATGCAACACAACTTATTCAGCAATAGTAGTATAGACTAACAGAGAACTGAAAGTGTTAAAATATAAAGCCCTGCAGGCTTATTCATGCTCTTAAAAAGTTCAGAGAGAAGTTTCCAGATCTTCTGCAAAGCAGGGAAGAAGAAATATATATATATATTCTATTAAACTAATTAACTAACTAAATCTTGTAAATGAGTTCACCACATTTCAGAAATATCTCACCTAATGATTCCAAGTCCTTTTGCAGAAAAAGTATTTGCAGTTAGTAAGTATTTCTGTCCAGAATTTCATGAAAATGAAAGGGAGTATGCTTCCCCTATTATATGACTCTGACTGGTCTCAGTCCCTCTCCTTTCTTTAGGTGGTGAGTTTTTTCTCTCTTTTTTATAAAAGCAATGTTTCAAATAATAATTGGAATAAGTAAAGGGTTCTTTTACCTCTTACTTATAGAAGTTAGGGGGTTTTTTTAGTCTGGTTTGGCTTAATACACTTCTGTGAATTGTTTGTGGGAATAGAGTGAGGGAGAGAAGATCTGAAGTGAAAATGTTTAAGAACTAATACAGAAAATTATTGTCAGACAGACTTTAAGAAACATTCTTAGCAATTTTCATCAAGGTTTCTGTGTACTTTTTAATATATCTAATATTATTCTTATTCAGAGAGATGGAAAAGGAGATTTTCCTTTACATCCATTTTTCCTAGCAATACATATTAGGCAATAATAATTAAACCACCTGTAGTTGATCAAGGTATTTTGATGCCTGTGTGTTCTACATACTAACTGTGACTAAAACACAGGTGCAGAAACCAAAAATTATGAATCACTTTTTCTTTTTTTTTTTTTTTTTTTTTGTGTGGCTTCACCTGGAATGAAGACAAAGCTGTCTTTGGATCAAGAAGCAAATGTGACCTCATGATTTCCTGGTGTTGGGAACTGCTAGCCAGCCTCCACTGTCAGCCACACCTATGTCAACTCATGCAATTCAAACTAAGGAAATTTAGTTATTTCAGATTTAAATTACTCTAACTAAAGAATATTCTAACTAAAAGGAAGAGACAGACTTCCAGTGACTTTTACAGGCTTCAATGGAACATGTTTACAAGAATCTGATGTTCACATAATTAAATAATAGGAATAATGGGTAACAAAAGCTATATTTGGGTATTAATATTTCAGTCATATTTATTCTTCAAATATATGGAGAGTTGTCTGGTTTTGTTTAGTTTTTTTTTAATCGTTAAGCTTATACTACATAAAGTATGAGTGAGAACAATGCAAGCCCTGTTATACTAAAGTTCTGGGCCAGCAGGAAAGGGCTAAAAGCCCAAATATGCCTTGAAATAAACTATAAGATCCTCCAAGATGTGAAACCCACAATTTTAATTAGTTAGATTGCGAAAGATCAAGTCTGATTAAAGTGATCTCATTTTCTCATTAAAAAAGACTCAAGCTTCTTCAAGACTGAATTTCAGATTTTCACATCCACTGGAAAGCAGACTTCTAAAGTCTCAGATTGAATGATTTGGTATCACAGACAACAAGTCAGTAACCTCTGTGACTCTTTAAAAGAAACGGAACAAGAGCAATTTTTCCCAAGAGTGATATCCCAAAATTATGCATCTGGTGGGTAAAATCAGACAAGAAGTGACATACAAAAGTGACAAACCAAAACTGAAAACACTCACATAATGTTTTAGAAAAAACCTTTGCAAGAATTTTCCCTGTAGATCAAATTCAGCACTTGGAGAACTTTCAGCCTGTGTCTTAACCAACAGAATTTTCAAGCTCCATTTGCTATCTTTGCCATTTAGGAGAGCAGGATCTATCCTTACAAGATGAAACAGACTATGAGAGAGGTTATGCTTACATTCAGCTTGCTAAGAATGTTGGCTTGTTGAGAGGACCCACTGATTATACTATGTAAGTTCCTATGGATGGATTTAAGCAAGTTCTTCCCTGTATGGAGTACTGGAGCCATATCAAACACAATTAACTTCATTGTAACTCAGCAGAGCACACAGCAACCAGGTGTCATTGAAGCCAAGGTCTTGGCTGGAATCGAAGAATAGTGGAGGATTTATATGGCTGTGGAGACCATCTACAGTTATATTGAACAGGATTAAAAAACCCACACACATTTTAAAGAACATAAATCTCCAGGTTTTAAGGCATGAGGCAATTTTTCTCGGAAAAGAGAAGAAACTTTCCCTCTAAGTAAGTTATTTCACAATGGTGGTGGGGAGAAGCAACATTTCTAACCACAGAAAAGGGCCTCAGCCAACCAATTGTGATCACCTGATGTTTAACACTGAAGCCTCAGGTATGGTACTTGCATACCATGGCCATTTCTGTCTTACCTCAACCAGACCAACAAAACTTCAAGGGTTCAAATACCTCTTTTGAGACAATAGTAAAAATAAATGAAGTGATCACAGCAGTAATGTGGATCAGTGTTAATATTGCGAACATATAAAAGTTACCCTCTTAGTGTGAAGCTTAATGTAGAAATTCTAAACAAAACAAACATTAATTGTAGATGAGCAGGAAAAACAAAAACTTCTGAAAGGTGTAGCGAGTCCTCAGTAATTCCATTCCCATTGCTACTAGCTGCTGTTGTTAAACTGAAACCTCAGCTCAATGCAAGTTGCTGGGGATGTCATATTATTGACTGAGACTCTTATAGCCTAGGTATACAACCACCAAGCTACCAGTTCTCAAAATCCTTGAAGAGGCTGAAATTGTCAGTTGCTATCCCTGCTTCTTGCTCCCTCTCACACAATTCCAGAAGAATATAAGTGTGATCAGAGGCAGTGTCTCTGATCAAAAGGGAGAGGAAAAAGAGGGTAAGAAAAGGGAGCTACATACCCATCTGACATTATGCTGTGGAATGGGTACATGCAAATCCAAAGAAAACTGTGGTGATGCTGAAAGAGAGACTCACTGGGGTCTCTTGGGTAAATCCATGCCTGAGTTTCACCACAGCAACTGCAGGGAGAACATGGCCTAATTCTTTCCACAGTCAATTTGTGAGCAGGTGTGCTGGAGTGAGAGATTTCTGCTGCACAACACCAGTGACACAATCATAAAGAATTAAAAAAAAAGCAGAGATGAAAAATCAATAATAGCTGGACATTCACTTAAACAAATGCATCATCCCATAAACAGTGCAGCAGCTTTCAAATGTAAACAAGAAAAGGTGAACTTTGTTCACATTATGTCTCCAGCTGTTTTGTGTTTCAAGACTGTGCACCACAGCTGGCCTGATGAGCCCTGAATCCTGGGAAAAAGGAGAAATATTTAACCTAACTTAAACAGAAAGAAGCAAGCCTCAATGGTGAGAGATAACAGGTGGGAGTTGTGCTCTGCTGCTGTGCCTGGAGGGTAAAATCTGGCATGCAGAGGTAGCTTTAGAACAAAAGTCGTCACAGCTGCTGTTTGCTGTTCTCCTGAAGTCCTTCCCTATTTATTCAGCATCACTGACAGCACCCTAGCAACATTAGTTTAAGTCACCGTCAATTGTTATAAAATTAGCTTATGGTCCTGAAGCCAGGGCAAAATGTGGGTGACATTATCTGCACATCTGTGCTTCTCCATGTCTGTGCAGAGAATACATGGTGAAAATGTGAATTCAAGCCTCACTCCCAGCTAAAATACTGAATAATTGCAGTGAAACATGTTTTTAGCCCGCAATCCTAAAAATCACTCTTGTAATGAAAAAAACAAAAAACTCAGGAGCAGTCCATATTTGCCAGACAATGGTGTTAATAATAAACCATTCATTTATCCTAGCAAAGGGGAAAGTCTGATTTAGACCCCCCTGACTCTTTGTTTTCTTGCTGAATTTTTTCTCTAACTGGCTTTAATGTCAGGCTCTCAAGACTGCAGTGGCCTTTTGGGTTCTGAGCCTCTTTCTTAAGCACAAAAGGCAGCCCCAACATCAGCAGATTTACAGTGTGTGTTAAAACTGGGTGTTTGGGCCCTCCTTAATGCAGATACAGTATACCCACCTCCTGTATCATCAGCACACTACACATAATGTGCCAAACCTTAAGCCACAAAGATTCCAAGGTGTTTGCTGTTATTGATTTGCAGCTAACAAATGGAATATGACAACTGGAAAAACAGGTTTAAACCAGCATAGCTTCAAACTTACACTGACATGTACCCTTCCTTTCCTGATTCTCATCATCACTTAAAAAACCCAAATAAAATTTAAATACAGTCTCTTGACTGAGAAAGAAAATGCAGTAGTCCAAATCCAGCCACTGGCAAAAATCCAGGAAGTTTTTTCTTACAAAAAACCAGAGGTAGCAATGCATGAGCTCTTTTTAGTACACAACATTCAACAGGATTTAGCACTCTTCCTAGGGTCCTCTCAGACCACCAATGTGGATGCAGATGCCAGTTATTTAGCAACAAAGAGGGATGAAAAGGCAAAAAAAAAGAATAAGACAATAGCTTGATTGTCATGTTGAAATTGTCTTGTTTGTCATTTCCATTGCTTACCAGATTCAAAGACTCATATCAGTGCACCTACAAATCACATCATTAGTAGAGGGCTTTCAAAAGCAGATCTGCAGGGGTACTTCTGTATCCTTAGCACTATCAGAGACTGCATAAGAGAAAACCTGCATCCTTGGCCAGAATTTAGCACAAAATCCCTCTTGTGATGATCCTTACAGGGCACAACTATGTGGGTACTTTTCAGCAGAAGGGACCAGATTTTTAAAAATACAAGCACTAAGAGAGCAAGGCATAAAATCACCTTCAAATACTTGTCTCAGTACCTTTCAATCAATCCAGAGCAGTGATTAAAGAGAAAAGTACAGCCCAACTCACTCCCAAATGTTCTCAGCATAAATTATATGGAATCTGCCTCTTTTTCTCTGCATGTAGGAGAGCAGCCAGGATCTTGCAAAGACAGTCATTACTCCTCCAGTCATATGGGAAAAGAGCAGTGCCTGCTGAACACAGGTATTTCTTAATCTCCCTCATATAGGTCTTCCCCTCAGAAATGTTACTCAAGCTGCTGGAAACCCCAGTTGGGATATGAGCTTTACTGGACACAATACTCATGGTTCAATTTATGGCTTGAGTGTACTTGCAGAAATGTATTTCACTTCAGCATCAGATGAGCTGGATGAAGGGAAGCAAAGGAGGAGCTCATCAGAGGGTTTCTTTCTTTATTTGATTTGTTGTCTGAACCACAGAAATGAAAATGTTTGTCTAGCTCACTGATGGGTAAACATCTTTGCTTTTCTCTGTGTGTCATCTTTTCATTGGTAGGATTTACAAATTCTAACAGTTGTATTTCTGAAAGAGATATAGAGGCACATGCACACACAAAAAAGAAGAAAAGGGAGCAAAGTTTTCTACCTGCTGGGAACCAAAATCAGAGTTGCAGTTACATAAGACTGCTGTAACCCCAACATTATCAACTGGGGCATGTTGGTGAAAACAAACACAAAAAAAATTCATTCAGAAGAATAAATAAAATAAATAAAAATAATCTATAGTCTGAAATTCCAAGAGCAGAAGAAAGCCTATGGCTATGTTCACCATAACAGATCTCAGTGATGGAGGAGAGACAACTACCACTCAGTGCAGTTTGATCTGTATGTGTTTTATTTCACTACTGAGTACCAGGGCTGTCACAAAGCCAAGAGAGGGGGTTCTCCCTGGATGGTGGGTGTCTATAGTGAGGCTTGGTCACTGTGTCTGAAACAATCAGCCTTGTAAACCCACAACATGCAGCCAGCACACAATCTCATGTGTTATCATCCAGCCTATAATACAGCTACACTTCCATACATGTGCCTGTGAGCATACTTTAAAAGCACAACAGGATTTACCATGGAGATGTAAAGAACTTACCATAAAAAGTTTATTTTTGAGAGTTTCTAAAGTATGTTCAAAGTATCCAGTCCCCTACAGAATGTGAAATCAAAGAGTGAAAACCTGCCAGAAAGGATATTAAGACTCTCTTGATTGTGAGGGCTCATAAAATAAATGTGTTGGTTGTTATGGATTAAGGAGTGTACCAAAAAGATGAAGGAGCACCTAGCATCTGGAGTCTATATTGTAGTCTCTAAAATTCCTAATAGGTCTGTGTCAAAAAAAGATATACTGAGATTAATAGGCTAAAATGAAAATGTATCCCTTCAAGATGGACAGAAAAATATTTAGCCAGAAATAACCCAACCCCCAGGATTTATGCACTTCCAAAACTCACAAGACTGTCATTCCTCTATGCATTTCTTCAATTTCTAGCCTTAAGATTTACCTAAATACGAACAATACCTTAACTTCCATTTCATTACAAATTCTGGATTACGGGATATTAATAAAAATAAATGTGTTGTTTGCTTTCCTTGGCACTCATGACCTCTGCAAGAACTGGCTGTGTCATTGTTTAAATGTAAAATCTCTATGCTCTCTCTAGATAATCTCAGAAGAAACCACTATTAGGAGTTCAGTAGATTAATCTTTCCAAATTGACTTAAAACCTCCTTAAAGGTGTCATTATATCTTTTAAAAGCACCAAGGTATAAGCAGAAATTAGTGACAAAACTTGCATTTCCTTGTGCTGCTACTACTGTTGAAGGAGAATGAGATATTCTGTGTTTTGTGATGGGCAGCATCACCAAACACAGTTTCATAGCTGTTGCCCTTCACCAATAAAAGTTCTTTGTGAATCCAGTTATTTCACTTTATTACTACTGGAGGCCTGATTGTGTTTTGCATTTCAGCCTGTTCATACAACTCATAGGATAGTAGGATCCCTAAGGGACACATTAAAAAATCTGTACCTACTTTGGGTCCAATCTAAAAGGGCCTTTTCTAACATAAGGCAAAATCACCACCTCCCTACTCCTTTCACATGGATCTTACCATATAAATTAGGAGTAGGAGAGTCTTGTCCCATGTTTGGTGCTACCCAGCAGCAAAACAAAGAAAATCCTCCCAAGACAGAATAAACCTGTCCTTCCCAAAAAATTTCCACATACCAAAGACCAGGGCAGCAGCCTCCCAGAAGGATACCAGGGAAATGACACCTTCCTCATAACACAGAGAGGCACAAAACAACAGATGACCAAAGTTGAGGCATACCTGGCTCCTGGGGGAGCTACTCAGAGAGGGGCACTGCTCAAGGGAAAAGGAGGTGGATGCAGAGAACTGTGAGTGAAACACAGCTGCCTTCCCTTAACACCTTCAGGCTGCAGCTAATCAGGGAGTTCATTAGAGGAGGAACCACTCCTGGTGAATTCTGAATGCCAGCTCTACTCTTTATGAGGTTTTTGCCTCTTTTCCATGCAACTCTTGCTAGATAAAATATTTTTTTCCTTTTTTTTCCTCAAGATGGTGCCTCATAGCAACTTCTTTACGTACTGTGAAGGATTAGGTTCTGATGAAGAGTTGTGGTCTAGCAAATTTTATTTTTAATAATTATATATTTTATTTAACTACTGGATTGTAATTTCTTTTTCTTAGTTTGTCCTCAAAATTAATTAGGAACCATAAAGTGTAAGAGCATTTCTGTGTTTCCATCTACTATAAAGAAAATATCTGCCAGAAACTGTATGTACTGATTGTAGTGCTGTTTAAACCATTAACAAAATGACTTCTTTCTACTTTCAAAATAGCTCAAAGGCAACTATGATTGCAATTAATTGGTCCCCTATGACATTGGTACACACAGACTGATAAACTCCACCAGGATAATTTCAGCAGGAATGACTGAATGGCTCAGAATTTCAAGTGCTTAACGTCTTTTTACATTTTCTCACGAAGAACTTTTACTTTTGAAAATCATATTTCTTCTCTTTCACTCAGAAGCTCTTTCTCTATTCTGTCTTCCAGCAACACAACTTTCGCACAATAACTGCTTGGTGCCAAAGATGGCTTTAATCACTGTACAAGATGCTAGAAACTTGCTTCTATTTATTTTCAAATCCATCCCAAATGTGCCAATAAGACACAGAAACAGTACATCTGGAGTACACGTTGCAAAGACCATCCCATATCTGTGTAGATTGTCCATTTAACCCCAACTTGACAAGTTTACTACAATTATTTTCAGAGGGAAGAAAGTGGGGGGGAAATCTTGGCATCATAAATATCTCTTATACAGCAGTGGCATGCTCTGGTAAGGTGTCTGCATTACTGAGGTGGATCTGGAATTTCTTTAGAGAGAAGAAAAAATGAATTTAGAACAACAGATTACCCTCCATGTACAACTTGTGGGGGAGTTACATCTTCAAGTACACAAGTATTATTAAAACTCTTTCCCTCTTGAGTGTGTCTCCCATTTTTTCATTTGCCTTTCTGTCTTTTGCACAATTCATCCCCTTCTATTCTCATCAGGCCCTTTGTTCCTTATGAATGCCTTATATCTAAGGGTGTATGAGTCATTAGACTTTGAGACCCCAGATTCTCAAGAGGATATGAAGCTTGATAAAAATATTTACACCTCTCTTTTGTTTGTAAAAGACACAGCTAATTTCCCCATTTAAAATAAATAGATAAAGCAATCCACTCAAATAGCACCCCAGGAAACAAAGTCAAATACACTTGAAAATAAACATTTTGGAGAGTCCTAAGAAATTCTATGATTTCTCTATTTCTGAGAACAACCCAGCATATCTGCAGACCCTGAAGATCAGGATGGAATTAAATGTCTAACCAAGTTACCCACAGAACGCTTAATTTATTAACTGGTCCCTTGAAATTTCTGAAATAAGGTGACATGTCATATCAGGCTTTAACACTGATAATGAAAACAAGGCTGCCATTTTGTATTTGGACTGATCAAGAAGGGGCCTGCATTATATATACAGCTGCTTATACCCTTTATAAAGGATAATTTTGCTGTATTAAGTCCATAAATTTGATAGAGCCAGCAAGGCTTCCACTGCATAATAGCTTAATTTTTCATTCTAATAATAACTGGCTGCCAGTTGAAATGAATGGGAGCAAAAACAAACATTTCTGTTCCATGACATGATCCATGACAGATGAACAGTTTAGGAGGCCCTAGGGCAGGGTATTCCAAGCCTCTCCTCCCTTCACCCAACAGCGGTAAAAGCATTAACACCAAGAAAAAAGGCTGAACTGTAAAGGAACTCCTCGGAAAATGACCCAGCTATCCTCTACTTAATCCACAATTGGCAACACGCCTGATTTAAGACTATGCTAAGCATCCAGGATTTTCTAAAGTGCTTGCAGACGGTGTGTACAGTATAACATAAGCCTCTAAACTACAGAGTATGAAACATCCCTCTCTCAATCACACACAAAGGTTTAGTGGGGCTTTTTGCTTTGAATTCTACTTACTCTATTTATGTTGAGAAACACCCCTTCCCTTAGACTATACAAAGAAGATTAATAACTTGATTATTACTGTTTATTAGTAGTATCAATTTCATATAATGCAACAAGAAAACACGTATTCCCTTTTAAAGAAATAAAAAAAGCCACATGCTCGAAGCTTGACAAATTTTAGTAAAAACAGGGCTGCACAGGTTAGTGCCAACAAGTTACTCAGGCTTTATGTGAGTATTGATTTTTTGCTAAATGAAAATGAATAGCCACCATATCTACTGCATTGTTTTGCTGCCTCTGCAAGATACAGCACCTTTTTAAAGAAACCCTAAGTAGATTTAAAAGGGGAGTTGACAATGCTATCTTTGAATGTGAAAAATCCATTTTGAGGGCCAGATATTTGTATTGGTTTTGAACAAATGCCATCGGGGTGGAACTGGGGTTTACACCCATTTAGGATAGATTTTTAGAATTGGGTATTGGTTTATTGAAATGAAAACATGAATAAACTTTCTGAGAAAAGTGCAAAAGCAAGAATTAATGTGCAAACCAAGAAACTTTTGTCTGAGATAGGATCAGATTCATGACTGATGGACTACCCTCACTAAATTTTTAGCATTTGTGTTCTGACAAGGGGTCATTCCTTTGTATACTGCTAGGCTGGAATTTTTCCTAATGATTTTAGGTAAAGTGGTCATTATAGGCCAATAATTATTGTAATGTCTGAGAGGCTATCTAATTTGATAGAAATTAATACAACATACCATCAAACCCCTGGGAGCTCAGGAAAAGATGGTAAGAGAACTAGAAAACACCCTATGAAAGACATACTTGAGATCAAAAACTATATACAATGATGAAAACAGAACGATGAAAAGCAGCGTGGCCTTCTGAAATTTCCCAAACGTAAGTTGATGCACGATAGACCAGAAAGTACAATCCAGGGCTGCCTAAAGCTAATCTCCAGTTGTTATTTACCATCTAGGAGCATCTGGGTTCTGCAGAGGGATCTTGATTCCCAGCCCTCTGTATCAGGTTTTCTACTTGCATCCAAACCCAAGAGGAAGAATAAAAGCTAACTACGGCCTGAATATGAGACAGTTGGCATGAATGAGCCCAACATGGCACTTGTAGATAGGTCCTAAACTTACAAACCCTCTGCTCCTACTCAGATCCTTAGATTCTGCTTTGTCACAAGTAATGGGAGGAACAACCTCTTTTCTAAACAGAAATAATGGAAGGGTATTGCTGAACAGAGTAAAAGGTTGGTGGATACTGTCAGGATATGATCAACCAGTGAAAGCACAGAAGTGAATGGAAACACAAAGTGAGAACAAAAACAAAGAGGGTCAGAAGTCTGAGATAGCTGATACTCTGGAAAACTAGGGCATACTTCAGTCCTCTCTGGATGAAAAGGATTATTATTTCCAGAGAATGTTGAGAAAGCATGGAGAAAGTTAATGTGATAAAAGTTTGGGCCCCAGATTTCCATGGTGAGAATTCAAAATGTCTTCTTGATGGGAAATGTAAAACAGAGTATTTTATATGAAGGCCTTCTCTTTCCATGGTTACAAACACTCAGTGGCTGAGTGGTTTACCACTGAAAGTAGGGTTACTTTAGAGCACACCTTAAAGGGGCTGAGCAAGGCAACAGAAGAGAAACTCGGATTCACAAAGAAAAACTCACATCTTGTCAGCTGTCCATTATTAAATATATGGTTAGAAGATTACCCCAGCTTAGTGCCATGAAAAATGCCCACAACTGCTAAGTCAATTTTAGTAGTCAGTCTGTTCATCCCAAGGTATATAAAGGTGTAAAGGTAGAATGTCTTTCTAGTAAGAGCTGATGTAAGGTGTTCATGCCAACAAACAGCCACAACAATAACTACTATGGAAACATGGACATAACATGGCATGATTTTTACTGTTGAAGTCAGGTTTTAACTTAATGAATTCCTGATCCATAGTGAAATTCCCTGGATGTGAGGAAAATACATGGCAGAGAACCTTCCTTCTGCTACTGGAGTTTTGAGTAAAATATGCCAGCTCTCTTTTTTTTTCTTTTGTTTTCCCATTCCTTTCTTTTCTTTTTCCCCTGTAACTAGAATCAGGGACTGCTGCTGACCATGTCAGATTTGGATTAAAACAGAACTCCAAAGCAAAATTCTATTCAAAGGGTGATTTAATGTTCAAAGAAAAGGCATGTATTCAAACATCTCTCTCTCTCTCAACATTTTTCTTTAATTCCTCTAAAATGGACAAACGTTCATTTCTGCATGAAGAGTCAAGTAAAAACTACTGGCCTCTTCACAAAGTCAGTCTTTGGGTCATTTTGTTAAAGTTTTTTTATGGTTTTGGGAGTTTTTTATGCCCTCTACCTGCAGAATTTATGTGAAGACTTTAGTCTGTCATCTGTTGAAAAAAAAAACCCAAACCAACTAGGATACTAATACCACACATTTCCACTGGATATATTATGGAGAACCAGGGTAACATATTAATGGAGAAATTCCACTAATCTTGGAATGGTCATCAAGTCACTGTCTTGCAAAATGAAGTATTTAATTTTATGCATATGTGCATGGATGCTGAAGTAATATTCACATGCTGCCAGGCAGCTCCATATGCCAGCATTTTTCTTTCTGCATACATACCAGTGTCAGGTAGCAAATGTTGTGAAGCCAAATTACACATTGCCTTCATTTGTACACATGTATGCACATGCATGTGTGTTTTTCCCCAAGCCAGTTGGTCCTCCTGTTTTTCATGTTTGTGCAGAACGAAAGCAAAATATGCACAAGTGTGTAAATCTCTTTGAAAACAATAGTAGTAATAAATAAAGCATAATATCAAGGCATTTTCTAGATCCCACCAGCTTTAGCAATCATTCATACCACTGGTACACTAATACTAAAAAAGCTGACTCCTTGATGGTGCTGGTCATTTCTTCACTGTTTTATCATCCTACTTCTAACCAGGCAGTGGGAGAAAATGTGAGGTGTTCTCTGGTTCCTATTAGGAACCTCATTACCCCTCCTTTCTCTCTTTCTTGAATTAAAAATGTTTAAATTAGTTCCATATGTCTCAAACATCTTCACCACACTACTGTCCATCTGACTCACTTCCAAATTGAAGTGCATATATATAAAAAAAATGAATCAGTTCAATGATTTTAAATCACTCTTCAATGTGCAAAGTAATTTAAAGTTACTGGAGTGCTTCCAATTTTTATTAGTCCTTGAATTTGGAAATGATCGAGGCTGTTCTGGGCATGTGCAATACACTGTGACTGAAAATTATTATGTCCATACTTACTTTAAAAAAAACCAACTCAGATTTCACTTAACAGCAGAAACCAATGAGGAGTATTGTGGTCCAATTTTTGAAAACAAAATAAGGGGGTGCATCATTCCAGAGGGCACCAATCTTGAAAAACACTTGCAATTTTTAAAGAAACTGAGAAACACCATAAAATGCTTGGACTGTTCTATATGCAGCGTGGACTCCCATTTTAATTGCTACAGCACTTTTGCATTTAATTACTTTCAATGTATCTAATTGCTCTAAATTTAGCAGTTTCTCCAAAATCAATATAAGGACAGAATCAAAAAGGGCTGACTTTCTCCTTAAATCTTTTGAATGCTTACTGAGGTGATTAATCTTTATGCACAAGACTAGCTCTTATTGAACGTAATATGCCTCCTCACCTGTTGGAGTAGACTCAGTGAATGAATGCTACTCCCTTACCCACACGAGTAGATTTACTGCAGTTGTAGAGAAAATAAAAGGACTGCTTACAGGCAAAAGTGTTAATAATGCCAGTGATATAATACTTGAAAGAACTAACCAGACTACTGCTTCTCAATAGTCCATTCAAATATATGTTTGATGCACTCAGACTCTGTTTTTTGGAGATACAACAGTTGAAGTATTCCTTTAGGCTGAAGGTCTTCTTATTCTCCACCACCATAATTATAAAGTGAGGAATAAATTAAAAATACACTACAATAAGTCTTTATGACCTCTTTATATCAAATAAATTTATTTTACTACTGTGAAGACAGTCTCTTAAGACTATTTTTATGGATCTTGGGAAACCTTCTGGATTCCTCATCCATGAAGCTTCTTAGAAGCTAAATCATGGACATGTGAAATAAGACTTCCACCTCCAATCCCTTTCCAATAATGTTCACAAATAACCTCACAAGCCTTCATATGTTCCTCATAAATATTATGGTGCATAACACAGTGTCCAAGTCTGTGGGGAAGAGCACTGGCTTTGTGGGGAAGGGGTGTTCCATTCCAAATATACCTATTTGCTACAGAACTGAAGTGTAGAGAGATGAAGAGGTTTAAGATCAATTACCTGAAACCAGGTGCTGAGCAGATGGGAAAAATGATGCATCTGGAATGCACTCTTTTCTTGCACATCTCACCTGACTCTCAGTGTCTCTATGGCAGCTGATGCAGAGTACACAAAAAACTAAAGCCACTGGATTTTTGTCTTGGTCTCCCATGTTGTCCCATTCCCCAACTGCTATTACAGAGTGAAGAGAAACTACTCCTCAGTCTCTCTGTTTCTCTCATTGTATCTACACACTTTGAAAAAAACAATCAAGCAGCTGAACTTCAGCCGTGCAGAGGCATCTCTTGGCTGTGCCCGAATACACGTTGAAATCCGCTTCGCAGTAGCTGCAGGCATGCAGCTATGGGAGGGAAAAAAGGCCACACCATGACCTTATTTCTCATTGGGCTCCTGGGATCCCTCTCTCTCAACTAAACATCTGCCTAAGAGCTGGCCAGAAGGTAGCTCAGAAGCTGCTTTTAAGAGTAAACAACTCACTGTCAAAGCTCTTAGCATCAGCACTCTGTGGAGGAAACAGAGGATTTACTGTGTCATATGAGTTTAATATTTGATACATCCATCCACATATACCTGACTATATCCTGCCTTTGTAATGGGCATAGACTCAATGATCTAATAGATCTTTTCCATTTCTAGCTTCTATTATCCTATTATTAAAAGTAATGAGCCTCTAATCTACCAACTGAAATAATCAATAAGAAACTGAGTTTGTTTTTCAAAATTACTTTAATTTAAAAAATACAGCATGTCCATTCCCTGCTTCCTGCTTTTGACTGTGATAATAAAACTTTCCGAATGGCTAATATAGTTTAGCTAAACAAATTAGCCAACTGCCCCATTTAGGGAGAAGAGAAAGTTTCCATTAGCCATTCAGAGGTTCTTTGCCTGGTCAGCTAACAATTTCTGCAAACCAGACAGCAGAAGATATATGATTTTAAACTCACTATAAAGCTGGGATACAGTGCTCTACTATAAACTCACAAATAGCACAAAGGTGGGGGAAAATTTGCTTGGAAAATTTGATGGAAAATAAGCTTGTCAGTGTCTTGGTCCAGATACTGAAATGATTTTCAAAGTATACAAGTTTAACTGTTAGTTCAACCTTATGCTTTTTGTCTCATTTTGGGCAAATCACTTTAGCTGTCTCCCAGGAAGCAAAGCTGAAAAACCTTCCTTCACACTATTCACTTTATTGCACTAAGGTAGATTGTAAGCTCTTTCAATAAACTCAAGCCAAAATTCCTATGTCTTTACAGTGCCAACCCAGCAGTTTCATGACATTAGTAGGGATTGTTAGGTATTATTACAGTATTAAAAGAAATAGAATTTGATATACTAGTATGATATACTGCAGATTCTTAATAATATAATTAAACTAATTACCAAGTGCCACAGAAAATATACTAGCCTGGACAATCATTTAAGACTAGATGCCTTGACTCTATATTAGCAAGGTGTTTGGTGTCAAAAGAGCATACCAAGGGATTACTGCAGTTGATGCTGAAGAAAAGTGCATCTATAGAATATGCATTTTTCAGGGGTTATTTGAAACTGATTTTATCTGATTCCTTGGACAAAATATCCTTACCATATCATTATTTTGGACACCTGTTTCCTATAGGACACTGGTAAATGGCTGAGAAGTACCTGGAGTCCAACAACCGGTTCATTTTCCTTCAGAAGGAATCTAGTTTTCCTCCACACCACCAAAATCCCCATGAACTGAATCAAAGTGATGTAAGTGAAGAAAATCACATCATTTGCTTCTTCTCTAGGCCAAAGTTCCAATTCAAAGACAGCTTCTGAAGGGAAAGTACGTGGAGATATATCTGATGCTGTAACAGCTCTTTGTGCCCTTGTTACCATGCTCCCAATAATTCTCTGAGCTTCATAGACTGGAAACAAGTTGCTTGACATGCCACACTGTGATAGTCACTGAAAATCCTCTGATGAGAGAAAGGAAAAAGGAAGACATAAGAAGATAGACCTTTTAGAGCAAGACACTCTAGATGTTTCAGTCACTGCCTCCTGATTCATTGGTCCACCCCTCTCCCCCCTGCCCAATTAGTATTGTTACCAATACTAATGCAGGGCCTTGTCTGAGCAAGGGATGATGGCCACAGTAGCAGTATTGACTTTCCCCAAAATTTCAGTCCAACTGATTTTACTGCATTTTACTATTATTTCATCATGGCAGTATAACATCATGACTTTGGACAATTGCAAATTATTCCTCCTTTTTTTTTTAAAGAATCTTCCCAGTGATATCACACTGTTCTCATTAAAGTCTTCTGTACATGCATATATTTGTTTAGATGTTGTAAGAGCAGAGAATTCCTCTGCCTATGACATTTCACTTGATGCTGAGATTGTATTTCCTCTCCACTAAATGTAACTACAACCCAATGGCTGCAAGAAGAATATATCTGAGCATGACATATAGGCAAGTAATACTTGTAAAGTAAACACAAGTGAAATGAAAGTAATGCTACTGAGAAGACCCCTTGAGAAACCAGCCAAACCAGTAGCCCCTCTGGTATGACAGTCAGTGTCCCAGAAAGTCTTAGAGCCTGAAGAAGCCTTCAGTAACCATGGCCAGCTTGGTAACAAGACAGACAACATACACAAATTACATTAACTTGCTGAGATTTTTTATTAAGGGTTTCAGGAAATTATTAATCCATGCCTCCATTTACAGATAGTTAAACTGAACGTCTTTTATTGATACATAGAACATTTTCTAGTTTTCTGTGACATTTCACTGTTTAAAAAATGTATAATAGCTTACAGAATTTTTTTTTTCTCACCTATATTATTCTGGAAAATATGTCTATTTCTAAATAACTGATTTCTAAACAAATATAAACAAATTGCCTTGCTGACAAAATTAGGGAAGGGGAGACAACTTCACACTAATTTTATAGTCAGAGATTATTTAGCTGCTCAAGCTTGCTCCTTCCATAAATGTATGACTCAGGTTTATTGGAGAAAGACCTAAAATGAAGCAAAGACCACCAAAACAATGAAGAATGATGCAACAGTTTGTTTCTTGACTCATTGCTTTGCAAACCCAAAAATAAATACAAAAATGTTGACAGCTGCAGAACTTCCAGGAAATCTCTTAATTAAGACATAGAGTACCAAGAAGGGTTAATATTGTTTGAAAATAAAAGCTCTCATTCTAATAACAAGACCTCTCTCTGTGCACTGCTGGGTCAGCATGGTAATTAAGAAAATTGTCTTTAGTGAAGTTGTTTGGTAATGCTATTACAAAGTTTTTTCATCTTTTAACAAGAGCAAACTACTTGAAGATGTCCCCATTTACTCTTCTTGCTTCTAGTAACCCATGAACCCATCAAGTCCATACTATGCTAGCATTTAATGGCCTAAATGAGTTACTTTATCATCTGGCTCACTCTAAAGTCTTTTACATATTTTTCTTGACTTTTGACCTTCTGACTATTATTTTGACAACTATCATTAATGCTGTATCCTGGGCAACCACACATTGACTAAGATGGATGGCAAAATGACTAAGGAGTTAAAAGTAACACATACCTACTTTCATCTTCCTCTTGACTAAATCGAAAGCATACAAAGCCAAGTCATATTACGGGTCCCATGGAAGCACTAGAGAATATGAGCCACAGGTTTAGTAAGTAAAGCTGAACAGAGACAACAACAGAGGCAGAAAAGTGGCCTTATTGTAAAACAAATAAGCCAGATAAATTGGACTCCTAGAAATCTATATATCTTTAAAATTATGACTATTCATCTATGAACTTAGATGAATCAATAGGTGGTTAGAATGCAAATACTTTATACTAGTCGGTTAAAACATAGACTTGACAGTAAATTTTACTCAAAAATCCCCTCAGTTCACAACACAACAAAACCCCACACTAACATGGAAAGGACACAGTTAATTGGACAGAAGGTTTGATACAGCTTACTACTTTTTTAATAAGCTACCCCACTTCAAAGGCGAGCATGGCTCCTTCTGATCACTTGCATGGAACACCACGGACTCTGGTCCTGCACAATTGTAAGGTCGCAACAAATCATGCACCTTGAACAATTAAACTATTCCCCTTGGAAAAGCTGGATGATTTCATTTAAGAAAATGGAATCTAGATAAAAGGGGCAGAAGGAACTCCAAATAGTTCCATGTCCTTAAAATTAGATTAAAAAATGGAAGGAGATGTTAGTGTCAGATAAGATCGTATGCAAAGAGTCATTCTAACTGCATTTCAGATAGTTGGGGTAATCAGGCAGTAGGTTAATGGAAAGGAAGCAACTATATTGCCAAGGAACAGAAAAAAAGGGTGATTTAAGAGTCTACTAAAGTATTATCCAGAGACTAGTTTCAAAAAAAACCCAAGCTATACCATCAGGAAAATGCTAGGAATAACATGAGAAGGAAAGGCAACCAGAAAAATGCCACAAAGAAAATTTTCAGCCACTTTGTCTTGTTAAATGAATGACCCTTAGTGATCGAAAACTGAAATACTACAGCTCACTGATAGACCTGACACTTGACCCCTCTTACTAATTAGGGATGGAATCTGGAAACTACAGCACTTATTTGCTTTCAGCAGCATTCTTTAGGGCCATAACAATTTTTGTGATTGCTTTATGAGCAGAATTTTTACTATGCAGGGACCAGATGAAAATAAAGCAAGCAAAATGACTAAAGGCAGCTCTTGGGTAGAGGAAAGCTAAACTTCAGATGACCTTGGTCTCACTCTGGTTTGCACATGCCTAGTGTTTTCAAAACAGATGTTCTTCAAAAGCATGTTCCCTGGGAAGAGATTCAGATCTGATCCTCAAAAGTTGTACATTCCCCACAAGGCCCTAAACAGGCCCGAAAAAGGGGTATGTGTACGATCAGCCCTTGAGTATTGGAGACAAACTCTTAATGTTGAACCAATTCTGTGATTCTGGGCTCAAGACCACCAAGCTACCATATCTGGATCTCTCTACCCTCAGTAAAACTCTCCTTTTATAGAAGAGAAAATGGCCCACTACACACTTATGTTTTATGTCTGGTATTTTTAGTTGCAAATATTTCCAATTAAAACAATGCTTCTAGGGATGCGAGTACAATTCAAGGCACCAAATCAGCTTTCACATTACAATAAAGCAAGAATAATAAAACACTTCCAGAACAAATACTAACCCATGCACTCAGCCTCACACTGGCAAAAGCCTTTTAGAAGACCATAATGATGCATTAATTAGTCCTGAATGATGATATTACTAATATACAATGGCTCACTAGCTGAGAAACTCACATTAACAAAGCACGTGTACTCTGTGCTTCCTTCACACATCACACAGCACAGTCAAACTCACTTCTCTCTTCATCTCAGGTAAGCCAGCAGGATAAAAATAATCAAAACAAGAAGCCTCATACTGCACAGTTTTACTCCTGAAAATACAAACTTTCTTAAATGTTACTTCATGTGCAATACAATAAAACAGCTTGTGAGCTTGGGAACTTGCAGTAGTTTTAAGGAATAATTGATTTCAGGAAGATGACTGTAAATTAAGACCATCCTCTAAGACTAGAATCCCACCTAGACCTTAAAAACCTCCCTTTAAAACAAGTTTTGCTCTATCAAACTTGGGTAAGATCACAGCAACTCTACTTCAGTGCCTCAAACCACAGCCCATGCACTGCACCATCCAGGTGTCAAACAGGTGTGCATGGAGCCATTTTATTGCAGGGTTCAATGATCAGAAAAATATAAACGGGAAATGGGGACGTGTTGCCCCAGGAATTATGTATAGCTTTTTTCATGACAGAAGTGTGATGTATGGATTAGATTCAAAGAAAGGGGGAAAAAATTTATATTTAACAATAGCCCTGCATTCAAAAATAAATCAGTCCAGCTACAAAGACTAGTGGATTTTTTACTGGTGACAAACACCCTTTTCCTAAAGCACATTTACAAAAGCCAAACACAGCCAAAAAATATGGTTGTATGTTTTTGCATATTGCTGTGGATTAAATTAGGCAATTCCTAATTACATACAATATATTCCACTTACATTGCACAATAGCAAAACAAATTTAGTTGTTCCCTTTTTTGCCCTCAGTTCTTTCCTGTACATTTCTTTCCTTTGTTTGTCTAATAATAATGCAGGTTCATATTTAAAAAGTGAGAATTTTAGGTAGTCCAGGAGATAGAGTCATCCATTTCAACTAGAAACTCTGATAATTCTGCTAATACTATTCATGATATTGAATAACTGTAAAAGCTTTATTACAGCTTGCATATCATGGCAAAAGAGTGAAGACCTAATGCAGTCAGGTTCCAGAAGCTGCTGTGTGCTTTAATCAATGTGCTTCTCTGTCCTTATCTATGACTCTTCATTAAAATCATTGTCTTATCTGATAAGCAACAGTTGTTTGCTAAAAGATAATGATTTTTACAGCCACCACATCTTTACGTGCCTATGCTATCCAAATTAAGTGCTACTTTTACTTCACTGCATAGAATTTTCTTTCTATTTTTGCAGTGTCTTGGTAAAAATGAAACACCCATCCTTGAACCAGCAACTCCTTATTTACCAGAGGGAGCAAACCAAGCAGAAAAATGGGATATTCCAAGGTCTTTGAAATGTGTAGCACCCAAGCTGCAGTACAAGTAGCAGTAGTAAGGCAATTGCAACACCTGATGGTGAGCAGTATTTTTGATAAAAAATGAAAAATTCCCAGGGAGTGTAAACGACCAAAGGCTGGAGCTGATGCTTCCCAGGTTAATAAATCAATGATAATAAAGTCACATATAACGACTTCGTGGGTCTCGATCTTTTTCACTTTAATTTTTGGAGTGCATTTTTGCCCTGGGTGATGAGCATACTGAGTGCTGATTACACAGATGTGATTTGCACTCAAACTTTATTGCACCTCTTTATTTCATGTCTCCATCGCCTTTGAATGACTCTTTCCTCAAAAGGCTCGCCACTTTCTCCAGGGCTGCAGCAAGGGCTCTACAGACAGTTGATATTTTGATCACAGATCAGAGCTGAAGAATTTCAGAAATAAATGACTATGTGAAAACTACATATTCATAACTTATTTCATCAATGTGTTTCAGTTGTACAACCCAAATAGGAGAAGAAATATTCCTGAAAACAACCTCTTTTTCTTCCCACCTATTAAAAAGAAGCATTTTAAATCTCAGTGCTTTTACTCACTCAGATTTCATTGGTGCTAAAATGAATGGACTTTTCAGTAGCCATATAAGAGTATTTAACCTAAAGCGCACTCAAACATACATCTAAGCAGGTATGTGAATTAACTTACCTTATGTCATAAGGGTGTTTCCCTGGTAATTTGCTTACTGATAAGTGAGAGCAGATGAGAGGTTCAGCTCAATGTTAATTAAGTCAAAACTGTCACTAGTTCACCCACTCCCCTGAACACTGCACACCTGCAGCCTGTCTGTAGGACTGCACCAGAATTCACTGACTGGAATGCAAAGTACCAAACTGGTTGCTTTACTGGTTACTCCACATATGTCAAACTCAACAAATCTTGGCCAGTTGGAAGTACCAAATGGCCTGGCTTGCATTGAATTTGGCCTGTTGGGCATAATGTGTTAGATACAGTAAGTGTGGGTGTTTTACTTGCAAACAGTGGGCCATTATACCTAATAAGAGAAACTAAGACAATTGGTATGGATATTTGTACAGTATCATTGCACATAATAGTCAGTCATTATGTTTGGGAGAAGAGAAAATAATTTAGTTAAAATTTGTAAAATTTGGATAGCTCCTTGAAGGTGTTCACAGTGGAAAGATACTAAATTATGACTTAAAAAAAAAAAAAACAATCTAGACTAACCGTAAATCCTACTGCAGAAACACCCACACTCCCCAACCAAATAATACTCAAACAAAAAGCCAGCTATGATCAACCAATGACAAATAGAATCTCTCTTAATTTATTAATCTAATTAATTCATTCCTTGTATTTATTAAACTAATTGCATTGGTTTCCCAAGGGGAATTACATTCCCTACATTTCTCCTCAACACTAGGCAGAATCTTCAATATTTTATTGCCATGATTGAAAAAATATTTTTGGTATATTCTTACTCTATAATACACTGTGATCATAAACAAGGTGCCGTGATTTTTAAGTCATAAAAACACAGCAGGTGAACAGAAAGGGGATGTGATAACACTGACAATAAAGTCTACACTGCTGCCCCAAAAGTCCAGAGTAATGGCAGCTCTTGGCAGACTTTACAAGAAAATTTCCTACTGGATCAGGACATCATGAAATGCTTTGTAGGAAAAGAAAGTAAAATGCCTAATATAGGTAAGGCTTTAACAAAACATTTTGGAAATAAAGGAGGCCTCAAACAAAAATGTACTTCAGTAAAAAAAAACATCAATGTCAATGATGCAGTCACAGAATAAATTGAGCACACTTCAGCAAGACATGCACTGTAGTGGAGAGAGAGTGAAAAAGAGGAAAATGCATAACATCTTTTGGTATGGGATTTCTAGAATTATTTTATTCAAGTGTCTGCTAAAAAGCAGCTAAACACACCACTTATAGTCATCAAAGTGTTATGGATATGATTTTATCTGTACTTCCACTGTAAATGTGAAGTGATTCACAGTAAATCAGAGGATATAACATAAGATTTCTGGTGAATGTTCAGACTTGTGTCTATCTGCTACACATGAGTAAATTTCACATTCAAAGAACCTATGATTTCAGGTATTTGTTTTATATGGTTTTAACAGCTTTCATGAACAAAGTGGAAGAATTCAAAGCTGGTTGAAAAATAAAAAATGCCAGCATTGTTATAAACTTGCATCAAATCATACCTTGGGAGACATAAGTGAAAGCTGAAGGGAAAAGGGTACCTTTTAAAATCTCACAAAGAAGGGATATATTGAGCTAAACCCTTTGCAGCAGACAGCACTGCAACCAATGGGAATGTGGAAAGAAGGAAGTTTGGGACCTTCAGTGCAGAAAATTAAATGTCTGTATGATACCTTAATACTCTAACATTTTTTTTTTCCTAAATATGAACAAGGTAGGTTCTCTTCAGCTCTGGGACTGAGGAATGATCAAACCCAAATTTCCCATGTAGCTGTAGTTTGATTCCCCCAGGAACAATGACTGATGTCACAGCAAGAGATGAGGACAGAGTAAAAAAATGTAAGCAGATGGCTGCTAAGCTGAACTAAAATGCAAACAGGATGAAATTAAACAGGAAAGGTAGAGGGTGAAGAAGAGTCATAACAAGGAAATGCATTACAACAGGGGAATTGCAAGCTAGACAGATGATGATATTCTCCTTGACTGCTTCATTTAAAACTGGACAAAGAATTGTGAAAGTACCAGAAGGGACAGACAGGAGGACCTATTCTGCTGTTACAGAGATTGAGAATATCTGTCTGAATCAGGTCATGAAAAGAGTTACATTGATTCTCTTTTCAGAGGAATATAGTGCTCTGCAGGTAATATTTCATATTATATTAAATTATTTTAAAATATATTTGCATCAGCTTGTTCCCCAAATAAGAGCAGCTGCTCCTACACAATAAGTGACTAAATAAATAAACAAATAAAAATGTAGCTTAAAATTAATATTTACTGTTATTCTTTGGACAGCAGTCTCCTGCTAAGCATTCACTTCTAGTGGGACCTTTGACTGAAGCCAACACCTGTGTCAGGTGCACAACTTTTGAAAATAAAGTACCAACTGTTGCACATTATAATTTGTGAATTCTAATCATTTTTCTCACAGGCCTAGAGGCTCCAAATAAAATTGCAAACACAAACATCTAAAATACAGTGAGTTGTTAGCAATAACCAGCATAACAGATAATTTTGAAGATCCCCAAGTATACCATGAAGCTGAGCTTATAATTAGAGCATTTCTGATTATCAGATCTCCACCACAGTTGACTCCCTCCATTGTAGAAATCATTGCATTCCCCACAATCCCTAAACAATGCACAATCAGCCTTGTTTGTCCAATGGTGACCAGCATTGGTGGCATCTCCTTCCAGACAATCCATCTAATCTCTCATTTAACCTTGAGTAAAGGTGTGAAAAATCACATAGGTGCTTTTTTCCCCACTGCTGAATGGGTGATGGTAAGAATTGAGCAGACTCCGAGGAGTTCTATGCTCATTACTCTCAGTTTTAACCACACAAACATGTTCAGTTAGAACATCATCTGTGGAAGAAATATGAGAAAAAACTGGGAGGAACATTGATCTTGAACTGTGCTAGAGGAATCCCTTTCAATTACTACCTCCTCCAATTGGAAATCCTTCTCACAATGTGTCCTTATGAAAAAGGAAAGAGAGAAAAGAGCTACTGCTCTGAGTGCTTTGTACAGGGTGATTGAGGGCTGCTTTCCTCTTCTTGACTAATACTCATATCAGACAGAGAGGAAATACCTGGAAAAATATTGCTATGGTCAGTAAAAAAAAAAAAAAAAGCTATCATTTTGCTGATGGATGCTTCCTCCATACAGTGCCATCTGGCACTTTTCGTGTTTGGAACAACTAGCTGATTGCACTTGCCTGTCTTACTTTTGGTACTGTTTTGACAAACCTTAATTTTTATTTAATGATGATTATTTTTTTTCTCTGCCTATCAGTTGGGAACTGTTGGTATTTCACTTTATGCATCAGCTATTTCTTGGTGCTCCAAGTTGGTATCACCAGGCTCCACATGTACTGCTGTTTTCTCTACTTCATCATGCTTTATCAGTATCTTCTTCACCTGTTTATCAGCAATGACCTCCAGTTTCTCTGCCAGGAGACTCAGATTATTTCTTCTACCCTGTCCCAGAGTAAATAATAAGAGAACCCTTTCCCCAGCCTTACTTCTCATTCCTCCTCTTCCATCTTGCTGCCCCCAGAGTCCCTACTGTCAAGCTAGCAGACATTCTGGACAAAGGAAAAGCCTAGACATCTCCTCTGGATGCTATTGCTGAGGTGACTGGGAGACAAAGGGTCCACACTCATCCCTAAGGCTAAAAACAGCTTTTCTCACAGCAGCAGGGGATTAACAGTAAAGTGGTTTAGAAAGGGCTTTCTACACTGTAGTACATGGAATTAACACAAACAACATGGCTGACCAATATTTTCCATGCTAGATCCATAATCTGCCACCCCTGACATTTTTCTTAATGGAGCCTTTTAATGAATAGGATAAAAAATTGCACTGTCAGAAATTTTGAGTTAAAATAGGCAAGCCATTCTGCAAAAGCTGTGCATTAAATTAAATTTCTGGCATTTCACATGTGTTACAATGCTTGGATACAATGCTGAAGCTGAAATGCTTCTGTAAGTGGGATAAGACATTGAAGAGGCAGGCACATGAAAAACTAACATTCTGAAAAGTCACCAGCTGAAATGGAACTATATCAGTAAGTAATTCTGTTTCCACAGTGTAAGTATAGTGTATGTGAGGAAAGTGAACTGCTCTCTTCACTCATGGAAAGTGAGTCTCTTGAAGACTGCAAAAAACTTCACATTTAAGACCAGAAAACCACCACAAAGGGTATTCCCCATCTTTTGCAGTGACTGCAGCTTCACTTAACTCCACTTGGATTTGTAAGGACCTCTGAAAGGTCAGACAAACAGTTTTGATTTAGTGAAAAATGTTTCTTTCTCCACAAGTAAAAATGTTGGCAAAGATTTCTGGTATTTTCTACAAATAAATATTTTCTATTTATTTCAACCAAAATTAGTATATTATTTTATATATCTCATAGGTGAGTAAAATGATCAGTGCCTGAAAATAGATATATTTTTCTCCAACCACTAGACCTTTTTTTCATTATTTACCTTCTCCATGTTCTCCTTCTTAAAACTCCATGTTTAAAAAGAAAACTGGAAAGGGAGCTGAAAGATATGGAACTCCAAAGGAAAATAATGTATTTTAGAAAACAATCCTCAAAAGCCTGGCCACATGGTCTCAAGCTTTATTTAGATGTCAGAATATATCGCATCAATTTCCAATCTCCTAAACTTAGATAAAGAACAACAAAATAATTAAGAAAGTAAAAAAATAAGTGGCTGGCAACAAAACTGCTGAACTGACAGCCTGGTAAGTCATCTTAATCAAGTATTATCATGGCAACAGAGTAGACCTCTGATTTCTGACTCATGTCACAAATTGCTTTGTGACAGTTCTGTTGGGAACTCTTTTTTTCCACTGACAAGCTCTTGTTTTCACATCTGGAAGAAAGGGGTGACCAGAAGTTCAAAATTCAGTGGTCTAAAAGTGCATGACTGAAAATACTTAAAGAGCAGCAATGAAGAATGTCAGGATTTAAAAGCCAGGTTCCTGGAGCCTTGGTGATTCCCCAGTTCTCAGTCCCTCTTCTTAGCCTTGTCCACTGCACTCTTTTAGCACTGCTCTTTCAGCTCCTACACCTTATTGCTTTGGATTTAGAGCTAAGGCACAAACAGATAAAATATTAAGACCTTGAAAGACAGTGAGAAAAAGAATCCTCCCGAGATCCCATGATCTTATCTACCAGAATGGTCCATTGTACATTTTGTTGATGCATTACCAGTAGGCATAAAATGCTATGTCTTACACCTCTTACATTTCCTAATCCATTCCCATTCAGCAAAATATTGAAGAATGAAAAATGAAGAGAGGGAGTTCCCACAAGTTATACATCATGATTCCTCCCACCTCCAGGCTCTTCATTTATAGGTGATACAAAGCACTTCTGAGTGGTCCCTCTCTCAGTTTGCTGTAGAGACATCCTACAGTGACTACATTTAGAAGAGCAGGGCAACATTTAAGTAGAAAAAACCCTTGGACTTAACTCCTGCTTGGAGTTCTAACTTCACTGTAAAGTGAAAACCTGCTTAAATTCTTAGTGGGATTACAGTATATTTGCTATATCTCAATTATCTGTAGTTCTATTGACTACTGTTTCAGTAATTGTGTACTGGTATGTAATATGCTGTCTGTCTGTAAATAAAGGACAAATTTGGGTAGCTAAATTAGTCTTTTGCTTAACCCCTGTCCCTTAAATGGCATACTATTGAGATATCACTGTCCTTGGTTAACACAGGTATTTCAATGGCAGAAAAAAGGAGCCATAAATGCACGGTGATATCCAGCACAACATAATAAAAAGAAAGAACTCACATTATTTTTCCTACATTCTGTGGGCATGCACCCACATATTCTCTGCGCTCCACCGTGAATAAGCTCCCTCCTGTGTAATTTCCAAGGAGGAAAATCTCTCCTGATTTGCTGCACACATTAAACAAGACAACATGTATTTTGTGGGTTGTATAATACACACGCTTTTTTCCTTTTTTATATATGATGCATTCTACACAGCAGTGGTGATCTAAGCAAAGGAATGTTCTAGGTTGCCTTAAACTTATATTCTCACTTTCCATGTAACATTTAAACAAACAGATACTGCTCCTTGAACAAGGTCAAAGAGGTCTTCAGATGGTCTATTTCCTTAGCTTGCCTCTGACTCCACATTGCTTTGCAAATCAGATGCTAGATATATTTTGATTATTTTGTACTTTAATGGATCATGTACAAAGAGTCCACCCTTCACATCATAGTCATTAATTTTTTCTGGAGTCTGATGGGAAAAGCAGGTAGAAGGGTGGTTGTGTGTGCGTGCGCATACCAGTGTATACATGTGCGCTGATTGAAAAGTGATGGATTATTTTCATGTGGTAAGAAACACAATGTTTTCTTTAGCACAGCAGGATATTCTGTTTGCAAGGTCTAACAGTGAAATATTATGCATATCTGGAGCTGGCCCACTGCCAAAAACCTAACAGCAGAAATCAGAAGAGATTTTGAATCTGAATCTTAAAAAACCAGTACAGCCCTAGAAAGCAACTAATGAGACATTCAAAACAGAGAAGCACTTGCACTAAAGCATGACTGCTATCAGATACGTCATCATTTACAAAACAATAAATAATTATTCATCTAAATGTTACCTTGAACTTCAATTTAAAATATATTTTCAATGAACTTCCACATCTGTGCTGATACAGGTTTATTTATCATGACCTAAAGTAAATTAAGTGATACATTTCCCAAGCTCAAAGAAGCAATCACTTAAGAAGCAGGAACAATTAAAAAAAAAAAAAAACAAAAAACCCCCATACATATCCTCAAAACACCAAATGCGTGAGAACTGTAGCACACCAAACTAGAATATACTAGCCCAGAAAATAACCAAAATATTTTCATTCACCTCTTCAGAGAGAGGATGGGGCTGTGAGTAACAGTCAACCAAAGGGAGCTGAGCTGGGATCCAATGAGACACTGCTGGAACTAGCTGGAGTTTTACCATTCACTTCAGTGGTGGACAAACCAAGCATTGCCCTTTAAAAATCAGGCTTTGACACCTTTTTTTAGTGCTAAGGTCCAATAAATAAGATGGGAGAAATACCAGAATACAGTCAACACTCTGATCCTTACGTATGTAATTCCTGTGAAAAGGTTCCCACAGCATACACAATTGTGGCTGTCTGGGATTTTACAGCTTGCACTGTAAACATGCAAAAATCCATTCAGTTCCAGGGCACATAACTTGCAGCATGGGATCTGTAAAAACAGTTCTTCCCTTGGTAAACCTTCTTACACTGGTGTGCAGTCATTCCTTGATTAATTTATTGCACTTGACTAATTACAAGGTAACACTGGACAGTGTGGGTAAAGAACATATATGTATATATACATATGCATTTGTATGTGACCAAGTGTAGATGTTATTTACCATTAGCAAGCCCTTCTGGAAAATCTCACTCAAGCTCTCATGGTGCATCTTTATTTCCACTGCATCCCTTTTATCACCAGATCTTCACACTGGGGTTCAGAAAATGCTTACAGTACTGGAGAGTTTATTAAAAACAGGCTAGTGGTTTTATCAACATAGTTAATATTCTAAGAGCAAAAGATTTAGTGTCAGGACACAATCAGTGTCTGGACTATTAATATGGAAACTGCAGAATTTTGAAAAAGGAAAACCTAGGAACTCAGGATATGTATTTAATAAACTTCCAAAGTAAATCATGTCTGTTTTTATAATCTCATGGGTTTGGTTTTGGTTTTTTTTTAATGATACAATGCCTACTAGAAATTTAGAAACCGTAATGGTAAGACACAAATATTTTTTAATACTTTGAATAGAGAGTTTTTCACTTGCCCTGTTGCATTTCTTTTGACACTTTACCTCAGGACCCTTATTTTGAAATCATTAGAAACTGGTTTGAAGTAACAACTGTTTCTGCCAAAAAAAAAAAAGGGGGTCCACCAAGTGATGAATTTTCATTTTCATCTGACAGGATACATTACTATTGGGAATTTTCTGCTAAGTTTCCACTAAGGATTTTCATTGTTATATTTTGATACACTGAAGTTGACTGGCACATCTTTTCAAAATCGTTCTTGCTTTTTCCAAACATAACTAGCATATAAAAAGAACCATAATATGTATTATGGGAAAGCAGCACAGTGATATAAAAGACTTCCATACTAAGAGCAGACGGAAAATGGTAGTTATTATTAATTTAGAAAAAACAAAAGAGCTACCCAGCATTTCAGTAATGTAGCAAGTTGTGTGCTATTGAGGGAAAGAGGATTTTATAATTGGATTTTAGAGTAATTTAGGAGACGAGATAAGCTGTAATGGTTGCATATTAGAGGTTAAAACTACAGTAGGAACTCATAACGTAAGGGTTCATTGCACTGAGGAAAACAGAACAAAGGAGATAACACAGGAGCAGCCTAGCTTAGGTAGCAGCAAGGTAAGTATAGGCTACACAAAACTGAGGGGCTTTTTTATTAGCACCCACAGAAACAGGTATCAAGCAGCATTTCTTCCCTTCCCCTTAAAAAAAAAAATTATACCTATACCTATATCTATATCTCTATCTATTCCTATATGCATGTATAACAGGGTAGTATTACTACATTCATTAGGTAGTATGCATTACTTCCTAAACTGTGCAGGCAGTAACACCTTGATTTTAGGAGAGGAATGAAAATAACCATTTACATCTTGCTCGCTAAAAATGACAAAAGAATATATCACAATGCCACCAAGCATGGACACAGGACAAAACTTTTTCACAAGGAATCACTCAAATTTCAGGACACAATAGCTCTGGAGAGTGGGGGGTACTTTTCCCTACTAATTCTTCCCTGAGCAAAAGGAGACACAGCAGAAGACAGAGACCTCTCCCTGGGGGCTTCACACTCCCCCAGACTGTGCAGCTCTCACCAGCTCTGCCCCACATTCTCAGAAGGCTGAAACTCTTTTCACTTTCCATCTGTCAAGTCAAAACTTAAACCAACCCAGTCTCCAGAGCCTCAGCAGCTCCAGCCACTTCTGGAGCACACAAGTCATGCAGGCAGCACTTTGCCAATAGAGAGAAGGAAGACAAGGAGCAGAGGCAAGAAACAAAGGCTAGGCCATCAAAGTCATGCAGAGCAGAGATTGAGACAAGCATCTAAGTGACCACTAATAATCCTTTTCTGACACTACTCTCTGCCTTCACGCTGCCTGCAAAAAGCCTGTTTGACACAGTGCCTAGTAAGGAAGACTCCTGACCTAAGCCAGCAGGCCTGGATGCAACACAAGTGAAGGGCAGTTGCTTTTTAAATATAAGCTGCTACATCCCTGCAATCTGCAGTATGTCAGCTAACCAGCCAAGTCCCATTATTTTGTTGGGGATGGGACAAAAAGGGAAAAATATTCTCCAGCCTTTTTCCAGGCTGATAACAGAACACATTTTTCAGTTTCCATCACAGACAGATTCGGCTGCAAAATGGAGCAGTTGTGACCGAGTTCTTAGTTGTGAAAAGTGAGCACAGGCTCAAGATCAGTTGCTTTATATTAAAAAGACCCAGCCTTGGATTTTTCAAAACCAGGTGGTTTTTTGTGGGAGTTTGCCAACACTGAGATATTTTATTTTTGCCAGCTGCCAGTCTCAGTTTGGAAAGCATAGCTTTACTCACTTAGTGATGCAACTCCATAGGCATAGCAAATTATGTACACGTTTGGCAAGCAGCTTTGAAAAAAAAAAGAATGAAAGAAAGAAAGAAAAAAATGTATTCCATGCTATGAAATGTGAACGCTTGCAAAAACACAGTAGTTTACCAGAAGAAAACAGTTTCCCCTCGTGTTCGCCTTCCAAGGATTTAGCTGGGGAATATTCACCTGAGCAACTTAAATTCTCCGCATTCCAGAAGTAAAGGGGAGAGGAGAAAGAAAGAAAAAGAGAGAAAGAGAGAAAGAGAGAAAGAGAGAAAGAGAGAAAGAGAGAAAGAGAGAAAGAGAGAAAGAGAGAAAGAGAGAAAGAAAGAAAGAAAGAAAGAAAGAAAGAAAGAAAGAAAGAAAGAAAGAAAGAAAGAAAGAAAGAAAGAAAGAAAGAAAGAAAGAAAGAAAGAAAAAAAGAAAGAAAGAAAGAAAGACAGAAAGAAAGAAAGAAAGAAAGAAAGAAAGAAAGAAAGAAAGAAAGAAAGAAAGAAAGAAAGAAAGAAAGAAAGAAAGAAAGAAAGAAAGCATATTATTCTGCATGGCAAATTCCCTGTGTGCTGTGGCTTCTCCCAGCAAACACACCACCATTGCTCACCAACAGGGTAAATAAGCCAAGCCTTGAGGAAGCAAAATCTGTTTAGAGAGTGCAGGCTCACTATTGCTATCCTTAGAATAAAGGATACTCCAAAGTTGGAGGCCTCCTTCGTTACCAGTGCTTGGCTACCCCCTGCTGGCTCCCACGCCTCAGACCCTTCTGTACCATCAGGCAGCGACAGCAGAGCATCCCAAACACACCAGGTTCTTCACCAGCACAAGATTACTAAAGCAAACCAGGCTGTGAGGCTTTGCTCTGCTTAGTATCAAAAAAATGACACGGCCTGGTCAGTTGAGATTACGGGGATGGCTGGTTATTGCACTGCAAGTCTCTATTTTTTATATTATGTGTGAATTTATCATAGACGTCCTCCAAATTCTAAATCAGAACATATTTGAGGAGTGGATGGTACACTCAAGAAGCAAATGAGACTCCAAGCAGTAATATTCAGGAAACCAAATATTTTCCCTGTAAACACAGAACTCTAAAGCAGAAAATTTCCTTTCTAATTCTGTGTAAGTTGGATGAGCACATCTGAAACACTTTCTTCAGCTTGCTTTAAAAGCATTCCTCAAATGCAATTCAGAACTGAAATTCCCAGTACAAACCCCTTATTTATGTATTTTGTGGATAAATTTAAACAGGAAAATGTGCTGCAAGACGTGTTCAAACAACTAATAGTTACTGTAAAACAAAAATATATTTAAAAACAGAAAAATGAAAAGAAAAAGACTAGTTGTTTTAAGCTATAACACAGCTGTATGCAACTAAAGCCAGAAACATGTGAAATGAAATTGGATTTTGGAGCAGGGGGTGGGGTAGTGTACAATGGGGTTAAGTTTACTAGCAATTCAAATCCTTTTTTCCAAGTTGCAAGATGTTGTTACTGACACTTTTATTTTTCTTTCATTCTGTTTATTTTTGTGAACAAGGCAGAAAAGAAATTGTTATTTGAACCATATTAGCAAAGGCTGCATGTGCTCACTTAAGGCTCTTGCTTAGGTAGTTACTGCTTCCAGGTACAGAAAGGTTAAAAAAAAGAGGCAAAAATCCTTTGAAACATTTATTAGTGTCACATAAATAGCAGAATTCTATATAACAACAGATTAATAATAGGCTGAATTAGTCTCTAACCTCTTTGGTTTCTAAGTGCTGTAAGACACTGCCCCCCTTGTTCCTTTTTCTAAATAAAGCATGTGTATCAAACAAATATTCCCACAGTGTTACCACAGGAAAAGGGAAGAAGTTTTCATGAAACAGAGTTGTAAAAGAATCATATTACTGAACTAGAGTCACATCTCTCCTCTAAACTGTTGTCCTTTATGCTGCCTGCCCTCTACAAGAAGAGAAATGGCAGCAGCAGACTTTGAGATGGGAAAGACAGAATACTGTGCCTGTTAGTCAGCAGGTGCTGTCAGCTAAAGAGGATGGGTTAGAATCCATAGCTCTCAAAATCTAGACAACTAATCTATTTTTTCTCCTATATTTAGATTCTGGTTTGTTCTCAAAACACATAACCTTTTCAAAGGTTCACTTCTGAAACAACAGAAGTGCAAAAAACTAGCATTGCAAAGCTACGGGCCAATAAGTAATAGAGGGATCTGATCCTTCAGCTGCCACTATCGACAAAAGGCCTTTGCTTTACTCAAAATGGCTTTGTCTCTGATGTGGATCTGTTCACAATTTATTTGAAAGCAGAAGGCACTTATTTAAAAACAGAGCCAGAACCTATCACCACTCTGACAAGTTTTCCACACAGCTCCAGCCCAACTTTTCTCTCTGTTGTTTAGCAGTGGCCATACATTGCTAGAAAATGAATAGGGCATGGGAATCATTTAGCAAGATGTCTAGAGTGAAAGTGGATGGAAAGATATGTTAGTTCCCCCTGACTGAGGACCAGTCTGAAGAAAGGGATGGGCATCCCACCTCCATCCTATCCTGCAGTCCTGGCTCTTAGGTGGGCATGCTTGGAGAAAACTTTCTGTGTGCCATGGGATGCCACTAGAACTCACCTCTGAGCTTTTCCTGAGTTTCTGCATCTCATCCCAACAGAAAGTTAGGACTAGACTGGGATGAATATCCAGAGTTCAAAACTAAGCAACATTTGCAGTTGTCAGAGTTTATCTTAAATATTCCTTAGAACTGCATCCAGCCTTCTGTCGCCGTGTACGCCCTCATCTTCATCACTTCGTCCTCACCTTTGCATTCCTCTTCTAGCTCTCCCAAACACCACCTTTCCTGCTCTTGCCTGGATGGCTTGTATCAACTTTCTTTTATGACTTTTAATGGCCCAGTCCTGTGTTACCAAGATTCCACATGGGGCTAAATATATATATTCTTACAGGTTCAGATTGCAGAGATCTTTCCTGGAGCAACACAAAGTCTAACTGATGTCATCTCTAACATTTGTTACCCTTCTGCTAGCCTGCTAAGTCGTGTTTCTCTTCAGCTTCTGTCCTAGCTTGCTTGCAGACATCTTTTTCTGGAAGGTGCTGAAATCTTCTTGGATTTGTCAGGCACTGCCTAGCCACTCCACTCACATTCACAATCTAGCCACCTAGATTCTCTGATGAAAACCCAGAATGACTTTGTGTGCCATTCCTGGGTGAAAACCTGTGAGATGCATTCTCTGGCAGCCTTTCTTTTGATAAGTAAAGAATGCAATAGCTAGACAATTTGGGAGAAATTTAAGAATTCCAGTTAATAGTCCTGCATCAGCTATAGATATGAGCAGAAAATGAATATGAAAGATGTGGTGGATATAAGGGAAATCAGGAAAGAGAGAGAGGAGTTAATAAAAAAACTGTCTACTTTGAATAAATCAGTAGTATTGATTATTTTAGATCCAAAAGATTTCAGTTCAAACTGTGAATGATCCAAGCTATATTATCAGTAAATGAGCAGTTGAAGATCACATCTCTAAACATAAAGGAATATGCTCCAAGGGAAGCCATTGCTATTCCTCAGCTCCCAACCAACATGTCCCACTGCAAATCACAATAGGTATCACCACAGTTCCCAGCAAAGCCAATGACTGGTGGTGACATGATTCATTCCTGGTTTCAACATCTGGCTGGAATTTTACGCATACGAAGTCCGTGATTTGTACAATCACTTTAGAGAAACAAAAATCTTTGCAATTCACCATGTCATAACCAAACCATCTGTCCAGAAGGCCACTATGGGATCATACAGATAGAACATAAAGCAGAAGTGGCTCATTTTGTCCAGTATGTTTAGTTCAAAATATCTGCTTTGGTCTTCATCATCAATAACAGAAGTTTATGCACATTACATTATAAGTTCAATAGAGACCAAAGGTCTTCTCCTGCCAACTGAATTATATCCATACCTTAACTGTCAAAGTTGTGGGCAAAAACACCTAGCTACTGAAGCTCTGACTACCCTGCAAAACAAAAGAAATCAAGACAGCTGAATAGAAGAGTTAGTATTTAATGTGCAGATCAGTTTGCTGCATGCACAAGTGTTGTTAATAAAATTCATTGATTTTTTTAAAAAAATGGAAGCACTGGATATATGAAATTGTTATGTTTCTTTTAGCACAAGAGAAGGCAAATCCCAGAATATGTATGTTCAAGTCAAATCAAAAGCATTTAGATCTTATCACAAGTTCAGTTTCTTATGAATGTGAGTAACTCACTGTACATATGGCATTCTTGCCAGAACAAATTAATGTTGAAAGCTGAGACATGAGAGACACCTTCCTTAGCCAAGTTGTGACTATCCTAGCCTAGAGCACACAGTACATGCCATTTAAAAGGTTCTGCCCCAAAGAATGAGCTTTCCTGGATTGTGTCATATTCCCAGAGAAAACCAAAAGATGAATGGGCAGCAACATAAACATAAGCCTTGATGAGAAGGCAGAATTTTAGATAACTCGTGCTATGTCATTCTGGTACCCCTCACTTGGCAACACATAGACTTAAAACATCTCATATTAAGATAAGAGTTTGTTCTCAGTTTTAGCATAATCAAATAAACACAGAAAGCAGGATGACCTTAATTAAAAGGTCATTTACATTGTATGTCCTGCCCTTAAAGCAGGATGAGCTGCACCATGTTATTTTTGACAGATATTTGTATAAACTGCTCTTCAAAATCTTTGGTATACATTCAGCAATTTGCTCTGACAATTTGTTACACCATGTAGCTGTGCCTGCACTCCATGAAGCTTCGAAAAAATTCCAAAGGTCTTAGAGGCTAGTAAAATAGAAAGAGGAGGAAAGGTCAAAGACTGTGTCCTAGCTGGGCAAAATGAAAGAGCATTTGTTATTTAATAATTATGCTAGGAAAGCAAAGCCCCAGGGGTGAGCTCTGCACTCCACTGTCCAAAGCTCTGCCCAGTGACAGCATTCCAGGTAATAAGCACACCAAAGTGAAGAGACATTTATCCAAGGTGATACAAAAGCAGCCTCTATCAGCACTCCACAGACTCTTCAACACTCACAGCAAAGTTTATGAGCAATCTGTATAATAATAACCTACACCTGCAGCTCAGTGACCAGCCCCTGCACAGAGCTGAGGGTGCTACACACCACAGCCATACCAGAGCAGAGGAGCAGCCTGTGCTGCCTGGCTTTTTAGCTCAGACAGAAATAAAACTCAGGGCAACTTCCACGAGTGTAGCACAACTTATTAAAAAATGCTTTCTAGAGAAGGTGTTTATTTTAACTTAACACAGATTTGTAAATTTAAGAGATCCTTGAGGTTTTACCTTTTTTTTCTTCACTAAACAACAGATTTAGAGGGTATAAAATCTCAAGGATTTTTCCGAGATGTTGGTAATGCTGATCCAGAAAAAGATGTTTTATTTTTACTGCCATGGTGACACTGCGCTTACCAGAGAAACAACTTATGTCACATGCAAAAATCAGGAATTCCTCTTTTTGTCCCTGATGCCTACTAGCACATTGGCTGGCACATGAGCAAACATGCCAAGAGCAATGTGTTGTCCAATGTAATTTTCATCTTCCACAATGACTTGGTCTGACTTTTCATGCCATTCACAATTTATTTCATGTTGTGCACAAAGGTTGCCAGGAACAGCACCCTCTCTAAGGCATGGCAGCTAACACTAAGAAAGGCTTCAGCTCACCCATGTGCTGTGGCCTGGCTATGGAGCAACAGCAACTGTGTGGTGAGATGGTATTTTCAAAGAGCTATCCTTCAGGAATTAGAGAGATTCTGTGCTGGCAATAACACTACCAAGCAGACCAGGTTAGATTAGTAACTGCATAGAACATTGTTTTAAACCCATGTGTACAGTCTGAATTTTTTTTCTTTTTTTCCTCCTTTTTTTAAACTTAAACTCCTACAACCAGCTTTTCTATTGATATAGTAACTGGGGACCACACTTTAACTTACTCTTTTTCCATAAAGAAGATGTCTATTCTTGTGAGAATTGGCATATTTTTACCCTCAGAATGATCCCTGCTTTTATACGCCTAATTAAATTTTAGCGGTCCCTTGCTTAAATAAAGATTTATTAGCTCTTAAAATAGTTGCATAATTCTTCTACCACCTACACATTATCCTTTAATGTATTTACAAGCAGACTGGCTTACCCACAAAAAAAAAAAAAAAAAAAAAAAAAAAAAAAAAAAAAAAAAAAAAAAAAAAAAAAAAAAAAGTGGATGATTTAATGTTGTTATGTTATTGGTGTCAATTACTAAACTTCACAATTGGGCTTTCTGAAGATACTACTCTTTAACATTGGAGCTGTCAAAACACTTGAAGAAAGAGAAGGTGTCAATCTTGGAGATCAAGTACCCAAAAAAATTCAAATAGCAGAGGCAATCAGCAATTTTCAGCGCCATGTTCGGACTCTGCCACAGCTGTGATATGAGCTGACACATCATTAGTCAAAGGAATCCAGGGATTTATTTTAGGAGCTGAAATTTGCATCATTAGAAGCACCTACTTATACATTACTTCTCACTTCTCTTTGTGAACAACAAAGACAAAAACCTGTACATAACACTTTTGTACATATAAATTAATATATACTGAAAGACAAACAGTAACACAGTAAAGTACTGTGTTTGCCAGACTATTGGAAATAATTTCTTTATAGTTCTGAGGTTTGGGGGTTTTTTTAAAGCTCATTTATTCTCCAGGATTAGAAGATTAGTAGTTTGTTGGTCTTTCATTAGTTTTACTTTATTACAGTCCTGCTTGCTAAAATATTTACATCACAGGGAATATCCTTTTCACTGAGCTGTAAAACCTCACCTGTCTACCCTGCACACTGACATCTTTGCACCTTGTAAACACCACTACTACAAGCAATTGTGTTCCATGTGTTTGTCAGATTGCATCAAGAATGCTGAATTTCATCTTCCTGTCACAGTTTTAATATCATTCAGCAAAAAATAAAGCTTTTGGTATTTTAAATGCATTTTAAGTGCAAGAGATGACTCACTCTATTCTGTTCTACGAGATTCTCTTTCAAAAGTCACAAAAAGCAGGTCACTCAAAAACATTTAATATATGAATGTCATACAGCTGGCCTCACAAATAAATCAGCATACAAATCCTGTCTTAGTGAAATTTGTCACAGTAAGCATCAGAAGCCGTAAAACGAAGCTAACAGGAAACTGCCTTGTTGTGCAATTTGTGTGTATGTGCCCAAAAACACACATGCACACATACCCCATCCATAGCTTTGTACTTTTCCATATATGTGCTATATTCAAAAAGCAACTTACTACAGCCAAGATGCCATCAAAATCTGGGACAGACATGAGAGAAAAAGCCTGGGAAACTTCAGTTTTATAGTAAGCATTGAAATATCAGTATGTATTGTTCCTTTACCTTGCAATTTTAATTATGGCCACCAAATTCTTACAGTACCTCTGTTTTTCATGCATATATGTCAAATTCTGTATAATATATTAAATGCATATATAGGATGCTACATGAATATACACAAGCCAAGTCATGTGAAAACCTCTGTGCCCAACAGTGACATTGGAAAGAAGGCACCATTGTCAAGGCTGGGCTAGAGGAACACATGTCTTCTACATCCTTTGGATAATGCCTGGATAAAGAAAGCCCTGCCTGATGAAAAAGAGATCCATACACACATTTAAGACTAGGATTTATCATTGGCATTCAAGCTGGCCATATCTACCTGAATTTCATACCATTTCTGGACTCCCTCTGGCACCAACTCCAGGAGGAGTACTCCAGGGGCAGGAAAATCTAGTAAATATCATTATTGACAATCCTGAACAAGTTGTTGTTTGGCTTGTTTGGAGAATGCAAATTCCCAGTTGAGGAAGTATGTTACTTATACAAAGACACTTAGGTATTTAAAGTGCTAAGACCCTCAGTGTGACTTACTCAAAAAATAAAAAATGAAGCAACTTTTGGATATCAGTCCAGTCAGGAGAAATAAGAAGTCTCTAATTCTGTCTCACTTTTCCTTCTCTGTTTTTGAGGTACAGGTAACAGTATCTATTCAAAATGTGTTAAGTATGTAGCACATACATATGCTCTTTTCTTAAACCATTATCTACAAACAATTGCATAGGCACGATTGAGTGCCTATACAAAAGAATCCTCTGAAATAGTTGTTTCTGCAAAGAATTATTCTTCTATATGATTATGGCTGCCAGGCAGGACGATACAATATCTCCAAGAATGGACAAAAATATTATGGTATCTCCCTAACAGTTTCATATCTTAATATCACTGCATATATGTAATTGCCGAACACTTAATGTTTCAGATGCTAAGAATATGGGAACAGCAACATTACTGAAGCAAACAGCAAAGATTTACATCATTTGTCTCTACAAAACACCGTTCTAATGGAAGACCATTGCTGCTTGACAACCAGGGTAGGATGCTCAAAGGAGTCATTCAGTTCCTACGAAATTCCATAGGAGTTACCACTGAAGTATTTTTAAATTGCTCTTTTTTAAATCACTTGCTTCAGTAAGGGGAAGGTAAAGATTTCTAATGGCATCTCCCAGATTTTCATTGCTTCCATGCCTTCACCATCATTACTCCCCAGCATTCATAACTGCTGCACACCACTGCATGTACACGTCACTGGTGGCATCTGTCATCTCAGACTGCACATTTTCCACTTCAGGTTGGCAGAACATACCACTGCTGCTTGCAGTGGGCATGGAAGATTTAGAGCATTAGACTGCAGAAGAGAAAAACAAAACAGTCAAAACACAGCACCATAAGCACTGACCCAACACTTTCCAAAAGGTGAACCAAGAGTAAAGTGAAGGAGCCACAGGTGTAGCTGGCCTAGCTGGGGATCTCCAGGAAGCATGAAGTCCTTCCTCCAGATAGTCTGAGCAGATAGCAACCTTCAAACAGAACAAGATCATACCATGCCAACATTAAACAAATCATCTTAGCAGATGAAAGGAGAAATAGCTGTTTATGAAACTCACATAGCATTGGGGGAATGACACAGGGAAGGACTGGCAGGAGGTATAGGGGGAAAAAAGAGCAAACAGAAATAAATGGAGGTCACTAGAAGACACAAGTCATAGTGGTTCTTAACCATTACAGTCAATTCTGTTCCAAATTTATGAAACTATAGCACTAAGCACACAAACATAACAAAGATATGAGTCTATACACATAGTCCACATTTCAGCTCAGTGGGGGAAACCAAAATTTTTTCCCAACATTCTCTCAACAGTCATTCTTGAGAATGAGAGGACATATGAGCAGCTTTGCCAATTGATCATAATTAAAAATTGACTTCTGCTTCTGCTGAAATGACATCACAGAGGACACATTTAAAGAGGTAAAAAAAATGGACTACAGGATATAGCCCCTTTCCATCCACCCCTAAAGCCTACTGCATGAAGCCATTTCTGTCTTCTTTATGAATTTAACAGCAGAAATAAAGATTGTGTTATTCAGATTCTGTCTAGAGGAATGAAATCCCCAAACTTTAATATCATCCTATTTAAAACTCTCCTTTATTTGCAGTGCACTTTCTTGTGCAATGCACCACAGAATGAGTCTAAAACCAATACTCCAAGTGCAGTAAAAGTCTCATGTAGCATTCTCAGGGCTCTCCCATTTGCTTGTAAAATTACATTAAATTACTTTTTGAAGAAATAAGGAAGAAAGAGCTGCTGCTGGGACATTTAGTCTATCAAAACACAAATAATTAATGGTTGAAAATACGTTTTGTTTAATAATTGCTGTTCTTCATTAGTGTGAACCAAGGACACAGACTATCTGAGACAATAGCATCTGCACCCCATATTTCATTATCACCAAACTTCACATTTCACACAAAAGCATAGCTAGCAAAGCCTTACAGCTTTAATTAGTTTCTGCCATAGCTGTGAAGGTCAGCCAATTATTGTGTGTGAAATTTCAATATGAAGCAGCTGAATTGAAGACAGCATTGCAACATTGTGAAACTGCAAAGCTGTAAATCTAGCATGATAGAAGCTTCTTTTCAAAGAAAAACACCCACAAAATAACATAAATTAATCATCAGGTATGCACAGCTTCAAGGCTTATAAGCTAATTTAACGTGTTCGAGGCAGGGACAAAAAGGTAATTTTTGATAGCATATGATGCTTTGCAAGGTTTCTTCTTATCAGTGTCACCAAACATTACAAAACACTTATTTGGGTCCTCATTTCTATGAGAAAAACACAGGGGATTTGTGGGATTCAGAGTCCTACTGTCAAAAGAAAACAACAGCATTGAGCAGATGAACTTCAGCCATCTAGAATGAGGGTCATGAGATGTACAGCATGCCCTGAAAAAACAGGCACTTCAAAAGTTGGCTCATTTAGGCTCCAGCCTTATGCTTGGCTTTGGAAAACCTTGAGTAAAGTGTGTTACATGTACGTGTGTGTTGGTGTGTAAAAAGATATATAAGAATTTGGATTCAAATGATATCCAAATATCTATGCCCCAGCTGGCACTGAGGAAGGAGTAAAGGATTCAAAAGGATGCACATATCTCTGACCCAAGACACAGCCTCTTTGCACATGCCATTCTGCCAAACATAAGTAATTTATGTGGTGTGTTGTGCACTGGGATTATAGATGTGCAGAAGATATAGCCTGAACCTTGAATGCATTCAAGGCAAGCCTAACCTCAAATCTGGACAGTGGATGTTTGTTAAATAGAAAGATCTTTTGCTTGTTTCTTGTTTTTTTTAATAGATGAGAACTCTGAGTAAATTTTATCATTTTATGTAGTGAACAGTGAGATCTTCAAAGATGCACTTGAAGCTATTTTTTTATTTGGGTACCACCAGATGACATATTTAAGTCAAATAATAATGATACAATGGTTCTATACCTCTAGCTCCAGTGAACTAACAAAACCTGTCCTTGATTATAAATTTACATGTGAGATTACTGGGTTTCAATGGGAGAAAAAAAAGGAGGGCATGAAGCTTAGGGATTAGATTTATTTTTTGTGCTGTTCCTGTTTAAGCCCTTTTTTAAAAAAGGAAATGATCCTGACAGAAAATATATGCAAACTCATTTTTAATCTTGCCTGGGACAGAATATACAGCTCTAGTAAGCACATAGTTTTATTCATGTGGAAATACCTGTATGTTCACATGTATATATGCACATCACAGCCAATTCCCCCTTCTTGTGCCCCATTTTTTTTCCTGCCATTGCCAGGTAAGTGGTTGTGCAGAGCCTCTGCAGACAGAGCAAAACCAGCAAGGCAGTTTCACTGCTCAGATTCTCTCCTGACTTCCTTCTTTCCTGGCACACTTGCAGCTATAATGTGACTCTCAGCAGTTATTGCCAGAATTTTTTGGTATTAAAAATAAAAAAAAAATAAAAAGCATAACTAGCATTAGATACTCAAGCATTAATGCATATATTCCTGGAGTTATCAAAATCCCCAGTTTTTGCTTTTCAGAGAACTGTATCCTGGGCTGCATCAAAAGCAGCCTGGGCAGAAGTTCGAGGGAGGTGATTCTGCTCTTGTGACACCCCACCTGGAGATCTGGAGGCCTCAACATAGGAAGGATGTGGAACTACTGGAGGGAGCCAAGAGAAGGGTCATGAAGGTGATTAGAAGGATGCTATGAAGACAGCTGAAAGAGCTGGAGCTGTTCCACCTAGAGAAGGCTGCGAGGAAACCTCACTGTGATTTTCCAGTATATAAACGGGATTCAAGAGCACTCGTAAAGGACTTTTGACAAGGGTGTGGAGTAACAGCACAAGGAGGAATGGCTTTAAACTGAAAGAATTGGGTTAGATTAGATTTTTGAAAAATTCTTTACTGTGATGTTGGTGAGAACTGTCTCTGATTGCCCAGGAAAGTTGTGGTTGCCCCAAGTCTGGAAGTTGGATGGGACTTTAAGAAACCTTGTCTAGTGGAACATGTCCCTGATCATGGCAGGGGAGTCAGAAGGATCAGAGGATCTCTAAGGTCCCTTCCAACCCAAACCATTTTATGATTCTGTAGTCATAGATTATTTAGAATTAAAACCACCATCATGATAAACATACATTTTTCCTTCCTCTTAAATAATCCCTTAACTAAACCCAGCTGAAAGAGAGATTGTAAAGTAATTGAAAATTTGTTTCCTGCAGCACCTTTTTCAACATCATCAAACAAATCCATGCATGGAAAAAAAAGTAAAAAAAGAAAAAAAAAAGAAAAAAAAAAGTTGTTTAGTTTGCATTGACAGAGCAGGACTGATTCCTTCTAACAAACAAAGGCTGAGCTGGCTAGAACAGGTACCAAGGATAAATTAAAAAACAATAGGCATAATGGAGATCTATGTTAATTGTACCAAAAAAAAAAAAAAAAAAAAAAAGGGGAGCACAGTCTTACAGTAAGACTCAGATGTTCAGTGTGGCACCCTGAAACACTCTGCTCCAACTCCAGAATCTCAGCTATATACCAAGGAGGTCTGGGAGTCTGAATTCCACTTCAGCTGAGGCCTAGAGCTCTCTGACACATGGTACAGCATATTACTTAAGCTGACACACCCTCCAGGACCCTCTGCAGGTACATCAGTATCTCTACATCAGCAGAGCTAAACAAAAGCCTAAAATTAGCTGTGAATAGGTAGCTTCATGTTCTTTGGTTTCCCTTCCTATTTAATTAGGAGCATATTAGCTTCCTTCTGTGCAGATATCTTGTAGCCCATACCAGGAAGTATTTTTTTACTGTCTATAGATAAAAGTAGCTAGCAGCACAAAATCCAATGTTGAATTCCTAGGTAGTGCTTTTTTACTTCTAAACACCAAAGGAGTTAGTTGTCCAGAATTAAAATCATGTGTAAGTCCCGGACATGTACCATCCACCACAATGTCAAACAGTCAATGAAATCTAAAATACAAAAAAATAGAAAAGATGGGTGAAATAATTAACAGTGGCCTCAAAAATGCTAAAGAAAGTGTGTATGTGTATACATTTTTGTATTTGCATAAGCTAACTCCATCTTGTGCATAAGATACAATATTTATCTGAAAAAAAATCAGTGAAGGAAATAATCTAAACATATTGTTATTGCTGAGTAACCCAATGCAGAATACAACAGGATCACCTGAGTAAAAATCAACTCCAGAGCAGAAGTGAAAAAAGAAAAAATCAGCCAGACAATCACAACAAACACACACTCACACTGAAGAAAACCAAATTATTATTAGTGAAATAGACTTAAACCTGTCTTAGGCAGTTCACTGAAGGGAGCAGCAAAGCTCAGTAGCTTGGATGAGGGTGTTTGTTACTAAAGGTCAGACTAAACTGCAAGAGAAACATAGGGGATGTCTTAAAATTGTTCTCTCAGAGAGGGGATACCTAATAGAGGTGGAGAGTTGTGCAGGTTTCACCGTGTTAATTAAACACATACTAAAATATTACATGTGATAACAGTGGCTGGGCTAAATCAAACATGCTCTAAGTGTGATACAAATCATCGTTAGACAAACAAACACTCAACACACACAAAGACACACAAAGCCTTTATTGCAATCCCAGCAATTGGATCCATCCCCAGAGACATGCCACCGGCACTGGGAGCCCACAGTCCTCAGAGCCTGCCTTAGTTAAGGACATCTGGGACAGGCAGCTTTTTGTGAGAGAAGCAATTCCTCCTAAGTGTCTCCCATGCTCACTCACCCCACCCTGGCTCTGCTCCAGCACCAACACTTCCCTGCAACACAGTCTCCACTCAGCCAAAACACCAGGGACAAGATCGCTTCCAGTCAGCCTTGCCAACAGCAGCTGCTCCCAACCCAAGAGTCTCTCTCTGGAGAAAACACTCTCTCAATGCCAGTCATGCTACAAGTACTGTGGCTCCTAACATCAGCAATCTCCTTTCAAGAAGAAATACAGGGAAAATCCTCACAGCCAGTCTCTTTCCAATGGGAGCGGCTCACATGTTAATCCAATGAATAATTCCAAGCTGGAAGATAAAATATTTAAAGCAAAAAAAAGGCACAAGATCTTAAGATATTCACAGTTTTCAAGCCAACCTTCAAAGCTCACAAACTCACTACCATTTGCCAAGCAGGATCAACATGAAGAGTATGTTTAAAAGAAACATGAACAATCGTACCACCAAATCAACAGGGACTTCAACATTCAGCAACAATAGGAGTGAGTGGAGCTTCTGAAATGCCAAGGTCAGTAATGGCAAGCAGAAGTTCACCATGGTGCCATCATCTAATGTATGATGCAACTGATAGCCATATCACACAGAAAAAAAAAACCCACAGGAACTGTCATATTGGACAGACCCCTCTCAGGGACCTAATACTAAAATCTACACTGGTTAAGCAAAGGAAACCCTCTGATGAACAGGTGGGGCCTAGGACCATCCTTACTGTCCTGTTTCCTCCTTACCCTATTATTCAGAGCACAGTTTATGTTCCAAAGCCTAAAGGTCTGTTTGCCCTCAGGGTTGTTTTTATCTCCATCTAATATGAATATGCACAGAGATGTCTGAACCTGACCTAAAATAAGAACTGCAGGGATTCATATGACCAATTTCCACCTTACTTATCCATTGCATACAAAGCGACTCTCTTAACACATTTCAACTGACTCTCCTTTAATTTTCTGAAATAACTTCTGATTCCTGTTTTTGTAGAACAATTAACAGGAATGCTTAACTCATCTTTTTTATACCATTCTACAAAACCAAGCAGAATTGCACTGTTTCTGTGGAGAGGATATAGGCAATCCAAAGTTCCTCACTCTTGCTGCAGGCTAAGTGCATGTACACAGGCAATTGCTGTTGGATCAGCTGATGCTCAATAACTTTTTAACACTCACACTACTGAGCTTTTCACATTCAGCAAAGCCCATTACAAAACTTGCGGTAATGCTTTTTGCTGATCAAAAAATTTTCAAAAATCCAAATAAGTTCTTAAGTGGATCTTTTTTAGCCATATTAAATCTGCATAAAATATGACAAGTAGAGCCTTGTGCCACTTTTTGTCTTCTGGTATAATAGATTATACTTTAGCACTTTCTTCCCAGTATTTCAGCCTCTCTAGTTTAAGATCCTTCCCAACTCTTATGCATATATTTTCAGATGGTTTCTCATCATGACTTATCATATGGTAGTAACATTTCTTTTATTGACATGTCGATCAATCAGTGGCTCATCTTTACTGGCTGAAAAATGGTATTTGCTCAAGATATTTGAAGGGTAGATAAAAGCAGCGAAATCATTTGACTTCTCTGCCATGTCCTTAACATAATTGTATGGCAGGTTTTCTCCTTCACAGATACACTGAGACTTTGAATCAACTGTTGTTTGTGCTTATCTGATTAAATTTCCCACCATTTCTTTCCTGCAGTATAGTCTGATTTCTATAAGACCAGTTCAGTTTTCAGAAGGACGGTTGTCTGCTGCAAATCACTTCTTCAGCTTTAGTTTTTAAACAGGCATGCAAGATTTCATACAGTGTGCTTTGAAACAGCACAAGTTTGACTAAAGCTTTTAAAACTCTCCGAGATGTCACTTAGAGCAGCTTTATCAAATGTTGAAAGTATCATCATGCCATGCTGGCCTCTTCCACCCTTCACCTCCTGCTCACCCTCCCATAAGCCTACACCTAGGGCCAAAGCTACAAGGTGCAGTCTGGGCAAGAAAGGTGTTTGTGTATGGCTGGAGCTCCTCACATTACATCATTCCTACTGAAGGAAAAAAAAAAAAGAAAAAAGAAGAAAAAGGAAATTCTGTTTCTGATCCTTGTTTTTGTGGAGATACAATCAGAAATATGATCCAAGAGTGCTGACTGAATGCTGTCTGCTCATGCCTTGAAATGTCTGGCAGCATGAGTTGTCACATGATTTTTACTCATTTTAACAGCAAGTCTTTCTCCTTTGATCTAGTAACAATAGACAATGTGATGCATCAAGTATGTTTCAAGCTCATTCCAGGCCCTCAATCATAATATAACAAGGATTTTGATTCTTAATTCTTTTTAACAACTTAAAACTTTTTCTATGGTATATTGTCAACACCTTATCTATCTAATCTGGACCTTTTTGGATGGCTGGACCAGACACATGGGAAGGTATTTTTCCTAACCTGCTTCCAGTCTCTAGCAGTTCCACTGTATTTTATCTGGGCCACATTCCTATAGGTAGACTTCAGCCTAAAATCCCTGGGCAAATATGCTGTGCATGCTTTAGCCTTTTGCTCAACATCCCTGCCCTGTAAAGCAGTGCACCAATGTCTCAGTGGCAGTTTTACAAAAGTCCATAAGGAAAGCCGTGTCTGAGAAGAAAATAGCCCTAATGGAATGACCTTTACTGGGACTTGACACCTGCTACCTTGTAAGCTTCTTATACACAAAGCTTAATCCACCTGGAGGCTTTTTTGCTTGATGGAAGGTGATAAAAAAAGCTGTTAGATTGTAAGCTCTGTCTTAGATTCAAAGCGTGTAGGCTCCTTGATATTCTGAAGCTTAGCGCACACAGAGGGGAAAAATATTTCTTAGCTCAGGTGAAATTCTCAAGTTGCTTATTAGAAATGAACCCCGGTCTAAGAAACTTTATTGGTATGAAAGCAAAGAAAAAGCTTCCTGATAGGAAGAAAGGGGCCCAGTTCCACAGTGCTTCAGACAAGATAAAGTAAAAGTGATCATAAAGCTTTCCTCAGCAGACAAAAAGAAAAAATGTAGCCTAAATCTAGAAATTTACAATCCACAGAGGATCTAGCAGATTGCATTCTGGACACCTTAAAGGTGAATGCTCTAAAACATGCATCAGACTACAGTGATGAAAACCCATCCCCCTCTGATTATAAATAATTCTCTCTTTCTTTGAGACAACCAAGATCTAAATCAAAAATTTCTATCACTGTGATTTTTAGCATGATAGAAAAGAGGGGCAAACAGAGTAAAAGAGAGGCCCCACTGCAGCACTGTCCTCCACAGCTGTTGGGAGAAGCCAGGACACAAAGCCTCAGAATTAGAACAGAAGAGAATTTTTTGGCAGTTAGCTTTTAGAACTTGAAGGGTAAAGAGAAAAAGAAAAGAGGAAACAAGCAAACAATCCCCCCAAAGAAATGACCTTCTAAATAGATGATCTCCCTGAACAGAATCACTAAGTGCTCAAACTGTAGAGGCAGCACTGGTGAGAACAGCAGAATAAAAATGCAGTTGTGACTAAGAGCTGAACTCAAGTTCTTCAGGTCACTGCTTCTCGCTCTCTTCTCCCACTGTGCCAAACATCATCTCTCTCAGGGAAGCAAATCCTTGGAGCTCATCTTGGCTCCTGCCTGAGCCAAGGTGCATCAAAGCCACCAGCTCTGGCCTTATTCAACCTGGAAAAGGAAATTGTGCAAACTTGTTATTACACATCAAGAGAGAAAGCTCAAATAAGCTCTCTTCAGCTGAAAGCTTTTCCTAGCAGAAGTTCCAATTTCATAGTCCCCTGGGCACTGTTTCTAGGATTTTTATTTTCTCTGCAGGCCAATGTTGACAATCTTCCATCACCCTGGAATCTTCAAACACTTTGTCCTTCTGAAGCTGGCCCAGATGACTAACTTACTGTTTTAAAGGGTTGGACACAAAAAGCTCAGTATGGAAAATTTTATATGGAGATCACTGTTTAATAAATACTATGAAACAGAAGAAAGCTTTTGTAATTTTTTTTTTTAAATTTCTTTTAAGGTGGCTGACACGTCTGTTGATGGCTTTAGTCACTTAGATCTAAGGTTGCTTGCCTGTGAGATTGGGGTTTGTGTTTGCTACACCCCACCTGTGTCATACACACCAGGCTCTAAATGTAGCAGTCGCTAACCTTTATCTGATGGGTTTTATAATATAGGCCATTTATATGAAGTGAGTGGAACATTGATCCTCCTGTTCAAGTTTCCTGAGATTATTCAGTATTAGCATTGCTGAGATTAGTCACACCGTGGCTGCTGTTCATGTAGATTGTTTGATACAGAATATTTCCCATTATACACAAAGCAGCTCTGTAGGAAAACCCAATTCAATCAATTTGAGCAGCCCTTCTTGTGCTACATTGGTATATTATGTATTGGACAGATAAAGTTGTGATTCTATCTAATATATTCTTTGCCTGGTTTGACTGATGTACTGAATGAATGGAGATACCTAATGCTATCCAGTCCTGCTGCTGAAAGATAATGGCATCATTATTTGAAAAAAGACCAAAAAAGGGAATGGGGGAGGGAAGGATTTAACCTCTGATTCCCACATCTGTAGCAAACATGGACAGTACAGCGTGGGAAGGAAGAAAATCAGGCAGAGGAGACTTTTGACAGCAAACTAAAGTGAAAACTGAGGATGACAAAAAGCTCTAAATACTGATGCAATGTTTACAGCTGCGAAAATTGAGGTGTGCCAGCCTCCTTTTCAAGAGCTGCTCTGCAAACAGCAAAACACTTTTGCATAAGCAAACTGTCTGAGCCCTGGGCTTTTTCACACTTTTCCCAATTTTTATAACTATTGGTTGAGATTGTAGAAACACCTAATATCTCTGATATGGCCACCACATCCCTGTAGCTGTTTGTACCAACTGGCACAGGCGAGCACTTGCAGCTTCTGTTATGGCAACTCTCTAGTGACAGTGCTCCACAACTCCAGGCTGTCAAATTTTAGAAATAAAAAGGAAAAGAATGTTAGGGACTTAAAAAAAAACAAAACAAAACAAAACAAAAAACCACAACAACAACAACAAACAATCCAGTTCATCTTCTGTTCAAAATCTGTAAACAAATAGTTAAAGCTTCCAGGATTTAGGCCGACTTTCTAACACTGGAGATGTGCTGAACATTTAAAAACACATCGGCTTTTACATAAAACCCCTTGGAGCCAGGAAGGGAGCCAAGAAATTCTCCCCTAGGTTGTATAATATGAGAAAAACAAAAAGTAGCTCAGAAGAATTATTTTAAAAAAGGGACAGACACAGCAGATAATGGAAGTGTAGCATCACCAAATGGTTAAGGTGTATTCTGTCATAAATGGGAAAGTCTGAGAAATGGAAGACAATGCCATAAGACCAGAGAATAATGGTGTCATCAGGTGACATGTATTGCTAAATCTTGTATACAAACACCTTTGATTTCTTCAGTCTCTCAGTAGCCTTGTGTTTGTTGTTCCTGGTGGGTTGCAACAGCACTAGATTTACTGATGACAGACCTCAATCTGGAAGCAGCACCGTTTACAGTGCTTCAATTACAAGTTGCATTGCAGTTTCATTATTATTTATTATATATAAAATATGTATATATTATCTATTATCTGTTATCTATTATATTATTATAATATTTTTATTTATTATTATTTATTATTAGCAACATTAATTCAGACAGCTTTGCTAATAATATGCTGTAGTCACTGGGGACTGTTTGGGTCTAGTGCTGATGTTTTAAAGTACTAGTTTAAAAATCATTAATTGGTTAGTTTCCTATAGCAAAACACTCATATTCAGTGGAAACAAACAACAGTTCATCTAAGGAATGCATATGTATGGAAAGAACCAATACACTGTGTTTGTAGAAATTTTCATAGCAGTATGATCATGAAGATTTCAGATTAACTAGATACTTCTGCAATTGGGACTGCAGATAGGCAACAAAGATGGGTAAGCTTTTTCTCAGCCTATGTGATTACTTTTTAATTAACCTCCCCAAGGTCTTTTACATAGATATTTTTCTCAGTTTTAAATACAATTTTTAAAAATTTACTTTTAAAAGAAAATTTATTAGAATTACTCTTCCCCTGTGATTACATTTATTTTCACACTTTGTCTCGATGCTAATTTTGGTGTGTTTAATTAGATTTAACCGTGTCCCACACTGCTCACCTTCAGAAGTACTTCAGCTATTACATCATCCCAGCTATTTTTCCTATATAAATCTTCTAACTGTAAAAACCTTCAAGCAAAACCAGTTGGTTTTATTGCATAATCACACAATGAATTAGCCCTCATAGTTACACCAAATTTAATGGGGTTTTGGCAGTTTTTTTTGTATGTGTTTCTTGTTTGGTTTGGGTTTGGTTGGGGTTTTTTTGTTTATTTGGGGTTTTTTGGTTTTTTGGGGTTTTTTTGGGTTTTTTTTTTGTTTATTTGTTTTGGGTTTTTTTTCTTGTTTGTTTGTTTTGTTTGTTATTCGTCTCCACCCTGTATAGGAATCTCACTTTCAGCAAGATAGTAACAAAAAGCCAGACTGTCCACTAGGAGCCATCATCAGCTGTTGCCTATAAGGATGCTCCAGATGACCTCCAGAGTCGTTTTCTGAAGGAAATTTTTTTACATTTCTATTAACTTCATGAAAAATCTCACTTGAGCCTTGCAACTCAAGTGAGTGTTTAAAGTAGTGGGATGGACTTGGAATACAGTTATTCCCCATGAAGAGCCTACAAGAAAGAATTACTAGAATTTTCTGGGTTTCTGCTGCCACAGCATACTTCTTTCAACATACTGAAAGCATTTCTTTTTTAATGTTTATCATTAACATTAATGCCTCAAGAATTAGAGTAACAGTGATACTCGAAGCAGTTCCTATAGTATTACAGACTGAGCTAGTATGTTTCCAGACAGTTGTTTGATGTCCATAAATTCAAAATAGTATTTTAAACAGCGCAGTATTTTTTTTTATCCTTGTGGAAAACTTCAACCTGCTAGACTAATATTGTATATCTGATGCTATTTCTCAGGTGTCAAATCCTTCAACAGATGAACTTGCATCTGAAATTTCAGGGAAGAATAATAAAATAATCTGAAATCTGCTGTTATTTACAAGAACAGTGAAAATATTATCACTACAATTTCCTCCCAAGCAGATTTCTCAAAATTAATTTGAAAAAAATGATAAATACTTCCCACCTTTACAATAAATGAAGGCATCTGGATTTCAACATACACCCTCTTTCTAGGAAATAAAACAGGAGGAAGTATCTGAACATTGTCCTTAGCCAGTTTCACAGGTGATAAGAGTTTTTTACCTTGAGTAATACAAGGCAAATTTTTCTAAATTATATTAATGATTTTACACATCACTATAAAACACCATCAACAGACCCTGCATCTGCCTGATACAGATGTTAAGGAGAAAGAGGAATGTGTTCTAGCTGACTGATCCCTGATCTGGACTGAACTGCCCATTGCAGAGAGAGAGATATCTACTGGGAGATCCCTACCCACAACAGGCATGGATTCAAATTCAGTCCCCAGGAGGTTTTCAATAGCAAACCTTGGACAATTTTCTAAGTAATTTGTGCTTTATTAACAAAACTCAAAATCTAGACTAAGATGAATTTAACGTGCAAGAATTTCTTGGCTAGGCATCTCCAGTTTTAAAGAGCTTGTAAAGCCCAGAGACAGTCCCTGTGTAAACTAAAAGGTTCTGCTCATCCACAGCCACATAACACACAGAATTTTTCCAGCTTTTTATAGGAGATTCAGAGATTCCACATTTTTACTTTGTGAGGAACAGATCATTGTTTACCTGTGTAACAGCACTGACATCCTGAAAACTACAGGGATTTTCCCAGCCACAGTATATGAGCTCTTTAGCTAAATTTCTTTATGGCACACAAGCCACGGATTTTCCATCCATGCCTTTGATATGCTTCATCCACTGTCTGGAAGAAGGCTAAATGGGATAATTAAAATAATGCTAAGATGAACAGCCTGACACTGGCCTTATGAAAAGCTATGAAAACACTGATTTCAGATTAGATACATATAAAATTAAGAAAGATTAGTATTACTGCTAATAAATTAATTAACTAATTCATTACTTTATAGTGGGGAAAAAAGAGACAAGTTTTATCAACTAAACAATTACTAATAAAATACTTTTTGGTTAAAGGCAATAGCATTGACTAACACACTTCTGTAAGGTGTTCGGAGTTACCCAAAAGAAGGTTAGGAGTCTGATTATTGCATCACATGATGAAGAGTTATCCACTTTTGAATATGAATGAAAGACATCCATTCTTGATCTCTAAACCAGCAGGAAATATGTGCAAGATGATGAAATAGTTGAAATAGCCACAAAGACAAAATTAATAATTAACTAAGGTAACACTTCAAGCAAGGAAAAGGTGGTACATTTGTAACAGTTTGAAATCTTCTAGAAAGAAGCCTTCCTAGTGTAAGCATCTAGTATGCTCAGATAATAAACATTAGCAGCTTAATGCAAAATTAAAAGGCAAGGTGCTCTGGTTTGTATTACAAAAGTAATAAACATAAAAGTCTTTTCAGGCCTTAAAATGAATCTATTAGCATGGTTCCAATGGGACTCCCCAGCATGATCTCAAATGCATTTTTGTTGATAAGCCCCTTCTCTCTTGAACACTCTCAGAATTGTTAACCCCAATGTGGTGGAGTGTCTCTTGCTATTTCTACTTGCAATGTCATTTTCATTCCTTCTGCCCCAAACCTTTTCAAGTGTCATTCTTTAGAAGAGTATTTGCTTTCCCAGAGGCTTCCTTGATTCATCCCCTCACTGTGCTCCTGTGCCATTGGGCCAGTTTCCACAAGAATCATCCAGCAGCCCATATTACCAACCTGACGTATGTTATTTAATGTAACTCTTTCAGATTCTGGTAACATCATCTGCAGCTTGCCAAAGTCATTCTGCAGCATTATACCTTAAACATACATCTTATTTTGTGGCATTATGCCCCTAAATGCCATCTATCTTCAGTGTCACCATGCAGTGCCTGTGTTTGGGGTTAAGTGTCCACCCCTTCATTTGTTCTCCTACAGCTAGAACAAATCCACTTTATACTACAGGATATTTAAGTTATATTCTCATGTGCTTTAAGTGAAATACACCTTGAACTCCTGCCTATCAGGGGAAACTGTCACCAATAAAGTATATTGGCTCCCTCATCACCCTAGGTTGGACCAGACTCTGGAAATACCTCTCTCTGCTACAGTAGCACTACCAAAACTAAAGCAAACAGGATCCTAACTCAAACAAGGAATGATCTGAAAGGCAGAATGAATATAAGCATGTAAGTTACCTTTGTAGATCCAAGAGAACTGACAGCAGGTTAGATCAGCATTTTCTTTCTTTTCCAAATCACCTTTTTCTTTAGGCAGTTTCCTGTTTATGAAATTTCTGTACCAACCTCAATGGGTATTTTGACCCAATGTACCTTGTGATAAATGCCATAATCATCCATTTGGAGGCTGTCCCATGTTCTCAAGACCAGAGATTTTTGGATGACAGCCTTTTATTTCATTTTCATTTGGCTTCTGTTCCTAAGCACTTTGCTTATTATCAGGCCCTTTTGTTGTGTGTACTCCAGTTTCATCCTACTAATTGGCTACAGTGTAGGTCTATGATCCCTATCAAATTAACTTCTACTGTAATTGAGCCTGCTAGAATCGAATTGCCTGCATAACCTCCTCTTTAAGTCATGTTCTCATTGCTGTACACTGAATATCAAATTTTCAATACTTTACACTTTCATCAGTGACTATGCATCTGAAGCTATCTTGGATAAAAGCATCGCTTACATAAAAATTGAATCGAATGCCTTTTTATAACCACAAAACAGCTGACACAATGGTCAATATCTAATGCTAAAATTAAAAATCAGTCCGCTCAGCTAAGTTGGTTGACTTTGTTGATTTTAGTTGGATGAGAGCATAGTAGTAAGTAGACATAGTAATTTCCCTTGGTGGTATTTAGACATGGGTAGTTAAGAGTTTCCTTCTGGATAGGTTAGCAAACTTGAGGATGGCTGGGAAATCCACTTCAAATGCCCAAGAGATTTCATTTACTCTAGTCATTAAGGCTCTGTATAGTAAGTGAAACCTCCACGTAAGCCAGGCACCTGGCCATGCTGTAGAAATACATTTATTTCAGTTTAAGTAATGTAATAAGAACCCACTCAAGACAACAAAACGTTGTTGAAGATTTCCATACAGATATTGTTACCCAGAACAAAGCCATGAGGTACAGGTGCCAGGATTCATGGTGGGGAAAAAAAAAGAAGAAAGAATGAAGTATAGGCAGTTCTTAGTGGTTTAGTGAAAATAATTAGAACAGGAAGTACAGTCAGCTCAGTAAGAAGCTACTTTAACACTCCTTTTGCTATTTTTATTTGCACTGGTTAATACCCTCCTACACCTTAAAATAACTAGGCCAGCTTGTCTGAGGGAATGGAGAACAGGGTGCTAATCTCATCTCTGCCTCACAATTCACCAGGGTTAGCACCTCCTAAATTGGAATTACATATCCTGTCCTATCAGATGATGTCAAATAGCAAGTTCTATACATTGTTACTTTTTAATGTTAAATTACAGTGAAAAATAAGATTTTAGCAAAACACAGCGGACTCATAGTCACCCATTCACTTTGTATCACTTTTCCCACCTTGACCTTGTAAGATCACATCCTGTCTTCAGCAGCTGCTGAATATCCCAAACTTTCCAGTACCCTTTAGTTATTACAAATTCTGGGAGAAACTGAGTAGTATATAGATTTTATTTGCATAATAGATGATAATAGAGAAATATCTTCCTTGTCATTGAATAAGCCTGGCAGGCACAATATGCATGTTAGGAATTTCTTCTATGGAATATTACCACAGAAAGCATCAAAATGTTCATGTTCTGTTTGGGGTGACACTTCTAAAAGACCCTGCAGTATCTTCCTGACAAGTCATTGGGTGTCTCTGAGCACATGATTTGCACTAAGGTATAAATACATGGAAATTTCAGCTCAACTGTTTGTCATCAGATTAGAATGAGGATGAGGAAAGGTAGGTGAGATACCTATAGTTGAGGTTCAGGAAAAAAGACCCCAAACAACAAATTTGTATTAATTTATTCTGACAGGCAGGTGTTTCTGACTGTGAAATTCCTATTTTTTGCATGTGTAATTCTCATTGAATCTTCTTTTTGGAGTGCAGAGCCAGCCAGAATAAGGAGGGAAAAATGGAAGTAGTTTAACATAGAGGCATTTGCATTAGTGAGGTAAAAGGTGTGTTTTAATAGTTTCTCTTATTATCTGAAATAAAAGTTATTAGAGGGCATATTTCTTTAGGTTCATAAGCAGTTAACTTATGAAAAACCTGCTTTTAGTGAAAAGACTTGCTTTCCAAATATACAGTGACTCACATATCTTTAAACCAATTATTTTTTCTATGAGTGATACTGAAAGCAAGAGCAATCCTTCTACTAGAAAACACCTAAACCCTTCCACTTCTCTATTTTCACTTCACTCATACACCATGTATGCATTAAAAAATATTCAGAATAAATATGATTTTATTTGCACAGTTAAAAATAATAATAGCAAACTTATGAGAAATGTATCAATTCAACACACTGATGAGCCTTCTCCCCCAATCCAGTTTGAAACTGGAACCAAATAGAGCCCAAGGTACTATTTAATTTTCAAGAGTCAAGACAGATCCTAAACTTGCCACTATATATAATTCTTGGTCAGAGACATTCCTTCATCCTTATATGCATGTGCCGTATCATCCATATAATATTCCTCTTCTGATGCCAGAGGCTGCCCAATATTATGTTATTATTTAATGCCTCATGCAAAAAACTGCAATAACCAGCAGGAAGTAGAGAGGACATAATTTGTTAATGATTTCAGAAAAAGAAAAAGAAAAAAAGCACTCATTTCTTGCCTCTCCTTTGCACTGGAAAGAAACACCACATATTTACACAATCAGCTAAGATCAAACAGAGACTTGTAAAATGTTATCTATTACTTTGTATAGTCAATTTGCTTTTCTACACTGTGTATCCATCTATACTGTTTAAATGCAGCACACTCATAACAGGAACAACAAACAGAGGAGAAAATTTTTCCTTTCAAAACAGAGTAGCCTCTACAGGATAAAATTTAACATTTTATATTGAGTAGAGGGAAAAATTTACAAGAATTTAAAGCTAACTACAACATGCTCTCTATAAACAAAATAAGCACAGAACTCCTTATTCACATCATTGAGGTGTACAAACTTCTCTCATATGATTCCAGATACCTGAATAAGTGTCTGTGGAGGAGCCTGGTTGTCCTACACTCCCTCTCCACTTGCAACAGAGAAATTTACTTAGAAATAAATTTCCTAATGTGTGATAAATTCCTGTCCTTCCTCAGCAGCTCTAAACAAAACCTTTCCTTCCCCACAATATCTCAGAAAGACTGAGAGGTACACATGCAATTCCTTTCAATTCTTGATTTATTACCTACATGGACACAAATTATGGTTGCTTTATATGAATGCAGGACAGGAAAAAATGCCCTGGGCTGTCCCACCAAGACTGTCCTCTCCTCAACTCCCCATGTTTACTTCCCCTGAAGTATTTGTAGAGAGGCACAGTCCTTCTCAGCCCTCATTCCATTCATCCAAACAATAGGGTCCTTTGTTTTCTCCTTGTAAGAACAGATCTGCATTTTCCTGATCATGCTAGCAGCCTTTTTTTGGCACTTATTCCACATGGAATCAATCCTTTTAGATTACATTGACCCAAACCGCACATAATTCTGCGAATGCAGCTTCATTCTGACCTTATACAGCAACAGCAGTGCTGCCAGATCCACTGGAAACACTTGGTCTCATACTTCTCTGCATTCCGGCTGCATTTCTCGTGGTGGTGTCACACTGATATATCACAAACCTCCTAAGTTACACAAACAGACATCAATCTGTCTTTTTCATTCATATTTCCATGTCAGAGATTCCAGCTAGTCATGCCTGTCCCTTGGCTACAACAGTCTTTTTGAGTTAAATGAAACAGGCAACAAGCATTTTTGTCCTAGCTTCACTAGCTGAACACATACTAAGGTTGTTATTTTAGCACTATCTTCTCAGGGGCTATGTCCAAGCCTTCCCCAGGATTAGCGAGCCCTATTCTGAAGCACAAAGCCATCAGCAGCACAGGGCAATAAGGCTAACCTGGTTCTTCCCACCAAGAGTAGCCAAAAGTTTGGGCTGTCTCTTCTTTTTTTTTCTTCTATTTCTGAAATACTTTATTCAGCTTGCCACAATGACTGAAACCAAGAAATTCAAACTGTATAATGATGCAAAGTGGTTTGTATTAGTGTCTGTCTTGTTTTTCTCTGTAGTTTAGGGATCAATATTAATGAAGAGAGAAGCTATAAACATCAGTAATGAGGATGAAGTCGAATATCCCTCACCAGAGCTGTAAGAGCTTGCGTTTGCACCAAATGAGGATGACATCTACTATTAAAGGCTGCATTTTAATCCAGCCACAATAATAAAAGTGAAGTTAGCGCTATTGGTAAATTTTAATAGATGATGTCTTACAAAAGCAGCCTACTTGAAATTCAGACCAAAGACTAAATTAAAGTCAAAACCCTAGTCAGTTAACTGTGCTATAACATGTGAAGAATTGATTTTCTTATTTTCAGCTGTCAGACCTGCTACAAAGAATGAGTTTTAATTCTGGAGATGTTATTAAACTCCTTGCTTAACTGGCAGAAAAATGGAACCACTCGCCGGGCGACAGTGGTGCGGCTGTCGGAGTGAATGACACCTGTCAGAGTATGATGAATGACCCTCTCTGCCCCACAGTCCCCCGCTCTGTCACTCAGGTGAGGGCCATTAATCTTCATCGAGGGCCTGTCAGGCCAGGCGGCCACCACCACAACACGTCTTCTTGCATTTGCCACCACCACGCGCGTAACAATGTGATATTCTTATTGTCACAGCGATGCCGAATTAGCATAATTTATTATGACTTTCCTCCCCCTGAGCCCCCTCCCCACCCAAAACCCAAGTAGGGGAGAGATGCGATTAGACAGATGGAGGGTAGGCCCAGTCTGCCAGCCCTGGAGCCCCCCGCAGTGCTTGATGAGGAGTGGAGCATCTCCACAAACCAATCAAAAAGCTGGCAGTTCAATTACAGAGTAATAAAGGGACATTCATCATTCAATTAGGCACCTGTCATGGTTTCACAAAAGGGAAAACTTCTAACCTGAGACTCCAGGGAGAAGATGCTACAACCAAGAGGCAGAGAAATAAATGAAAAAAGGACAAAGTCAATTACTGGCCAAACCAGACAAAGGAAAATATGTTAAAATAAGGGAAAAGTTATCCCTGGGCAAAAATCAGAAAAGTTACAAGACCTTACAAGGATTATAAAGGGCCAGCATTAAAAGAGCTATGCCAGGCTATGCAGTGACATGCACACTATCAGTTCTCCCCCCTTGCCACATTCAATGAAAGCTGAATGTGATCACGAAGAACACTTTAGGGAAACAGGATTGTGGTTTAAAAGCTCCGACTTTATTACTGCGCACACCATCTTTAGAAAGAACACGCCTATTCATCTCACCTTGCTGCTGTGCCTTGTTTCAAATGCTATAAGCACCTGGGGTTATTCTTATCATGTTAAAACATTAGCAATTCCACTAACCTCTCACAAACATAGATAAACCCTTTTTGAAAACAAACAAAAAAAGCAGAAGCCAAAAACAAACAAACAGAAAGAAATCACTAACATATCATATAACTGCCAAGCCTTTGGCATGTAAGCCACAGAAACTAAGCAGGTTTGTTTTATTCAAAGCTATTTTGTTCAATTTATGTGCTTCATAGTTTGCAGAAGCCAGATCTTGAAAGTTATCAAAAATTAGAACATGGCAGAGATGAAATTGTTTGTCAGGCAGACTGAAACTAATGTGGATTTATCCTGTTCTGCAGCTGCAAATAACAGGTAAAAAAAAATAATAATATTAGATTGCTGAACAGCTGCTTGTGCAATAAAGTCTGTTAAGTTGATTACCTGCCTGCTAAGAAGGTTTATAGTAAATTGCAATTCTAACATTAAATTACCAGAACAGCTAAGGTTGGATTTGGTTGGAAAGATGTAAGCCTAATCCAAAAACATTTTTTAGAGGTGATGAATGAAACCCTGTACAACCAGCTGGAATGGCTAGAAAAGTCTAGAGTGTCTTGATTTTAATCCAACACTCATTTTCAGACAGGCTGTTTGAATCCTGGTGCCTGCTTACAGAGAGAGCACAGGGGCATGAGGAAACCTCCATTTATCACTGTACGAGTGCAACACTTGCTGTCTTCTCACCCCCTTCTCTGTCACAGTAAGCCCAGGAGCACACCACACCAGCACAGCTACAAGGCTTCCAAGAGACAAGCCAATTCCAGCCTGGGGTTGCAGTTTGACATGTGGATGTGTCACATCACCCATGCGTGGGTCAAGCTCCAGCTCTGAGTGCTCATGTCATAGCAGACCACAGGATTTACATCTCCAAACTATGCTATGGTTTTTAAAATTCTGTCTAAATGAGTTAATGTAGTATAAAAATAAGATAACTCTTTGGGATTATTTTGTCAATTAATGAGGAAAAATATCGTCAGATAAATATTCTCAGGTTTAGCATATGGCTAATTCTGAACACCAATTATTTACAGCAGTAGTCAGAGCTGGTCTTGCTGGGGAAGTGGCAGAAATCATGATTTCACAGGGCTTTCTTTACAAAAAGATCTGAAGCTACAACAGGGTGCAAAATAACATGAACTGATTCCTGTGCTGAATACAGGGCCCAATGAAGTTCTGATACAACATAACAAAGAGGCTACCAGTGCCTACCTTGTCCACAGGAGTGCTGCAAAGACAAAGCTGGTATGGTTTTAAACAGGCTTGAAGATTAAAAATGCTACATAGCATAAATAGAAGCTGCAGCATTGTGTGCTGCCCTCATTACACTATTTTGAAGGAGTCATCATAGACTGTTGCATCAGCTTTCTCAGAACACCAGATAGAGAATTTTTTCTTTTTTCTCTTCTGATATAAATACATTCTAAACACGAGCTTGCAAAATCCAGAAGGTAGAAGAGAAAAAAAAAAAAAAAAAACTGCTGGAATTGGTGAATCTCATAATTTATTATTCCTTCCCTATCCTTCCCCCTAGAAAATATAGTTTATCAATACAGTGGTTGCCTTTGAGATTAGTTGCAGTGTCAAGATTTTCAGAAAAGAGGCAGGGAATGGTACATGTGTCTCAAAGGTGTTTGATTGTATTGGCCCTTGAGGTTTTCTACATACTGTTCACTGCTGCTGTGCAATGGTTCAAAAAATTGAAAGCCAAGGGTCCAGGGAATAGATTACAAAATTAGTAACTTGCTGTTCCTGCTTTGATGTCAAACAGAAAACAAACAGAAATAATACCCTTTTCAGGAAGTCTAAAAATAACTAAATAAAACAGAGTCAAAAATACCACAATTGGTTTCAGATGCAGAGTTGCAATTATCAGGCTCCAAAACATCCAATTTGCCTTCTCTTCTGCACAAGCATACATTATAAACAACCTGGGAACTCACAGACTAAAGTCAGGGAATCTCATAAGTCCTGTAAGAGGGACAGGTCTGGAAGAGGGAGAGGAAAGAACATGTCTATAAATTCCTAGTAGGTCACTACTATTTGAAATTCTGTTTTTCCACATAGACTTCTATATAGATAGTATCACAATAACTTACTAAATCCTAAAAATTAATTAAGAAATACATAAATCATTCTGAATTTCCATTGTGGTAGTCTTTGACAAATCAGGGTCTCCAAGGCTGTCATGTCAGTGATCTGGTTTACTAAGTCTTATTAAATGCAGAACAGTTATCCAAATGCCTTCAAAGAGCACAGTTTACCTATCTGGTTCCTGTGGATACTGTGAGGTTGCTTCAAAAAACAGAATTTGCCAGGGAGGAAGTGCTACCAAGGGTACACGTCAGCAAAACCACAAAAGGAAAATGAGGATACAGGGAATAAAAAAAAAGGTAATCATATTGAGACAAAACGGGAAGACAGTAAAGTACCAGGACACATGCAAGATGAATAATTGATGAGTTGGTGGTTTACAGAAGAGTTTCATTAATATTATCCTCCAGGTTCATTAAGCACTGTCCCAGTCTTGTCTTCAAAGGTTCCTCCTGAGTTTTGATTAGGTACTGCAAGTCTTTCGCTTAGACATCAGAACTTCAGGCCTTTGGTGGTGACAACCATTTCCTCAAATTCAGTCCATTCAGCCAAGCACCTTTTGGAACTGCTTTTTATTCCCCTCCCACTAATCACAGGTCCCTAACCATGACAGCAAGTCTTAGTAAATAATATATCAAGATAAATGATAATTGTTCTGTTTTAAGTGTCTCCTAATGAGCATCATAAATTAAAAATTAATATTGCAAAGACTGTATGAATAGCATCAAAACCATAAACAGAGCAGCAGGGATCAAGAATGCAAATGAAAGGGAAATGCGCCCTTATCCACCCCCTATATGAAAAAACTCTGGAGCCAGAAGACTGTTAGGCATTACAAAGCTAATAAATGGCTTTAATGAAGTTCTGTAACAGGCAATTTCTTCTTAATCTTCCCTTCACCTTCCAATACTTGGCTCTTCTGGATTGTGACATTTCTTTTGTTGCATTTTTTTCCCTTTAAATCATCTCTCAAGAATTGTTTGTTTCTTGTTAGGTGCAAGAGTAATCTCAAATTACAGTATAATGCTACAGCAAAACCTAGAGAATGGGCTGGTTAACAGATTGCTGATCCTGATGATGATGCAGGAAGGCTAAGGCGATTTGGCAGAAGCCATTCTGTTGTGTGACGTTGTTATTATCATTGTGCCTTCTATTCAGAGAGTGCATTCAAGTGGTGTCTTTTTCTGGGTGACTGAATAAGGTAAGCTTAGCTACGCCCCTGTACCTCCAAGTTTCAGCTAGAAAGAAAGGAGGCAGCTGGAATTTTTACTCTTCCTTCTTCCAAAGCCTCAGTTTATTCAATTTAGATGTAGCAAAAGTACTTGTACAAGCAGTGTTTGTCTCCTTTTCTAATGGCTGGACTAATCTATAGCTGAATCCCACCACCTTCATTTTTGCAAATACTGAAACTGATCCATTTGAAGCAAATGTCTTTGAATACTGTATTTGTATCGTCATGGCCCTAATTGTTCCTAGACAGTAAATCAGGTCAGACTTTGAAAAACACACAACATACTAAGTCAGTAAACTCTGAATGACACAAGGCACAAGTTCGTGGAGGAATTTGACACTAGAGAGGATTAGAACACTTTGATAATTGACTATTTTTTTAAAGACATCTGGTAAGTCTTCTAGTCCTTGTCCATAACCAACAACCAGGAGTGCACAGAAAATAAGACTGGATCATTCAGCACAGACTGTATCACTAAAAATGTCATTTCACTCCCCATTCTATCCTCTATCCTAATTTCAATCCTCCCTCCCTTTTTCTTGCTTGCCTTTTTGTCCCCTCATCTAGCAGCTATGAGGTAAGATATCCTGCTACCTAAATTATACCAGACATGGGAATAGTGAGTTTAAGGAAAGAGAACATAAGTTATACATTATGAAGAAAAGCAATTACTGAGAAGAGGCTACTTTTCTGTCTCCATAATTTTTAAGCCTAAAGCAATGGAAGTGCTAGTCACTACTCTGTAATTAAGGCTGAAGTCTGCATTTCAAAGAAGTTCAACTTCTTTCCATGATGCACCCTGCACAAACAGAGAATATGCCCTTTAAAGCACAGAATTACTTCAGAGAATTTATAAATGTTTCAGTTCAGGCTCACTTTTATGACAAAATTAAGACAACCTCGATATTCTATTGTTCCCGTTGAAATAAGTACCAAAATAAGTCAGATTTGAAATGCAGTAGCAAAATCTCAGCATAACAGAAATATTTTTTAATAGAGCAAATGGTTCTCTTACTAACTCTTAGACACTGTCAGAAAAGACTGAGACTCCTCTTAATAAGACTTCAATGATATCAGAGATAACTAAGCTACTTCTTAACAGCTAAAAGACTTTTTAAAGTTTTGTGAGACATTTATGGTCCTCTAGTGTTAGGAGCTTCCTTGGTGGAAGTCTTCACTTTCACCACTACACCTCAACAATTCAGAATTGCTTGCCTAGGTTTGTTGCCCTGGCAGAAGCACAGGCAAAGCTATTAAAAACAGAGAGTCATTAAAAGTTGGAGACTAATGTATCTTTGGAATTCAATTTCACCTCCTTTGGGACAACAAACAGTAAAATCCATTAACCATAACTGTATGGTTATCTCAGGGCATCACGAGATGGAAGAATTAGTGCTATTCCAAATTTCAGGAAGCCTCGATTTGTTTTAAATGAGATTTTGTTTTTAAGCTACTTAGATTGATAATTTTCATCTTTACTAAACATATTATGTAATGTCAGTAACCTTTAGATTACTAAAATCAGTCCAACCACAGTGAGTTCTGTTTTAATCAGCTGGTGATATCACTGCAACTACACTTCCTTTATTTATGCCAAATCTACACCAGCCGAGGATCTAGACATGTCTGTTTGCTCCCTTGATTTTTTTAAGTTCATGCAAACTGTGAGCATTATACTCAAGTCCAATTCCTCTTTTCTCCCAACAATTGGTTTTGCACTGGCACCCTCAGGTCTGATCTGTGCTGAAGACACCTGCTCTCAAGGCAGTGAACTGGGACCACCAACTCATTTCATAAAAGGCCACTGAGCAGCTGTCACATGATAGCAGCTCCCAGGCAGTACTGACCTGTAACAAATCTGAACTCCTGACCCAGAGGTGAAAGGCTCTCTATCCAATTACCAATCCCCTGAGTGACACACTACTGTTTTGTCTTGAAAACACAGATAAATACACACAAAAGAATAAACAAGAATGAAGTAATACAAAAGTTGCATAATTGTTAATATTTTTCTATACACCAAATCTTGGAAATCAGATATATCATTGCCACTAGCAGACTTTCTGAACTCTGAGCCCATGTAAAAAGCCTATTGAGACAGACTGAAGAAATATTCCCCCTTCTTTCCTCATACATCCCTAATAGAAAACAAGAATACCCACACAAGATTTCCATAAGGAAAGAAAGCAAAGAGGTCAATTTCATGTTCTCCCCTATGAATTTATCTATGTAAATAACATTTTTTCTGCAAATGGCTAACTCGTAAACATAAAGATATTCTGTGGAGCAAATAATTTCCTCTACATGCATGTTGAAGGAAAAAAGGCCACTTCACAACTGAGAGTCTTATAAAATGAGCTATAATGCTATTCAGTTAGGGCTCAGGGAAGAGCACACTTTTCTTTGATTCCATGTCACTCACATTATTCTTAACAGTGTCAATAAGCAGCAACAGAAGAGCCCAATCTTCCTTTATTTTTAGTAATATAAAACTCCAAGAGAATTCTTCTTTTCTTCTCTTCCAAATATATACAATAAGACATCTACCTTAAGAAGCAATAATAGAAAAAGCTGCCTTAATGATTTCATCTTGATAATTTACTGCAATTACTACATAATTATATCCATGCCTCTTTTTAATTGTGATAATACAGGCTTAAACTAAGGAACCTTTTAACAAAGGTAAGTAAAAAAGTTATTTGAAATGAGTCACTGCAAGTTCACTTTCTCTTTTAGGCTTCAAATCATGCGACGTGTAGCCCTCTGGGTCCAGGTAGCTGTGGACTGCAAAGCTCCAGGCTGAGTGGCAGCTTGCCATCCATCTGCCCATCTTGCCAGCATCTTCTTCTGTCCCACCCAAGAGAACAGGGGTTTGGTAGAAAACATGCTGACAAGAAAGAAAATGAACAAAAATGCTGTGCAAGTCCTAGTTTCAAGCAGCAACTTTAAACACTTTTTTGAAACCCCAAACAAAACACAGCCTTTGCTACTATCTCAAACAATTTCTACCACAATGGCTGTCCCTGCTTGTAACAATGAAAGAATGACAGTCAAGTCACTTGGTCAAATGGAAACTTGGTCAAATGGAATTTTGTGCACTTGGCAGAGGTTTCACAGAGCTGTTGCACATTAATGCTCTCACCTTCCCAGGCACAGAGAGCCTTGAAGGCAGCAGAGCCAGCACAGAGAAGAAGGAGCCCCAGGGGTTAGCATAGGGTTAGGACTTCAGTTCCAAGCCTGAGTCTGCCCTGTCTTGCTGTGAGTCTGTAGCAAGTCTTTAGAGCTTCCTCTTTACTGAGAAAGCATAAGGGCATGAGTACCCTTCTCAAGCCACATTTTGGATTATACATCTATGCTATTACATTAAAAAAAAAGAGACACTCTGTGTGCACTGAAGAACTTCCTTGTCCCTTGTGAATGGGACCACATACGTAACAGAAGTAAAATGGACAGAGAAACTCTCTTCTGTGACTTTTACACACCCTAATGTACTCTGCATTCATTTCCACAGTACCAGTAAGCAACATGCAGGCAGAAAAAAACAATAATGCTCTGAAGTCTCAAGGGAAGGAAGTAATTTTTTTCTTACCAACCTTTATGGATTAACCTGGAGTCTAACTTGGCCCTTCAGGCTGGAGGCTGGGATCAGCATTTGCCCCTCAGAGGGAGCTGACTGTGACAGGGTGAGTTAGTTTTTCAAGAAGATCCGTGTAATCTCCCTCCCGCTCTCACACAGATGTCAGGAGGGGGCTTGTGAGGAAATCCAATACAAGGCTACACCAAACAGCTCCCTACACTGTCATATCAAAACTAAACCTGAAATCATGGTGTCATTTACTCCCTTCAGAAGAGAGCACAATGGAGAGCATTAAATACCAGATACACTTGCAAAGAAATTATCTTGTTCCATAAATGTTTGTTGGCAGTCTATCACATGCAGAGTCATTTACACTTCAAAATGTTGTATGCATCACTGATATTGAGCTCTGTTTTAAGGAGGAGTAGCAGACCCTCCTTTAATGTATGGAAAACTTGGAAAGAATTTGCAAAGTTGACTTGTGCATTAAAAACTTTTAAGACAAGTGAAAGGTGATGTCTGTAGTCCCAGAAGTAGGTTCTCCTCTATTGCCATTTTTAAAGTTTTGATAATAGTGTTTAGCCTTTTGGTATCTCATCCCTCCCAGAGGGATGGTAAATTTGATTTAAAGAAATGTATCTTCCTTGCTATCAATTGTCAAGAATCAAGCATCCTACCCTTTATCTCCAGTCTATAAAGACTGCAGTTTGGATATTTTTCCAGCTAAAGAAAGATGGGATGCCATGTAAGCAACACTTACTGACTACACGTGGAGGAGGAGATAGTAGAAAACTAGCCTGACAAGACTCCTAACTTCTAAGCACCCTAAGATTCATATGTAGTAATTGAATCTTTTCCTACACAGTATTAGTCCATGCCAGCAGCCACAAAGTGAGCCTCAGAATGCCTAACATAGTATTCACCAAAAAATCAATGTGAGTTGGATCGGTCCCTCAAAATCCAGAGGACCTGATTTATTTTTAAGGAAATGCATTGGTGACAATCAACAGGACTGGCATGATGAGGAGGGAGTAGGAAGGGAGCATCTTTCAGCCTACCTACTCTATAAATCAAGCATCTTTTTTCCCCCAAATAAATGTATAAATGAATGGCCATTTTAAAACTGATTTGAATCAGTCCAGAAGGAATTATTTTTAAGAAAGTTGTTAGTGAATGGAAACAGGTGGCTACAATTTGAGTTAAACTGCAACCTTTACTGTAGTGTTTGCTATCATGAACACTATAACAACAGATGCACAGTTGCACCTTGGGATGAATTCATTATGGCCTGAGAAACATAATCATGCCATTCAGACCATATTTTGTCCATATGCTCATGTGGTTTACACCCCTGGTTTATTGGCATTGTACTTGGTTATATAGCAAGAGACTCCCAGGATCATAATTTGCACTTACTGTTACAATTCAGGAAAATCCCTTTGTAGCACGGGTTTCCCATTAAGGCTCAGACTCCCTTTCAGAGCAGGGAAGGAAGTCCTGGGTCATTGCCTTTGTGAATACTGCTGAAATTTAACATCACTTTGGAAGCCCTTCATACAAGAGGCGTTGCACACCTCAAAGAAACAGAAGAGAATATAACCTGAAGAGTACAGGGACTACTGTTCAGAACATTTTACAGCTACAAAAATGTAGATTATACTGCTATCTTATCCTGTAATTTATGGGATGAATATTGTAATTCATTGAATATCATGACTTATCTTTTATTCATATAGTTACTATTCCATTACCAGAGAGGGAAGTTTGTCAAAGGTTAATTATTTTAAATAGCTCAGGCAAATTTATTTTGATTTGTACAATTTTTTGAATAATCAAAGGACTATATATTCATACTGCCTTATGAGGATTATTTAAAAAAAAAAAAAAATATCCCTTCATGATAAAGTCAGATTGAACAAATGCTTTTGAAAGGACCAAACCCAGATTCTTCCAACTCTAAACGTAAAAGAGCTAATAAAAATTGGCAATTTTTTTCTCGCCTTTCAGCTTTACTATTAAAAAAAAAGTCCCTAGCAGTCTTACACTGCTGAATTATCCTTCCCTCCAGCAATCTATTTACAAGCAAAAAGCATCTTGCCACAATCTCAAGACCCCTGCCCCCAGGGAAAGGACTGTTCATTTTAATTGCTTCCAAAGCACCTATCACAACAGACTCTTGATCTGTGCTTCTGCCATGATAAAAAATAAGTAGAACCATAATATTGAAGTACTGATTGCTAAGAAGTTGCCTACTGCTCTGTACCTCTCGGTTCCTAGAGATGCTGGTTTGCTATCAACTCAGGCAGCCATTCAGCTTCCAGCACCTAAGGTGAAAGTAGAGATTTTGAAATGATCAGCAGATCCACTCAAACAGGAAGTGCTCTGAACACAGAGCTAAATCCCAACACGGTGCTGCAGAAATATCTGCCTTTCTGCTGACCCACAAGAGAAACCTGATGGCAGCTGGAAAAATATGTCCAGTAGGAGGTTGTGACAGGCACTAATATCATCATGATGACATTACACCCTTAAAGTCTTTTAAACACAAAACTTACCTCTTCTTTTAAGAAAACATCACTTTGCCTATTTCTGCGTCTGTTTCACTATAAGCAAAGTGAAGAAATTGATACTTAACCTGTAGGAGGGCTGGAAGTTTAAATCCATGCACAATCAAATGCTGTGAACGCCTTAACAGAAAGTGCGAAGCAGGTGTTCAGCACTTACTGAAAAAATAATTACTTTTATACTGAACTTCTGATGAGCCTGCTGGAGCTTTAACAGCAGGGAAGATGATTCTCATGGTTTGAGGAATTTTTATCTGGAGCATTTTCTGCACTTTATGTTGGTACCTAACTAGTAAATGCTGCTGTTGAGACAGAAATGCTTCTTGGGAGGGTGCAGTGTCACAGCAAGGGATGCACAGCTGCTGTGTCAGCACACCTATGTCTTGCAAGTCCAAACTAAACTTCAGGCCAGAAGAAAAGTACGAGGCACAGTGTGGATCAGACTTCTGGAGAAAGCTTTACTTTCAGCAGCTGTGATAACCAGGAGACTACAGCAAGTAGCCCATATCACTACAGACAGGTTTGGACCGTGTGCTGCAGGGTGGTGCTGGCTGAGAAGCCAACAGAGCACTAAGACATCCCTGTCAGTCTCCCTCTAGCCCAGTTGGGCAGTGGGGTACAACACTAGCCAATCCATCCTCCTCCCATGCCAGGCTGTAGGCAACAGGACATGGAGTGGGGTGGCTTGGGGCAACAAGGAAGGAAACAGATCCAGCCACCCACCTTGCCTTTAACTGATCTGCACCCCTGGAAACCTTTACCTCTCCTACCTGTGAGACTCCTGTGGGAGAAGCACATAAGTCCTGGCAGGTCTTGGCAACCCAGCACCATCAGGACTTCAAAGCCAGCTTTCACTGGCTCCTTCCCAACTCACCACCACCTCTCCCACAACAGGCAAGGTTGCATTTAAATTCTCCCCTCAGATAATATTGTGCTTATGCCAGCATCTGCTGTGACTTGAGCCAGGGAAGACATCAGCCTAAAAAAATCTACCTTGAGTTACCTAGAAGCCTGGTAGCTGGAAAATAAAGCTATGCCCTATTGTTCTACAATCCCTAACCCTTCATGTTTTCATAAACTCTTGGACAATATTGGGGGTGGGGGAGAAACAAAAAACTCTGGGGAAACAGCTGATTAGATTCTGGCAAGGCGGACCAAACATCTGCTTCAAACAAAAGACATCTGCATATTTCACATTTATTTTTCATAATTTACAGAAGCAACCTGCCAAAATTTAGCAAGGGAGAATAAACTAGCACATAATTAGCTGAAGTTTGCTTGCTTTAGAAGTTATTAGCATGAAGCCCAGCAGCTCACCTGGGAGGACATCAAGGAATGTAGATAACTACAGTTTGGTTTTGCAAATTCAATTTTCGATCTGCTGTGCCAGGCCAAAAACCAACATTGCTATGCCAATTAAGGCAAACCAGCAAATGTCCTGATGTCCCCATGTCATACAGCTGTCTCAAAGACATTGATAACTGTTTATTAAATAAGGATTGATTAGACAGATGTTTTTTGCTCCAGTTTACAGGGTACAGAAGGCTGCAGGTCGAAGAGCAGAACAACACCCGTTTTGTTTGGGTTTTTTGTAAAATCAGGAGGTAAACTATTTACTGTATGTATAGATGGTAAAACAAGTTCTGGTGAAGTAGGCATGTGAATTTTTCAAGGCAGCCAAAGAATCTTCTTTAAAAATGCAGAAAAAAAAATCCAGGAATGTATATGCTGTCAATGAGCTACACTTCCTCAATTGAATTTTGCCATTTATTGGGTCATTTGATAGCTAGCACATTTCCAATTTTAATAGAGTTAAGAGAAATAGCATGGAATCTTGAGGTTTTGAAATTCTGCCTTAAAATCAATAGGTGCTTCACTAAGTATACTTACTAACTCAGTATTTGGCCTGTAAGGGCAATAAACAGAAACAGGCAAACAGAAAATCCTGCCATTGCTACAAATGGGAGTAAAAAACTCCTGTTAACTCTGACACAGGCAGGGTTTTACCATGGAGTTGAAACAGGAATAGAAGAAATAGGAAAGGGCTTTCTTGCAAACCCCAAATTAAACCCAGGTTCATAAAGCATCTGCAAATCTTCTGGATGAACCAAATGGAGGTTTGCCCTTCTCTCTCCAAGGAAGGATTTATTATTTCAGACAGAAACCATGGGAAACTCTCTCACTTGGACTGAACTCTGCTCCACATTTCAGATTTATTTGAACCTGAATCTCAGGGCAAAACTCAGGGAGTGAAAATTTAACTGCCAGAAAAATTCTGTCAACCCCAAAGGAACACAAATTGCCAGATACAGTATAGATCTAAAAGAATTTCAAGCTCCTTAATCTGAGCTTTATGGCTTGCACCATTTCATAGCAAGGTGAATCCAAGACTCACTTTCAACACTATGAACTTTGTAGGAATGGGGGGAATAAATGAGAAATATCTCAGTCAGATCTGGGAGGGTTTAGTTCTAAGATTTTTCATCTGCATCCTGAAGGATTTGGGCAAAAGTGGTCTCAGGAAGACTGAAGTAGGAACCTCTTTATGCCAGATTGAAACATTCTCACCTAAAAGCAGACCAGCAATCTGAATCATGCACATCACTGTCTTAAGACACTTTCTTTTCCCCAGGCGGACTTACTGCAATTGAATCACACAATCAAACCCATCTAATTTCACTATGTAAGTGACAATCTCTAACATAGTCATCTCTGTAATATAAAGTCATTCAGATGCAGCATTTGAACTGGTACTAAAGCTGACTGTACCATAATAGCCATATTATACGATGAGTTTCCGCCTCCTTTTCTACCAACACATTTCAATGCCACCATCTCTTCTACAGGTGAGGAAAACAGAGGCTTACAGTAGCAACACGAACTTCCTAGACACAAAATTACCTCTTGGCAGAGGCAAGAACAGGACAGAAATCCCTTTACAGTGCCAACAGCAATTGCAACATTATTTTGCCTTTTAAAACATGCATATAAAAATGAATAAATCCAGAATGTTACAGTGGAACTAAGTGACTAAAAGCCTGTGATAACCTACATTTAGTGCAGAATACTCCTAATTAGAGATACAAAAAGTAAATATTCATTCATTTCAAACATGTACTTAGTTTTTATTTGAAGAAATTCCTAATCTTGTTTGAGAGATTCAAGATTGCTGCTGTTGCTCTGTATTTATTAAAACAGGATTGCTACAAAACTGAACTACTTATTCCAAAACCACTCTATTTAATCAAACATTTTGAAGTAAAAATATAATTCCAAATAATTAGAAGCAGCTCATTAAGAATACCAAACTGGTACTCAAAATCTCGGGATTTTTAATTTTGGAGTGAGAACATTGGAATATTGATCTTCCAGCCAGTCTGTAACCAAGCTTGCATTTACATATTTCAAATTCCCCAAAAGTTTCACGTTTTATCCAGACATAGACATTCGGAACAAGTCCCACCCAACTTGAAATGGCAACCAGTCCATTGGTGCTATGGAACTTTGCTATAAAACATCTCTTCCTTCAAATTTACCTGCTATCTGTATTTCAAATGCTCTTAGCCACTTCATTTACTCACTTTAAACACTCCAATTTGGTGAACACAGCTGACCCATTTCCACTGCCTTGCCTGAAACAGTCACAAGATGAGCTCCTGTTGCTTGTTCAAACTGCCAAGCCTGCCTTGATGCCAACTCCTTACAGCCACTATATCTCTGACAGAATTATAATTTGCAGAAACACTGAAAGGTAGAAATAACTTTTTTTTTTTTCACTGCTCTGGACATAGTGCAAGAGGAGTAGAAACAGATAAGGACAGTGGTAATCAGACAATACTAAGCAATAATAAACACTCATCCTCATAAAATGGATCTGCTGCAATACCAATTGTGCCTGCAGTAGCTTGAAAATAGTGAAACTGTGTTCCTGTGAGGGTCCTTTTCTTAACATTACGTTGGATCTCACACGTGTGTTTTCATTCTCCTGCTTTTCATTATTCATTTTGTTAATTTCTTTACATTTAATAATTAAATTTAAAGGATTATATGTTTAACATTATCTAATGTTTAATTCCCACACATTAATTTATCATATATATATATACACAAACACACACACACACACATATATATATAATGATTTAATTAAACGTATATTAATGCAGTTTAATGACCAAAATTCTCCTGTAGATTAAATAGAAAAGGAGGCATTGAACCTAAATTTTTACAGTAAATAAACAAAACACAGACAGCCTTGTAAAGTAGAAAGAAAAACAAAGTCTTCGTGGCTGATCTGTTTTAAGAATGTTACAAATGGGAAGCATTTACTATTTTAAAAACATTAATCATATACTCTCCCCATTTATTCAATTATATATGTTCTTCATGAAAAACTTTCTTGAAAATGCATAAACTCTTCAGAATTATAAACAAAAAGTTAAGTCACATCTGGTATTTCACCTGTTCACACTGTAATTACTAACTTTGCTGAAAGCTGAAGAATCAGAAGTTTTCATTTCTATCTGAACCTTTTAGGTGGGAGGAATTTATGCTGTATTTTGGTACAGAAGTGTATGGGTTTCTACTACATGAGGTAAACTGTAAACCTACCTGTATTCCTGCTCTGACCCCATGGATGCTTGCCACAAGTTTCCTCACATTTACAAGACAAAAGACAATTGGCAGTACACAAGAGCAGATATCCTGTATGGCTGAGTAACAAAATACATGAATGACTAATTAATTCACATTCCAATACACGCTATCACAAGCTCTGGACTACATAAACCCTCAATCTTGTGTCACTGTTCCATGTTTTGTCTTAGAAGACTAAATATGCGAACAAAGTCAGAGAAGAGCTACCATTGTTTGGCACAAGTAGGAACTAAGTAGGCTCTGCAAGGTCCTGACTATATGCCTTGTATTTTCCCTCTTCTGGAAGCTGATTTTAGTTTATTTTGTCTTTTGAGATACCCTGCACAACCCAGCAGTCTGATATTTTTTCTTAGTTTCACAAAGAAATGTCAGAGTAATATTCTTTTTTTAACACTTTCACAAGACTGGACAGGGCCTGACACAAGCAGAGATCCTTTGATGATACCCAGAAACCACTTCTTGTCATCTTATCATTCTCTACAGCTATGTGACAGGAGGCTGCAGTGAGATCGGTGCTGATCTCTTGTCCCAAGTAACGAGAAATAGAACAAGAGGAAATGGCCTTAAGTTGTGCCAGGGAGGTTTAGAATGATAGAGTGGTTTGGGTTGGAATGGACCTTAAAGATCATGTAATTCCAACTCCTTGACCACAGACAGGAAGACCTTCCACTGAGACCAGGTTGCTTCAAGCCCTCTCCAACCTGGCTTTGAACACTTCCAGGGATGGGGCAGCCACAGCTTCTCTGGGCACCCAGTGCCAGTGCCTCACTACCCTCTGGGTAAAAACCTTCTTCCCAATATCTAATCTAGATCGCTCCACTTTTAGTTTAGAATGGTATTAGAAAAAAATTCTTCATCAATACGGTTCATCCAGCAGCGGAATATTCTTCCCAGAAAAGTGGTTGAGTCATCATCCCTGGAAGTATTTAAAAGACTTATGTATGTGGCACTCAGAGACATGGTTTAGTGGTGGACTTAGCAGTGCTGGATTGATGGTTGGACTTGATCTTAACGGTCAGACTTAATGGTCTTTTTTGACCTAAACAATTGTATGAATGTCTAAGAACTGTGAGAGGAAATAGTTACTAGTGAGGCACCCTAATGTCATACTGCAGATCTTTCAATGATGCCATACCTCTGTCCTACAAGTTTCTTTTTACTCACCATTTGAAACCAGAGGAGCCATTTATAAAAAAAAACAATATTTGTTTCCTACTGTGAGAGAAAACATTTTTTTATGAGCATTTAATGTTCTCTGACTTCACAAGAAAGCCCCACACAAGTCCCACACTATTTATTTTGTTCCCTCCCTGAAATAATGAACAAAGCAAAGGACAGTTTTCAACACCTGCAGGACGAAAATAAAGTAATGCATAGCTGCAAAAAGCTCAGAGGGCCCTTGCTGATTGTCATCAGTGCCACGAAGACAGGTGAAGAACAGTGGTCATCCTGCAGGCCCTCTCACTACAGACAGCAACAAAAGGACACAGACAAGTGCAGCAGTCAAGTTTGCTGACTATTTAATTGCTTTCTGGAGATTATCTACAAAGGCAGGTGTGGCTGAGCCAAACACACTGAAAAGTTTCACATTATACATCCTTGAGGTCTGGTATTCTGGGAAGAGTTTGAGAGTCCATGGGTTATGCAGAGGACCTGGTTTTATATACCAACAGGTGCTAAGCTTAGCTGCTAAGCATATGACACTCTGAATTGCAATACATTTGAACCTCTCCCAAGCTCCTTTGGTCACACAGAACCTAGGAATATGCTTACATACCTTTAAATGCCTGCTATAAAGCCCACTAACTTCCCCTGCAGCATCTAATCATCTTGCACAGCAACAATTATTCTTTTTTCTTCTCCACTGCATCCCCGGGACCACTACTCAGCTAAGGATATGATGAACACCCAAAAAAAAGGCGGAAACGTGCATTTCTATGAGTTAGCATTAGTAATTTTGGAGCAGGGTTCTAGGTTGTCCTGCCAGCAGGAACAATTGGAAGATTCAAGGAGCAAAAGCAAGAAGGCTGTAGTTTTACAAAGTTCCTTCTTCCAGCAAAAGCATTTAAGACCTAAAGGGGGGGGGGGGGTGGGTGGGGAGATCTATTAATGATAAAATCCATGCTGATCAGTTCTTGTGCTAGTTTTTGCACTTTCTTTCTGAAAGCACTGGGCTAAATTGCCAGGATCATGAGATAGGGCAGGCAGCTCTGGTTTGCAGCATAGCAGCTCCTTCCACTGAGAGGCAATCCCCTCAATACCACTCCAGTTGAAGCCAGAAAGTCAACTTCAATTTGTAAAGAAGATGGAGGTACTGTGCTATGTTCTTTGGGAAATGCAGTGACCAAGGCTCAGATCCCCTGAAATCCAGTTCCATCTGACCAGAGAATATGAGCATTAAATGTATCTACATCTCACTCTATAAAACAGCATATGCAGGAGCAAAAGCCTTCTCATGTGCCAATCTGGTTCTGGTAAGGGTGTCATCTGGTCATAAATATTCCTTGGAGATTTGCTAGGCAGTCGCTGATCTGAAGCCAATCTGTTTGGATTAAGGAATTTTCAGCACAGTATCACAAGTTGTTGTTGTAGTACACACAGAGCTAAAGCAAAGAGGACTTTTTTTTCTATCAAAAGATCTTTTTTTGGTCAAACCTGAACAAAAACATTACATATTGATACTTCTGTAATGTAACAAACTGAAATGAACACCAACTGAAGAGGAGGACAATGGCTATGCCAGATGACAAACTGATATAATCATCATATTCATCAACACCAACCAGTCAGATCCTCCTCTTTGCTGAATTAGCCATGAATTGTTGTTTAAGCAAGAATGTGTTAAAAGCACGTCTCAATGGCAGATCAGAATGGACTAAGAAGGTCACATCTGAGGAGTGGGCAATTAAAGGAAAAAGCAAATCAAAACAAAACTTGTTAGGAAGGACTAAAAAGAGATGAAAAAACTCAAAAATGCAACAGTCTGCTAGGAAAAAAAAAGTATATTAAATACTAAAAAGCAGGAACATGTTTAACAATAAAAATGTAATGCATAATTCAGGCTTGTAGAAGAGTACATGAACAGAAGTGATGACAAAATCTACAAAATTCAGCATGATCAGCTGAAGGTTGGGATTTTTTGCAAGCAAACACACTACAGCAGAGTCTCAAAACATTGGAAATAAACATTGAAATTTTATACATTGAGTTATAAGCTTGTTTATAGGCTTCACGTGGTCTTGGGTCTTTGTAATACTAAGAAATCAAACAGCTGCATTGTACACATGGTATTTTCAAGTGACAGTGACATTTCCAAAGGAGAAATCTGTACAACAATTTGGTATTTGGGTCTCTGTTTTGAGACAAAAGCATCCATATCAATCCCAGTTGGAAGAAAAAAATCATACCTAAGGCTTTAAGTACAAACCATTGAAAAAGGGAAGACCTTTTAAAATTACTTCACACTGACTGATTTATCTTTATAATTCATTGTAAGAAGGTGCATAAATATACCAAAGTAAAGCCAGGACATCCAAGAAAAAAAAGGCTGATTCTTCATTTTTTTTCCAAGCATCGAATAAGGTATAGTCAAAAATGAAAGAACTGAATAGCTTCAATTAATCAAAAAGCTGAAATTTTCATGTTTGAAGTTTTTTTCACATCTTTATCAATCTGACTTCAACTTTCATGCAGGTTTCCAAGTAAAAGTATCATACTATCACCCCAGGAAGCGTGTGGTCTCAGGGGCCAAAGAGAGAGGAGCTGCAGAGCTGCAGAAAAGGTCAGACACTCCTGCACTTGGATTTTCCCTGATACCTTTTCTTCCCATGGCTTCTGCCATGAACTTCCTGTAAAGTCAGGAGCTAAAGTATATCCTCTGTGCAAAGGGTCTAATGCAGCTTGGTCTGGCAGAAACTCTTCTAAAAGTCAAACCCCAAGTACCCACATGTATTTGCACTTCCTTTCCCTGCACACCTCAAAATTAAGAAAGGCAAGGCCTGATCCACAGCCCACTGAAAGGACTGATCAACTGCAGCAGGCTCCAGACCAACCTGAAAAAATAAAATGCTTTTCTTCAGACTGAGAAGCATGTTGATGTCTTTCCTACATTTTTTTAAGCCTCATTAAAGCCACAGGTGTGGGGGAAACGGTAACTAAACAGAAACAAAATTATGAAAGACTACTTCACCTATGGACCTGAGATGGGAGGTTTTGTTTGCTTTTTTAACCTAAATATTTCTTTTGGAAGCACTAGAAATACAGAGAGAGACAAAAGAAAAAAGGATTACCTCATTTGTCATGATCTCATTTTTTAACATAGCCACTTAGTTTTCTGCAAGGCCTGGGGGCACTCAGAAGACTGAAATACTTTATTGAAGAATAAAGGGGGGAGAACAAATGACAAATGAAATATCTACATAGGTTGGGCTACTTTTTCCTAAGCTCATTTCACATTTGGGCCTTCAAATAAGGCTTCTCTTCATTGGTGACAGAAGCCTTGTATGAGGTCCAAGCAGAAGTCCATCAGACCTGCCTTTGAAACACTTTGTTTTGTTCTGCAGCAATTCTTCCAGCCTTAAGTCACTGACTTACCACTCTGTAAAAATACCTTCTGGCAACTTGTGATGACCCTCTCCATTTTTACCTGAAGTTGGTCTAGCTCCAAAAAATATGGCACATCTTTGAAATGCTCTGAGAGAACTTGTGGTGACAAGGTTTACTTTTTTCCCAAACCACAGAGGGAACAGCACTTCCAAAAGGGCCACAAGAGACTGACTGAGAGTCAGTCAAGATGAACATTGCTACACCTTGCTTTTCTTGTATTTCTCTGAACACCTATTATCTGCCACACAGCCCTCTCCTGACCCACACCCAGTGGTTTTTGTGATCTCCAGTGAGCAAACCTCCCACATACCCTTAATTAAGATTATCCTGTGTATTACACCTGAGGAGGAACAACTTAGGAACAACTGCCAGACACTCTGCTATGAAGCAATGAAGGATTTCAGAAATGAAGACAGAGAATTTTTAAAAATGTGGTTATTTCCCTTGCAGGGGATGGGAATAAAGCACATTCTGTGGCCTGGTTTAATTTCATGTCAGACACACAAATTTTTCAATAAAAGATGCCCAAATAAATTTTCTAAGAGCACTAATCAGAAGTCCATCAGGGTTCATACAAAGACTGACTTCAGTAAGCTTCATACCAGACCACAGATAAACACAGAACTTTCAAAAATGGAGAAAAACTTCAGTGTAATCCAGTCTTGTACGACAAACTTATAAAACCCAATATTTTCCACTGTTTATTCCTTTGATTCTTTCAGGACTATACACTTCTCTTAAGGAAGAACATCTTCATACAGTACCATATCATGGACTCTGAGCTTCACAACTGGTACTTCAATCACCTAAAACTCTCCTCAATACCACACAGAAATGGAAACAGAGGTTAAGTCTTTTATGCAGCAAGCTGCCAGAAGAGCAGGCAGAACAGGTTACTTACTGAAATACGGTTAGACTGAAACTATTAAAACTTTCAACAGTCTTTGTCCTCCTTTATACAGTAGTCCAGGTCTCTAAGACTGTTACAACGTTATGACCTTTAATTTTAAGTGGAGTAGAACAATTACTTAATAAAATAAAACTGTGCAAATGTACAGGTTTTGAGAATTTCTGGAAGACTTATCTGGACTCAGGAGTCATATTTAGAATTGCTCTCTCAAAACTTTACATTTGTATTCTGCTGTAGATATTTAAGCTCATTTGCACTATTAGCCTGAGTGCTCAAGACTGACAAGGGAAGAAAGGTTTTAAGATGATTATATACTATAACTTGACATTTTATTTCTTCACCAATATTAACTAGGCGCCTTAAGTTAATTTCATGTTTTTACACAGTGACTGGGCAGAAAGAGAGCTGTTTACAGATATATCTGTGAAATCTTTTTGTACAGTACATTTCCCATCACAGACTGCAGTTTAGTATTTGGGGTAAGTACACTGTAGTGCTCCAGGGCCAAAATTACACTGTTACTTTATTTGGCACCTTAATACTTTTGCAGAGATGGCCCAAAGTAGTTAACAACAGAGAAAAAATTCGTTTCTCATCACTGATGCTAAAACAGCATGACAGAATTTTCCCACTGCTATCAGAAGGAACTCCTGCAGTCCAACAAGATATTTTTAGACTATTTTGATCTCTAAACAGGTATTTTTCTCATTCCAGAAATCTGATTTTTAATAGTCTCTCATAGCCCTGAGTATTTTTCTGTAGGTGAATATACTACAAACTCAGTCATGACAAACATAAACACCTCTTTTCTTATGTTGGATAAAGGAAAGTATATATTGATATTACTGGTTTACAGTAAAGTTTTGTTATTTCAGAGGGAGAACTCTTCCCTTCAGCAGAGGTTCTGATCACAACTTTTCCCCACTCCCCCCTTCCCCTAAGGAAATATTAATCTACTGGCATGCCATAAACACACTTCTGCATTTGTAACAAAAATGTAAATTATACAAGGCAATAGGAGAATCTTGTGTGTTCTGGCAAAACCATTGATTTTCATCAGAGAGACAGTTTTGGCTCAGGTTTAGAATACAGTACATTCTTTGGCACTAGGGATTTGCAACATCTTTGGGAAAATACAGACCTGGGATACCTGCCTAGAATGGCCCAAGAAACATTTACCTTACCAATAAAAACAGAGGCCCATTTAACTATTTCCCCTAAGGGGCAGGTATTCATCTAATCACATCTGGAATCCTTTCCAACTTGGTTCCTGCAGCTAATGTTGGTCTGTCATGATCTGATGGTTTAATCCTAGTTATTAAACTGCTTATTCTAGTTGATAAGAAAAAAAAAAAATATTGAAAAATGCCTGCCTGTCAATGCCCCAGCCTCAGAGCAAACACTGTGAAGTGGGCCCCCTGCTTTCTCTAAGCAAACAGGCAACACCAGTTGGAATGTGGAGTCACAAAGAAAAGCTGCCAGATCTAATGAAAATATTGGCAAAATTACGAGGGCTGGGTTTTTTTAATCCCTAGACAACAAAAAACCCCAAAAACACAACAACAAATCCCTGCCTTTGCAAATCTAGTTTTCCTTACTATGCACAAAGAACTTATTTTCAGTGGTCTCAGCAGACAAAATATAACACATACATAATGCATACATAATGTCTGAGCCAGCTGTGATATACTTTCGCTCAAAATGTTTTTAACAATAAACGATTTGTTAACAGATGCATCAAGTTCTTCATGATTTTACAGGAAGAAAAGCAAAACCACAATTCCAAGTCTTCATTTCCCAATGCTTCATTAAAACCAAATATTTTTAGATCCAAACGATAAAGCTTTGCCAGCAGCCTCTGCTGACTAATAAGCCATTTTCTGTTGAAAACCCAATATTGATGTGAAAATTGCCAACTAGCTTTTTTCAGAATTATATTTATATAGCTATAAATAAAACAGACATACCAGATAGACAATACACCACATGTGAAAACAAACTGAACTTAGTAAAGCAAGAGGCTTCCATTTCCATCAGCACAAACCTGAACCTTGTCCACACATTCCACAGTGTGGGACTGGATGGATTTGTCAAAATCCAGTGGCACAGCCCAGAAGTAATCCATAGCACAAGTCATTCCCTGACAAGCTGTATGCATGTGCACTAATTTGATCACAGAAGATAATAACCTCTAAAAATCTCTGATTTCAAATAAAGTCTGAACTGTTAAATACAAAATTCAGACCTCGATTTTTGGCCCCACATAAAATTCTTATTTCAGACTTCAAGGCCAAGGCCATAATTTCATCACTCACTGTCCCATTTCAAATATGTTTTCCCTCATAGTTTGTTAATCCAATTAATTTGTCACTAATAGGCATGGAAAACACTACTGCACTACTGCTAGGAGGGTCCACTCCAGACATTTTGACAATAGCTCAGGTCTCAGTCCCCTCATCCTGCCAGCCACTTCCCAAATGAGATATAGAAACTATCAAGTCAGAACAGCTCTATGAATAAATATGCAAGTTTCCATCCAAAATAAGATATTTTCTGGTCAGAGAAGATGCTAATTTTCCACCTGTTCTACTATCATTTATCGTTAATGGAAGGAGATGCCAGATTAGAACAGAAGCTCTATTTATTTTGCTGCAGAGGTTTAATTTCTAATTATCAGGCAAAAAGTACATCTTAGAGCTAATTTTACTGAAGGACTTCAGTTTTATTAACTTTACAGAAGTACTACTGGGTTGTACATGACAACATCTACCATCAAGACGATTATGTAAGTTTATCTTTTGATAGACAAGACTCTTTTCCGTCCTCTCAGACAAACAGCACGTCTGTCCTGGATGCCTTTATGATGCTAACTTGTATTCCTATTCATCTGTTTAGCCCAGAACTAAGTTCTGCACCTTTAAGACTGGTTCTAAGAGTGAAGGTGGGAGAAGTGCACAGCTCATCTGCACAAACTACACGTGCTCCCCCACATTCTTCCTCATGGCCTGTGCTGTCTGCAGCAGGCAGAGAGCTCTCCTTTGCTTTTAGTTAGATTTTAGCTAGCTGAGGCAGAGAAGTTCCCTGAAAAGACTGTGGCTTTTCTTTTTCTTGGAACTAATCAGCCCTGCTCTGGACTGAAAACCCAGGAAAACCCCTGGAGCTCATGTCTGTGGCCCACCGGGGCCGAGACGTGGCATCTTCCAGCAGGAAGGGCTGATAAAGAGTCTGAGCAGGCCGAGCTACACCCCACGGAATGGACTTTGTGGATTTGCCATCTCTTCTGAGCAAGGAGAGCTTCCATTGTTTCATAGTATCCACATTTTAAATGGTTTTGAGTACTTTGCTTGTTAAATAAACAGTTTTTCCACTTTTCTCAAAGGAGATTTACCTCCCAAACCAGTTGGGTGAGGGGCTGCTTGAATTTGCTTTCTAGAAAAGATCACTTCAGAAGTTTCCTCCCAAAGTTTGCCCCAAACCAGGACAATGTCCCACACTGAAAGACGTCTCAGATTTTAGGAGTTTGCTGCTGCATAAGGGTAATTAAACATTTTGGTCTGTTTCTTTCAGTAACTCAAGTGCAATTTCACAAGAGGGAATCCCTGTTCCTATCTCAGGAGCATTGCTGGATAATACTTTTGGACCCTATCGGTCAGCACAGTTAGAGGCCTGTGCAGTGTGAGAAGCCCAACACTACCTGTCACTGCTGCTGCCATTAAAAAGACTGAGGAAAGTCACAGCAACAATGGGATTTGGCTTTTCCCCTCAGTTAAAGGTTAGAAGGTGGGTATCAAGGATCATGGTTACAGCTGAGGGTTTCCACTCTACAGGGCAAGCCTCTTTCTGCCACCAGTCCTACTCCCCACCTTCACTGCAGTCAGAGGCTCCCTTTGTTTTCTTGGGATAGTTTCCTGCCATTTTAGCACAAGCACCCAAGCTGAAGCAAGAGAAACAGCAGGAACACAGAGCCAGGAAGTATCAGCAGGCTTTTAGATCACCTCATCCATCTTATGGTACCTCATCTGTAACTGCCTAAATTAGAAATACAGTCTCTTTAGTCCCATACATAATCAAGAGAGAAAGATTCAGAGTGTGATGCCAAATGCCTAGGGTTAGTCCTTTCACAGGAGGTTTCAGAATGGAAGCTCCAGCCTTCCCCAGAAGAAGTCTGCAGAGATTAACCTCTAAAATTAGGAGTGTAGAACAAGGCAGAATGATTAGTCCCTAAAGAAAACAATTCTTGAGTTGAATCATCCACTGCTACCAAGATTTACCTTAAAAAGGCAAAATTAAATCAATGCCTAAAAAAATACATCAGGAAACCTCAGGGCAGGTATGACAAAGGCATCCATAAGCTGCACACAGGGTAGTGACATCCTGGCAGCCATCTGGCAGGAGAGAACTCCAGTCCCTCAGACCTGCTAATACCTATTTCCAGCAGCATTTACTCACAGAGGCAGCCGCTGCTCATTTGGCTCCTGGGGCTTCATGGATTGCCTCACCTCCAACGGGGCCAGAAAGCAAGAATTTTAATTCCAAGTGCCTTTTCAGGTGACACATCAGATTGCCTGCTGCTATGATAACAGACAAATGGGAAAGGTATGGATTAGTCTGAGATGCACCCAGACACAGATGCCAGGGCTCTGCATTTCAGGTGGACTAAATGTTTTTTCTTTCTGTTAACAATAAGCAGGAAGAATGAATCATTTGACCACCTATGAAGGATGTGTATTTGAACACTATGCATTGACTACAACTAATGCTTTTTTATCTCCCCTGTGCTCATCTCAGCAATGTGTCTTCAAGTCAAAACAGAATGACCAGGTCTGATCCAACATCCAGAAGTCATTGACTTTGTTCCAAGTCTCAGCCATTTGGGCCAATGGTAAGGCTCCTGCTGGGTTCAGTGATCCGTGATCATAATCCTCAGGTTTTTTGGCAATCAACACTCAAGAGCAACTGCTCCAGTCAGAAGAGGACCAAATGCTGCCATACCATCCCAACCACGTCTTGAGAACAATATACATTGCCAATAATTATGTTTCATTTACTTTTCTAGTGAGAAACACAAAGAGTCAGGGTGTGGTGGCAGTGGCTTACTGACAAGCTTGATATGAGCTTCTTATGAACTGCTAAGATTTTGCTGAGTAATATTGGCACGATGCAAAATGCCTGACTGTAAAAACCTTTAGATTATACCATATGACTGTTTCAAAACCAATGGCAGCTATTTGACAGATGCTCAGAGGTTCAGAATTTCAGAAGTAGACCTAAAAAAGGCAGATTAATGAGCAGATGATGGTGATGTAGTAAAGTTGCACAATAAATGAAACTTAGCAGATGGTTCTGCAACTATAAAAATCTCCAAATTCCTAGATTCGATAGACAGAAAGGACACTTCCTTTATTTTCTTGAATTATTTCTGCCTTTTTCTCATGAATTTGGCAGTATTGCTGCTATCTTTTTAAATAGTGCAACTTTCCAAATTTGTTTTCCCTTCTGCTTTAAAAATAATAGATCTCACCAGACAAACTTTCTACTCTATCACCATGAAGGAAAACATTAGGGCGCACATTCAGAGCTGCATATGCACAGCCCCATGTTTCCTAGGAAACAAGCGATTGCTCATCTCTGTGCCAAAATAAATTGATGCATCAGTTTCAGCTTCCTACAAACATTAGTATTTTGTCTTAGGACAGAATGCCAAACACCCCCAGCATACTATCAGTTGTGATTGTCATCATTCTGCCTCTGCTGCTTGTCAGCAGTCGAGACGCCAGCAAGCCCATACTGGAGCTGTTACGGATGCATGGCTAAGGCACTGGCAGTGCCCACCTGAGGCAGGCAGGCAGAACCAGCACCAGTGCTCCCTGCTCAGAGGCCAGCAGAGCCATATGCATCCCTGGGTGCTCCCATGCAGCCATCTGGGGAGGAAGGAAATCAGGGCCTCCCACTGCAGCACCTTCTGTTGGTCTGCACAGAGATGGACAGGAGTCACAACCCAGGAGTTTTGGCTTTGAATTATCTTCACATGACCAGCTCCAAGTTTAAAGACAGTCATTCTGACATAAACTGAATCTCCCCTGAGTATTTCCACATTCCCACAAAAGAGAACGGACTTCTCTTCTTTCATTACCTCCAGGAGATACCTCCCTTTAACTTTATTTACTTTCATGATTTATGGGATTATTGTTTTCCTAAAATCATATTCCCAAATTGACACTGATGTATTTCTAAATAACATTTTACTTCTGACAATTCCAATATTGATTTAACACTGTGTTCCTGGAACCTGACTCTTAATAGCACAGTTACTGCAATATTAAGCTAAACGCTTGTGACTGTTTGACCCTCAATGCCAATACCACAGTAAATAGAACTCAGGATGATTCCACAGAAAGGGCTATTAAGGAATATATGGACACATTTCAAGTGTTCTGCCATTTCAGGCTCTCAATAGCACATATATTAGGAACTCAGCTATCAAAATCTAAATTTTCTGAAAATTCCCTGTCGTCTGAAAGATGGTCATGTCCCCCGACATCTATTAATTGCACTGGAAATTTCCACATTATTCAAAAATGTCGATTATATGAACTTATTCAATGTCTCCCCTGACATTTGGATAATCAAGGCTGTATTGCATATGGGCCATTCCTGAAAATCTTTGAAGACAACTGACCACCCTCAAGAGTAAAGGTTTGCAAGATCAAGCCATATAGCATGTATGAACAACATTCATCAAAAATAACGTCAAAATAATTTCTTTGATCAAATGTTAGTATCAATAAATGGACATCACGGTAACAAGGCTTGAGTATATAGGTCTTTGCTAATACAGAATTATTAGTACTTGATATTGATCAGCCAGCCAATCTGAAACCTCTTAAATAATTTAAATGCTTTTTCTTTAGAGAATGGAAGTATAAGTTTCAAAAAAGGCTACGTTGCAGAAATATGGTAGTTTAAATTTTTCCACTACTTCCCTTTAATTCTTTCGCATGAGTTGCTCCCATTTGTCATTGTAAAGATTTCAGAAACTGAATAAAGGCAAGCTCATTAAAGAAAACCAGGAGAAAATAACCAATATACACTTTCAGAACAAAAATGAAACACAGTTTGGAAGCTCAAAAGATGAATGCAATTTTGCTGCCAAGTGAAGTTACATACATGACCCCTTTTGTCACAGGATACCCAATTCTGAGTATTTGCATGCAGTGTAAGTAAAAGCAATAAAACTTCTCAACTATTTGTGCCAACAACTTTGCTTCTTTAACAAGTGTTTGTGTGTGCAGGGATAGGTGCTTAATTCTGCTGCAGCCTGGACCTAAGCCAGCTTCTGTACATATCTAACCAATGGCAACCTATTGGATGGGGATCAACAGCACAACTTCCTTCTTGTCATTCCTTCTAACACTACATGAAATTTCAGGGTTATTTTACTTTATACACTAATGATTATATCCTCTGCCCTCACAGCACTGAAGAAGAATTTATTTTGCATAAACTTCAATAACTTGTGTGCATCCAAAGAAACATACTAATATTATACAGGCTACTAATTTCTTCTTTCTTCACGTGGGCAAATAATAAAGTCCTGAACTCAAAAATTATTTCCACTACTGCTAATAATTCCTGCAGTACAAGCAGCATTACAGAGCTGCAAGACCTAGACATCCTTCATTCTGGAACAGTCCCTCAAGTTTAACTTCCCAGTTTCACTTGTTCCTCAACTATGCAGCACAAGTATTGCATTCTGAGTCTATGGAGAAAAGAAGGTGTTTTCACTCGTATCTCATAGGTCCCTTAGTTTTGGATCTATTGCCTTGGATCTCACCTCTCGTTTTGGCTCAGCAGAAATTTCCTGAGGTTAACAACTGGACTCTGGATGTCATAAATAAAGCTTGAGAGCACCTTATGTTTACACTGAATATAGTACATGGATCTACAGTATAGTGTCACACACATAAATAAATGCCAAGACTAGCATTCTTTGCTGACAAACATAAATGAATGTTAGGGATGGAAATTTTTTCTCTCTCTTTCACTTTTTTCTCCTCATGTGTGCTGCATATTAGGCTTGGTTAAAATATTTATGGGCCCATACAGCTAAACAGCAGCATTATATGACTTAGAAAAATCAGGTAGTAAGATGCAGAGAGAAAAGTGTTGTTGGGGTTAATCTTGAGAAAAAAATGTATTAGAAGTCTTTGAATGCTGTTATTTCCCTTGTGTTCCAAACCCACAAAATTTGCAAGAGACATATTTTCAACTTAATAATGTTATGTACTAAATGCACATTACTTGTGATGCCCATCTAAGGATAAGTCCAAACCACGGCACTCCAATATGAACATTTATTCCACCAGCAAAGAAAAAAAAAAATCTCACTCTGTTCTCTAAGCATTATACACTTTGCTTTAGGGCATAAGCCATACATTCAGTTCCCCACCAGGAGTTGAGGCAACTATACTGCAGAGAATTGACTGGGTAGTATTAGTCTGCTATGGGTATCCAAATACCCTGCTGGAGGAGGGTGAGGCTACGGGCAAGAAATCAAAATTCAAAATACAAATACCAACCTCAGTGAGAAGGGGGGCATTCAGAGCTTGCAGTCCTACACGTCTCATCCCTAAGGTGACTCCCTTTACCCTGGTAACAGGGGTAAATCATACTTAGACTGCTTATCTATCAACACACTATATGTGAACGTCTTCCACTCACTCCTCCAGGATGTCTTGGCCACAGATTATGCACAGGTACAGGAGTACCACCCCAATGGCAACAGGCTGCATTCTTGGGGAGGGTCTACACACTGGAAAGAAACCACTGCAGTATTTCCGGTGCCACTTTGCATCAACAAAGCATTTCAGATTTTTTTTTTTCCCCACAAGATTCACTTAAAATCATTATATAACACACAGAACCACCTGTGTTTTCCACATAATCAGGGTGGCAGGCATTGCTCAGTTTTCTAACCAGGTGTCATGAAGGAAGTTAAGAATCCCTATTCCCTCTATACTTATTTCTGTTTAAAAATAAACAAAACCAAAACCACCAAAAAAAGTATAGCAAGACTTTACAGGTTAGATAAAAACATCCAATTACTGCAGTCAGTATAAGCACGTCCTCAAGGTTCAAAGAGGGAGCTTTAAACAACTGTTCCAACTTACTCTCTCCGTTAATCATTACCTCACTTTCCAGCCAGAGAATCATCAGAGATGTGCTCAGCAGCCTAATTTCTCATGTATCTGCCAGTGTTACATTTAAATGCCACTTGTCAGCATCTGAAAGAAGACAGCACTTGCTCTGCACACTAGTAACAGGTGACTAATTCAGGCTACAATGCAAATGAAGTATTTGCACAGCCAGTAGTCAAGGCAGATGGAAATATACAGCAAGGCACAAGTCGAACTTGCTTAGAACACAGTTACTAACATCCTGCATTAAACCCACTCCCTATCTGCAGCATTAGAATTTTCAGCCCGCACACTTATCCAAGATCAGATGAACTAATAACTACTAGAAAGACAATTAATATATGAGATAAGATCTTCCTTTGGGAAGAACACTAGATTGCTCCATTAAGATTATTGCAGCTGTAGAACGTTAATAAAGGCATATCACTTTGCTAATGGGGCCATCACTTCCAGAAGATTCCTTCACTCTCATATAAACTTTATATGAATGAGGCTAATTTGAGTTCATTTTCTGGATCATGCAGTGCCAGACATCTCACTGCAAAGCCTCTTTTGCATCCATATTTTGTAACCATAGCCCTAATTGCATTTCCATTCTGTCCACATTCTGAGCTGCTATATAACAGCATTTCCTTCCTAAATTAATCTATCCTTTTATATTTTGAAATTCCTTAAACTAGTCTTTTTCTGAATTAATTTCTCCAGGAAGGAGAACTGCATTTTGTCAGATTTTCAGACAGACTTTGTTCCCACAATCCACCAGTTCATCCCTCCCCCCTTTTCTCTCTCTCAATGCAATTTAGGTCACTTGAATACAGGCATCTCCAAGTCATGGGTGCAACCAAAGTATCACACATAAGTGACCTACAAAGAGGCCTGGTGAGGGCTGAGCTGAAAATGTTAATCCTAAGGGATTTAAAGAAACATCATGTAATAAACATCATTCTTTCTTCCTACTCCAAAGTGATCACATAAAAGAATTCAAAGTGCACATTTTCTTGGCTGCATGCAAAATTGTTGCTTTATTAATTTATGACAACACAACAGTAAGATGGTAAATAACATCTCAAATCAGCATGCAGTCAAAGAGAAAAGGATCTCCCTCTGCTATAGAAAGGCAAAAGAGAGCTTCAAATGTATTGATGTAGCCAGTTATAACCAACACAGTTTTCAGGTCCAGAGGTTTGCAATTCACCCCAGAAAAATTCACCTCCCATAAATTCCAGGTTTACAGGCTGACAGATAATGCAGTTTTAGTCCAGCCTCCTGGGCACATTCCTTAGGCACCAGGGTAAGGTACTGAGCATTGCTCCTCACCTCTCTGCTTAGATTTGACACTTAATGTGTTTTTTTGTGGAAATTAACAACTGCAAACAATCCCTCCTTTAAGCCTCCTATACACACATACATATATATCTGCTTCTAAAACAATTGGTATGAACCCTACACTACTGTTTCTTCAGGAAAAAGAGGTTCAGCTAAAGTATATTCCACTAAACAAAAATTTGAGCTGAAGGTAAACACTGAGAAATAATTCTGTACATATGTGTTTAGTATCCCTATGTGGACAGTTTTGCTTTGAAAGCAAAACGATTCTTTTACATCACTGCATAAAACACAGGGGTTAGAGCAGCAGGAGACTCGGGAATTACTGGGCACCAGAAGGACTGAAATCAAAGGGAGAACTGAATTTGGAAAAAAAAAAAATAGTATGTATTCCATGAAGGAGTCTTTAGCATTTCTAAAGTTGTCACTTCAAAGAACTCTCTAGTCTTACTGGAGCTACTTACCACAAAATTCTGATCAAAAAATGTATGACTAAGTGTTAGTCATGCACAACAAAATCATTTTGAGATCTTAAAAGAAAGGCCCACAAAAATTTAATTTAAGGTAATAGGATATAGGATGTAGAAAGGATCCTTGAGTCACTGAGTCTACCCCAGACAATCACACCTTAAATTGCAAAACTCAGGGAGACAACATCCATGTCCAACAAGCAGGCTGGTGGCACTCTTTTGAACCTTTTCTCTCAAGGGGTATCCCTCAACTGCCAGCAAATACTTGGGAGATCATAAGGAAGGAGAGCTCCATCAAGAACACAACTCCTGAAGGTGCTCTCTTCTCAGCTCCACAGAGGAATTTAGTAGACCTTAAAGTAGGGTATAAACACCAGCCCTTGACCAGACAAGATCTCAAGCACAATATACCTTTTTCAGCTTAACCTGAAGCCCGAATAGCTCCTGCAGCTCTACCCTCCAGAGGAGTCCATAGGTGAGCCCTGAGAGCTCTCCTAGTCAGGTGAAAGGGCTCTTCTTGGATTTAGCAGGAGGATCCCTCAGACATGCCTCATAGAGTTTCCTCTTGTGGTATGAAGCACATGAAGTGTCCACTTAGAGGGGAAAAGTGTTGCTCTTCTCCCTCTTACATGCTTTCGACACCAGCTGCCTTCGGATTGCCAGATTAGACATGGAAGTTTTCAAGTGCTTAATTAGGAGAACCCAATCCAGGTTTTGATTTTGTTCTGCATGAATTTCCTAGGTCTAAACTATATTTATATTGCAAGCTGGATTCCTCTGGCTCAGCCTTAGCCACCAGCTTGAGGTACTTCTTTTCTAAATTTCAAAGTCAGTGATGAGGAACAGACACCTGCAGAGTATGGCTGAACATACCTGCTGGCACAGCTGCCCTCGGGAGGGAGGGTCTCATTAACACAAGAAGTTGCTGAGAGCAGATTCCTGGCTTAAGCCCCTCAGCTAAGGGCTTAATTTCAATGTAAGATAAAGCCAGACCATTTCTACAAGACACTTGTTAGGAATTTTGACCTTCTCCCAAAAAATGATACACGAGTAGCTTCTAGCTGTGATGTCCATTACAAACCAGAACTTTCATCAGAGAAACAAGACCTATTCCTTCATACTCTGCCAAATGAAACTTCTGAAAATTTGTTTCTTCCCCTAAACAAGGGTATTTTCTCAGTCGCTATCACACCCTCTGTCTCTCTGATACAGGTATTTTTTTCTCACTGTACTCAGGGCTGAGCAGCTTGGTGGGGTAAAGCCTGTACAACATTATAAAGCAACTGTAGCACATAAAATAATTTACACAATTTCTTTCTTATTTTCTACCCCATACACAAACAATCAGGTTTTCTTCAACAATAGCTTTTGCCACAACCCTAGGGGCAGGAACCTAAACCATATGTACATGAAAAAGGCAACCTCGAGTTTCCTCTTTATAGCTCTGAAATGAAATACCATAGGCACATTTAGTCAATTGTCCTTCAAATGTCTTCTGTACATCCTTTTTTCCCCTTTATGCTTGAGAAGACCTCAGAGACTCTGCTTCAGGGAACATAGTCGAGTTAGACTCCTGTTCATTTCTGTTAGCTGAATTTATGTTGTGGGCTTCTGTTGGGAAGTGTCATATTGTGGCACGATCTTAGTTGTGTTTAAAGTGGTACTCTCACATTGGCTTTTCCCTTTGGATGAAACTGCATTTCTTTGGATGGCTATAACTCAAAACACTTGGCACTAAATCCAGAGAACTACGTAAATTGCAACATTAGTTATGAAAGGAGTGGTGGTGAATTTTTCATCCTCCTCTTTGTCACACTTTTTCCTCCAGCAAGAAGTTCGGCATTGACAGTATACACTGGGCAGGAATAAGTCCCCATCAGAGAAGTGAACCCAAAGATGTGAGAATCTCACCATGTGCCACTTCATACACAAAACACTAAAGGTTTTGCTCCTTAAGCTAAAAGTACAGCATCTCAAAAGACTCTTCTTCTCTAGGAGATTTACCAAGAGAAACATACTATAGTTGTTGAGGTGAGTAGGTGTTAGTTCAAACCTTGTAAGTTAAAAGTAACATCTCATAATCTCTGCTAAATGTAATGGGTAGTGGAAGAAATTAAGCTAACCCAGGCATAATGATTAATCTTAGTGTGAGTCATGACCCTGGCAGCTGCATCCTGAACCAGCTGCAATCTATATAATGCATTCCCAGGAAGACCAGACAACAAGGAGTTGTATTAGCACACAGTGCAGATGGTATTAATACATGTACCAGCAGCCTCAAACCCAGCCAAAAAGAGCAAAGGTCTTCATTTACTAATGTTCTTAAAAGGATAGCAATTTGTCTAAGATATTTATTATGCTTATCATAATCAAAGAGTTTGATTTCTAGAATTAATCCTTTTATTGATAACAAAAAATATTACCATGAAAAAAGGTTGGTAGAGGGGATGAAAGTCTCTGAGCAATGCATAGGATTAGCCATCAGCAATACAATTTTTCCTCCACCTCCCACTACACAGTGTCAGGGTCATGTAAAGTCAAAACACTAAATATAGGACAGCATCAGTGGAAAGCAAAGCAAGCTTAGCTGGCCACTATGGAAACACAGCAGAGGCCAAGGTAAACCCATCAAAACAGTATGATTAGGCTAAAACAACAACAGGAGACTTGTGAAACCAACAGAGTATTTGTTACTTAACCCAGTTCTGTTTTATGAGATTTATTCTGGAGATCAGAATAGGTTATTGCAAGAAGGGAAACCAGAGCAGACAGATTAGGACTGCTTGCAGGATCCTTTGTGGGGGAGATCTACAGGTTTGAAAGCATTTCATGTGTGGATTGTCGTTCGGAAAAGGCAATGCCCCTTCCAAAGCAAGGGAACAAAAGTGTTTACCTGAATTGGAGCTATCTGGACTGACAAGCCTCATGTCTGCAGGCAAGCACCAGGAGATATGGAACCAGTTTCTTCAGCCTGGGAAAGATCTTTTTTCTGGAGACCTCTCATGTCACTCAGCTCCTGACTTCTTCAATCTGTCACACACTTTGAACAGAACTGCTGCTTTAGGCTTTCACTGTCTACACCAGTTTTTTCTTCCCTTCAGAGCTGTCAGTTCAAAACGAAAAGAGTCTGGCAATAAACTGGACTTTTCAAAGTTTGTACTCTATTTTTGGTCTTGCTCTGAATAAGTCTTTAAGCAGCCAGTTTATTGAGGAGAGGAAGCTGTAGCCATATGGTAAGTTTTGCAGTACCTGGACTTTGTGTTGCAGGAATGGTGACATGATTCGCAGGACTAGGTATGTAAAGGTCTTAAGAACTTCACTGGCAAAATGGTAAAAGAATTAGAATCAGTATTGAAGCATTTTGGTGTTCAGTCTGCTTATTGGTACACAGTAGAGCAGCTGTCTAACATGCTACTACATGCCTGTAAACTGAGTTGAAGAGCAGGTTTAATTTTAGGTTTAATGATTGCTGACAAGTTCCTTTTTATCACATCTTTTGTTTCACTTTAAAATATAGTTTGAAAGGAACTTGACATACAGTTTCAAACCAAAACCCAGCTCCGGATTTCTCATCTATTCTATCATTTCCTCCTAAGTTGTCTGTCACTGTAGCAGCTGAATACCAATCACCCTCATACTGAGAAGCTCAGGTCTCCTTCTGACCTGCACTGCAATTCAGAATCTGTATGGAAAGTAAGACCAATTGGGAATGGTGCCACAAAATTTCATTTGCTGTAGAGGCTCTTTTCTAAATTAAACTAGTTAGAACTAAGCTGATTCATAAAAGCATGCTGCATTTTTTAAAACCCTACTTCTAAGCTATTCTCCCATTGCTTGAAAAACATACACCTATTGATTAAGGCCTGTCCTAATTCACAGTAGCTCTTCAGTAAAGCTGCAGTGTGAGCAGTTGTCAATACAGGGTACCTAGATCATCCAAATAAAATGAAAGATTTTCAGCAGTCAACAAATACAGTGACCGGAGAGCAGAAATTGCATGAGAAAACCAATGAAATGTTTTTATTTCTGCAAGCTGGGTTTTGCCCAACTGAGGACAGGGCTTTTCCTGGGTTAAGCTGTGCAGGTAATGACCCTGCTGCTTGTGGGAGGGAAAAAAAGAATAGTAACTTTGAAAATAAGAGATAAAATTAGTTCTTTACAGTAAATTTTCCCTACATTATTCTAGGCAACCTTTTGGAATCTTTTGATCCTTAGCCCACTCTAAAACAAATACAAGCATTACTTTATCCTCTATATGTTCCAGGGCACTTGCAGGAGGAATAACATGCATTCTTGTATTAATCTGTCCTGGATGATAAGCATTTGCTGTACCACTCTGTCTCCCAGAAATTAATATCCCAGCATCTCCTGGACCCAGATGTAGGGCCCAAAGCAAAAATGGGGAGGCATATGGAAAAGTGACTATGGTCTGAGCCATACTAGTTTAAATTTTTCCTATTCCTAGTTTCTGGGGAGTAAATGGGTCAGAGGCTCACCAAGCCTCTGACTGCTATGCTACAGAAAACTCTTCCTTAGGAAACCTGATCCCCTCCACACAGCAAACAGTCATGCCTAGATAGGTTCCTTCCTCCCAAGTCTCTTACAGGTTTTAATGACTCAGAGAGACCTGATCTTGGTTCTGGGCTCCAACAAAACAGAAACAACAAAGGTGGCTCCTAAAAAAGATAGCACAAATGAAGGCACAGTATAAACCAGGCACACACCTAAATGAGCCCAGTGTTTTTCATTTGCAGTATGCTTACCCCCCACACCCATAACAGCAGATTATTATTCACCTACAGTAACATCTGTTCCTTTGCCACAGTCTCACTGGTGTCAGAGCTGTGCTGGAGCAACTCCTACATCCCCTTCCAGGAAAATCTCCAGTGAGGCACAGTATTATAATGCCCTGACCACTGAGAGTTGTATACACCAGATGGATACTACCAACCGGAGCACTCTAAGCACATACACACACAAATTAAAGCAATCAGTCAGCCTCAAAGAGGAGTAAGAAATATAAACAGATTTTTTTTTTCTGCCAAAATTTAGCTTCACAACAAAAGCTGCAATGCTGCACTTTCAAATAGCAAAAATGTGTATTTTCATTAAGATCATTAGTTCTTATCTTCTGACTTTGCTTTTATCTTATGGCATGGTAAACTACCAACACTGATATTTTCTATTTACTATTTTAACATGCCAGAGACCTATCTTCATTTTGTTGAAACAAATTCATTGTCAGATTCCAGACTGAATTTTTTTCTGAATTTTTCCTTTTAAACTGAAGTTTCAGACTCTGCCACAGAAAAGCAATGGTGTTTCCTGAGCTCTTTTGTGCAGAGTATATACAGACACTGCTCTAACCTGTATAACTTGAATTACTCTCTTTAGCATTTACCAGAGGTTAAAACACCCTTGGTAAGCTGAGGTGTTAAAGTCCTCTGAGAATTCCTCCCCATTCCTGAGATGTTGCATTGTCTGCCTGGAAGCCCTCAGTCACAGATACCTTCTTTGTCAGGGCAGAAGAGGGTAATCTGGAAGGGCTAAGTGAAGCAAAGGCACAAATAATGTAGTCCTTAACCCAGGGGCTGGCCACGAAAATGAGCTCTATAACAGCCAGAACCTTCCACAAAGAAGAGAAATATACCTGTCTGGCTGCAATTCAAGGTCCTGTCTGATACAATTCAAGGTGGTGCAACTCATTTTTTGGCAACCACAGCAATGCATGCCAAATTTGTTTCACCATTATTTCACTCTTCCATTAGATCAGAGTGCCAAAGGTAACATGCCAGCAGTTTACTCAGTTTGCCCCTTAGTTTCTTCCTTCCTGGCTTTTAGCATCTCATCTGACAGCAAGCTGCCAGAGTTTAAACAATCTCAGCAGCACTCACAAACCATATCCTTTTTGTTGTTCATTTTACAAAATTAAAAACATTAAACATTAATGTCTCTTGAGTTTCCTCTCCCCCTCAACCCTCCCACCTCCTGAAGTAAAATATGTTTTTGTGTTTCCACATCAGAAGGAAACAATACTCTGTTGTGCCCAATACTTTGTGGGTGTGGGTGTTTTCAGGAACCACATCTGAGAAGAAATCCCAGAGGTTATTGTAATCATTCCTTTCACTCCTGGGTACTCAAAAACAGGATTGCCTGCAATCAATTTGCTCTTGCATCCTAGTATTAAACTCCCTGTGTATAAAAGTATCACTAGCACTTTCTATATTAATCCATGTAGCAATGTTCTAAAGAGCTTTTTATTATGCTGTAAAGAAATTACAATGCAGAGCAAAAGCCACTAAAGCCTACTTGAGAATTACCACCAAACACAAAAGTTGGGTCTGATCTTTCAGCCAGTGAAATGGAGAAGTCTTGACTGCACTCACTGATTTTTCAGGGAAAATTCAGGTATGTGTCTCTGTAGCCTACCTTAATTCTATAACAATGATAGTTACAAATCTACAAAAAACGTGACAGGAAATTACAACACATTAAATGTAAAGTATATGAACAGAGATCCTGATTACTTTCAAGCTGTTTTTTGGGGCTTTTGTTTTGTTTTTTGGTTTGTTGGGGTTTTTTCTTTGTTTGGAGTTTTTTTCTGGATGGGTTTTCGCTTGTTTTTTTGTTTATTTTTGGGGTGGTTTTGTTTGGTTGGTTTGGTTTGTTTGGTGGTGGTGGTGTTGTTGTGGTGGTGATTTGTTGGGGGGGTTGTTTGTGTTTTTTGGTTGTCTGTTGGTTTTTTTTAAGTATAAAATACTTAAACCAACAAAGATCCCAGCATCATAGATTGGTCTACAAGGAGCCCTGCAAAAGGGTTTAACCCTTAAGCACTAGGCCCTGGAATTGTTCATTTGAAGCCACCCTAATATTTGCTAATAGTATAAAATGTACTATTTAGAACTAGTTTTTGGGGAGCATGAGGGATTAATACAAGAAACTTGAGACTACTTTCTCAACTGAAAATTGGCTTTAAGGAACTCACACCACTCTTCTGTCCAGTTTTCTCACTCCCAGACAGAAAGTTTCTGAGCTAGTCTGTTTCCAGCTATACACAGGAAGCATCTCTCCAGCCAGCATTGCTGGATATAAGTGGAAGACTACAGGCAATAATTTTACATGTGGCCTTTGCTGATTTTCACTCTGTTTAAATTTTCTACAAAGAATATATGACCGGGACATGATGCCTCACTATGTTTTTACCAATTTTCAAAAAGGTTGGGAATGAAGTAGTTCAATTCCAAAAAAAAAAGATAATAGATTTTCAGTGTGTGTGTTAAGCTGTGCCAGTTGAGAGGACAAAAGTCCTGTGGCTTTGTTTCCCCTTCCTGGACATTCACACAGACATTTCTACATCATACATTAATTTCTTCTCAGCTCCAAGTGCCTTTCCCATGAATGCTCAGGCACCAATTGTAAAATGCATGTTGATGAACATCCTGAAATAAAGCACTGTACTGATTCAACCCCAGAATCATACCAACCTGTCTATATTGAGAAGCTTCTCAATATTTGAGTGATTATACACAAAAGTACCTCAAACCAATGAAAATGTACATTCCCTCTGCCCACTACAACTTGTGGTAACTTGTGCAGGCTGGATTTGATCCAAATATCTTGCAGGGAGATTCCTTAGCTCTGCATTAATCCTTCACATCAACTTTAATCCTCTCAGTAAACTGTTTGCATTTTGCAAGTTTTCATCATAAATGACAAGGAATTTTAGGTTAGATATCAGACAAAACACAACAATGTAAGAAAGGAATAAATAAAGCAAAGCTATTCAGGGTCTGACAGCACTGGATAAGTAAGCAATATCACCCACAGGGCAAAAATAAGAACAAGAATGAACATGGGACTATATGTTGTAGGTTTTGTAAAATGCAACATAGATTTGGAAGAGCCATAAAAGAAATCCACACAGTAAGCAAATGCAGCTGTAACTGGAGTTTTATGAAAGTGATGGATTCCAAGAGCAGAAAAAGAAGCAACTCTGATCAGGAAACTGTAAAAAACACAGGAGAGTTTTGTGCTGCTGTAGGACTATTGAGTGTGTGAAAATGAGAGGAGAGGAGAGGAGAGGAGAGGAGAGGAGAGGAGAGGAGAGGAGAGGAGAGGAGAGGAGAGGAGAGGAGAGGAGAGGAGAGGAGAGGAGAGGAGGAGAGGAGAGGAGAGGAGAGGAGAGGAGAGGAGAGGAGAGGAGAGGAGAGGAGAGGAGAGGAGAGGAGAGGAGAGGAGAGGAGAGGAGAGGAGAGGAGAGGAGAGGAGAGGAGAGGAGAGGAGAGGAGAGGAGAGGAGAGGAGAGGAGAGGAGAGGAGAGGAGAGGAGAGGAGAGGAGAGAGAGGAGAGGAGAGGAATCCTGCAGCCTCTGAGATCAGTGGTAAAACTCACAAATGGTTACACAAATGCTCAGCATATCCACAGAATATAACCCAGCTCCAGAGGCTTTTCTCACACATAATGAAGTCTTCCTTCTAAGGTTAGCTCATTTATTTCTGGTTTTTTTTAGTCATTCTATGTAACTGACCCATTTATGACAAAAATCCTGCATCATAACAGATGCAGGGATATTTGTAAGACTTCAAAGGAAAACACATCTTTTTCCTGACAGACTTTCAGTATAGACACTTTGGTATAATAACAATCTTTATCATGAAAAGTGTATTGACAGTGATCATAGAAAAGTGATGTTCTGTAAACAGGCCATTTTCCAAGGCATTGTAAGGTAATATATGCATAGTTTTCAGCTAAATCTCAAATAGCTATCCACAAATCAGTATCACAATGATTTTTATTAAGTGGTGCACCAAAAGCAAATCTGAATTTGTGAACTTAAAAAGAACATGAATGAGAGGAAAAAAAAAACAGTAGCAAAAATGAAACTCAATTCTGTAACAGACTTTTTTCACTTCAGTTTCAATTTAGACTGTGTTAACCTAATGAAGAGCATAGAGAGGAGATCATCACGTCTCAAGTGTTTATGTTTATGCACCTGCAGCTTGGGAAAGTTATGAATACAACAGGGATTCTCCTGTTACGCTTTTTACTTTCATCACTCATGCATTTGCAAATAGAGACCTTTCAAAACTCCAACAGCAATGACAGTGCTTCCAGCTGCACAGGATTTTCTGAAGGCCATCAGAACAGACAAAAAAAAGCCAGCCAGGGGGTCCTCTTTAATAGCTACACAAGCTCCTGATGTTAGGGCCCAGCTCTGTGTGCTCCTAAACTCTGTCTTAGGGCTCACAGAGTCAAGCCCTGAAGTGTGGTATAAATGAAAAATAAGCAGAGGCTCCAGAACAAAGAATAGCGACTTGAAAGGCACAAATCACCCATTTCTGGAGGTACATGGATTCCATCAGCTGCACATCAGAGAGTCTTTGAGCATGTGGCACTTAGACTAAGCTACCACTTAGTCTGCTCAGACAATTTCCTGCTGGTAACTTGGGGAAAAAGGATCAGCATCCAAGAACCTCTCCTTCCCTTTTGGCCTTCTGAGTCCCTTCTGCACTTTCTGTTCATGATCTTTGACATCCAGCATCACAACTGCACTGGGAGAGGCAGAAAGCACCCGTATCTCTTCTCACTTTCCTCCTTTTTCTGGTGAAGGAACATATGTAACAGGTATAATGGCAGCATATTCTCCTGTGAGCTGGGAGATGGAAGTTTACTTATTTGACACTGAATTACCCTCCACCCAGACATCCCAATCCCAGCTGGAACACCCTCCAATGTTTTAAACGTGTACCACTTGTGCTGTTCACTCAGTGAGGCTATCCAGATCTGTCTCAAGCTGGTGGAAGCATCTTCTGAGCAAAGTCTATGAATTCTGGAAAGCACTTAAGAATTCTCACTGTATCTCATCCTTTTGCCAGCTCCTTTAATAGCATAATGCTTTTGAGACTCTTCAGACACTATAAGACCTCCAGCATAGGGTTCTGCTTGAGGGGGAACCTTTTCCTCTCAATGGATCTGCTTCTACCCTGACCCCTGTCTTCACTGCCTTGATGAACACAAGAATTCAGTCCAAGAACAAGGACAGCATCCTTTCTTCCCCCTTTCTTTCCTCTCCTACACATACCTAACTGAAATACAAAGGTTCAAGACTGCCTACTACATGCAGGATCTGTCTGGTGTTTTAAAGAAGCAAAATATAGGCCTAGTGCTCTGTAACAAAAGAATAGTGTTCCATGAAAGACACCATGCCACAGGATGCACATAGTGCCATGGCATGCCCATCTGTCAGGAGACTTCCTTCAGAGTGGTTCAAAGTCTGATGTCAAAAGGGAGTGGCCAAAGTGGATTCCATGTTAAATACCAGACCTTAAGCATTACTTGAACACACATTACTTGATTTTCAAAATGTGGGTTTTGTGGATTTATAAATCTCTACTTTGTAAACTGAGTGCTTTTCAAATAGAACTCCAGAGCCCTAGAGAGCTGACTTCAGGAGTCTTTGATCTTTCTAGAACACCTATCTCTGTGTCTTTGCAACTGCTGTAGTTTAGCAAGGCTCCATAGCATTTCAAAAAAAGAAAAAAAAAAAAAAAACCCTTTTATTGGGCCTTTAAACCTAAGTGACTATAGTGATATAATGTGCTGCTATGGGTACCCTGAAAAAAACCCCAAAAGAAGAATCTCCATGATGAAATGAAATTAAATATTTATTAAACATGTTGCCAATGTCCCAGGTGGTACGAAGAAACCTTGTGGTATGCTGAAAGGCTTGATCTTTCTAAGTATTATGAATGCTGATTTAAATGATTGGGTGAAAGCTGAGGAAGTTATGGCTGAAATTTTGGCTAAAGATGACAGGTCTGGGTTTCAAGTTGCACAAAGCAGTCTGAGGGATTAAGCCAACAAAACCCACTCAAAGATATCCCGTTTCAAAAAGGGTAATCTTAGTATCAGTGATTCACACTCAGACAATGGTGAGGATTCCTTATTACTCTGACTTTGCCATATTAATCTTACTTTACAAATACATGCAGTGATTTATATCATGTTTAATTAACTGATTGAGGGCTCCTGTGGTAAAATGGCATCACATTAAGCTCTGTCCTTATGGCAAATGCGAATCACATCTTTAGCCTTGCAAGAACAAAATATCATGGGATTCACTGATGACAGGATGTAGGAATCGAAATAAGGTCCCTCCTGTTGTTTGAGAATCCAGTAAGGGTGGTTGCCATATGCTCATCATTTCCAAGGGAAAAAAATGACAGGATAGAAGAAAGAACTGCTCTAGTTCATCCAATATGTTCAAATCTCAGATGAAAATGATTGTACAGCAGTTCTGTACTGAGGCCAAGTTTTACATGAAAGTGCATAGCAAACTTTCAGAAAGCTCATAATGAGAGATCTTTCTAATGTGATTTTTTTTCTGTATTTAAATAAACTGCTGCGTGAAATTACTTCTTTTTTTAGAGAAAAAAAAAAACCCAGAAAAAAAGATATGAACTAAATAAAGAAAGGCTTCCCTGCCAGCAACATAAGACAACACAAAATTAACTTAGCTTTTGCTATGAAGAGTTATTCCCCTCAAGCACTCACAACCTGTTTTTGAAGATAAAAACTACAACTGTTATCATCTGATAAAATTAGATGTTGTATATAATTTGCTACTAAAACTACCAAGATTAAAAGCCCTGTTTATATTATTACAAAGTTTCTTAAAATTCAGAAAGTATTTTATTTTTAAAAGCTGTCCTATTAAGAGACTGCAATTTTTATACTTACAATGAACCTTAAATCCAGTAAATTCTCTAGCAATTGACAAATTATTTTAAATGAGTCAGTTTGCTCCCAGGAATTCAGTGGATTTTTGCAATTTCTACGGCAAAGAGGATAGAGGTGGGATGGGAGAAGCAGGTTTGCAAAGCTATTATGAGATTTCAGAAATGTTCCCATTCCTCCCAAGACTTTTTGAATTTTATACACAAGAATGAGAGATGAGCAGACAGTATTTAAAATGTGGGTAAGTAAAGTACTCAGTGGTGCCTGCTTTGCCACTCTCTCCCATTCTCCACAGACTGCCTCAGGTCTTAGTCTCGTCCGACACATCAGAGACACACCAGGTCTCAAGATCTCCTGCTCTAGCGGGGCTCCAGTTTACATAAAGAGTTAAATGCACAGCAAGCAGCCACCTCAAAAGCCGCGTTCAGGGCACTCTGTAAATCTCACGTTCAAGTCCCCAGGCCTGAACCTTGATTTTCCACATTCCAGGTGAGTGCCCTGACCGATCGCGGCGCTACCTGATACCTCAACTTTGCCATCTCCTCCTGGTCTCGACCAGAAATTCCATCCGATGGCTGACAAATCTCTTCTGATGAAAGTTTCTTTGAAATTGATACCTGCCTGCAAAAAAAAAAAAATTTAAAAAAAAAAAAAAAAAAAAGTTTCAGTTTCCTCAAGCCAGCCTTTTCTATCAAAAAAAGAGAAAATTCCCAACTCCTTCTTACCATTTCACTGATGGTTAAAATTGAACCACTTGTATAGCTGGGCAACCATCAGCTGGGTTGGTGAATTTGGCAATGCAGCCAAAATCAAGGGGTGACATTATTGCCCTTAAACACCTGGGCAAACCATCTTTCCCATCTAATCTTTGGAAGAGATGACTTTGTAACACTATGCTCCTGTGCCCCCTCTTCATCGTTTATCAGAAGTCACTATGCTTCACTGCTGCTAGAAGCATTAGCATGGTTTTGTGATTAGAATAGTTATGTACCCTTCAGAGTCAGTCACGTCATCCTGCCCTGTTCAGGTCTCTTAAAACTGAGTAGAAACAGGGTAATTTTTTGTCCTTTGCAATATATAGAAATTCCAAATCTCATCGTATAACTTCACAAAATTTCACCATGAAGTAACCCTCTTCTCCCTCCTCTCTGTGCCCATTACATTTGTTATTTTCAAGTTTTGAAATTGCTTTCCAAATGTGAAGCACTGACAGGATATCAAAACCAGCTAGGTTTGTGCTTACTTAGTAGGACAACTGTTATCACAATAACTGCAAATAAATGTGTACTTTTTCATACTTTCTGTTAATAATTTTCAAACTTGCAGGGATTTTAACATCTGTGCCTTTAGTCCACGATAATTTATTATAATTTCTGAAGTTCTGAAATGCATTTTTAAATTTAAAACATCATTTAAAATGCATTTTTAAATAAAGGAATTCAACATAATCTATAACTATTTCTTTCCAGAAAAAAAAGAATGTCTAAATATTCTAATAATTCTGATCCAATGCTAGGAGAAATTCAAAACTGATTGCACACAAAAGAGCATTTTGATGCTGAACAAACTGATTTTAAGACAAATCTGGTTTAATATCCTGAGATTATTTTCACATGCTATGCAAAATTAGCCACTTGTAAAACATACTTTTCATTTTAATGTTTTAACAAGCCTTTTAACAGTTTAACATATGTAGATATAGATGTAAATATTGATAGAGATAGAGAGATATATAACATAAAATATCCCGAGCAAGGATGATTAACTATTTTTGGCTAAGTTTTGCTTAAAATTTACTATCAACTATTTTGGGGCTAAACTGCATTTCCCTTCAAAAATAATTCACATTTGAATTTTTTAATATTTAGAGAAGAGCTTTAAGCTATGTAAAAGTACCTTGAAATATGTGCAGGTCAAAGTAAAGCTTCATTTTAAATATTTCAAATTGTTACAGTTACTACTTTGAGATAATATGACATTTACAGTAATTGCTGAAATTCCAATTACTTTCAGTAAAAGCCATTTCTTTTGCAAGCTGTTAAAAAAAAATAAAGGTGCATTGGATATTGCATTGCTGGAGACAGTGTCTGCAAGTAAAGGCAATTAAATGTGGGTTTGATGATACACAGAGTACTGGACTAACATTAAAAAGACTTTTCCATGTTTGACTGTTTACCAGTTTTGTCGTTAAATAATAGTCTTCTTTTGGCATGTAATGTATATCTACTTGCACTAAACATAATTTATGAATATTTTAACACATGTGTACTCAGTGGGGTGTATTATCATACTGATATAAATAGAATTAATGAGCAGTCAACCTGCCACATGTCATGACATATGACAGGGCAGCCAGAGCATGGGAATAATTCTTTCTGTTTCATATTAGAGCTTCTTTTCCCAGTTGAATTTTTTTTCCCAGATGCCAATGGACCTAATTTTCTAAGGACCATTTACAAAAATAGTAAGAAATTACAAACCTGGACTAATTTATCTTAGGTCACTTCAAAGAATAATTATTTTTATGCCATTTCAAATGCAGAAATAAACAGATTAAAGTAAGTGGCTTTTTTCAGTTAATTTTTAGAGTTTTCATAACGAGAGGTTAGATATCTCCTCAACTTTCCTTCCTAATAAGCAAACATCTCATTTGTCATTGATTTTTAATTTGTTTCAATGTCATGTTATCCATTTCTTCTATAAGGATCTAGAACATAATGACTGCCTAAAATACAAAGATGACATGTACGAGGTAAACAGTTATTTTGCAGAAAGAAACACAGATGCAGGTAGGTAATATTCTTTTAGCCAATAATTCATTCCAACTTCAAAGGCTAGGTAACAATCTTATGCACAAAACTACTAACTCTTTTTTTACAAAGATATAGAGTAAGTTGACAGAACACACAGAATACAAGGCTTGACCAGATTCCCTGTTTGACACTTTATTTGAAAGAAATATTGAAATATAGTATCTATTTTGTTTACTGCTCAGGCAGTTTAAGGCTAAGGTTCATAATAAAATTAACAAATTAGTATCAGTCAGACTGACCAGCTAGCATCTAATTAAAGATCACTGACTTGAAAAGTTTTCTTTTCAGCAAAGAATGCAAATGTTCTTTGATGTTGCAGTGCTGGACTACGGAAAACAGGGAGGAAGGTACCTACCCTCTTCTTTCGCCTTGTTGACTTAAAATCTTTATTTTTTTTAAATTATTTTACTGCCCATGAATCTTTGAAGTCATGACTCATTTTCCAACAGGAACAAGAGAGTCTTCTAAAGATGGATTTAGTTCAGGTTGGAAGGCTTGAAAGACATAAAAGAGACTTACATTGGACTCATAATTATATTAAGGGACAAGGAGACACTCCAAGTTTTTGTGTCCGATGCTTTTCCCGGCAGGGCACCATGTCCCTTGGGAATCCAGCTCTGTCACTCTCAAAGAAAAGGGGCACCATCTAGTGCTTTTTTGAAGGAAAAGCTGCTAATACCACTAGGATGTAGCGGGAGCGGGGCGGGGGACGTGGAGGAATACACGAGGGGGAGGAAGAAGAAATGACACTCCATTTTTTTTCAAAAGACAAGGAAAAATGTTGGCCTGTTTCATCTTCCATTTTGAGGCACTGCAGTATTTAGCTTCAGGCTGTAAGTAAAAATTGTCAGCTTTCACAAGGTGGAAGGACAGATTCCTAACAGCTAAAATAATATATACAATTTAAAATGAAGAGGGGGTTGGTATATAGATATTATTCTGCTTAACAGGTATTTCTTCTGCTATATTACTATAGCAGAAGAAATTATTACTACACCTTAATTATTACTATACCTAAATATTTCCCTATCAATCCTTTCCATTTTATATCCTCTTTATTAAACTAAAGAAAAACCTTTTTAAGTAATTTTCATTTCATTGAGGACTGTGTTGTAAAGTTCCTGAAAATGATCTTACAAATAATCTTTCTAGAGTTCACCCAACATAACAAAGAGATTCTATAAAAAAAATGATTTGTAGCAGAAAATCATTTACAGTGCAATAAGATCAAGTTAACGACTCATACTGCTGGAAAAAAGCTTGACAAGTTTTATCTGATTGGCAAAATATGTTCATATCTGAATCCAGGGAAAGAGTGCCCTTTGATAAAATTTCACAGCACTAAAGTCTCATTATATGAATGATTTTTGAAATCTCTTTGAAAACAACTTAGGGGGAGAGATGCGGAAATATTCTTTTCTGCTGTAGCTTAGGGAATTAGATGACTTCCAAAGAATTGTGAAATAGTAGCTCAATATTTTTTAATTTATTGAGACTATGAATTGACAGAAATTCTATTAGTCAAACTAATAAGTGCTCAGTGAAAATAACCAACGTTTCAAAGGTACATCTGCTTCTTGGGAGCCCCAGGTTGGAAATGTTTGTTGTGACTTACAGGAGCTGCTGCCTTCAGACACCAGAACAATCCCAGCTTTACACAGAGTCAGGGCTCAGGACATGCTGAAAACTTGAATGTTTCAGAGCTCCCCAAAAAACACAGTTAAAATCAGTGCTTGTTTGTTTGCTTTCTGGTCATAATCTTGAACTCCCTGGGTGCTTCAATCTCTTACTTAAATGCATTGTAGCAACAAGGGAATGTCAGACTTGTGGAAAAGACTAAATAAAAAAGAAATACTTCTACTAGAATACTGCTGAGCAAAGCAAATATGTGGCTTAGTGTGTAATTCTCAGAGGGAAGCCTATCCCAAGAAACAAAAACAAAAATATGCTTTATATTGCTAAAGAGGGGATTTTTAGTGAAATTGATCATGACTATTAAGAGACTTCTCACTCCCCCAAAAAATGCAGGTATAGAATTAAGAGACTTGGCTAAGAGCACATTAGTAGGGAGCAAATAACAGTAAAAAATGTCAGATTCCCTAATCCTGAACGGGGCTAGGAACTGCATGCAGGTCCTGACAATCGCTCATGAGTGCTCTGGTCTAGTGGTATGACCACAAGCTGGGGAACCATACTTGGGGGACACTTGCTTTGCAGCAGATTTAAGCACATCCATTCAGGGCCTGCTGCATGGATATTCTCAGCATCCTTGTTTTCTAGGGAAATCAGGAGCTTGGAGCTTCTGCTGTTTGGATCATGGACACAAGCTGCTTCATTTTAGGCACCTATATTTTCAAATTACACTATTCAACCTCTCTGTGCCTCGGTTTCTACATCTATAAACTCAATAGCTACACTTACCTTGCATGGGTGTCTGAAAGATTATTTCAGGTCTCTGGAGAACTTTGAAAGGGACAAGCAAACCAAACTGAATTTATATATTATTTGTCATTTTTTTATCCCATAAAATGGAAGTCAGATGCAGCCCAGACTGTGAACTATAACAGAATGTTCACCTAAGTCTTTCGTATGGCTCTAATGGCAAAAGAACTGATGAATGCAGCATGGCTTTGCAGGAAGAAAGCAGCTCCCCCACCTACTGACCTGGCAGCACTCAGAGTAAGTAATAAGTTTGTCTTAAATAACCACAATATTTACTAACTTATCAATCTATATGTTTTCATTATATTGTTTAAATTGAACTATCAGTGCAGTTTACTATGTATTTCTGATGATTTAAAAAACATCTCTTAAGCAAAAGAATCCTGGACAGGATACTTACTCTAGTGGGAAGAAAAAAAGTTGCCAATAAAATCTATCTTTGGGGTTTTCCTTCGTGCAGAATGAACTCATTAGATTCTAGGCTGACTCAATCTTGCCTTGGCAGGTTTCAGATCTTCTAGATTTGATTAAATAAGCCCATTAGAAAAGTCTGCACCAGTTTATCTCTAAATCTGAAGACTAATGGGACACTTTACCTAATATATCCCCTTCAAAAGCAGTGACTTGCCTCCATGCTGGGTACCTTTGCTCTTAATGTGTCTCCAATTTTTTTGTCTGAAGCTTCCCTTCTCTTGCTCAAAGTGTGCCATTTTTCTCTGGTCCTCCCAGTATCACTTTTCTGACTCTATTGTTCAGTGAAACCCTCTGGTAATGACAGCACTAGAATGATAATATACTTTCCTGATTTCCCGTTAATAGTAGCACTTGATCCAGCAACGAGTGCCAGGTCAGTAGCAGAAGGATGCTTTAATATTTTCTAGAGGTAAAAGGATCAGTTCAATTTATAGCCTTGGTTAAGTCAGCAGTTTTGCTCTGCCTTGGCACAGAAACGAGTGTTTTAGTTAAAACAAAGCCAAAAGACAAAAAAATCCCCCTTTTTTTTTTTTTTTTGTTCAGTTTCATGCCAAAGAAACAAACTACAATTGTTTTTTTCTCCCTGAGGAAACTTGTGAAAGCTGCAAAATGCAATGAAGGAGTTAAAATAACTGAGGGAAAGGAGGGGAAAGAGAAGGGGCTACACAGCAGCATCGAAAAGCAAAGCAATTTGTTTTTCTACTTTAATAAGAGACACATAATCACAAACTATCCAACTATACATGTACCCTTGCTGAAGAGCTGCTGATATTCTACATTAACCTTTGATAGTGAGAAGTGTATTTCCCCTGCTGTTTTCCACAATAAATTACGTTATATCTGGCATCCAAAGCTCTAGGAAGCATTCAGCCAGCTGGAAGCACCAGATTGGCCCAACATCCCTAACATTCAGATTATAAATAAAGGGTACCTCATACTGCTCGTGTAACAAAAACAAGAAATGCAGAGGAAGGGCAACTTCCCCCCTGCCCACAGAAGCAAAAAAGTGTCTGTTGAGGGATGAACAGGAATTCCAGAGGGCAGAGTTTCTGCAGCGAGATGCAGTCCCCAGCACTCCAACCCTTAGACAAATGCAGGACTTGAGCAGAGAAATGAGACTTCACCATTTGCATGTTTACTGAGGATTTGCACATAAATAAAAGCCAAGGGGAAGTATATGTGGCTCTGCTCTTCCCAGATGGTATAACCACACAAACACAGGCTCACACAGACACATATCTTCCCACTCTTTAGGCAGCATTGTCTGTTCTCTTCCAGCCATGAAAATAATTAGCTCAACCACAACCTCAGTTTCAGAGGATGTGGTCAAATGTGGCATGCTGCATGTTTCTCCCATGCCCCCAAATCAAGGGATAGTATGGCTGTAAGTATGTAACAGCACCATGATAAGGCTGAGGAAACCCCTGCCTGTTATGATCTTGCAGGTGAAGATATCAAATAAGAAGAGAATAAAAGGTAGTCCCAAGACACAAACTCCAATATCTGAGAAAGGTTATAAATGGGCTTTTTGGATCCAACTGTTCTCAAGAAAATCACTTCATTAGCTTCAGTGGGAGCACAACTGAACCACTGCTGAGAGCTGCTAAACCAACTCTACAGATGGAAAATTAACCTAATCTATTTATTCTAAAGGCTAGACTATGGTGGTCCCTGGTGAGGATGTAATGGGAAGTCAGATACAAGGAGCTGTTCTCCTCACCACTCCTTTTTGGTAGGGGCTGGCCACAGCTGCAGTGCCTGTACTCTCCTGAGGGCAAGAATTAGCCCCAAATTGGTATATTCCATCTTCATTACTCCAGCTATTATATAAACATGGCTATATGCTTGCTTACTTAAGCTGAAAAATGGAAAAGAGGAATTAAAATTAAGGTTAATAGAGCCAGACAGAGTATTCCCCATTTACTTTGCTCTCACCATGGCAGCTTCAATCCTTCTGCCTTGAGTGGATGCATTCTCCCACAAAAGCACTGTTTTTCTCTTCTCTTCTCTTTTCCCTTAATTTTATTCCCTTATGCCCTCTTCTCTCCCACTGTTGCTGCTGCTGTGGCTATTTAACTTTGTCTATTTAATATGCAGCTTGAGATTTTTTGATAGACACTGAGACAGGAACTGTCCCTCCCATATCTATAATACTATGGGTAACACCATAGCTCTGAAGAATTGTACTAATATTATTTTGGAAATTTGCTTTCTCTTGTGATGAGTTTCATGACTGGAAGGATTTTGAAACTGGGCAAAGAAATGGCCAGAAAGATGTCTGCCAAGCTTTATCCATCTCTCTCTCCCTAAGTTGGTCTGTGCCTTATTCTGAAAATTTCCATTTAATTCCCCTTTAGGCAACTGAGATGCTGCCTGAAAAGCCTCTGATCTGTTGGGATTTGTAGGCCTGAAAGGGTTGCTGAGGTGAAACACACACCACAGAATAAATCAGATGCCCTGATTTAACTCAGAAACATGTAAGTATTTGTGCTCCTCAAAGGGACAGAGGGAAGTCTAGGCTGAGTGCAAGAATAACAAGTTTGGTACTGCCTGTACATCCCAGGTTTAGACAACCCTTTCATGTTGTAGTGGCTGATGCTTCCCATTCAAAAGCTAGCTTGTTCAAATCCAGTTGTTCCCCAAAAGATGGTTTGGAGTTTTTTTAAAGGAATGGTGCTCCATCCCAAAGAAAAAGCATAGATGTACTATCTTTTCTCTAATACTTGTTATACCAGTATGTGGTTTTTCAAAGAAAAGAGACAAAGTTTTGAAGAGGCAGATCCACAGCATTGCATCCATGCTTTTTTATCACTGTTAGGGACAACTTACTGCACAGCTTGTTTAAGGATTCTGGATAGTGTAGTCCCAGCAGACATTTCCTCTAATGTATTCTCATTAGAGATACCAAAAGGGAGTATTCAGAACATTACTTATCTGCACATAATCACTATATCATGCCATGTATCCTTTATTTTAATTCCTACTCGCTTGCTAATTACACACCACACTGAAGGTCTCACAACTGCTCCCCTTTCAGCAGCTTTGTTTGCAAAGTGTCTGGCAATAATCTCCCAGCAGTGTATTATCATGCTCTTTTCATCACACTATTTAATCAATGGGGTAATGACCTCATACAAGCTAGTTCCAGGACCTAACCATGCCATGCTAAATAAACGAAACAAACAAAACTTTGGTCTATATGCCTCCTGTTTTAAAAACCTGGATATGAACCATTCCATCACTGAAAATCATTATAACATATAGAAATGGCAAATTCTTCACATCTCTTGCCAGGAAAAAAAAAAAAAAAAAACCATTCTACAGTACTGTGGGGAAATAGCTGGTTTCTTTAGACTGACATAATTGCAAAATGAGTGTTCTTGGTCAAGTATTCACAGGAAGATTTATACTGATAACACTGGAAACAACCCTTTTCCCCATTACATCATGTCATCACTTACAGGACCGAATGGTGACCATCACAGCTAATGGGATGAAATCACATGCAGCACATTTCCAAAGCAGAGGTTGGAACCAGCATTCTTTTCAAAAGGATTTCTGTTGTTGTGAGCAGAAGGAAAGCAGCTTCTCTCCATTTCCTGAGCTGTAAACTCACAAAGTGTCGTTCACTTTGATGATGTCTGGATTATATTCTGTCTAATAAAGTGCATTTGAGATGTGCTTAGTAATGTGTGAACTCTGGGGCTCATGTAGCATCACTCTAGTGCAGCAATTCTCTCATCCAGAGGAATGGTAGTAGTAAATTGGATCTGTCTGCTATTTTGAACCAGCACTTTTTCTAATACTAGTAGGAATTTAATTTCAGAAATATTTTTATTTACACTGAATTTTGTTGCAACTGATCAACAGAGAGAGGAATACAACTGACTATTTGGCACATGGAGTGACCGCATATCCCTTTATTCTTTGGGCAAAATATCCACAAGAGTACAGAAGTTTCACCCCCACAAAACCTCTAACAAAATGGCTAGGAGAGAACATAAATTGTTTTCATGACATTAACACAGCTGGAGTAGTTCAGGGACATCTGAAAAGAGGATGAGTATGCATTAGAAGAAGCATAAAACACATAGTTTTGTGCTACCATGGCAGCATATACTGCTTTCACATGAATGGAGATCCCTTCTCCCCAAATAGTGTGAAACAAAAACAATAGTTTTTAATCTGTTTTATCCTAAACATTAAGTGAAACCAACCAATATACCTTGAGACAAAATTTTACTGGAAATTTTTTCGCTGCACCAATGCCACTTAGGTTCTTTTGCCACCTTCCTTTAAGGTGTGTTATGAAGATGACAATGTGCCAGTCATCCAAGCTGTCAGCACCAGCTAAAATCTGTTCTGAGGCAGAGTAATTTACATTTGGATGAACACCTCCCAAGAAATAATCATGCAAATACATTCACGATGAAATACAACTCAGTGCTGGTTAGATAACTCCTATAATGAACCTAAGTGTGATTTGTCCCAAAGATCTGAAATGGCTTCAGTGCAATATTCTTTTAAGATGATGTAGGAGATGTTGGAGCAGTAACTATTCAGTGCTGTGAAGCACTTGCTGTGTTGCAAGATATTAGTTCTGGACTAGAAAACTGCATTTTGGAAAATATTCTCTTAAAAAGTCCTACATGACACTAGTCTGGTAAAGTAGGAATTTAAAAAAACCAACATCCTCAGACCTTTAATGAACTGAAACTCTCCAACTAGCGCATTTGGTAGTTTATCCCCTGCAAAATTTCTCCCCTGCAAAACTATTATGTTTACTTCTGCTGCAGAGGAAGAAATAGCAGACGATAGAAAAAAAAAAAGAGAAGGAAGGAAAGACTAAGACTATGGAAAGAGAAGAAAGAAAATTCCAGACACCTCCAACTGAGGTGAATTAAATTCCAACAGTGGGTGATTTCACGAGACATTAAATGGATCCCTGACACTTATCAGAAGGCTCAGAATTAGGCAGTGTGAAATATCATTACCAGGTAACACAACATTGTGCTTTCATCAAAACCTGTCCTTGGATACTCAGAAAGAAGGACATATAATTGAACTATTTTTCTAATCCATCTTTACAGAAAATAAATTATTCCTCTAATTGTTGACATTGCGGCCCACCACCTGTTAAGTACAAGAAATCCTGAGGCATCCTGTGAAAGGATCCACTGCTACACGTGGCAACACATCCCTCCAACAGATGAACAGGAGTGACTGGAATGAAATATAAGACCCTCTGTCCTTTGAGGTGCTATTCAGAGGGATCTGGCTGGACAGGATAGCAAGGACTTGCCTTCACAGCTCATCACTCAGGTACCAGGTAGATAAGCATTTTGGTATTACAATTGCCACCATTAGTTTCCAAGATAACATTGACTTGAGTGAACACTCTTGCAAGAGTATCTCTTGTCTATCAGGCAGTTTTGAGTTTTGGAGAGTATCCATATCAGGAAAACACCACTGTGTACATTTTCTCCTATTGCTTTTGTTCTGCAAGCATGCTTTTAATTTGAAGGCAAAACTCCTTATTCCAGAGCATTCTGCTTATGCAACAATATTACATAAAAAAAAGATTGGTTGGTTTTCATCTCTTACCATGCAAATAGTACAAGATTACAGCTTTCCCTTCAGCCTAGTAAGCCTTTCTGCAGTCAGAGGGCAACAGACCACCTTGGTCTGTCTGTTTTCTTCCAGACATCTCTATTCTACAAAGAAAAATAATTAAGGAAGATGAAGAAAAATAAAAAATGTGGTAACTTTTCCTCAGATATTTAAAAAAAAAAAAAAAGTTTAAGCCCATACATATTTGGAAAGAGAAACACACAATCTAATATATTTGTGAAATGTTTCACTTTAAGCCCTAAAAAAGAGAAAAAGCAAAATTAAAACCAAACCAAAACAAAAAACTAAACCAAAACAAAAAATAACTAAAAGAAACCAAAACCCATTACCTCCATTGTGCAGGTTGCAGGACTTAACCATATGGACAAGCTGTATGGAAAGGACACCTTATCAGAAATGGCTCTGTCATCCAGAGACCTCCTGGTGTCTGTTCAAGGATTGAAGGAGTACCTCAGAGAAAAGTCCATCTGATGTAGATGGGGCGGAAGCAAATGAAAAAAACTAAGACATCAAAGGCTCAGATTTTTCACAGTTTGGATGTGTGTCAATATTAAAGTAAAAAAAATAGGGATTTGATAAAAGGATCTGATAAAAAAAGCAAAAGAGGCATATAAGTGATAACTAACCTGATAGAGAACTAAAAGCAATAATCAAATTAAAGCTGATCCACATGGGTTTCTGGAAAGCAGATTTTGTCAAGCTAAATTGATACCATTTTCTGATGTGATTACAAATGGGACTGCTAAAGGAAACCATCTTGATAGATGCCTATAAGAGAACTGGCTTTGCATCACACTACAGTTTGACTGAAAAGCTAAACAGCATAAGAGGTGGGATTCATCCACAGTAATTACAGCTGTCTAAAAGTTTGGCAGCTTGTCTTAACTTCTCTATGTTCCCATTATAGTCTATGAAAAGAAAAAGACACTGTCAAAAAGTGATTTATGGTTTTTGAGGTAAGTCCACTACATCTTTCTGTGAAAGTCTCCATCTCTCTGGGATGACTATTAAGAGCTTAGAAAACTAGCAATCATTAGAAACTAAGTTTTAGATGGCTAAAATGAGATACAGTGAACCAGAATGGTATCCCAAACTATTTAAAACCTATGTAGCAGATACATGTAACCTATTGCTATGTCATGGGAACAAGGCACTGGTATTGGAACTGGCTCTTGCTTCCGAGACTATTTTTCACTTTTGTTTAAAAAAATTGTATTTTCACAATATGGGAAGATGACTAGAAAATGGAAAATAATGGAGAAGACAGTTGGATTCGGTGAGTGTAACCAGACATTATGTACTTCAGTATAGCTAACAGGAAGGCCATGGATCAAGGAATGAGACATATATAATGAGGGAAGTCTCAACTCTGGAAAAAAGAGGAGGCAAGGTTTTGGGAACACAGGGCATGACAAGTAACCAGATCACTAGGAATTATTAGAGTACTGCTAGAGTACTGCTAAGAGGACTGAATTTTTAGAGTAACAAAAAGATACTCTACTCATCAGATGTACAAGCAATAATAAATAGGAGTAGGAAGGTTGTGTTATCTTATTTTGCATCAGTGAAATGACTAGTAATTTCATTGTGTTCCTGGTGTTGTTTTAAGAAAGACTATGAAAAATTCCATAAATTACGAGAAAACCAGGGGAACAATCACGGTATTAGGAAACACGTCTTATTACAAGAGACTCAAGGCACTCAATCAATTAACTTATCAAAGCAAAATTTAAAGAATTATTTGATCACAGGCTACAAGTGCTTCCCACAGGGAACCAAAAATTGATAATAGAAGGCTTTTCAATCTAGCAGGCAAATAAAAAACAAGATCAAAGGGCTAGAAGTTGTAACAAGATGAATTCAGTCTAAAAATAAGGTGCAAATTTTAAACATTTAGGGAATAACTTGAAACAACTTGCCAAGAACTATGATTTATTTTCTGTCACCAGAAAATAAGTTTTAATCAGCACTTGGCCTTATTAGAACTTCATACTTCTAAGCTTATTAATACAGTCATTCTAAGAATCTTTGAACAATACTATGAGAAAAAGAATAAATGTTTTAAGTTGGGAAGCGCTCACTGCAGTCCATAAACAGCCAAGAGATTTATTTTCCATTTGACCACCAAATCACAGACCCTCAACCAGGAAGCTTCCCTAACTGAAACACCTCCTTACTACTTCACACTGTGTAAACCTTTTTGATTAATGAGTACTAACTCAAAATGGATTGTGCTAAAATTGGGAAGCTGGATGAAATCACAATTTGTAATTATCCCTTGCAGAAATACTTCAGTACAACATTTTTGAGTAATTTTAGGCATACCATTGTTTCCCAAATGCAAATGTAAAACACAAATCACAATATGGTAAAGATGTCTCAGTAGGCAATTAAAAATTAATCAGCTAATTAGATCAAATGAACAAGAAAATAAGGCTCAGGAAAACATTCATTCTAATTAACAGAATATTAAGTTACAAAAGACTTTCTCAGACAAAAAAAAATCATCTTTATTTCAAATATCAAACCAATCAATAAAAGGAAACAGTTATTTCTTACCTTATTATCCCCATGACCAAAGCCAAAAGGAAATGACAGTAACAGCGAGTCAACTGCCTGTGCAACTGTATTAATTTCTTATTATTTCTAATCTTGTAAACTATTTGAATCCATAATTTAACCAGCTTGCATTAAATTTATGGAGATTATACCTATATTGAGCTTGTTCTATACTTGCTGTGTCTCTTAAGAATCTTTTAGGTACTTAAAAATAAAACTCATGTGATCCAAAGTCTCACCTAGGTTTCTCCTTAGCAAGGTTACTCCTAATAAAGCACAGGACATTACTGTGGAGACAGAGGATGTCAAAATAAGAAAAAAAAAGTAGAGGGATCCTTAAGTCTGTGTTGGTGATGATAACATATATTCTCAAGGAAGGAAATAGCATTATAGGACACCTTATTGAATAAACCTCACTGGTAAAGCGGAAATGCTCAGGCAATCAGACAAGGAATGGGGCATGGTTGAACCTAATTAGATAGATTGCTCAGATTAAAAATACCTGCTATTATAGAACAGTTCCTAAAATATTTTTTCAAATATCATATTGCTCCAGCAAAGACCAGCCACCTCAACCTTCTGGTTGGAGTCACAGGACATATACCCCAGACTTCTGGGCACACCAGGCAATTTGACAGCTGGGAGATGACCATGATTGCCAGCACCCCAGTGCAGCGACCGTGTGGATGGTTCTCTGCATCACCCACAAACAGAGCATTGTGCAGCCCCTCACAGGTCCATAACCTTATCCAGATTCATAATATCCAGTGACCCCTTTGCCAAGCAAACACAGCTTCTCTGTCCTTCTCATGAGACAGGCCTTGTTTGGGAACAATCCTTGAACTGCGCAAGAGCTGCATGAGGTGAAGTGTTACAGGCTAGGCATAAACTGCAAAAAAAAAAGAAAAAAAAATCCAGAAAAAGTGTGTAATGGTTTAGAAGCAGGCTTTGCAAACCAATTCCACAATGACTGTATTTCACTTTGATCACCTCTTCTAGCCCGTAACAAAATTGAGGCAGTATTTTGTTTTGCAGAAATTAGTACCTTCAAGACCTGCAGTGGATTTATTATTTCTGCTAGGGCTTGCACTTCCTTTCTGATCCATGGCTGTAAAATCCAGAGGGACAGAACAGCACAGAGAATTACTGCAAAAGATGTAGTGTGACATAGGAAGAGTCAGAGGCATTATCTGTGAACAACACAACAAAAGGAAAAGCCATCTGAAAATAAATGAAAAAATTAATAATCAAAAGGGTGTCTAATTCTTATCTGGGCACTAGTTTGCTCTCTCTACGAATTTGGACCACCAAACCATGGCATATAAAGCTGGAAGGGACACTGGGCCCAGAACTCAATCCTGCTTTAAGGAAGGTGCCATTCCTCAAGGAATGCTTGTGGAATCAATTATTCCAGAGAAAGAAATTCTTCCACCAGAAAACAAGAGAGGCATTGGAAGCATAAATTTTTCTATGGCCTCATTCCTGAAACCAGGGCTCTAAAATTCCAAGTCAAACCTCCATATCCAGTCCAAGGTTGGTCTTGCCATTGAAACAAGTAATAATGGCAGTTAGGGCACCTGTGGAAACATGAGGAACCAGTCATAGACTTCGAATCATTATACAGTGATTACAAAACTGCTATTGGGAGAGGGTAACTTCTAATCATTTCAACATTAAAGCCAGCAGCAGTTTATGTTGCATAAAAAGAGACACAAATACACACATGGAATAGGAAGACTTCACTGTTAAGCATTTCCATGTAAACTGTGGCTTATAATTAATGGAATACAGGCTCAAAGGATAATGCATAGAGTTTATAAAATGAAAGCCTCAAAAAAGGCACTTTGGTAACAGAAATTGTTTTCTCAATCACAAGCCATGAACCTTGACACTAAAATAGTCTATCTAAAAATTGCTGAGTATATTGGAGAAACACAGAGAATGACTGTGTTTAGAGAATTTCATACTAGTTTGATCACTGATTTTTTAGCAAGCTATTTAGGCTAAACATTCTCCTGGAACAGTTGTATCATCAAAGCTAAACTTGCTTTAAATAAATAAGCAGTGAATATTTTCTTCTCCAGAATTTGTGATCAAAAAGCTCTCCCCTCTGATCATCCACTGCTTTGTGTTTGGTAGCTGACAAAATACTTCACTAATTTAAACTGCAGCATGGGAGAGTTTTAGCAAGTCGAGGTCTGAAATACAGCTCCGTTTTTGTCACTGATGAAAAAAAAAAATCTACAGGATATATAGCAGACCAAAATTTGTCAGGCTTTCCAAACAAGCCAGAAAACTATTCTTTCTTGTTCTTTAAAGAACTCTCTAACTTGTTTTCATATAAGGGATAAAAAAAAATCCAGAAACTAAGAGAACAGAATTGAAAACCTGTTTCTCACTACTTGATAGCCTGGAGGTGTAATATAGCAGGATCAACAGATTTAAGCAAAACAAAACAAAAGAAAATAAAATCTTGCTGTTGTAATTTCTATGAACAGTTTTTGATACTTGTTTATATCTTCTCTTCATATATTAACAATAAGGTAGCAGAGGGTGCATCTCAGCTGGGAGAGCATATCCTCCATGCCACAGCACACAATAATAGTATGGACATGAGTGAAAAACAGTGAGAAGCTCTTAAAGCTCCTTGGCATAAGGAGAGACACAGCAAATAACTGAGTGGATGGGTGATCACTGTCTCAAGACTCTTCCTGGTCTTTCTCAGTGCAAGCCTCCACAGTGTGAGCCAGCACAACACTGATGAGCCCAGGTGATCATACCTGTTCCAGAAGAAGCTGTTGAGCTGTCTACAGGCAGCAGTACACTGAGTACACTGAAGCTGACTGGCCCAGATAAGGTTTAAAGTGTGAGTCTTGGCTGTCTTGCACAACACTGACTCCTCTCCTGAATGCATTTCACTCTGATCACTGGACAATAGCTGTGGAACTAAGCCTACATTATAATAAATACTTGGAAGGCCCTCCCAGTGGCTATCCCCAGCTTTCTGCCAGGGGTCTGAACCTCCAGGGTTCTCTACAGAGCTCTGCAACTTGTAGTCTGCTCATTGCCTGACTTAATTCTTCTAAATGGCTCAGCCATTCTGGCTGACAATTTCCTCTAAATGCCCAGACACCAAGCAATGGAAAATTTTCTTTAAATTCCAGTTAATGAGCAATGGAAAATGTCATTGCAATGAAGTTATGCAGGTACTTAAGTGGTCTGCTGGATCAGGTCTTTGTGAGCTACATTTTAGTCCCACATTTGATGAGATTTTCTGAGTATGATAAATAAATTAAGATGAAGCTCTATGATAAGAAGAGGGGAAAAAAAGAAAGAGATATATGTAAAATATTTTTAATGCTTCTATGGTTCTTGGATGGCATGGCAGACAGAAAGAGGAAAAGAGAATGCAAAAGCATAAACTAGGCTTGTGTAAATTACTCTGACATTTAATAACTCTCTACTAAAAATTCCCAAGCAAGGCTACTTCAGATATTTTTAAGGTCATGTATCATTTACTGTCTAGGTCAATTTATGCATCAGCAAAAATTGCTGCAAACCTTTCTGGACAGCACTTTAAAATTAAAGGTGTATGTAACTGTTTTGGCCGTATTTTTTTCCTCACCAGTTTCTGCTCTGCGAGCACTTCACCTTGGAAAATTAAAGTAACATTCTGTAATAAGTGAAGTCAGTATGATATTTCAAGGCAAGCCAAGGACAAGCTTTATAACTGTACTATCAAAACGCTATTAATAAAAGCAAAAATACACACATGATGCCTGTGTTCCCTTATGGATGGAAAAAATTATTGTCCATTAAGTTAACATTTCAGATATTCTCTCAGTTTTTCCTAAGGTCCCAAAACCAGCAACAAACCACAAATCCCTTCTTGTTAACTCATATAATCTACTATCACACAGTGCTCTATTTTAGTAAACATTCCAAGGCTTTTCAAGAGAATATGTGGATAAGCAGGATTTCTGGGATGAGAAAAGGTGAAAGGTATTGTACTTGCATAGTTAAATTTTATAAATGTGTCTTAGTTTATTTTTGTTTGGGCCCACAGGGCCCAATATGCATTTAAAAACGCAGCTTATATTAAGAATCTAAATTCTCTCCTCTGTTTGTATAGTTTCCCTCAGTGCTGTACCAAATGACTCCACAGCTTTCCCCAGGGCAATCCAGGCTGCAGTAAGTACTATTATCTCCTATGAAACCAGACATACCAGGTGAGGCAGTGCAGCAGAGAAACAGTCCAGCTGGCTCTGAAGGGGCAAAGCTGGCCAGAAGATATCAAGTTCCCTGAGTTACATCCCTCAGTGTCCATCTGCAATCTCTGAGCATTGCTGAGCCTCCCTCTGCAGAAATACACAACGAGAAATATAGCTACATACACATTAATTAACTGCTCCTTCTTAGGAGAAAATGTGTTTTAAGTACCACATAACCGTACTGAGGTTTAGAGTTTGCACCCATACCATTTTTAAAAGAAATTAACCAATAAAAAAAAGGCTTGGAGATTTGCTTCTTCACCTGCTCTCAGGTGACCAAAATGCATAGATACGTGTTTTCATTGGAGATAAATTATGAGTGTGTGTGTATGTGGCTTGCTTCCTTCATTTTCAGTGGTTAAAAAGAAATTAATTTCAAAATGAAAATGTACTTTGGGAACAAAAAAGCCCAAGACAGCTCACTTTGAAAATATCACAGAGCATTTAAAAACATACTAGAAAAAAAAGCAGCATTTTTCAAATTAATTTAATTATTTATAATAATTTCCATGCTCTCATAAATCTTGATACTTTCACTGAAATCAGTATTATTGATTTTCCCTTTTCCCCAGTGCTAACAAGAATGAAAGGTGAACTATAACACAGTCAGCTCCCTTTCTTTGTTACATTGATGCGACACATTTGATATTCTGAAAAACTCACTAATGAGACATACTCTGTCCAAGATAAAAATTCTCACTTTAAAGCTCTGTGCTCAAAGAACTTTAAAAATGAGCCTTTTTCAGTCTTATTTTCAATGAACTCATTACACCAGTGGGAAATTCTCAGGAAACTTCTCAGATCTGCCACATTTATTTAATTTCATTTTAGATTTTGTTTCATAAAATAAAGTGAAAAGTTCTCAGGCAGTTTGTACTACTATTAAAAACTGAACTACCTTTATTATTCATTCAATCTCCTCCATTATTTATCCCTTTTGATTTGAAAGTAGGACTCACAACTGCAGCACTAGGACTTTGCTGCAAGTCCCTGGAACACAGCCTTGCCACAATTAGCCACTGATCCAGCTGCTCAAACCACACCAAGGGAATGCAGACTCCCTCCTCCTTGAGGCTACAGCTCCACAGAGAAACCCTGCAACATCACGGGCTTTTAACACTACATTCCTTAACTTAATAAACAGTATCAGCTCAGAGTTGAATTCTTAAGCTGCAGTGACATACACATTTTTATTCATTAGGAAAGTGGGATTTCTTTCCCATTATGAACCTGTTCAGCTTATCTGTACATGCAGATTTTATTTAGTTTTTTGACAACTTTTGGTAACACAAATTTACATAGGCTTAAATTAATGCAACAAGATCTCCCATGCAGAACAAAATACATGTTAAACATACTCCCAGCTTTTCCTCAAAATGCTTTTACTGCATGAGTAAAACCTCACAAATGTGTGAAAGACCTGTGGCAAATATTCACATTTTATGAATGCGATTAGTGAACAATGAGCTCAGAGAAAGGAAGAAATCAAAGAAGGCACTGCAAAATTTGTAACACTGTGAATATGACAGATGTTACTTAATTTAATTACTGATGACAGTATTTCAGATTATGCCTGTTAACAGAAAGAAATACAAAGGCAAACCACTGTACAGTACCCAGCTGCTAAGAGGTCGCTGGAAAGTGGTAGGAGACATCAAGATTTAGGAATACATTCTAGTAAGTGTGTCAATTTCAGTGTTTTGCATTCCCTCATGATTCTATTTACTGCTGCTGTAAAAAGTTTCTTCTCATTATCTATTTCAACTGTAAATAAGCACTGGTACCTTACACAGTGCCTATTGCATGGAGTCCACTGAAGACATTTTTTAATTACTATATTGCAAACCAGCAATCAAAAATATCATGCACAGCATTGCCACACTTCGTGCTGATGTAGAGATCTACACACTTTGGTATGATTACAAGGCAGTAGCAATATCTATGTTGGATTTTGAAGCCTAATTCTTGACCCACTTTTTCAGCCCTCTTTATATTTTCAAGTCCACTTTGTATTTTACAGGTCTGGCATAAATAAGTTAACTACTCAAATGCCACAACTTTATGTGCTTGCTATAAATTTGCCAACTATATAGTACAGTTTTTCTGTTTAATACATAGTACCTAATTTTTTTTTCCTTGTTGAAAAGTCCTCTATTGGCTTTAATTACACTCATGAGAATGAAGAAGTGAAAAAACATATTGTTTGCCTGAGGCCTCCAGTGAAAAGAAAAGGTTTCATGGCTCAGAGAATCAATTCTTAGTGACTTCAAAACTTCTTACTCCTGATCCAAGCCTGAAACCCACTGCTTACATGTTACAAATTAAGTATGATTCCAAAGTACTCCAAATCAATTAAACAAAAACCAGGCAAAAGACAAGAACAGAGTAGTTCACTCCTTCACCCTATATGCTCAATAGATATGTTTGTACATTTATTTTTAGAGGCTCAGGGAGGAAATACCCACATTGGTATACAACATATTATGTTATATACCAATATATATACCATGTTAACTTCTTATCTGCCTAATTTAGCTTCTGTAAGCCTATCTTCACCAGCACCAGATGCCTCACAGAGATGAAATGGCTTATGTCTGCTGGGTTTCACAGAATCACAGACTCAATTAGATTCTAAAACTCCTCTGAGATCGAGTCCAACCTATGATGAACTAAGTCAACTAGACCACAGCACTAAGTGCCACAAGCAGACTTTCCTCAAAAATCTCTAGGGATTGTGATTCCCTGGGCAGCCCATTCTAATGCAGAACAACTCTTCTGTGAAGAAAGTCCTCCTGATGTCCAACCTAAATCTCCTCTGGCACAGCTTCATGAAATTTCCTCTCATCTTGTTGCTGTTTGGCTGGAAGAAGAGACCGACCCCCATTTCGCTACCTTCTCCTTTCAGGGAGTTGTAGAGTAAGGTTACCCCTGAGAATCCTCTTCTCCAGGAGGAACAGCCCCAGCTCTATCAGCTGCTCCTTGTAAGAATTGCTTCCCAGACCCTTCACCAGTTCCATTGCCCTGCTCTGGACTCACTCCAGCACCTCCATGTCCTTCCTCAACTGGAGGGCCCAGAACTGGGCACAGCAGTCAAAGAGCAGCTTCATCAGTGCCAAGCACAGGGGGAGGGAGAATCACTCCCACACTATTCCTGATACAGGCCAGGACACCAGAAGCCTTCTTGGCCACCTGGGCACATGCTGGCACAGGTTCAGCTGCTGGTGACTACCACCCCCAGGTGCTTTCGCTAGAGCCAATTTCCAGCTACTCATCCTCCACCTTTCATCATGAATGGGGCTGTTCTGGCCAAAGTGTAGAACTCCCTTGTCGAACCTCATACTCTCGGTCTCGGCGCATCACTCCAGTCTGTCTGAGATCCCTCTGCAGCGCCTTCCCACCCTCCAGCAGAACAACATTCCCACACATCTAGGTGTCATCCCAGAATTTGCTAATGGTAGATTCGAGGCACCTCAGGCCAAGCCGACGGCAACGGTCCGCAGGAGGGCAGGCTCATCCTGCCTCTCCACCCACGGCCGAGCTTTCCTTCTCCCCGCGGCGGGGCCGGCAGGGTTTCACCGCCCCACCGGCGGCAGCGCCGGGCACCAGGACCCGGAGCCGCCTCACGGCCGGCGGGGCGGGGCGGGGCGGGGCGGGGCGGGGCGGGGCGGGGCGGGGCGGGGCGGGGCGGGGCTGGGCTGGGCTGGGCGCGCCCGCAGTTCTCCGCCGCGTCCGCCTGCCCGCCCACGCAGCGCGGGGCCAATGGCCGCTGGAGGCGGCGCGGCCGCGGCCAATTGGCGGCGGGCTCGCGAGCTGCCCGCCGGAATGGCGGCGCTGCCGGTGGCGGGGTGGCCGCGGTGCCGCCGCAGCGGCCGCTATGCCCGGTAGCCGGCGGAGGGGGCTGTCCCTCAGGCCCGCCGCCCTGAGGAGGCGCAGCGGCGGCGAGGAGCAGTCCACCCGGCTGCGGGCGGAGCCCCCCGCTGAGGAAGGGGCGGCGGAAGGCGGCGCGGGCCGAGGCCTGCCCGCCGGGGAGGCGGCGTGCCCGCCCCGCGCTGCAGGTACGGCGGGAGCGGCCCCTGGGGGCACCCGGCCCTGCCCGCCACCTCTCGAACTGCGGGGGAGGCGCGGCCGAGCCGTAAGGAGGGGTTGGTGCCATGTAAATCTGGCTCGCCCGGGTGGCGTGCCCTGGGAAGAGGCCGCTATTGTCAAGAGCGTGTCGAGCCAGCGTGGCACGGCCAAGCAGGCCTGTGGTACCCTGGCGTGAGTTGAGAAGAGCATTGCAGCTGGTCAAGGCGGGTGTGCCTGCCCCTCTGTTCAGCCCTGGGGAGGCCACATTTGGGATACTGTGACCAGTTCTGAGCTCCTCAGAGCAAGAGAGACATGGAGCTCCTGGAACTGGTCCATCAGAGAGCTACAGAGTTGGTTAGTGGTTTGGAGAATGTCCTTTACGAGGAAAGGCTGAGGGAGTTGGGCCTGTTTAGCCATGAGAAGAGAAGAAGGAGGCACATCATCAATGTGTAATAAATAAATAAAGGGAGGGTGCAAAGAGTGCAGACCAGGCTCTGCTCAGTGATGCAGAGCAGTAGCACAAGAAAGCGGTAAAAACTGATGTACGGGAAGTTCCACCTGAACACAAGGAAGAACTTTTTTCATTGTGCAGTGACTGTGCACTGCAGTGAGCTGCCCAGAGAGAGTGTGGAGTGTCCCTTAGTGGAGATGTTCTGGAGCCATCTGGGCACAGTCCTGTGCTCTGGGATGACCCTGCTTGAGCAAGGATGTTGGACAAGGTGACCCAATGTGGTCCTTTACAACCTGACCTATTCTGTGATTCCCACAGCAAATATTGAGAATAAAACCTGGCCATGCTAAGTTTTATCAGGGCAAAACATCTTCTAAGATGTTCCATAGTAAGAACATATTTTAAATTATTTCTGTAGGCTTTCCATCTGCAGCATTTCACATCACATAGGGTGTTTAGTTCACTTACTGATCAAAGGCAGCTGCAAGCAAGTTTTGAATAGCTATATTCCTGCTTTTAATAATCTTAGCTGGAAAGGCCCAGGGAAGGAAATATTGATGAATGTAGGTTATGACCCTAGTCATTAGTTTGGAGTTTGGTAGTTTGGAGTGGTAGTTTTAAAATAGTAGTTCAGCTCAGAGTCTGGGTGAAAGACACAAAGCAAGCAAGAATACAAATATTTTCTCATAGAGGCATGCAAAATTTTTCTCTTGATATAAGATTAAGTTAATATTCTCTCAAGTGTGAAAATTTACATCCTCACGATCAGATGCTGGGTGTAAAGGTATCAGGATTACATAATGTTCTCTTATTTCTAAGGTGATGTAACTGGCAAAGCTAAAAGTCCTGTTCTGTATTTAATGTCTAGTTATGAACTATTCCTGTTTTGAGTACAGGAGTTGTAGTGAGAGTGAACTTGATTTTTATTCTTGGTGTTCCTAAAGCATCTTCTTTTGCCTTGACCTGTTCTGTGTTGTAACTAACTTTTCCCTTTTGTTTGTTGTTTTTTACTAAAGATCCTCTCTTTTTACACAGAACCATGTTTGCATAAGACACCAAAGAGATCATTGAGTAGGAAATCCCGAATACCTACTTTCAGCTCTCCTATTAATGACACTGAGACACAGCAAGAAATCTTTTGGGATTCTCATTCACCAGTTGCACCCAGACTAGGTAATACCAAAATCCAGACTTGAGGACACCTGTTTGAGGCATGCAGTGGGCATGTAATAAAAGTTTTAAAAGACTTATTGGAAAAAGGTTCCTTTATTTTATAATGGCTGGTTGATTTTCCTTTCATTAAAAACCCATACATTTTTCAATACAGCAGTGGATCCAGCTCCAATGTTTACATATTTATTTGAATAATTTGAGATGTACTGCACTTCATAAACTGAATAGATTTCAAAATTTTAAGAAGTTTGTTTGTTTTCATAGGCAGTGGAAAAACCAAGCAGTCAACCCGTACATGCGCAGTAGAAATTTCGGAAATTGTTAATCGTATTGCTCCTCAGGTAATTGTAACTTTCTAAAACAATGTTCTGCCTGTGCAGTAATCAAGGAAAATAGTGCTTCACCCTTAGCCTTGGTTTTAGTTACAGTAGCATCACAGTAAGAGTTGGGCATGTAGAAAATTGATTTTTAGAACTGGATTGAATTAATATAGTGAGCATGCATTGACTGATTGTTGTGTGAGTCACAGATTCTGTAAAAAAGGACACATGAAGAAACTTGCAGCAGTGCCATTTTAGAAAGGTTTACATGTTATTGCCCTTGGTCTTAGGAATACTGTTTTTATTTATCCTTAATTACTCCTCTGTTAAAAGGTAAGAGTTTCTTCACATACTGGGTTTACTTGACAGTTATTTTTAAGCATTTTGAACTGTCTCAATTGACTGCTAATTTACAAGAACAAGACCCAGATGAGAGATGTTTGCAGTTATCTGAACATAGTAACCTTGGTTCAATACTGTAAATAATTTTCCTCTTTAACCCAATGTTACTGCTGTTTCCCTCTTGCTGTGAACCTGATGTCCATAGCCCACAAAGTTGAAACCGTCTTGCTGTTGCTTTTTAAGTGCAAGAAGAAAACATTTAATTCCTAAAATAGATCTGTAGTATTTAGCTTGCAAAACATGCCTACTTTTTTGACAGGGCTGTTTAAAATATATTTATTATTTAGCTTATTAGTGAGAAATTATACTAAAAGAGTAGGAAAATCATTGATAAGGGATGCTACTGCCCATGTTTTAAGTAGTTACAGTTCTGCCATAAATGTAGTCTGCTGTTTATGTTTTTGTTTTACTTTAAAGAAAAATAAATTTTAAAAATCCTTAAATTTACAAAGAATAATAAAACCTATTTAAAACTACTCTAGTAGTTAGTAAAGTTCAAATTACTTTTGCTGGCTTGCATGCAGTAATTGCCCACATCCTTCTGCTCTGCCCCTCTAAAAAATTCATCACAGTGTTGTTCGCTTCCATTTCAGAATTCAAATTCAAGCCTGAACTTCGAAGCTCTGAAACAATTTTATTTTGTTTCTATATGTCACTTAATAATGTTTAAAGGCTCTTTTTATCAATTAAAAAGTGGAAGAAGTTGTAATGGAAGGAGTCAAAATTATTTCTGTAAGCATACAGAATGTAATTTATTTTAAGATCTCTACTCTGTTTCTGCTGCTGGCCCCTCAGCTCCTTAGTAGTGTACTGAAGTAAACTAGATCACAGTTTATAGCATGAGTGTGTGTAAACCTGAAGCAGACTACTAGATTTACATGCCAAAGTATAATTCAGTTATTTTAATTGAAGTTCCTGCTTTAAATTGATATAATTAAAGTGATACAACTACCAGTGGACAATATTACAGTAATCTCACGTTTTTGCTCTTATCTGTGGCTTTCGACAGGATTCATCCAGTTTATTTAGTTTAGCAACTTTTAACTCATGTAAGATGTGTGTCCAGTCCAGTCTTTATCTGAAATCAAATGTCTAAGTACTATAAATGTAATTTTTCAGGATGAAAAAGCAGCCTGTAATGAAGACTCCCTTTTAGGAACATGGATTGGTGAGGATGCTATTCCCTGTACACCTGTAGTAGTAAAAGGGCGAGTTAGGACAAAGTTAAGTTGCACAAGGTAAGTTACAATCTTTTCTTGCCCATCATAGCTGGGCATTCATGAAAAAGACTGTGTGGTCTTCTGTATATAGTGACCCATATAATTGTACATTAGCATATAGAATGTTTTGAACTGTGGGCTTGCTATGTCTTCTTGAAGGGGTGGCTGTGGACTCCACATTGGAAGTGGTAGGATTTAGTCATACCTTTGTAGTTGTTAAACTGTAGAGTGACCAGCTCATAGGGTCACATAACTGAACTTGGCTAAACTTCTTCAGTAGCTCTGACTTTATTTTCTGTATTTTCTTTTTAATCCAGAGATGTCAAAATAAAAAATCCTGAAGAGGAGCTAATGAAATTGGCTAAGGAGTTTGATAAAAATCTAGTAGAGTTAGATGCTGTTCAGGAACAGAAGAAGCTTGGTCACAACTTCATCCAGACCGCCTCAGAGCCTTCAGGTAATTCTAAAGATGAAATAACTATGAAGAACCAGAAATCACTCCTTGCTGAAGGTTCTGAAACAGATAGTGCTGTGTCCATGAAACCAGTTGGACAGAGCACTGGCATCCCTGTGGCAGAGCCCTGTCAATCCAGCAGTCAAAAGTCTGTAGACCTTGAGGCTGAAGTAGCCCTTCATGCTCTTTTTGACTCCTCTACCCAGAAGTGCAGTGGACACTTGAGCCAAGGGCTGTCAGATATTTCTTTAAATAGTAGTTTTCATAAAATTAAAAGTACCTTGGAGGAGGAGAACCTTCCTGAGAAAGTTGAAGACACGCAAAAAGATACTATGTTTACTGTGGGAAGTGTGGACCAGACTGTACCAAAACCTGATACTGACACCCTGACAAAAAATCCTCATTTGAAGACACAGTTGGTGGCCTCTGCTAAGCTTGCTGGAGTAGTTAATGATGACTTTGATGACTGGGATACAGATCTTTTGGCAGATGACTCTTTTGTGATGCAAATAACCCAAAATCCTGAATTGATAAGTACTGAAGAGCCACCACAAATTCCTGCAAATCCAGTTGTGCATGATTTCAGTGATGTTAGCAGAACAAAGCAAAGAAGTAGTGGCAATTCAGCAGCTCTTTTGGGAACTGTAAATAAATCTAACGGTTCGCAGTGTTCACCTTTGAAACATTCCAGTAAAAACTCAGGAAATGTTGTAAAATCACTGTCTTTACAAAAGCCATGTAAGACAAACTCAGAGACTCATGCCTTGCATGGCAAATGTGATGTTAAGCCAGATAAAATTAAATCTGTTTGGAAGAGTACCCAAAATAGTGATTTGAACCATATTCCTGTTTCAGTGCATTCTGAAATGAAGAATGGAAATGAATCTACTAAGCCTAAAAGTGATGCTCTTCCTCTTTTCCCTTCAAGATATAATCATCAGAGACAATCAGGAGTAAAACCTGGGAATAACACTCATACTATTTCCTGTCAGTCATCCAGTGTTTCTACCAACATGAAACCTAATGATCTAATCAAAGTGGTTAACCAAGCTAATACAGGTCACTCAAATCAAGTTGAAATACCAAAGAAATGTCCTATGTCATTTGATGACTGGAATGAAGCAAAATTCTCTGATGACGTATTGGGTATGTTTTGCAGATCTGATAGTCTTTGGGATGCAAACTATGAGGATGATGAATTGTTATATCAGGTGTGTGATGATATAGAAAAACAAACTCAGAGCCAGGATGTTAAACAAGGAAATGAAAAAACTAAAAGTATTCAAGGAGCCAGTGTTAATTTCAGATCAAGTACTGATAACAGCTTCCTAACATCTAAACAAGGACTACCTGAACTCCTCTTGGCACAAAAAACAAATGCTAAAGAGCAGGATGCTCCCTCACTAAATGATTCCTGTAGGAATTCATCCAAGATAGTGCATGGGCTGGCCACAACAGGTCATCTAGTGAGCTGTAAGAATACCTCAAATCCTCAGACTGTGATCTCAGGTCCTTTTGTGGAGTGTAAATACACAATGCCTAAAAACTGTCATCAAGATGCTTCTGAAGATACTGCAAAGACTTTTTCAGGGAAATGGTACAGGTCAAATTCTGTGCCAGCAGGAGAAACAGGTTCAGAAGGAAGTCCTGTTAATGCAGTAAATGTATTTAGTAGAAAAGCACTTGACAGCTCACATTTCTTGTATAATGCAGAAAAGATTCCAAGTAGCAGCTCTGGTAACAAAACTTCGCTTGTGCCTTCAAAGTTCAAGTTCCGAAAGATTAACAATTCTCAGAGTGCTCTTCATGTAGGGTCTGAAAATCCAGGGAATCATTCTGGCATTGGAATTGCACTGCAGGGTTTGGAAGGAAGCAAGAATCAGGTGAATGTGACTTTGCACAGCAAGCTTGACAATAAGAAATCACCTTTCAAGAGGCACCTTTCAGAGTCTTTTGCACAAACTGCATCAGGTATTTGTCTTTATTGTATCACTGTTAGATTGTTACAGTTTGTTTCCTTACTATAGTAAAAATGTCAGAGAAATTTGTACTATATTGCAACTTAAAATAGACTTCAATATTCTTCCATTTAGTTAAGATGTTAGCAGATGTTCTAAGGAGAATCTGGAGGTTATTTTCTCAAAAATAAAATTGTCCTGATCCATATCTAGAATTTCTATAGTTCAGGACACCTGTTTCCATTCCACTTTTCTAAATACCTCCACCCACTCTCCATAGACACTCAGGTTCCCTTGGATCAAGTATAGGCTGGTGCAGCATTAAACATAGTATTTTCTTAAAGCATTACTTAAAAATATTGGTATTTTTATGCATAGGAAAACTCTAGTTAATGATGGGACAGGTGATATGGAGTGCCAGTTTCTTTATGTTACTGTACACATGGAATTTGGAACCTCAAATTGCTTGACACTTTATTCAGAGCTCAGCCTGTATTGTTGTTTGCTCTGTGGCTGAAATTGCCAGTGAAATATTCTTGTGTTATCAGTCTAAACACTTAAGATGCCCTTTCATCTGGAGGAGATGTCAGTCACTTCTTTATTGCCACACAACTGTCAATAATATTCCATGCTCAGTGTTACTTATTGAGGAAATGTGGAACCAGTCAAGTGCCTGTCAGTCTTATTTTTACTTGATCTCACAGCTTGGCAAAGTTTTAATCAATATTCATTCTGATAAAACATGCCTTTAAGAGTGTCCTATATTAACCTCCATTTTCAAGAAGCACTGTTGCAAAAGCAGCAAAACAATTTAATTATTGAAGAATGAGTATTTTATCTGTTTCTTTCCCAGCAGAGAAGCATATAAACGGAAAGTAGCAATTTTGGATTATAAGGAGGAATAATTGATAACTAGTTATTCTTTGGAATGTTTAAGAGAGTGAAGGAATGAAAGAAAATAGCATAGATTTTCTTTACAGATATACCATAACTTTCTTCATCTTAAATTTTATGGGAAAGGACTTTAACCAAAAAATGGATATTAAGTGGTCGTTTCAAAAATTGTTACTTAATTTTTCATGGACACTTCTCTGTGAGAGGAGAATATACTCTTTGTTCTATTTATTCAGTTTGAATACTTATTAAAAATATATTAATTGGAAATTGGTGTATAAAATAGTAAAATTATTGGTCTATGCAAGGAGTGTTCTCGTTGGTTGTGGTGAGATCAGGATTTTGTAGTATGGAATTTATAGTTCTGTAACGCAGTACAAAATGCTATGCTTAGCTGTCATGTTCTTGTCTCCTTTGCCAATTTTTATTGCTACTTTTGACCTTTTTTCAACCTATCTTGTTTTATTTGTGTGACACCTGTACTGTATCTGACCCCTGTGTCTGTACCATCTCCCTGTCCATATCTCTGCCTAACTCACTAAATTGTAGAGTCCTTTTCACTCTAATAGCCTTAATTTTCTTAAACCATCACCATCTCCTATGTTGACTCTGATGTCATAAGGTTCAGTTGAAGGGCACCCGAGTAAAATTTCCTTTGAAGCAAATGTGTGCATCCCAGTGTTTTCATTCAGAGGTAGTAATCAGTAGCACTGCAAAGGTCATGCATCTTGCCCCCTTCCTGCCTTGGGGACAGGATAGATGAGCCATTTTTAACGAGGGTGCCCGGTATGTCAGAATAGCATGCTCCTGCCATAGGTCTTCAAACACTGAAAGTGGCTAAGTTAAAATATATATTGAACTAACCTGAAGCTCCTAATACATGTTTTTTATTTACAGTGTCTGTGGTAGAACAAAAAAATAGAAAATGTTCTCAAGAAGAGATTGAAAGGAAAAAACAAGAAGCTCTTGCACGAAGAAAATCCCGAACACAGGCATTCTTTAAAGATGCTTGAACTTGGAGTGTATTTTGACTGTGGAGTAAGTTTTTAGTAGGGAAATACTGTAATGCTAGAAGACACTTTTAAACTCTGTTCACAGCCATTGATGACAAGCTTTTTCTGTTTTCCAATCTAAAAAGATCTGGACCTGAACCATAACTAATACTTTGGAGGTACTTAGTTTTATTTATTATAAACAATCATTTATAAATGTGTAGTCCCAAACTACATTCTGCTGGATGAAGATTGTTGAATTCACATGTTGAAATTATATGGCCTGAAAATCATTTACAGTATTGGTATACATGCACAATGAAGGTGTTAAAAACAGACTGTATGTGTTTTGGCTGTATTATTACAAGTATTCTAATCTATAAGAAGACTCTCAAGTACACAGTGACTAAGAAATACTAATGTTTGCTCTCAGGTAGAATAAAGTTTTGCAATTTTGGGTTAAATAAAGTAAAATCTAGGAAACATCCAACATTGGAAAACTAATGGAAATGAACAGGTTTTGGAAAGTGTCCTCAGTTTGTCTCAGTTACCTGAGGTAAGAATTTAATATAAAAGTTTCATTGTGCAAAAAATATCGTGCAGAGGGCATGTTATATTCTTTTAAATTCTTTTCAAGAAGAACTGGAAATACCCTATGGAAATTGGATCACCTTTTTTAAATGCACATCACCTAGCTAATTGAAAAGGGTAGCCTGTGCCTTTTTACAAAACCATGATCAATATACAATACACCAGGTGGAATCTCAACAACTATGCATCAGTTCAGCTATATAAGTTGTACATATTTTCAAACTAAAGGCTGTTAAATTATAAAAATGCAGTGTCATGTCAGCTTAATGGGCTGATAGAATTTTCAATCTGATAGATGGGTGTAGAGCTCAGATTGCAAAAGCTGCCTCTGGGTAAGCTGCAAGATATTTTTCAGCTGAGAAATGCTTATGTGTAAACATGTGACACTATGAAAAGTGATTGTAATTTTTCTTTGTAAATAAATAACTTGGAAATATTCCTCCAAAGGTTGGAGGGAGCTTTTTGGTTTTTGTAACTCTTAAAAATGTAAGTACTGTATATTTGTAAGTCATCATTAAACTTCTTTTCATATTTTTCTAGTCTGTTTTTGAAAATACTATAGTACAGAAACTGGTAAAAGGGAGTGGGACGGGCATTCCATATGGACTTTACCTGATGCCCTCACTTGGTTATTTCCCTAATTACTCAATGCCTCAGTTTTTTACCCATAGTGGTGACAAAGTGTTTCCTTTGATCCATTTAAACTAACAAGCCTTGATGGACAAACTGTTTCAACACACAACCAGCTGTGGTGCAGTCCTGAAATATTTAACTGGGGTCTTTTTCCTTGTATTTACCACCGTGGGATCAGTGTCAGGTGATTAGGGACTCAGCCCCCAGACCACCAGTGACCATGCAGGTGCCCAGTAAGCATTATAGTCTGTGGCTGCAGCTCCCTGCCTGGCTCCTGTTGTGCAATATAGGATGACTGGGCTTAGCTTACTGATCTGACTGAAAATTACTCCGGAAAAATATTTTCAGCTTTTCAAAGAAGTTCATAATAATAATGCCCTCAACAGCTAACATACCATGAAATAGCAAGATTTTGTTGTATTGTCAAGCCTCTGCTGGCAGTTTTCAGTTTAAAAGACAGAAGATTTGCATGTCCATATGACAAATAAGTGTAAATCATGAACAGCAGCTATTGGAGAAATTCGATTTATCCAGAGAATATAATTTGCTCTGTGTATCTGAGGTATGCTTGTCTTAGTTTAGATTCTCCTAGAACACCTCAGTCAGGTAATGTGCCAGATGCCAAGAAAAAGGCAATGAGCAAAAGCTACCACTATCAGTATTAAATATGAGAGTTATAAAACTGACTTTTAAGGTAGTGATGCACTAGAGTGTTAAACATTATTGGGAATGATGAAAGAGAGCTTTTCTAGAACAGTGTTCAGTTTAGCAATCATTCCCAGTATGTTTCCCTAGATACAATTCTATAAAGGAACCAGGATAATTTTTGTTTTCTGGGAAATTTCGTTAATTATTATTTGAAAAGTTGAAGGAGCTACTGTAGATGTTGAGTATTTTTCTTAAGGTTTCATTCTTGATGTGAAAGGACTAGCTTTTAATCAGGTTTGAAATTGGGATAAATAGAGATAAATAATGCTGGCTAACCACGTTATAGCTCTCCAAGCTCTGAATGGAAATGATGTACTCTGAATACTGTCACTGTGTGTCCTTGAGCATGCTCAGAAAGTTTAAAACTAGCTAACTACTGATTTTCTCAGCATCCACAATAGAAAGGCACTGGAGCTGCCCACCTAAAATGCCACCACTGCTCTGTCCTTGAGTATACTGGCCAGAATATACTGGTTTGCCCTTTATCATGACCTGTAAAATAAGTGCTGTAAAATAAGAGTTCAGTGTATGACAAGGGGAATGCTCTTTGTATGAGGGGTGTGGAAAGTACCCCTTGAAAACTTTCCAATGCAATGAAGACACTCCATTTTAACCAATTACTATCACTTCTTATTCAAGTACTTCCTATGTGCTGCTTATTTAAACCATATTTATAGAACCTGCTGATCAGTGTGATACATACCAATTTTGATAGTGAGGCAAATACAGTCCATTGCCCTCTGCTTTTCAGCTGATCATGACAGACTTTGTTACTTATTTTACTCTTCATATGTACCTATTTTTAGCATTTATTAGACTTCAAAAACCTGTAATTTGTTTTTTATTAAACATTGCTTTCCAAATAGAATTCACAATATCTTAGGAACATGGTTTTCTTAATGGTGAGACAAATTGCCAAGGTTGTTTGGTCACAGCCTGACTATCCCCAAATGCCCTATTATACCATCTCTCAGTTAACAAACTGAGTAGAATTGCTTCTTTTTGTCACTTGACTTGCTTCCTCTCCTCATATCTGAGAAAGAAAGTTGAGCAGCAACCTCACCAGCTCAGGTTTTACAGGTTGTGCTTAGTATCCTTTGTGCTTCTTGGTGAGTTCTTTGTGGCCCACTGTTATGCCTCAATCATGTCAAAAGACTGCTTGTAGTAGACAACAGATCTTCATTAGGAAAGTATCTACATAATTTTAATTAATTAATAATATGTAAACTTAAGTTTAGTATTTCAATAGCTGATATTTCACTATGAAGCCACATCTTCCTCCAGGCAAAAAGTCCTATACAAATAGTAACAGCAATCTTAAATACATTCTAAATTAAATTATGACTGTCAGGTTTCATTATAAATTAATTTATGACTGTTTGCTTAAGCACTCCTCTTCATTCAGAGCATACCAGTTTTTTATGTCAGCAGAGCAATCAGTGAGCTTAAATGTAATGTAAATGGAATTCCTGTGTGTCCCCATATCTAAGTATAATTTTTATTCTACAGATAATGATGGATTTCACAATAAGTGATGTCACTTGCTAAAATCCAAGTATTAGATTTTTCAAGTAAAACCTATAGTAGATTTTTTCGTTTCTTTTAGGAAAGGCAGATACAATCAGGTAGAGGATCCATTCACCACTATTCTCCATATCTGTATCTAAAATTCTACACAGACATATTCACACCCTTCTTCATGCCAGGGAGGGATCACATTTAAAGCATTTAAGAAATTTAGTAATACTGGGGTTTTATTGTGTTAGTTGTATCAGATTTTCAGAGAGGCCAGCACCCAGCAGTTCTTCAAATTTTGGCCTATAAAGCACAATTAATCTTGAGGCTGCAGTTCAGGAATAGCAATGTAATCTTATACCATGTGTACCACTTATTACATCTAGACCTTTATACCCAGAGGAATAACATAGATGAATTCATTGATTTTATCTTCTTAAGCCTAAAAAGAGCTACAATTTTTCAAGAAAGAATAGCTGGAAGCAACAGATAGTGACCTAAATAGTAGAATTCCTGAGATAAAATAGAAGAAAATGAACACAAATGCTTCATTGTTTGAGAGCTGTATTGTCTGCAACACACTCCAGTGAATCTAGTGTTTGTGGAAGAGGCCAAGGCAGATATAATCTGTGGAGCTAAAAATGACAGCCGGAGTAAGTAGCCATCAGAGATGAGCTGGGAAGACTCTGGAAATTGTGCTGTAAATCATAACTTCAGTATTTGTTCACAGCTCTGGTTTCTACGCGTGCTGGTGGTTTTGTCAGAATAATCAGAGAAGTCCTGCCTCATAAAACACTTAAGGATATCTAATGTACTGTTCTTATAAAATTAAATACAAATTTCAGTGATAGTTGTCTGGATATAATGCTGGTATGGAGCTGGCAGATCATTAAGGGCCTGATCCTGCTCTTGCAGTGAATTCCTTAAAGCAGTGGAGGTAAGGGGGTGACTCAGGTGAATGAAGTATCAAGCCTGTGCATTTAATTATTGTAAGTAGTTCTTGTCTTTAGCACAAACATTTATCAAAAATATTACTGATTATGCACATTTTCAAAGTTTTTTGGGAAAAGGTTGCATTTACACATACCTTCTAAAGACCAAAGTTAATAGCTTTCACCTCAGACCATGTGGTTATCAGAGGTGAAGACTAAAGGACTTACAAATTTCCATTTTAATGCAGCTTGTACTCATTAAAGCAAAAGCTTGATTTCTGTTTTAACTCTGGAAAATTAGGATCTGTGTAGAAATAGGAATGAAGCTTTGCATACACTGCCACACTCCATGAACAAAAGAGATACAAATAAAATATTATATTCTAACTGATCATGGCAAGTTAAGTTTGGGGCATTACTCCTTTGCTTGGCTGAGCAGGGGGCATTTCTTATATGCCTAAAGCTGAGTGTACATCAGGCACATTTTGCAGAATCATGGCTCTAGGGCCAAGTGTCAAAGGCTATTTAAGCACCTTAGGAGGTTACTCATGGGGAGGCACATTAGTGGTTCAGAGTGGTTTGATGAAGAGCTCGATGAACTGTTGGTTTGGAATATCCCAGTAGATACTTAGCTGCACCTTTGGTGTCAGAGGCCTTCAGAAAGCTGAAATGTGACAACAAAGAAAATGGACACCGTGAGGGATAGCAAAATGTGTTCTCCAAGGCTTGAGTAACAGTAAATGAAGTGTTAACCCTTCTGTTGTGGATTCATCCCAGCCAGCAGCCAGGCCCCAGGCAGCCACTCACTCACTGCCCCACCAGCAGGGTTGGGAAGAGAATTGGAAAGGGAAAAGCTAGAAAACTAATGGTTTGAGATAGACAGTTTAATAGGGAAAGCAAAGCAAATCAAGGAATTAATTCACTACTTCCCATGGGCAGGCCAAGTCCATCTCCAGGAGAGCAGGCCCTATTATACCTAACAGTGACTTGTAAAGACAAATGTTATGTTATGGAGCACAGCAAATGCTTCCTCCTTCTTCCCCCCACTTTATATACTGAGCATAATATCAATATTGTGTGGAGTATCCATTTGGTCAGTTTGGGTCACCTGTCCTGGCTGTGTGTTCTCACAACCTCTCATGCACCCCTGACTTCCTCCCCATTATGGCAGTACAAGAAGCAGAAAAGGTCTCGGCTCTGTGCAAGCATAAACAAAAACATCTCTGTATTACCAGCCATGTGTTCAGCACAAATCCAAAACACAGCCTCACACCAGCCACTGTGAAGAAAGTTAACTGCCTCACCCAAAACCAGCACAACTGGTTCCTTCACCAATAATGACTTGCAAAGGATTCTTTTTAGAAAAAGTTCTCTGTCCTGTTCTATCTACAGAAAAATCCTGAAATGTGCTTAGAAATTCACAAATTTGAATTCCTGACTTTTTGGTTGCTTCTTTTAGGTTATTCTATGCTTGGATAGGGATAGTAGGGATAGATGTTTTTGTAAACACTAAATGCTGTAAAAGAAGACAACGACACTAATTGCAATACTCTTTCTTCATTGAACTTGAATAGGTGTTAGCAATGAATAAATGACCCTGAATTTTACTCCATTTTCCATCTTGCTGAAATTGGAGCATGCTCACTTGACCTTGTGACTTCAATATATATCACATATCAGAAGTGACAGTCAAACCAACAAAGACCTCAATATCCAACATACAATGTCAAAAGATTTCAAGATTTTCTCCTTTTTTTTTGCAATGCCAGGTTGCCAACCAAAAATAAGAAATGAGAAGAATACTGTGTTTATGGGCTGGGAGTGAAATCTCACAGACATATTTTCTGTACAATTTTCTCTCTAGGCCAGCAGAGGCTCTTCACAGAAGCCTGCTAGCCATATCTCATATGGACTTTTTTGAAACTCCTCAGGGCTCTTTTCTTGCCTTTTGTAACTGTAATGCCACAATGATATGATGTGCTGTCTAGTTCTAGCTAGGAGTCTTGTCCTGTTAAGTCTTCCACAACAACCAGACTCCTTTGTGGGAGACTGGAGCAATCTACTATTTCAAATTTACATTAATTTTTAGTTAGATCTGTACCTCAGATATTTTCTACTTCGTAAGTCAATTACTCCTGACATTTGAGAATCCCAAGTTTGATGTGCTAAAACTGCAGTCTGTAATCTCTGGATGTGGAGGGGAGGAAAAGTTGGACTGCTTCTAAAGGATGTGAGTGGAATCAGAACAACAAGCTTGTATATGCTATACAGAAATCTGCAAACCTGAAACATTTTAAAGGCTCCACATCACAGATGAAAAATGTGCAGAAATCAAAACAAACTTTGAATATACGCCATCAGAGTGTCAAATCTTGATAATATAACACATTAAAAAAGGTCTGACCAAATGGCAGTTCTGTAATAGATAACCAGAGAGATATGAAGAAAACTTGGAGGGCAGCCTGGGGAAATACTTATGGAGGTGAATGGAAAGAAGTTTGACAATGGTTTAAGATAATGGTGATCGGTCTAGTCCAGGTAAAGACAGAACCTCTTTTCATTTTCTTGAAAAGTCTGAGGCACCAACAAATCTACATAAAACATCTGTTAGGTATAAAACTGTCAAACAAGCATACATTGGGGAAATGAAAATATTCAGACATTCATGAAAGGGAAAGAGAGGTTCTTGGAAGACATATATTTGTCATCTCAGCAATTTGCCTGTATTCCAGAAAAAACAGGGGTAGTTTTGTGAGCACTGAAAGCAATTAAGCCTGATTTCCTACAGACTAATTAATGGAGTTTTTTAAAGATATAGCTTCAAACTGAACCTTTTCTGGTTGGGTCCCATATCATGAGAATCCACCATGGATTCTCTAGTAAGAATGATTGCCTACATGAGTTCTTTGGCAGATGCAAGGATTTTTTTTAAGATTTTTCCTCCATCATCTCACTCACTTTCATCAAACTTCTGAAAAGTAGTGTTATTTTTTAGACTCTAAAAGCTGACTTTTTTCTCATCCAGTCTACTCAGTGAAATTTCTCCATCCTTTCCATTTCATGGTAGTGCTGTGCCCATGATGGCCTGACCACAAATGAGAAATGGTTACTTCTGTTCTTCAGATCTGATTTTTGTTATTCACGGGAAGTCTTTCAATTAATTAATAATTTATTTGGTGCTAGAAATTAGAGAAGATGGGAGAAGGCCTGAGACTGTCATTCCTTCCATTCTCACCCTGAGAAGTCCTCTGTGTGACTGTTTCCTCCATGATGTTGTCAGCCAGCTGCCATACTGCTGATTGAAGCTAGGATGCTTGGTAGGTATACATATTTTAATTCATTTTCTGTACAAGAATATCTATCAGCTAAAATAAAGAAGTAAACCTTTTAAATTAAGGTACCTTTTATATTTGCTGCAACTGAATGACAACATTGGAGAAGAATTTAATTACACTGAGCCAGTTACTATATACATTGTAGTCATGTATAAGTCCATACCATGCATAAGTCCATGCCATGGGACTTATTTTAAAGTGTAATTTAAAGTATATGTTTTAGACTGTTCCTCAACAGGAACTTAAAATATTTCCACTGATGGAGCACATTCTTCAAAACTGATTACAATAGTAGCCACAGTACTAAAGGAGACTTACTGTAATTGTATGTTTTATGGTATAAATGGTTTGCAAGAACAGTCCTGAGAAGTTTTGCTGTAATTTGGTATCATTAAAGCTAAAAATTCTACAGAAATATCTCTTTTTGGATGACCTACTTTTCCCTATTGTGTTACCTAGAATTACATCTTTCATATACCAGTTCTGTATCCCTTGCAATTCACACAGGACATCTGTAAAACACATTGAAATGTCATGTTGTGCTCCACAGAATCAGCTTCCCCAAAAAAGTGGACAATTGATAAGGATTCACAAGACTGAGCTTTTCTTTCCTCCTACTCACTGCTGGCTTTGTGCGTGCTGATCTCAGGGAGATTTACAAAGTAATGGTTTCCTTGTTCACTGTTACCTTACTTTTCTGCTGGTGCCACTCACAATGTTGAGGAATGTGTTCTGAAATGTCTGTTTCAGGGCCTTGCTGTGAGGGTGACACACAACCTTTTCAGCATAGCTCATCCCACCACAGGGACATGTTAATTACCTGTGTGAACACTCAGAAAGTAGTTAGCCACACACCTTAATTCTCATTTACATTGGTCTTTTTTTACTGCAAAGAGGAGTACAGAAGAGCTGCTGCTCCATGTCAGTACCTTAGGCCTTGCCCTTAGGCTGCTCTCTGACTGTTTAGCAAACTTAACTCAATAAAATGGCTGAGGCCATTCCCTGAATGGACAATTTCTAGAAGAAAATGTAGGTAAGCTAGCACAACAGCCTGAGGACGATGAGGAGCTCGGTGTGTTTTGGGATGTAACTGCTTAAAAACACAGACACAAATTAAATAGGCTATGCCAAAACACAAACCTGTTTATCCTGTGTTGCAGCTTTTTAGTGGACATTATTTGTAGGTCTTCACTTAGGTAAAAACAGCTATATTTCATATTGCTGGGGCACCATTTTATTGTAAGGTTATGCCAGGCATATGCTTGAGGAGGCTTCTACTTTATAGAGAGGCAGGCTGTCTCCTAACTGTTCCAAAGTCATCAAAAACAAGATTTACACGTACACAGTGCTGTTAACAGCTCCACAGGGGCTCTAACTAGCCATGAGTAAATAAGGTCCATAACCAAAAATGCTGAGCAGCACCTCATCTAGTGTAAATTGTCACAGCTCCTCTGTGGAGCTGGGGACACTTTACACAACCAGAAGATTTGTACATAGAAAGTGACCTCTGATACATAAAAGGTCCTTTTACAACAGAAACATGCAAACTTTCTTTTGAGCTCAGATGTAAACTTGTGGTTTCCTACTCCAGCCCCACAGGTGTCCTTCACTTTTGTTGGCCAAGATAGGTGTTTGCAATGGTCCCCTTGGTAACAGAGATGCCTTTTAAAGTTCATTTTTCTAAGACATATTCTTTATACCTGGGAAAATCTGCTTGCAGCTGGATAACTCATACAGCACTTGGTAATGCACACAGATTTTCACTATTCCTAGGTAAACACAGTACTGCATGGCCATCCAGTGCTGTGCTGAAGGGGTCATGAAGCTTGATTAGCCCTGATTGGCTCAGAGGCCAGGAATTTGCAGTAATTACCTTCACAGAATCACTGAATACTCTGAGTTCAAAGGGACCGACAAGGATCATCAAGTCCAACTCTAAAATGAATGGCCCATACAGGAATCAAACCCACAACCTTGGCATTATTAACACCATGCTCTGACTAACTGAGCTAATCCTGGGCACTTGAACTGAATCATGCAAACCATGTAAATGTGTTCAAATCAGTTTTGTGATAGAGAGGGCAGGCCTAGGCCTGACTGCCAAGGGACAGACAACTGGTCCTGCTATCAGTACACAGACAGGTGTGGGAGAGGAGAAGACAGGATTTTGTGCCACAGGGTCTCAGCAAAGGAATGGTGGTCACCTTCAGATTTTCTAGACTGCAGAGAAGCATTGAACTCTGAGTCAGAGGTCAAAACTGGCTCAGAGCTGAAGTGTTCCCAAAGGAAAAACTTTCCTATCACACTGTAAAGAAAAACGGTTCAGCATAATATATGGATTGCACAACCAGGAAGGCAAATAGAGAGGTCATGCAGTGGCTTGAAGTATTTAATTTAATTTGATTTCCTGTACTGGAGGAATTTTAATTATCATAAAGGTTGTGACATGTGGATATGGAGATTGCATTCTGGATTCTTCCATTCATTTTTGTGGAATTCAACACTTAAAACCTTCAGCTGTAGACTTTGTCCAAACTGTATCATAATCCTCACACAAAAAGAGAGCCATTTGCACAGCACAGAATACATTGGTCTGAAGTTCACAGTATCAAGGGTAACCCTGTATGAACTGGAAAATGGCTCACTTGTCTACAGTGCATCTGGGCTCTTGAGTCAAGGCCTACAGAGTCTCTAGATGATGACCCTAAAGAATTAAAGATTTTGTACTATTATGCATCATCATTCTCTTCCTATATCAGGGAGAATATTTCTGATATCTCACTTAATGGTCCACTGCAAAAACCACACTGCAGTGTTTTTTTATTTCTGTTTTAGGGAGTTTGGTTGTTGCACTCCTCCAGCACTCCTTTGAGGTTGGCAGGAGAAACTTTGCAGAATAAAGTAAAAACCTATACAAAAAATCACCCTACTCTGCAAAACTGAGATAATCTCCTTCTAACTCCTACATAGCCTTAATCGTAAAAACTCACCCAGTAAAATTTCTGTGTATCAATGCTTTCTAAGTCACAGCAAGTAATTGGGTGCACCAAGAACTCCTGTCCTAACTTTTAATGGAAAACTTTCAAAAGAGTAGCCAGTGTGTTTCAATGCCAGATAAGAGCAGTTGTAGAACTTGCAGCTTTCAGCTTTGCTCTAGGCTTCAAGTATTCACCATTTGATTTTTCTTTTCACTACATGAGGAATGCAATTATTTCAAGTGTTAGTATAGTATAGTGACTATTCTACATTCTTAACAGTGATGTACTGTAGCACACTGAGGGTTGTTCTTGCATTTCAAACATGAGTACCAATCTGTGCTCTCAATCATCTCAAGGCAATGTGGGGAACAGTGACTTCACTGAGGCTGTGCCTGGGCATGAGATGAGATTACAGTAATAAGCCTCTGGCCAGTATCACAGTTTTTGTCTTTGAGTGAATTAAAGGCTCTGCTTGACTGAAAGGCACAGTTCAAAGTTGAGAGATGAGTTTTAATGAAAGATTTCAGAAAGCAAAAGAAAAAATTGCTCAGGGATGACAACAAAAAATGCTTCCTTCTCTATGGAGCAAGACAGCAGAAAGCACAGAAAGAAAAAAAAGGGGGCAGAGGAAGTCTGTAAAAGAGAAGAATGGGAGAGGCAGTCATAAATTGAGTGGAAGATAAATGGCAGTTAAACCTCAAGCAGTAGATTTCACTGATTTTTTAAATGGCTTGCATTTCTTCTAGCAGGCAGTAGAAAATCAAGGAAAGAGCTGGTTGGTGGAGACAAGGCAGTGCTGGAAAGCAGTATTTCAGGGAAGGAGAGGAAGTGAGGAGATCTTGCTGGCATCATCCATCAAGAACAGAGATGATCATAGCATTTTTAGCTTGTGTTGATGAAAAGAAATCATTATTGCCACCTCAATAGAGAAGACTATCAATGGCAGAAAGGCCAGCAAGATAAGAGAAAAGATGGTTTAAGAGGCAACTCAGGAAACTGCAAGTGTAACAGGACTGATAGAGATGATGAGGATCTGAAAATCAGGAAGAAGTGGTAAATAACTAACCTTAGGAAGTCAAGCCTTTGTGTGAGTGACAGCAAGATGTACAGAAGCAAGTGACTGTGAAAGTGCAGATATACAGAGGAGAATAACTGTCATAGAAAGGGAAGTGCATCATGGATTCTGATATGGATACCTCTGTGAGGCAATGGAGAGAGCAAGTGGCAAAGAGAAGCACAAAAAAATAAAGGAGCTGTCAGTGAAGGTGCATATCCAAAGCAAATTGAAATAAGAGCAGATTACAGAAGCCAGAGAGGGAAGGATCAGTAAAGAAAAGGACAAAGATGGCCTTCAGATGAAGCAAAGTATAGATCTTGGAGAAGTAGATTTTCTTACCAGAGGCTGAGAAGCTTCGTAGTAATGACAAGAAAAAACAGCTTCTGAGAAAGTGGAGGCAGACATGAGGAAATCAGTGTGTTGTTAGAAAGATTGAGTTACAGGAATTTTATCTTTTCAAGAGCATCTTTGAATGTAGAGTTGCTAAGAAAACAGAGTGGTTAAAAATACATAATAATTGAAGAATCAAGAGACAACAGAAGACAGAGAACTTGCACTGGCCTGGACAGATATTATATCAAGTATAAAGAGAAGGAACGGAACTGGGATTTGAAGAAGACAATGCAAGAGGAAGCTAGAGGTCTTATCTTATTTACTCTCTGTTTAAAAAAAAAAAAAAGAGGACTAGATCCTGACAGAGAGAGAACAAAGGTTAGCAGAAAATTATATTTTATTAGTCATGACCAAACACAGAGGATTTGAATCTCCCACTTCAGTCTGAACATCTGTATGAGAGGGCAGTTCAGTCTCTGGAAAAAGTCCTGACCCTATTAAAGTCAATGACAAAACTCCTGTTGCCTTCAACAGAGCCAAATTTTCACCTTGTGTCTGTGGCCAGTCCATTGAGAATTCCAACATGAATGCCAATTAGTGCCAGTTTCAAAGATGACACAGATATGTGGTCCACTGGAAGATGAGTTAAGATTATCAATTTGAGTTTGCATAGACCAGTAAAGGTAACTGTGATATTTGCTTACACACATAGGAAAAGCTGAGATTTTGAATACATTGAAAGCATGCTAAAAATAACACCATGATTGATCTAAAGACAAATGAATAAATAAAATAAATTAGTAACTCAACCTGTGTGTGGCAGGTCTAAATAATTAAATTAGCAAGTTAGAAGACATGCATAAAGTAATATTTAATTTTTGAAAGGAGGAAGGGAGAATTTAAAGAGTAAATTATCTTATACTTTTTTACTGAATAAATATGGAAAAGAAATTACCTGAGGATAGGGCATTACTGCTGAGAGGCTTTCAGATGCTCAACTTACATGACTACCACTACTAGCACATGTTAACCACTATTAGCACATTTAGATTAATAGTTTAACACTGGCTGGAATATTAAACAGAATGCATTGTTTTGATTTCGCAAAATGTCCATCTGAGCACTATAGTGAGTAATGTGCTGATCTGAAATGCATACAGGCTGGATACCACAGTGCTCAAACAGTTACATTTTTATGTGCATGTTGGTGTTCTACATGCCTTTATCAAACCTAATGCAGTCACAGTACAATTCAATACACAATATCAGTTCAATCTCCTGATAACAGTGTATGCTTCCCACTTTATAAGTCTTTGCAAAACACCAATTTTACAAGTGACTCTGCTGAATCAGACCTGTGGCTTCCAACACTACCATCACATTTATGAGTGTAAATCTGAGATAATCTGGTATAGATAGACCCATCCTTCTGGTTTGCTCAAGTTTTATGTAGATCAGAATCTCTCCTAATGTGTCTAATTGCAAATCTCCACTCTGCTCTATTATTCTCATATAAACATTTAATCCACTCTGTTTAGACCAGTATAATAATTGCTTAAAGTCAAGCAAGAAAAAACCACGGTACACAAACTACAGCAATATATGCTGTGTCGCAGATAAGCCACATTTCCTCCACTAAGAGATTCCTGCTTCACTGCAGACCTGAAACTCCTTCTAAGCCAGGTTCTGAATAAATATATGGTCCTATCAGGAAGTCACCACATTGCTGATCAAATGCACATGTGAAGACACTGACATGACCTCTGAGAAGCTGATGGTACTCTCAGAGAAGACTGAGGCTGTTGTGGCAGAAGAGTTGCAAATCCAGCCTGACCATGCACTGCTAAGTCTGCATGTGGAAGCTTGCACATTACCTGCTTACACTGCACCTATCCCTAGGAAGTGTGCTAAGTCTTCTCATATTATACACAACAAATTCAACAACAGCTTTGAAAGACAGAAAGACATTGATCAGTTTTTTACTGTTCACATTATGATAAAATGAAAATTAGGATAAATAGTATGGCGTAAACTCTCTGCCCTTCTGCCACTATGTGGAATAAGACCTGCTCAGCACTTCAGAACCTTTAACATGTGTGACTGTTGGATGAAACAATCCCAGGTGAAACAAGATGAGGAATCAGGCTTTTTCAACCCATGTCACACTGCCAAATTGGCTCTGCTTTTGCTCAGCATGGAGCTCTTCCCTGATTTCAACAGGGATTTCAGCAGTCTTGTGCAAAGATCACAGGTAGAATACAACAGTCTGGTTTGATGTCATACTAGTGTCAAAGAGAAAGGGCACAACCCCAACATGCTGAGCCTTGGTACCTGAAGTCAGGCTCTGAATGACCATCCCAACAGTGGAGGTAGAAAGCTGAAAAAATTTCATATTATGCTGCAGACTTGATGGGTTTTCCTTACAGAGACAGAGACTTGTCCATTTCAGAAGAGAGGCAGGGGTGGGGGTTGGGGGTGTCGTGCTGTGTGTCTATATGTGAAGTGAGGAGAAGACAAGTTTAATTAATCTTAAATGGCTTAGCAATTCAAGATTTGTAGCCCTGGATCAATTCCTCTACTAACATGATTAGCAAATATTGACTTTTGACTGCAATAATAATGTGTCATCTGAAACCCTTGATAAGTAACTTAAGTACTTCCTTAGCTTGTATCATATTAGATTAGATGAGGTACGGTTGAGACACACAACACAAAGCCATTGAAATGAGAAATCAGACCTAAATATTTTAGCATTTTTTAAGAAAAATCAAAAGTTAGAATAAAGATGAAACTCTGTGACCCATAGTTTGATCTCGATTCATTTCTGTGAGCACAGATTGCCTCACTCTAGAATTTATGCTGAGGCTTGTGAGGTATTCAAAATTCATTTCAATATTTACTAATATGGATATATTTTCTTTGGAGTTTTTTAGCATGGAATGAAGTAATTTCTTTCCCATTTTTGCAATATTGTAATTGTAATAGTTATAACAAGTGTAAACATTTGCTCTTTGTGACTTCTTGGCATGCAATCCATCACTTGATTATGTATGATGACCATAAAATGTCAGTTTTACGGAAGATTAGTTGGCAGAAGTTTTAAGCTTTTGAAGTTAATATAAGAGAGAAAAGGAAAGGCGTCACACTTGTGTGCCTGTGAATATAGTATGTATAACATACTCAAATCTGTCCATAAGGTTTAGTTTAAAAATGTGTACAGCAGCTCAACCAAGAAGGGAGTTAAAAGATGTGATGCTCCTCAGATGCAACCTGACAAATCTTACTTTATTGATTAGTTTTCAAAAGCAGTGCAGTGAGAGCACTACATTTACAATAGACTTTGGAATGAGTAGTGGGGGGAGAAAAAAACTCCAAATGTCATCAAAGCAAATGGTCTGTGAATGTTGCTTCAAAGCTAGTCATTAGTTGCCAGGGTGTTTTGCCACAACGCTTGTAAAGAGGTTTTCCTGGAGGGGAAGGTATGACAAAATGCATTTCTTGGCAAGATGACTTCTGCTTAAATAGCAGGACACATTAATTCTTGCTTGATACATAAAATTAATTAGAGGATTAACATCTTTTATGAAATTTTGCCAGAGATTTTTTCCTTTTTACTGGGAGTAGACCCCAGGCCTTTTCTGTACTCTAATGAAATTGCAAATTGACTTGTGTTCAAATGATGCTTGACTAAAATGAATAATTAAAAATGTATTGCTAACAATGAGATGGGTCAGCTGATCTTTTCAAGGATTAATTAGTTTCAAGAACCATCTTTCATATATAACACAGGAAAAGCCAATGCCAGCCCACCTTTTATTCATGCAGTTGCTCCTCTTGAAGTCAATGGACCCATTCTACTCCCAATTATCCAAGGGTTTTTCCAGATTCAATCTGTTTAGAGTGGGTTTTCCTGAACAACAATTCATAGAGGAGTTACGCCTGAAGGAGTTGAGCTGTTATTCTATCTACAATTCAATGAGCCCAACTCCTCTCTATTAGGATCTGATCCAAAATCAAGCTGAACTGACGGGAGTCTCCGGTTTGTCTTCATTAAGCTTTGCCTAAAGATGGACAGTGTAACGTCAGTGTAAGAGCTCTATGTCTGTGAAAGAAATAATGTTTAAATTCTCTGTAGGTAAACAAGTGGATAAATGAAGAAAAGTAGAGACTAGAGGGAATAAGGAAGGAGGTCTGTGATTGTGTCCATGCTTTTTCATGAAATATGAATAAGAAGATTCAGGAGCTAGGAAAAATGACTCAACATAATTTTTTCAGAAGCAAGTCAGGAATTTAATTTTCTGATTTTTTTCAGGAGCTTAAAGTGTTTAATTTTCAGAAACATCTAAGTGTGGTGACTTTAGTTTTCATTTTAACATGTATCTTGAAAAATCCCATTGAATGCCTATCTGCTTCTCCACACCTCTTTGAAAATAAATTCCCATTAAAAACAGTGACTTGCATACTGTGGTGTCTAACTCCAGTGGATGCCACACAAAGAAATATTTGGAGGTTAAGAGGAGAAAGCTGGAAAAACTGCTCTGCTACAGTGGTTCTATCCCATCTGATATTTGAGTTAGTTCATTTAGGGCTGATGTGGATATTTGTGCACAGTGCTGCCTGCCCTATGCCATGTAGAAATTTTCTCAAGTACTCAGAAAACTTAACCTTTAGCTTCATGTAAAGTTGAGATTTACAGTGGCATAAAGGTGCAAAGGGAGCTTATGATTAGATTTGAGGACCCAACTGGTAATTTGCTGCTGAAATTCTCTTCCATTGATCTTTTACTTTTAAAATATGAAATGTCTGATTTACTTCCCTAGCATGTGCAAATAAGCATGTTTCACTTTTTAAATTCCTTGATCACCTTGTGTGTTTGTAAAAGGTCCCTTTCTGCATGGAGAAGTTTAAAAAAGGAAATCAAACATTCAATTTCGGTATTTTCTCAAAACACCTAAATCTCAAAATGCTTATTTCTACTTGCATTTTTCTGAGCTCCTGTCTCTGATGGATTTTTCAGATGTGTTTTATGTTGTGTTATGATGTTTCTAATTTGGGTGATGAAAGGTTAAAAGATACGCCTGTATGAAATTACTCAGTGGCTCCTGTGAGCTAACATCAGAGTTTATTGAGTATGATCACTCTGTCATTTGCTTTGGCTATGGCAAAGCTTTCAGATACAGTAGGACTAAGCTGGGATCCCCAGAGTCTACTATAGAATTTGAAGTGGGGTAAAAAGACATAGTTTCCTTCCCTAAGACCTGCTAGCCATGTGTAAAGAGACCATGCTCTGGAAAATGTTGTTTTTCTTTGGCTGCCCTTTAGTCAGATCTTCTCACTGCTGGCATTGTGCAGAGTCAGCTTAAAAGGTGTATTTAGCATTGAGGGATTTGGTAAATACTGCTTTATTGTGCTTCATATTCCCTACAGGGCATTCTGAAGAGATGAATAATAAGTGTGAACAGGAAGAGCAAGTTTCCAGTCCTGTCAAATTAATTAGAGCAATGTAGAATGAAGTGAGGTTTGCCATTAGGTAGGTTCAAAACAGGCAAAGGGAATCAGTCAGGCATATACAAAAATGTTTTCCCAATTCTATTATTATTCTTTTCTTTTGAATCAGATATAAAATGTAGCTATGTTTTGCTAACCATAGCAAAACCCCTTTCAAATATTGTGTGTAAAAATAAAGTAAGCTGGATAGCAAAATCCTGCTGTGGCAAAAGCAAAAGTTGCCAAGCAGTGACGCTGCCCTTAGATCTGCTGTTCGAGAAGTGTTTGCTTACAGTTTTAAGGGAATTACTGACACCAAACTTAATGTCATTTAATTCCGTGAAGACATTTCAGAGACTGACTCAGCTCACAGCTGTAAAGCAGTCCCTCTGATTTGCCAGCTGCCTGCTTTTCTGCAACTTGTCTTTTTCCTTACCACAGCCCAAAAAAGCCATTCTTAGTGTCATACTTGGGCTCTCGTTCATGTCTTTTCCTAAGTCTTTTCAGACAGACATCAACATGGTAGGTAAAAAAGGGCCTGATCCAAATCCTGCTTCAGTCAGTGGAAAAGATTCCTGCTGAATGAAGTGAGGGCTGGATGAGATCAGTAGACCCTCTGTCCATTCCCTTCCCAGACAGGAGGAATCTCCATTGTGCATTTCTAAGCTCTAGTATGAAATGAATCAAATTCTGGGGCTACTGCTTCTCCTGAAAACTGATCCCCAGACTAAACAGATCATCTGATAAGAAAATTGTGTCCCCTTTTATCACAATCCACATCGTCTATTTTCTTTCCCTGGAAAGTCTTAATTTTTACTGTCCCTCAGTTTGTTTTCATATTTGATAATTCAGCATGCAACATATTCATCCTGCACTTTGCATCTGTGTACATTTAGGCATTTTCATACTTCTTTCTAAGTAAGCTCTTTGCATTTTTTGAGCATTTTATTATTCTTCTGTGACTTCCCTCCAATGCATAAATCTTTCTCTCTCTTGCATATGGTATCTGGAGATGTGAACACTTTACTACAACATACTACAGCAACTATCCCCATGGACAAGAATATTTGGGTGAGATTAGGTTGAGATTAGCCACCCTACACTACTTTTTGGTGATAAGGGGAAAAAAGACAGTTCCAGGCTCTGATTTTCATCATCCTAAAGTAGAGGTTTAAAACAGGTGAGACTGTTTCCTAAAGGATCCGTTTCTCTACTGGGAGGCTTACAAAGGAGTCTATGAATTCCAGTGTGGCTGTAGAATACATTTGCTGTAGACATATTCCATCCCATGAAGTGAGTCATGGCTTTGGAAATGTGCAACTGGAAATGTTATTCAAAGTGGCTTGAAAGGAAACAAATGTTACGTCAAACAAAATAAATCTGTTGTGAAAAACTTATTCCATTAACTTCTTATCCTGAGAGGCTGACAAGTATTAGGCTTTTTTAGAACCTTGGAAGCTCCTCCTTTGATGTTTATAGAATGGAAGGTTGTGGTTGCTGCTGCTGTTTGTGTTGAAAAGTGTTACAATGAAGATGCATCAAACTTCTAACATGAATTAACAAAAAATTATGCTGAAACATGAATGAAATGTTTCAGCATTCCCTGCATCCCATTGTCAGCTTAGCCTCAGGTTTCTTTTTTCTAATTTTGGTTAATAGACAATTTCAAACTTGTTATGCTCAGCCTGATTCAGAGCAAAATCACACATTAACTGTGGGATTTCCACACAAGTTGACACACTGGAGTCTGCTTCTTCTCCATTTTGTTTTCCATACACAGCCTTCTTCAATCTTTACTTTTGTTCCTCTCTTTTAAAAGAATACAGGAATATTCACTCCAGTTTTCTTCTACTTACCATCTTTTCTGAAGCTCCAGTTCACGTCACTGTTGGCCTCTGGTAAGTACAGCTTGTTCTCTAGTGATTCATGTGCTGTACTTGACTGTGAGGGTCTGGGAAGGAACACAGAAGGTCAGGTCTCGTTCTTATGCATTTTTGTCCAAAATTTATCTGGTGTGAATCAGCACTGCTCAGCTGACTCTTGCTGTGTGCCTCTGAAGAGCTCAGATCTCACTATGGTACATTTCTGTGGCATTTAAACCCAGGGAAAAGGCACATCACTGAATGTTGTCTCCTTTTTAGAGTGGTACAGTGGCATGGGAGTCAAAAATGTCAGTTCATTGAAAGAAAACATGATGAGGAGATCTTCAGAAACAGTGACACTGCTGCAAGTAGGCTTTTGTAGCTAATTTTCCTTCAGCTCCCTAACTTCAGTTGTTGGCAGCCAAGGAACTCCTGCTCTAGGACCTGCAGAGGGAAGATTGTCCAAAAAGAGAATAGTTTTGGTGCTGGGGACAATAAGAGGTTTGGGGTCTGAGAATTAGAGGCAGACACTCCCTTCTCTTTTTGAGAGGATTTCAAAATCCTTTGGGTTTAAATCCAAATTGGGAAGAAAATAAAAAGAAGAGGAAAAAAAAAAAAAAAAGAAAAAAAAGACGACATTTTACAATTGCAAAACCCTCCAAAAAATTGAGTGTTTTTCTCCCCACAGCTCCATCTGAAACAGATGGGAATTTCTTTAGTGAAGTGACCACTTAATTAAAAGTATGTGATACCGAATTAATACCATTTCAGCAGGTATTGGGAAGACAAATGAAGACTGTCTAACCTTCTCCAGGTGTCTAAGACAACTATCTATTGTTTCTTAAGGTGTCTGGCAGCTGTTAAGTAATTTAAAATTATGCTTGTCAGCTCCCAAATAGAAGAAATAAATGAACACAAAAGAGCAAGATTTCAATTAAAGTTCATCATGTAAAACAGGCCTCATGCCTCCCCTGACCACAGAGATTAGCTTTTGTGTCTGGAATTGCATTTAATAAACCTCCTCCCTTGACATGGAACATCTGCTCCCTTTAGGACTATTGTTTTACACCCATAAATAAAACATAAAATTATATTTTTGTCACTCTTCAGGCCAGATCTTCAGCTGGCATAAATCAATGGCAAGCAGTCAACCTCAGCAGAGCTCTGCTGACTTAAACCAAATGAGGATCTGGCCCTTGATGCTTTGGTGCTGAAGAAAATAATGGGTCTGGGCAGAGTGTGTGGGACATTGTTTATCAGAGAATGTGTGTGAAACTACATGGAGCAAGTAACACAAAGCATGATTGATCTCTCCAGCATATTTTAGCACTTTTTTTTTTCCCAGTGTTTACTGAAACCTTTTAGGTAGTGCAGTCTTCTCAGATATCATTTTATGTTTGAAAAGCTTTCTAATTCAAAATGAAAAGTTACGCACCGCTCCAGTGAACCTCTAGCTTCAAGTACTCGCTGTGCAAATGGTTGGCCTGCATTTTTACCAATGTTTATGGTGCTTGGCAATTTTTCAGTAACTACTTTACCCTGATATGATTAATTTCTTGACTAATATGAGGTTTTGCATGTGTAGAGCTAAAATAATCCTACAAGGCAGAAGAGAAATAAAAGAGCTTTTGTGTTTCAGCTTTAAAAACATTTGAAACATAACATCACAATTTTAAGCGTGCCAATGATAATACAAGTTAGCTACGGATGAAGAGTACCACAAGAGACATGAAGTTCTTGATGGGATTCAGTAGCATGAAAGCCATCCCTTGGCTAGTAAGATCAGAACAGTAGATCACAGCCAGGCAGCCTCAGGAGCAGGGAAGCAAGAGACAAACCTGGAGCTCATCATGCATGAGTGCAGCAGTAGAAGGAAGAATAGCTACTGGTACTTGTTTACTTTCATAATGCCAAATCCTTCTCTACATCCCAGTATCCCTTTGTGCCAGGAGTGTTGACGTGTATAAACTTCCCTGAAGTTAAAGGCAATATAACCTAAATAAGTTAATTTTGATTTTAAAATATGTTTTGACTTAAGCACCAGAGAAATCTCACTGGTCAGGCTGGAAATCTGGGTTTGTGCTTTGCCACCTTTATCAGTATCAAATTTTACAGTAGGAGACTAGATAATGCCACAACCATAAAAAGACATATTTTTGACAGGATATGAGGAGAATGAGGTGCCCAGCCACTAATGTAATGTAAAGCAGAAAGACATTTCCATGAGCCCTGGCACCCAGGTCTCTGTGGGCTTTTTAAAAGGAGAGATATGGAGCCTTATCACCAAGGTGTCTGCTTTTGCCACACCGAGGGACATAATCACTCTGATTCAGTTCATCACTTAGAATAAGGCTCTGATTGCAAGCACATCCTCTTCAGTGATTTTAGCTAAAATATTGTGCTGTTAACACATGAGGCTCTTAGGTGGGCATGTGATCCCATGTGCTGATTCATGGGGTTTCTTCAGCAGAAGTTGCAAAAGAGATCACTGGAGATAGCTGCTTCTTAAACCACCTTCAAAGGAAGCCCTTAGTTACCTTCAAAACCCCAACCTCCATATTTTTATTTAAAACAATGACACACTTGTTACCTTAATAGAACATATGTTTACATTGTAAATTCTAGTAGTGACACTAGCTGTAAATGAGCTAACCATAAATGAGCCTGCTTTCTGGCAGGATAAATTTTCCTGCATAGAGCTACCACTGCCAAAAAGCAGGGTAAATTAGTCCTCTTGGTGCTGTCTGCTGTCTCATCTTGACTGTGTCCAGTACCCACAATGGTTCATTTACAGCCAGCTTGGGCATTTCTGCATTGTCATGTACACATACTCAGAGCAATATTGTTATTATTGCATTAGCATCTACAAAAACACAGGAGCTGAGCTAAACAGGGGATAGTTACCTTTTACCTTTGCCTTTTAGCTCAGGGAAGGGGGTCCAAGTCAGAGGGGACAACACAGCAGCATAACCTCTGTGATTTCTGCTTACATGGGAGTACCCAAAGTAGATGGTTATCTTGGGTGATATGAATGCTGAATCGTTCTGAACACAGAAATTACCTTACACAAAAATATGCAACAAAGAAGCACTTGATGCTGAGACTTGGGAGATTTTTTTGATTTATGACTTTTTAAAGTCAGCCTGTTTTAAGTTAGTGCTTTCTTTTTTCTTTATTTTAAAATAAAATGGCAATATATGTGGGATTAATTGATCTACCCTGGATAACTCAGCCAGTTTGGTTCTTCAAGTTCTAAAGAGACCTAACCAAAACATTACTCAGGGTTTAATTATTTAATATCTAAAGAAAATATTTTTGTAGATCTTGAAAATTTTGAGTGGTTTTGAATGAAAATTAAAATTTTAAAAATTAAGAAACTTGTTAGAAAATAAGCTGAATTAGCTGAATTCAAAACTAGTCCTGAAGTAACATGTAGGCCTGAAATGCAAAGCAGTGTGGAACTTCATAAGGCACCTACATGGACAAAAGAAACAGAACATTAAGGAAAGTTCAATCTATACTTAAATTTTCATATCCTTGATAGGTAGGAAATTCCTCAGTATGGATACACTTACCCACTTCCATTGACATGAAATGCTTAAGGCAGGATGGCTTGTTTCAGTTAGGTGAAGTAAAATAAATTATGCTGATAAAACTGGCACCTCTGCATCTGACAACAAACACACTGGCACAGCTATTGGGCAAAAAATTACACCCCATTTAAAACCCACATGGCATCAAGATCACAAACAACAATTCTAACATGTTAACAGAATTCTATAGGTTTCAGAAATTAGTTTCATCCAATAGTACAGCAATTTATAACCAGACAGTACAAAACATGAGAATCCACTTAGAATTTCTGGATGACTTATCTGATCTTCCTCAGTATCATGAAGAGTGAAGAAGACAAGTTTAAAATGCCCCAGTGCTATCCAGTTTCTATCTCAGTGTTCTGCCTTGTCTAGTGTTTGCAGAAGAAAGTGGCAGAGCAATCAGCATGTAATGAAATCTCCTCCAAAATTTGAATGCAGTCCTTTATTTTTCTGTACTTATTTACAGATCAGATGTATAAGCAACTGAGTGCTAGAAATAAATGGACCTCTGAAAAGTTTTATGTCCTCCAAACTATACATGTCAGGTGGCAATACCGGGCAGTTAATTTTTCTGTACAAATACATAAATTTTGCGCCATGAAAATATTTTCTCTAGAGAAAAAAAAAAAAAAAAAGGAAAAACAAAACAAAACAAGCAAACAAACAAACACAAAAAACCCAAAAACAAACAAAAAACCCCAAACCAAACCAAACCAAAACAAAAAAAGAACAAAAAAACCCCACCCTAATTCATCACTGGCAATTTTATGAAACATATATACATTTGCAGGAATTCTGATTAATGTCTTTGATAAGTTGAGATGAGAATTTATTTTTTTTCTCCTGCCCAAAAGAAAATAATGAGCATATTAAAATGTGCTCACATTTTTAGGTTTTGGTGGTCTGGATTTTTTTTTTTTTTAGATAGTGGAGGGGTGATGAGAAGGACCAGACATAAGAAGTATAGCTAGAGATCTGTATGAAAATCCAGATGAGGTAAAATTTTGGTATAGCAACAACAGACCACAAAGGGCTGGGTAATTTCAGATTCAGCATTTGCCAAGCCAAACATTACATTTTTACCAAGGTAAGGGCCAGCATGTGATGAGAAATGCTGGAGTTGAGCATGTGCACATGGCTGGGGGCAAGGGGCACACACACCATTTTCTGAAGGTGGAATTCCTTACTACTGTGCTTTCCCTCCCCAATTAAGGGTTGAAATGAGCCACTGGAATCTACTGTATATCCTGGGGAAATGAATGCCCTGGCTGCTTTCCAACTCATATTTCTGTATTTCTACAGCAAACAAACAATAGGCCAAAAGTAGGATGTTGTATGTCGCTCTGGGGAAAGAAAAAAAAAAAAAAAAAAAAAAAAAGTGAAGTATTGATAAACTGAGATTAATTTTTACAAAAATGTTTATATCAAGTGCATCTGGTTTGCCTCTTGGCCATTGTGGAAATGTCAGGGGTTTAATTGGCAGCTGTGAATAGCAGCACCTGCAAACAGCTCAGGGCTTGTTCCTGTGGTCTGGCAACATTCTTACTTTATGCTTTAAATAAAGGCTTACTCACTGAGACAGAAATAACTGACAGTGGATGATTGATGATTGCCCATCACGCAATGGGCTGACATCTACCATTCACTGAATCCATTTACAATTCCACTTCCAAATTTCATTAACAGGGCCAAGACATCTAGGAACGGGATTGATACAGATGGCAGCTCAGTTACAGGGTTCAGCTGATGCTGATCATATGTTAAGCATGGAAAACAGATTACTATGAGCTCCAATATATCTCATGTGGTACATTTTGGAAACCCTATCTGTTTACTCCAGGTAACCTTTTATAGTTCTATTTATCCTGCCTCATTTCAAACCAGATAGCAATTTTCCATAGTGGAGGATTTATAGCGCCATTTACAACACACGTTTATAAAAGACTTACCTCTGTGAAATATTAAGACAAGATTTTGACATTCTAAATGTTCTCTTATTGTTTAAGAAGGATCAGAAAATGTAAGCACGTAAAATCCGTGATTTCTCTCATCACTTTTGCTCTTATGAGCAAAAGAAATGGCTCACTCACCACCACACACCTGTGTAGGTCTCAAACCCCAGTGGCTGCGGAGCTCAGAGGCAAATAAAGAAATTTCCAGCAAGAGGGGCTGGTCCCATGTTGCTCAAAACTCCTGCTAACCTCTGTCTGAAATGGAATATAGCATCCTGCTAGTCCGTGTTTTTATCTCAAGTTCATCAGGTTCACGGGCTGTTCTTCAGGAAGGCTGAGGAAATTCAATTTTCTATTTTCATTAAGAAGCTAGACCAAATATCAAATCTGACGTTCAGTTTTCAAATCCCAGAAAATCTGGAGTTGGTCAGACACAGGATTTCAAGTCAGTTCATTGTTAGTGTTAGGGACACTTCCAAAATTCAGACCCCCCTTCAGATCAAGGGCTAAGGCTTGGATACTTTTCCTTTGGTATTTGGAGAAGTAGAAAGTGCTGATTTTACTTTGGAAAAAGTAAACAATCAAAGCCCAAAAAACCTTATAATAGCCTATTCCATGTAAATAAACAGCCTTAAATAGTCCAAAGCAAGGAGAGTAAGCAGAGCAAAACCCAGGTATATCTCATCCAAGTAATTAAGTGTGTCCCTTTCTGTGTTGATGCAACATAGAAGCATGTGCCAGAAGCTTCAAGGAGACAGTATTAATTTTCACATCAGTCCACAAGCTTAATTTTAACATCAGCAGAGCTTTCAAAACCCTCTGACCATACATTAGACCCTTTACCAGCTGCTCTAATAATTTCTTCCTTCTTAAAGTCATTGTAGCTTCACCCTCTTCCACTGTAAGGAAGAGGCTGTAAGGTCTTCTGAAACCCAAACTTGTGCTGTTCTTACTCATACAGCCAAAAGATGATGCAGTGGAAACTGATGTTAATGTAGATCTTTAGCAGGTGCCGAGATTGCCAATTTCCAGGCTGACACCTGCAATGGCTTTCCTGAAATAGCTCTGTTTCATCTTAGACCTTCTGAGACAAATCCATTCCTTCCACATTTCACTGAACTGTGTACATTTAGGCCACTACTTCAATCTCCCTACATGATTGCATGCAGTTTTCTAAAAAATCAGTGGTTCTTTTATTATTATTATTATTTAAAGCAATTAAAGACAATCACACACAAACTTGAGAATTAACATTGTGCAAATATTTATACAGAAGCTAAAGCTAAGGCTTCCCCCCCCACCCCTTTCTAGATGAAATATGGAAGTTTTGTTCCAGAAAAAACATTGTCCAGTTAGCTAAAGACAGCAGCCTTCCTTGCCACCTCATTATGTATAAAGCACCACACTTCCTTCTGTGAGCCTTCTCTTACATGGGCCACCACTGGTAGTAATAGATGACAGAGCAGAGGTTTTCAAAGAAATTGCCCTAAAGCTGAAAAAAGTACATTTCTGTAATATATAAAAAACTAACTTTTTTATTCCAACTTCTATAATTATGACTTAGTTGATAGATCTCTACTGAAACTTTTCCTATTTAGTATAAAGCTGGAGGTAGTGGAAAATTTCTTGCTATTCTTTGTAAACATCCCATGAAAGGAACACTAAGAAGCTACTTCAGCCTGGCACTCAGGGAGATGGTCAAAGCCACCTCTCCACAGCAAAGCATGGAACCAACACTTTAAAGTAAAATATGTGCCCTGGTGCTCTGTTGAGCAGGGGTGTAAAAATATGACAGATGCACCCCAAAGTCAAGAAGAAGAATTCCACAACTGGCTTAGACACAGGCATCTACTTCACTGCCATCTAAAATGACATGTGACACATCCCATCCAAAACCAAAAAATTCTAGAGAAACCTTACTCGTTCTAGGAATGGAGGAGTGGAGATACTACAAGTCTACACATCTTTCTTTTTTTTTTTTTTTAAATCTTTTTAACTTCTGTAAATCCTGCTTTATCAGTATTCAGGCAGGGAAGATATGAAGCAGGAGGGTTAATACATTAGATAGTGTTTGAAGGATCTCTGCCTCATCTGGTCTGAGAATGCTGCAGTGTGGCTTGTAAAGTCAGAGGAAGGTATGTCCAACAGAAAAGAGCTCAATTTGTAGGTAGAGTGATGTATTGTGATGGAGTCTTGCCATTTAACAGGACATGGAGCACTTGTCCTATGAACTGGAGCACCTGCCTCTCTGAAAACAGGCTGAGAAAGCTAGGACTGGTCAGCCTGGAGAGGGAAATTATGTGTGGATGCCTCACAGCACCTTCCAGTACCTGAAGGACACCTACAAGAAAGCCAGAGAGGGACTTGTCATCAGGAACAGTAGTGACAAGACAAAGGGGGATGGGTAAAAATTGAAAGAGGGGAAATTTAGGTTGGATATTAGGAAGTTGTTTACTGTGAGAATGATGAGACACTGGAACACATTGCTCAGGAATGTAGTGGATTTCCCAATCCTGGCAGTGTTCAAAGCCAGGTTGGATAAAGCCTTGAGCAAGGTGATCCAGTGAAAGGTGTCCCTGCCCATGGCAGGGAGGTTGAGAGGATCATGGTCTTTAAGGTACCTTCCAAGACCTTAACATTTTATGGTTCCATGATTCTTTGCCATGGGCTGCCTTCCATGTGATCCAAAGCCCCAAGGCAGAGCTTCAGTGAGGGCAGCTGGAGCATACCTGCACTGGGTACAATTATCTCCAGGACATGAGTCATGAAGAACATCTTGGGACAGTAATATTTGCTACTAGCCTGGCTAATTCCCTGAGAAAATATCGTAGCAGACTTTTAGGTGGTTTGTTTCTTTGTGACTTTATTTCATTCTTGTCCCCAAATGTCCCTTACAATCCTAGGATAATAGGAGAGACACAGATGTTTCCACCAGCACATGCCAAGGACTCAGCTTACTCTCCTAATTATCGTTTACTTTGACTTTTTCTCCAGAGGCTTCAACTTTCCTGTACCAAATAAATGCTAGCCAGAGGAAATTTTTGTGCTTTAAATTGTCTAAATCCATGCACGTGAATTTGGGACATACCTTCCAGGGCTAGTACTAAAGGTAAAGACTCCAGTGATTTTTGATACTCTTAGATCATTTAAAAAATGGGCACAACAGGGAGAGGGAAGGGGAAGGGGAAGGCCAAAACTTATTTTAACTTATTTTACACTGAGATGAATGATATATAATAATTTAAAGCTCTGCTCAACAAACTGCTTTTTTGGCAACACATATTCCTTCTGGTGTTCTCAATTAGGCATGGATGTTGTGTAAAAGAGATAGACAGTTGGGTAACAGAGGATCAAGTCAAAATTTGTCCATGGAAGGGAGAGGTGTGAGATCAGACCTGTCACACTCAACACATTGATTTTCATTTCTGAGTTCTTAATTTTGTAAGCAGGATATTCCTGCAGCATCATGGGCAATATGGCACTAAGTCCAACATAATATGCTTTTTTATGATTAAACAACAACAAAAAAAAATTCAAATGCTCCCATTTCCAAGCCAAAGAGCACCTGTAATTCCCACTGTAGTCAGTAGAAACTTTTGATAGTACTTTGAATCATCAACAGTGATCTTTTTATTAATTTTCCAATTTATTTGTTTAAAAAATTTCAGCACTAACTGAAAATATTATGAAATGATGTAAAATAAATGGCACTGTAAATTGCATAGACAAAATGTATAAATAGATATTGGCTAAAGCACTACTTTTCAGAGAGGATCCCAAGAGTTCCAACTGGCAATTAAAATTGTTTTCAGCTCCATCTCTTATTTTCCTTTAGATAATGATGCACCCATATATAACACAGCAAAATACAACATGATTGAGGGTAACCCTGTACAAATAAAAATGTAGTTTGGATCAGATCCTTGTAACTGTATGGAGGGTGAGCATTTGATCTGTATTTATTGCACTTGGACTGAAGTGCTCAGATGAGCAAGTATCCTCAGTTGGGCAGTTAGCAGATCTTTACTTATAATTTATAAACAAAGACTATGTTCCAATGAACAATGGCTCAGTGCTGCCTACTGATCACTACCCTTGTTTCACCCCACTCAGATAACCCCCTTTCCTTTTCTGCAAGGCTGTGGTTTAATTCTTCATAGGGTTACCCTATATCATATCTCAAAGGTGCATGGTGTGGAACTCAATTGTGATTTTGAAATGAAGGATAAAATTGTTTTCCCAGACATCAGAAAATACCAGGGATATATCAACTCTATTTGGGATATCCCAGGAAAGTAGTCCAGTTTCCCTAAGGAATGAGGGGAGTGAAAGGAGCCAGGGTGTGGAAGAGAGCTGAGAAATTTGTGTTTACACCACTTGGCCTTGTGAAAAAAGGGCAACTTTCCCAATTCATAAAATGTAACCCCATTTTTCTCCCAGGGTAACATTTTTCTTGAAAGGAAAGGAAGCCATTCCACCTTCTCTCATCTCAGCTTCTGGTTACACAGGCTCATTGTGCAACTCATCTATGCCATTGATCTTCTTATGCTCTAAATCATGACTTTTGCTTGGACCATTATGATTAAAACTCATTTATTTCTGGCAGATAAAATCTCCGTTTTCCACACATGAGTGCAGATAACACAGTAATGAAAACTCTGATCCAAGAGCAAAACACTTGAGAGTTTTTCAGGGCAACACATTGAAAAGGCTGAAAAGTGTGTCAAAAGTTTAAAAAGGGGCCACCAAATGGGCATAAATAAAATTCTTTTGCAAGGCCATTTTTTCTGCCAAGAAGGTGTAAAGAAGCCTAAGCATTAATGAGAATCAAACCTTGAGGCAGAAAAACAGATGTTGGCTCATAGCCCACAGATAAATTAATGGCAGATAGAAAAGCAGAGCTATGATTTACCCCAACAGTGGAACCCAACTGATTTTAACATAACCATATACCCTGAGAATTTGACCTCAAAGGCATCTGACTTTTACACTGTCTGGACAAAGTGTGGGAGGAGAAAAAATCCCCAAGGGATAACAGTATCTATAACAATTTCTTGACAGGTCAACCTGGATAACTTACAAACCAATCCAAAGATGGTTAAGATGCAAGAGCATCTTAATAATTTTCTCTGGCTATGAATAACATCTTGTGTTTGAGCTCCTCAAAAAAGTTTGAGTTGACTTACCTATGCCTTTACTCAGCTCTTTGAGAATGACCCTGCTGCATAAATTCATGCTGAGGAGAAATTAATAGCCCTTCAGGTGAACTGGAAGTAGCCTCTAATTCTGGAAAAATTGGTTGATTTTTTTAATTTTTTTTTTTTAAATTACAGAAAATCCATCCTTTTTACTTGTATATGGCTGTATGCAAGAGTTTTGTAATGTTTTCTTTTTAAGAAACAACTAAAATAAATGTTACTGACAGAGGAGAGACAAAATTCTCCCACCAAAGGCATGTAGTGAACATTCCCTATGCCGAACATCAACATGAAACCTCTGCTTGAGATATGACTCAGCAATGGCATTGCAAACAACTTTTTTTTTTCCAGGGGTTCCTAATTCAAGTCTAACAGATTGCTCTATGCTGACACATGGTTTCAACTTGGGAGCAAGCATTTCTTTTATAAACAGCTTTTCCTTTTCTTTTAAATGGTATTCCTTTTTGGTTTCACTTGTAATGTATGTAAAATTATCTGGGATGCTTTTTGCATTTGTGTACAGTAACTCAAAAGCAGCTTTCATTGGAACAGTGAAATTTGGCAAGTGAACAGTCAATATTGCCCTCTAATTGGTTTTAACATTTTTGCAAAAATAAAAATGTCATTTAGATGGCTGAGATATTTCAGTTTGAAAAGTGGCTACTGAACAGGCACAATAATGGCATGAATCTTTACTTTGTGTTTGTAATGCACATATTCAGCATAATGTGATCTCTAAAATATATATCCCCAGATTAGGGCTGTACTAATCATTGATTTTTTTTTCCCCCACTTCAATAGCTGAAATAGAAAAATCTGTTTCAGTTGATGTAGAACACTTTTTTCTTCCTCCTCTCCTCCATGAAAACTCAAAAACATTTCTCCATAGGAGTAATACATAAAAAATATCTCCATTAAGGGTAAAAAAAAGACAAGCAGAAAAAATGCATTAGAAAAAGCTACACTGTACACACTGCACACAAAAGGAAGAGGACATGATCATGTCCTTTCCTTCCTGTTTCCCCACATGTCACACTCTGACAACACATACTCTGCAGTTTAAACCTCACTTTCTTTAGAAACCTTAACATATAATACCTGAGAATACCTTTAATACTAGGCTACCAGGTACTATAGGAAAATCTGGTCTATTCACAGCCACTCTCATTGGCTTTCTACAGCCAAGAGGATTGCATCAGAGAAGTCTTTACTTACAACAGGCACTTTTGAGTTTGCTCCTGAGACCTGAAGATAAACTAGACTACATGCCCTTACTCCACTCTGGGTTATGGCCTTATCGATTCTCTCCACAGACCAATGAATATTTAGCAAAACCTTCCATCTCCAGCAGCTTTGACAGCACAGACTTGGATGTGAGAGTGTGTCTTTGCCTTCCCATGAAGGCAGTTGTAGGACAGAAAGGCATTGGGATCACAGGAGAGGGATGGGGAACTGTTCTACCAGGCAGGTAATAGGAAAGGAAAAGTGTTACCTCCCTTCTCTGCTGATGTTTTGGGTGGCCTTGGACAAGCCCAAGCTTTGCCAATGCATGACAGGGGAATGCCTGTTTTGTGAGATCTGCCATGTTGTATGGACATTTGTGGTCCTGCACATTAGCCAGAGTGTAAATACCTACATGTGACCTGACCAGTTTATTTTTAGATGCCACAAGCCTCCCTACAACATGATATGGCTTTGCACTGCTTTGAACCTTCTCGTCAGCCTCTCCTCTCCATCATGATGCAAGTTTTAAGGTTGTGGCATCGTTAAAAGTACTTTTATTTTTTTCATTTGCTATTCATTATTTTTAACATGCAAATTGGCAACACACTTTTCCCGTTTTCTTCTACAGTCATGAGAATCAAAGTTCTATTTAATGGCTTGTATTGGATTTTTTTTTCTTCAAGAAGCCAAGGATGAGTCTATGTTCATGTGATTACAGAGCCCGAGGCTTTAGGAATCATCACAGGAATCTCACTAAACACCATGTGCTGACAGCAGAGCAAATAGCGAACATTCACTTGTCTGGTGAGATTGTATATTAATTCAAGACCATCAAGAGCCACAGCCATATTTCTCTAAAAGCCAACAAGTTGGGGCAGACTGGCTGGGAGAGACGGCTGAACAAACAGGCGTTGTTCAGACCTCTTCATCCCTTTGAGGAGTCCCCTCTGTACCTCTCCCATCCATCCCTTTTGCCTGAACAGATCTGCCACAGTCACTAAGAGGTTTTTTAAAGTTACAATATTCCATTCTAGGTCCTTCTCTGACAGGCAATCCTCAGCTCCATCTATCCAGATGGAGTTAATTTGGCTGAACTGTGCTGCCCTGGGTGAAGGATTTTCAAATCTAAATGGTACAAATGCAGCTTTCTCTGCCAAGAAAGTCATCTTATGTTACAATTTCCACCATCTCTACCCCAAGCCTGCCTTATAAGGAGCACGTTCCTTCTGCTGAGATTCATTCTGTCATTAGTCTATGTCTTCTTTCAACAAAAAGAGAAATATGGAATGAGATTACCAGAATGGATGGCCTGATGCAGACTGGAGAACACTTCTTTTTAATAGGGATTTAAATTTGACATCAGTTAAATGTCTTGTACCATCATGTTTCAGCTCTGTTATGTGGATTCTGGACCACGCTACCTTCTTGGATGTGAATGCACTGGTATGATTTTAAGGCTTCTCTCCTGGCTATTCAGAGGAACTGAAATTCCATATCCTGCTCCAGGGCTGCTCACTTGGCCAAGACGGTGGCACAGGGTAATGGAAGCTCTTTCCAAGAGGGATGTGCAGCCACTTCTCACTGTTCTGCTATGCTGTCTGCCCAAGTCAGCTGGGAAAAGAGGAATGACAGGCAAAAAGGAAAAAGGCTACTGCCATTACCTGGACAAGGTTCTGCACATAACTCCCCCAGTCCTGAAATTCTTGTCTTCCTTACACTCACAGGAAACAGGAATATTCACTTGAGTTAACTTGCTGCGAGAGGATAACAGAGAATGCAGAAAATGTTTCTTTCCCCCAAAGAGGCTGATCTAATTTTCCAGCACCCAGATTTAATTAAAAGGCTAATACTGTGAATCCAAATGCAAGAAAAACAGTCTTCATCCAACAGTGTTCACGTAAGACTTGAAACTGTGAAGTGGAAAGCTCCTTCACCTCATACTAAAACTGATGGGAATTGTTTTCTTTCAAAAACCTCAAAAAGCCTCAAAAACATGAGGTAAATTTCTGGGCACTGTGGCTATTTCTACTGTCTTTGAGATACAGCACACAGCATTTTGGCTGCTGTGCTTATCTCCAAAGAAATCACTCCGGGTAGTAGGGAACTAAATGCAGATTTAAAAATAATAATCCCTTCCCTAGTGAAAAGCATATGTGTTAATTTTTTCTGCTATCTCTCTTCCTAATATTGTTGATCAAATCTTTGATTAAAATAACATCAGCAGCTCAGCCTGTGTGACAGGGAAGGAACTGAGTAAGTTTGATTCAGAATGTTACAATAATTTGGATTTCTTAAGTGCATTGTGATAATACAGTACCCTGAAGAGCTAATATTCGTTCAGTAAGGGCATGCAACATGATTCTTTTATTTCCTGCCTCTTTCTCACATGCAGTGATTGCTAGATAGTAGGACGTATTTTTATTGTTTCTCAATAATATTGAGGCAGTACCTAGAGTTTTCACATTTTCATTGTGTGCTTCATAAAGAAAGCAAGATTCTGCTTTTATTCAGAGAAAGCAATCACTGAATAGACAAAGATGAAAATAACCATGAAAAAAAGGCTGGCATGGAAATAAATACAGTAGTCCTTAAAATTGCTAAATCATCTTCCAGATATTTATAATATTTGTTCCAGTAATGTCTAGTAGCTATCACACTACACTTGTGAATAGACCTATGTGCATTCACATAGTAACAGATATTCCCTGTTCTAAAGAATTATAGTACAAAAATAAGATGGGAGAGAAAACAGAAAGAGGAAATTATCTCCCCAGCTTGGTATCAGTCTGGGAATTCACCAGCTCACTTATGATTTCCAATCCAAGCTGCTGGGCCACGCAGTGTAACTCACTGGCAACCACAACACCTTGGTCTTGGTTTTGACACATAAGAGGAGAGGATGTCTGCACTACAAACATCTTCAACAATACACTGAGGTGCAAGATGAATGCCAGAAGGAAAAAGAACACACAGGATTTTCCATTTCTGGTTGTAATTCTGAAGACTATGTTAGGAATGGAATTGAATGTGGGGGTTGAAAGGAATGAGGGACAGTGGTTTGCAGACAAACCTACAGAATATATACTGGTATGAAAGCCAATGAGAAAACATCCTTTGGGTTGTATTTTCTCTTGTAGAAAGTGATTAGAACCATCCACCTTTTGTACACCACAGAATCCCTCACACTTACCCCAAACTGGGAAGGAGTTATCTTGAAACATGGGGTTTTTCTGCTTTAATATCCTCTTTTCTTTATTGACTTTGACAAGAAGAGCATCGTTCAAGAAAAGACCAAATAAAATACTCAAGGCCAGGTGTTATATAGTCAAAGACCAATGCTAAAACAGTTCAAACAGGAAAACCAGAGGGAGACAATTGTACTTTTCTGCCAGTCTTTGAAAGTTATTCATTCCCTCTTCTCCTTGAACACAGCTGTCAGGCCACAGCCAGTTTAAACTCACAGCTACAAGAAGCTACTGGAGCTGAGTCCCCACAAAATGGTTGTGCAACTCTCTCAGAAATTAAATTTCCCAAAGATGACTCGGAATGTGCATCTGAGTTTGAACATCTCAGCTCTTACATACAGATTTGGGTGACTTCTCCAGTTTTCCACCCGTTTCCCTCATTAGTATTACTTTGTCTAGAAGGGAGACAATTTCTCAGTCCAAAAATGGCCAAGAGGAAAATTATAGCCACACAAATATCATTGTGGAAAACCGACCATATTGGCTCATCATCCCTTAGCAACTGCTATTCCTCACACTAAAAAACTTCCACATTTTAATAAAGCTACATGGGTATCAGGGAATGCTTTGGATGTTTAAATGTAACATCTTACAGATCTGTGGGTGGTGTCCCATGAAAAGAGAGGGCCATGCCTAATGCTATAAGAAACTAGCTCAGAAAAAAAAATAATACTACAACTCTGGGGGGAAAAAATGATCAGCCTAAGGCTTTAACATGACCCTGACTTGTATTAAATCTATAAATTGATATTGTATACATACAGAATATATGTAAATAAAATCTTGCTCCTGCTTTCCCAGTTCTGTAGTTCAATACTGTATTTTGGGATAATCTCGAGCTGCTGATGTTTGAAGACCCCTGGAATCAAATGATGCCAGGCCACCAACAGACAAGAGCCACAGAAACAATCTGTGTGTCTGTGGCAGAGGCCAACTGTCCAGACAGCCTGCAGCCAGCCAGAGCAGTAGCTGAGTGAGCTGCCAGATTTCTGCCAATCCCAGACATACAGAAAAAAGGGACCACGGATAAATTGCAAAGGAAATGCTTTATCATGGAAAATGGTGAAATTGACAGGTATGGGGTAATAACCCTTGAGTTTCTTATTTACAGGGGCAATGGATCTTCAGAGGAAAAATCCACATGGTTTCAAAAAGACTGAGGGAAAGCTGGAAAAGTATCAGTGTTCCCAAGGAGCTGGAAATTCTGATCCCAATGACGTTAGCAGGTAAGGAGTTGCAAGAAACAGTAACCATCACTGGGCAACCCCATAAACCCATATCCAATTCAGTGGCAGCTCTGAAAGATGAAGTGGTAATTAGAGCTTGAAGACCAAACACAGAACAATGTTCTCTGAAAATATTCAGTGCACCTGCCTTCTCACTCACTAGCACTCTTTTCTCTCAAGTTTAACTCCTTGAGTTGTTAGAGAAACTGGTTGTCTCCTGAAATTTAATGGCATTCATGAGACAACCAAGACCTCAGAGAAAAAAAAATGCATTTTGCAGGAACATTTCACCTTCTGCTTTTGAAGTCTATGATAATATTCCTATTATATGAAGTGTATGATTTTATTCTCCATATCAATGGGTAAAAATGTTACGCTAAATCCAGTCCTTTTAATTGCTGAAGGCTGTAACAAATGCAACATGCCATGGTCTAGTCCAGCATTTATAGTGAGTATCTACACCCTTGGGAATTCAGATGGATTTCTTCTGCAGATATATATACATATACACACTCAGACACCCACTTTGCTCAAACACACACACACACACACACACACACACACACACACACTCCTTTATAAATACAACCAGGCATAGGATTATATTTATGATATAAAACTATTGCTTCCCCTTTAATACCCATCTCATGAATAATTTGTGAAGACTGAAGTATTTTCTCCCGCATCACAAAACTTATTTGTTTGGCTTCCTCATTTATCTTTGGCTCCGATTTGCAATTTATGCCTTCTCACAGCTTTCAAATATCTAACATTTCTTTTGTCCCTTGCCCATAACATTTAATTTCTCTCCCACTGATTATTTATCTCTGCAATTTAAAGCTATATTATTTAATGCTACAAGCTATAAAGTGTTGGGGGATGCCATTTGTATGAAAGATGCTACACAAAATAGAACTGTGTTGTCCTATGGCTCCAAGTTCTCCATAAGTAAAGTACATGCAGTTTCCACAATCATAGCACAATCATCCATTCTGTATCAATGTATTGTTTATTTTTTAGGATATCAAAATGTATATATTTTGAAATATATAGAAAGAGAACTACTTTTTTTTTTCCCCTGCTGAAATATTTGATCTTTAATGTCTTAAATGAAAAGGAAGCAGAAAAAGCTTTTGCTCAAGTAGCAACAGTGACCTCTAGTGTGCTTTTCAAATTTCTTCCACTGAATTTAAACCCATTGTTCCTTTAACCTTTAGGGCATTATTTAAGAACAATTTTCCAGATAGTATTTGCACTAATTTTCTTATTGACTCTATATCAGAACATGATTCTTGGGCGATCTTCTTTTATCCTTTTAATCTATGGTAAAGTAACTGTGTCTTCATTAATGACTGTAATTATCATATATAAAGTTGTCATTTAAATGAGCAATCATCTCTCTCACACACACATATGCACATATACAAATTGAGCTTTATTTGTAGCATGAACTGAGATTTGGCTAAATATCCTATTTAGCTTCAAGCAGTAAACATCAGGAGCACAGATTGCATTGGTTGACAGAGTTTGCCAGCCAAGACCACAGTTGGGGTTTTCTCTCCCCACAAATTTTTTTTTCAACTAGACTAATCTACACCATGCACAGCTTGCCTTTCAGATGAGGAATGTTGCAAGAACACTCTATAGTGCATACAACTGTTAAATTGGCACTGCTGTCACTAAGCCTATGTCAGCACTTCCAATCAAAGATGTTATTTTCAGTTTAAAATTCAGCTACAAGAGCTGTTACGTACTGGCACTTTATGCACATGGCCCTTCAGGGAAGGAGGTTATTCTGAACCAGGGAAGCGTATGTTGGCGTGATGGGTGGATTTTTGTGCATGCTGGTGTCTGGGTACTACCAGGTTTTGGAGGCACATTGCAAACTTTCAGGCCTGACCACTGAGCCCTGTTGAACCTCTAGGAGAGCAAATACATGATCTACTTATGACACCTACTTTCCCCTTCCTTCTACCAATGTCAAAACCAGATTTTCCTATTAATAAAATGTTTCTCTATGCTCTTTTGATTTTGAAAAGGTGAATTTTTTACAAGTCCAGTTGTCATCAAATGAAACTTCTTGCAGGTTAAAGAGAAGAGAGCTGGGAATACATTATCAAAACAAAGCATCTGGAGGCTCTATGTGTACAAGTGAACAAAACTACAGACATAAAGAGTAGCTGAGTCCACTTATATATAAAGAGAAACCCACATTCCACACCCTAAACTATGTTCTTTCTTCATCCTTTCAAATTCTGCTGGAAGCACTATATGTCCCTGTAGTTCTTTGGTTGAAAAGCAGTTTAGCCAGAATTTGTACTTAACCTTAAGCAAGTGCAACTATTTAGATGGCTAGCAGAGGATGCATCCTCAACAGGCATGCTGTGTCTTCTATTTTACATCACCAGCAAAAGAGCATCTCTTACTTCTTTGTATCAGAGACAGGGATCCTTGTGATCCATCAAATTACTAATGTGCATGTTCTAAGAAGAGAAGATGACAAAACAGAACTCCATCTTTCAGTCATGAACCTTCAATTTTCCTTCCCACAAATGTGTGGATGGACACATGATGGTAATGGCTTTAATTTCATTCCTCTGGCTTCTCTCAAGTAGTGATAGCATCCCAATGTAATTTTTTCTTTTAACTTAACGAGTGTCTGCATCCATTCAAGGAAAGGGAGGAAAAGCTTTGTTCATATATTTAGATGAACAAATAAGTTTAAGAAATCCTAGGAAAAGATGCAAAGGTGTTAGAATATGAAATTGTATTCAAAGTGCTAATTGCACTGCTGTGGAGGAGGAAAGTAATATTTCTTCTTGAATTATGGAAAATAAAAAGAGAAATAAGGAAAAAAATGAAGTTGCAGAGGTCCCATATGGGTCCCTTGAAGGGCTTGGATCAACTTTTTTTGCATATCTTGACGCATGTGATGAAAATCAAGGCTTGGTATTGAGAGGAATAAAATGAGGGATTGTGGCAGTGCAGTGCAGGTGATGAGTGGTCCTGCAGCCTTATGACAGAGCAAGAGCAAAATGCTACCCTGCTTCCAGGTAGGCACACACCTGAGGTAGATAAAACAATTATCTAGGAAGTAGAAGTGGGGCATTATGGCTCTAATCTCTTTCAGGAAAGGGGATCATTTTGTGTATGGCCAGCCTCAGGTTGATCCAGGCAAGGAGGTGGGAAGGAGGAGCACAAAGCTAAGCACACAAGCCTTTCCCACAATTTAGTGGAACTGGGACTAAAAGGAGTCCTGGCTTCAGACTCATGTCAGGTCTCATTCAGCAAATATTCCCCAAACCTGGCATCATTACTGCTCCCACCCTGTGTTGCTTTCCTCAGAACCCATATTGTTGAACTGGGCTCTATATCCTCTCCAAATAGATAAAATCCTGTATCAGGCTGCACAGCACTGATGAATTCTGGTTTCTCCTAATAACAAAGCACAGCTCCTGGAGTTTTCAGAGCTTTTCTTCTTTTCCTCCTACCCAGCCTGTAAACAGCATAAATTAGTAATCAAAAAGATACAGCTCTCTGAATCTTTTATGATGGTGTGAGCAAGAGAGAAATTTGCAGACCAAGGGCTCTAATACACACATATTTGTAAAGGTGGTCTTTGTTTAAGGAGAAGAGTAGAAAGGCTGGAGGCTTCTCCCTCCCCTCACCTACTCTTTTTGAGCTAATTACAACCTGAATGAACTGCCTGTCTCGGGGTCTTTCTTCAGGGCATTTCCTTGCACAATACCACGAATCTACATCAATTATCTCTGAAATCTCTTTTATTATTTGGTTTTAAAATACCCACTTGTAAAAAAAGTTATGCTGCAACCACAAAAAACTTGAAATGCTGCTGGAGCAAAGATTGAGCACATGATTCTTGATTCTTCTTTCATTTTGCTGCCCTCTCAGAGTCAACAAACACACATGAATGTGTGCACATTCTGTACATTTATTGTGCATATTGGAATAGCAGAACTATACAAAGCCTCTTGGAGCAACATAGTGGTGAGAGCTCACACTGCACATTAGTAACCACATGCCTGGCCTTTATCCTGTCAGTTTGGAGCTTCTCCCAAGTTTAGATCGACCACTGAGTCTTTGCTGAGAGAAAAAGCTCTCTCCAGCCATTTGCCAAATCCTGAAATATGACGCCCTGTTTTTTCCTCTGTGCAGAGGGCAACATCCCCCTCAGAGCAGAGACCTGTGGGTTTCACCTGGACTGAATCAAGTCCCTAGTTTCAGGACACTTTAAGCAGAAAGGCTCCTCTGCTTTAACCTGAGGTCCCTGGTGCACCACAGTAATAGAACTCCATATAAAAATGAGGCCAGGAAAACATGATTCTATACTGGTTAGTGTCCTGTTTCCTAAAATCAATGGCTCCAAGATTTCCTGACCTGGAGGTTCCACCTCCTTCATTAATAACCACCAATGGACCTCTTGTAATAAAGTTGCCTAATCCTATTATTTTATTTGTTTGGAATTGAGTTCATTCTTCAGGTCTCTTCAGCATCCTGTGTTGATGAGTAGCACAATTTCATTACATGCTATGTGAAGAAGCACTTCCTTTTGGTTTTCTTTTATTAAGCTCTCTGCTTTGACCATTTCTGGGTGCCTTCTCTGTTTCACATTTATTTCTTTCCAGGCTGAGTGAGAGCTCTATGAGATCCACAGAGCACTCATGCAGTAGTTGGGTAGAACAGCTACTAAGTCTCCCCCAACACAAACTACAGAGATGTTGCTGTGAGAGAGGCACTCTCACCACTAAGCACACGTATTGGCATCCCTGCCAGCTTCCACAACCATGATACAACCCTGATTTATGAAAAGTTCCATCACACATCTGTACTCAAGACCCTCACAGCAGCTAAAACAGCAATAGGCAACAGCACTGACCTACCATAGCCCTGGTTACAGAAAACCCTGAGTTTTGTGGAAGGTGGAAAAAATGAAACAGGGAAGTTGAAAGTAAAATAAAAATACCTAATTATTGCAGCTGCTTGAGCCTCGATTCATAAAGAGTCGAAGAGGTGCTTTCCTAGCTTAAAGGAAACTAACTCTGTCCTGGAGTCAGGTCTGCAAGCGCAAACACTAGATTTATGGCAAATTTTGGCAAAAGTGAGCACACTTCACTGCTCTGGAATTAAGTAACAGTGCTCATGACAGTGCCAAACAGAGCCATTATCTCAGATACACACATGCAGAGAAGAGAAGCATTCTCCCTGCTTAGCACATGCAAATCCACTGCAGATGGAATGATGATTTTCCCAAGAATCTCTGAGAGAAGGTCTGGTAGTGATGGCATCTGACCTGAGAAAGTTTCCACAAACATAAGTCTTTTTGCACTTTTTAAAGGTGGGATGAATCTTACATCCTTTAGTCAATCTTTTGAAATGGAATTTTTTACTAAGTTGGATTTTTTTTACTATATTATTTCTCTAAGAGGAAAGAGTTGGGGGTGGGGTGGGGAAGGTTCAGTATTTCAGTGGAAAGAGAATAATGGTTGAACTGGAAGTCTTCCCACTTATAAACTAAACACAGATATGTTGAAGGCTAACTGTATTATTTTTCCTTGTTGTTTTGTGGTTTGTTTTTCCCCTAATAGATAGTTTGCTCCCATCCAATTGCACTACTTTGCTCAAGTTAAGTTTGATATTTCAGAAGCCCAGACTTTGCTTTCCAAGTAAGAAGAAATCATACTGGCTGCAAAGGTATCAATATTTCATCAGGTCTTTGTTCAGCACTGGTTTTAGCTTTTCCTAATGGTGCACTTTACCAGGCAGCTTTTTCATACATCATTAAACAGCAGCTATAGCACTTGTGCCCTGTTTCTGATTTACCGTAGATAGTAATGTTTAAGATCACATTAAACACCACACATGCTCTCAGCTATTTGAGCAACATCAGAGTAATGAACAGTCAATAGTCTTACTAAATTAGTACCCTTTGGAGCTCTCGTTACTGAATAAAATGAGTATCCTTGGTCCTCTGGAGAAGGCAATTCTAATGTGAAATAATGAATTTAGTGTCTAATCAAACTTAGGGGTTCCTTTTCCCTTCTGACATTCAAGACTAAATTATATAAATTATGTAAAATAGATCTAATACTTCCAGCACCCAAGTCCTGCAAGACACTGCTGAATAATTACACTGAGTGACTAGGACGCCAAGGTCCAGCTGCACACTAATGAAGTCTGTGAGCTAGATAAGATAGAAGGGTTTTGCTGGGGTTACAGACATTCAAAGAAGAAAATAGTGTTGGAGTTCACTTTCTAGTTCTGCCAGAGACTTTGGACAAAACAACATATAATCTACTTGTACCTCCACCTGCTATCTGCAATGGAAGATTATCACCACTTCGTAAATCCTAACCTGCTTTTTATGGTTTCTATGTAGCAACACAGGAAAAATGCTTTGTATTAAGTGCCCAGCAATGTTAAATCCTCATCACAGGTGTCTAAAAATGTTGTGATTATTTGCAAGTGTCCTCTTAACTAAAAGGAAATAGGAGGAAAAAATTAAGATAAAGTATGGTCAGCAACTATTCTGCAGTCCCTGGCCAAGGAGTCTCTGACCACAGGAGACCCTGGCAATCACCTCCCTGAATCTAAACATAAAGCAAATTTTCACAGTTGCTGATCTGCCACCAGATTGCAAGCTACTGGTACCTAAGTACATATATAGATGCCCAACTTCATATTCCCTTTTTATTCTTTAACTCTAAATCCCTATATAGGCATGAAGAGCTAAGTGTTTGCACTGATTTCCATAGAAACAATACAGAGCTCTCAAAGAACAAACCATACCATATAATTTAGGAAGCAGATGCTTTAGGAAAGCTGTGCCATTGGCCTATGGGACAATAACAGAGATAATAGAATTTATGCTAAATTTAGAGGAAATTATGTTTTCTCTTCCTTGTCTTCCGTTTTCAAAATATATCACCTACCAATAACATCATTAGCCTTTTAAAGCACTCTGCAGTTCCTTGCTGAGAAGGCATTCTCTATTTTTAATGAAAAGTTATGTTTCAGAAGTACAACTTTGTGATTCAACCTCAATATTCCTTATAAGTCACTGTTCTTATTCTTAATACTATTACTCTTTGAGTTAGGGTGGCCCAGTCTTACACAAATAGCAGCAGGGTGTGAGGGTTTTATTTAAAAGCTGGGCCTGATTTAGTGTCTGAACATCTAAATATATCAGAAAATATTTTTTAAAACTTCATGGAAAGTACTTTTTAATTCTAGATAAAACATTTTAAATCTCTGAGATGTCTTCTACCCTTTTCAAAAATCCCCTTATCTTCTTTCTACCTATTCCCAGCAGCTGTCTAATAGGATGGGACTACAAATGTGGCCTCTGTGCTTAAAACTGACCTTTCAAATATTAGATGGGTGTGGGGAGGCTCAAGAGCACATGAACCAAGACACACCTTGTTCACTCTTTGGGGGCTCCCTTCCACCAAAGGCTGGCTGCTGAAATTTTTCTTTTGTGTAATACCTTAATATATCACAGTTACCTTTAATTGTCTGTGCTGCTAGAGACACAGATACAGTGTTGCTTTCACCCCCATTATCACACCCTCCTCCCACCCCCTTAATTTTCAAAGAGAATTTTCATTGAGGTTGGACACCTAGCAAATCCAGATTTCTCTGGAAAACCCAGCCTAGTTATATTATGAAACACAAGATGACTAATCTGCAGTATAAGAGCTTAATCATCTCAGTTTCATATTTCACCTAAGCACTTAGGAGAAAGTCTAAAATTTGGTTTGTTAGAAGCTTTGACACCTGCTTTATTCTCTGCATGGGTGTAATGTCTATCCCACCAGTTTTCCCTCCCTAAATATCATGTGTTTTCCAGGACTATCCAGCAACTTTAAAGAGATTTGTTCCACATGTATATATAGAAAATCAGCTGGGTGAACCACTGTGTAGTGTTGCCTTCCTCTTCTTCCAAATCATAGAGACAGAGCAAAAATACAGCAGGAAAATGCAATTGAAAATTTTCCCCAAAATGTTTGCATTTCCTTTAGGAAAATGCTTCCATTTTTATTCACATTTTAGACTCTACATCCCATTTTAAGAGTCCTTTTTCTGCAGTAGATTAGAACTGCATCATCTCCTTGTGAAACTGGAAATAAACCAAAATTAAGTTCATTTTTCCTTGTCTTTCCTGCAGGAGGGTCAAAAAATCATCTGACGATTTGTGTGTGCCTGTGCATGGTGGCATGATTGAGAATTTTTTTAAGAAAAAAGAGAAGAAGCAAATAACTTCCCAATTAGTCTGGCTAGACAAAATGACACTATAATGCCATGCACTCTCTTCTTCACAGCAACTCCCCCCTGAGCTGTAGCTTGTTAAGTGGCAGCTGAGGTTGATGCCATCCAGCATACCCTTCACTGGACATTTTCTCTTCGAGCCACAAGCTGTTGCAAGGGTAATGGCATGGGATGTTTCTGTAGGATGGTGCAACTGCAACAGCATGCTGTGACTATGCAGCTGTGCCATGGACCAGGGCTGGGACCATTGCAGGACACCACGCACAGCACAGGGTCCAAGGCTGTTGTACCACAGTCCAGTATTTTATTCAGCTGTGCTCAGAGACTCAGAGTGCAAAACAACTGTGTGCAGCAGCAGGCTTTCACCCAAAGGTGAAAAAGCTGGCCCACCCAAGCTGGCTGTGGCTGAAGCCAACACATAGGCTTATGTGAACAGAACTGATACTTATCAAAACCAAGAAGGCTGTTTTTCTTTCCTGTCTTTGGTTGATTTTGTCATTCACTTGTGATTCCTTACTACTTTCTCCTGCACAAGGCTTAGCTAGGGACCCTTAAAGAAAGCAATTGATCAGGAATTGTGTTTGAATAAAGAGAATAAATTTTATATTTTCCAGCCACTGTTGTTTGGTTTTTTTCTGAGCTCTTAAAATAACAGTGGAAATCCCTCCTGCCCAAATCCTGCAATGACATGTACCTTTAACTTGGTAGGCAGTTGTTTCAGTTCTGGATTCAATAGCTGCATAAAATAGCTGTACAAGTCTCTGCACATTTGGGACCTTGAGGGCTATTCTATGAATTCTATGAATTGTATTCCTATGAATAGCAATAATTAGCACAGATTCATTTACAAGGAGAAATCAAGTTAGGGCTTTCATTTCATTTCTTTTAACTGTAAAAACCAACCAACCAACCAACCAACCAACCAACCAACCAACCAACCAACATCCCTACAAATATCCTTTATTACCTGAAGGTCTCATTCTTTTACAGAGATCTTCCAAAACCATTTGCACCCTCTGAAGGTTATGGCCCCTGGCATGCAGAACCATCAATTTTTAATCCCCTTGGCTTATTCAGGCATACAATCCATTGGAGAAAATACAAGAGTTTTCCTAGCGTTCATTGGGGAAGATTCCAGTTTCCTTCATCATAACACATAAATCCATCTTTGCTCTTCATCTGACAAAACTGTGGAGGGCTTATACATCCTAACAGGACTACCCAAGGTTCTACATATCCCTCATCCTACTTAGCAATCCCAACTGTACACAATGCTTAAAGTTTCAGATCCATCAAGCTGTCATCTCTGCTATCCACATGTAGAGAGGTTTTGGCTCGAGTTGGAAGTTTATATGCAAGATTAAATCAGTGCTAACATCAGGTTCACATTTAATTCTTTAGAATAACTGTGTTCTTACAAGGTTTTGACCTCAGCAAGACATGAACTCTGGGAGATGATCTCCTCTCATGAAGTTTCCGAGGTCTGTAATAGTTGAAATCTCTCAAGACGCATCCTGATGATTTATCTCGTATTATAAATACATGACAGAGCACAGAGCATCCTGGTTGTCTCACTGAAAGCTGTAGAAAATATACATTTACAAATCTTAACACTCATACGCAAAAAAAAATGCAGGGAAGTACTCAATTTGGGGGATCCAGGCCCATTCCCAGTTCTAAGGTACCAAAGCTTTCTTGGAGACAGTGATGTATTGGTAGGATACAGCATGCTTTTTTTTTTTTATCATCTAGGAAAGAGTGCATCAGATTTAATATTACTTATTTATTATGGGCTGTAAAATGTTGTTCAAAACCTTTGGGGGAAAAAAAAAGAAAGTACTTCTGAACCAAGTTCATCCAAAGTCTAAGACATCCGGGTGGTTGCTGCAAATATATTACAGCAATATTCGCTCATTCGTTCATTCATTCATTCAATTTTGAAAGGAATTTGATTCAATTATGTTTTCACCTTTTCTGTGTTTTCTTCCTGTCAGTGTTCCAATGAGCAAGTTTGCTGGCAAGAGTTTTCAGAGGGAGTGACCCCAAATGGAGTACTGAAGAACTGTCTTAGAAAGCATTTAAGTACATTTGCTGTGAATATTCCAACTAGATTCCTGATCCCAAGTGCTGTGTTTATCCAGGCACAAAGAAGTGACACTTCATAGGTTGTTTGGCCAGTCAAAAAGAAAGAACAGATCTTGAACATGTGGCACATGCAGGGAGCAAGGAACAGATCACTAATAACCCAGGGAGCAGACACATTTGGAGCAGCCATGGGGGCCACTAATGCCTCCATGCCTGCCACTCTGACACAAACATGAATGAATATCATTGCTGACATTTGCAGGAATGGATCATATCTTCAGGAGCAAGAAACAAAGAGACAGTGATCTAAATGGTTTATGCCTAATATTTAGCAAAAGCCAAGCTGAGGCATGTGTGGCAAAATCTGCAGGAGGCTGAGCTTCCTTGTAGACTTGTGCTGAATGCTGATGCTTCTGAAAATCATCCAGGCTAAGCAGCCAAAGGCACCTGGATATGCAAGCAGGAAACTCTCCCATATGGATCTTTCACTACAGAGTATGGCCTACTAGCCCAAATTATAGCTAGCCTGGGGAATCCTATGCTGCAGTGGGTGTTTATGTTCTTATTTTAAAGGTGCACTCACTACAGAAATCCCAGCTCTTCTTTTACTTGACTCCAAGGGAGAGTCAGGCTCAAGTAGCTGTGATGCATGCAGCTGAGCAAGTATTCATGCAAGCTTTATAGCCACATCTGTAACCTTTCAGGGCACTACAGTTTCTTGCCAGATTGCAAAGATAGAGAAAATAATGTGCTGCACATGCTCAGGTCCCAGCAGCTGAATGTACACACGTAGGAGATGTCAGTACAAAGGGCCAAATACTCCAGCTGCTGTCTATCAACCCAATTTCATAATGGGGATCCCTATTTTCAATCCGACCCATGAGTGCTTACAAACAAGGTTCAGAATCATTTCCTCAGCTCAGACTGTTAACCACCCCAAAGGGAATGAAAGCTAGGTAGAGCTTTCCAAAGGAAAAGGAGATTTAAAAGTTCAGTTAATGATACACACCTCTATCTCACAGGTTCATGTACTTCAAAACACATTTTTGGGTACTACTGTCCAAACATGGACAATTCATGTGGTCTGGGCTAGAACATCTGCTTTGAAGAAGTTGTTGTGAATGCAAGATAAAATATTTAGAAAAATATTATTTTCCTCTGAAGGCCACTTGCCAGTACAGATCAGATTTATGTGAAAAGTCAGCTAGATCTCTGCAAGGAGACTCCCTGGATGCAGTCTAACAAATGAAACCTCTCCATTCCCTAAGTAGTCCTCATGCAGGAGTGTTTAGGGATGAATGATTTTTAGAAAGGAATGGGAAAGAAGGAAAGACACGGGTATTACAACAGCTATGTACTATTTTAAGAATCTTTTAAATGGAGAACCTCCAATGCTACCATATCCATCACATTTAGGCTTTCAGAGCACCTAAACTAGGGTAGTGTTCTGAATAGCCCTTCAGGCAAGCTGCCTTCTTTCTGCCCTTTAACTGTACAGGGCCACCAAAAGATGGATATAAGCTGGCTAAAAGTCTAGAAAATATAGTGTTGGCTTAGTTAGTGCTGTATCTCTTCCATCAACTGGACAGATCAAACAGATATGGCCGGACAACTGATTTCTGTTAGCAAAGAGAGTTTAATGCAGGTTTGCATCCCTCCTCCTTTATCCTTAGATAAATGGCATGACGGGGGGGGAAATTGCTTCCTGTCCTCCAAGAAAACTTAATGGGAGGAAAAAATCGAATATGTTCATATCGTTGCCAATAGCTGTATTAACTCCAGTTGCAGCAATATGTTCCGGATGAAAGGGACAAGAGATAAAATTAAGGCAAGATACCACCTCTCCATCTCATGCCAGATGGACAGATTCTTCTCTCAACGTGTTCTGCTGAAAGTAGTGGGGACATCTGCAACCCAGTAGTGCCACCTCAGTGAGAAGTTGGGTTTTAACTCACCTTGCCACATAGGGGTGGCTACAGCACCTATATTAACCTCTGAGTGAGCTGAAGAGACTCACACTAAGAGGGCACCTCATCCTAAATCAGACATCTATTCCAGGTTGTCTCAGCACCAAAAGTTCCTGTGTTGCTTCCCCACTCGGTGAAAGAAGTCCAGACGCAACATCCCAATATAGACTCCTACAACAAATGTGTCCAAAGGCAGCTGAAATTAATGCTATCACAGGTATCATTTAGATATGGAGTCACTTCTCAAAGATTAACCTGCAGATTTTGAGTACTGTTGTTATATCAAAAGGTGGAATACTTAAGCAGTATCCCACATGTTTTATTCCTAAACAGAAATTAAAGTCTTCCTAGACTTTACTTTACTAGTTTTATTTCTGTTCCTTCTTATTTCTGTCTGGGCCAAAAAATACGTGATTTTTTTTTTTTAAATGCTTACTTAACCTCTCCTATGATATCACTAATTTTGATGATGTCAACTGGTGGATGCATGTAGCTCCTAATATTCTCATATTCTATGTTAGACACAGAGATAGCCAAGAACCACAAATAGAGATAAAAAAGCATTTAAAAACATAATTGTGACTATCCTCAGGCAGTAGTTTTCTAGCTCAGGGTTGAAATGGGGTGATATGCTACACCAATATTTTAAAGCATGGAAAAACAGGGCAAAATAGTAGCAAATCTGAGCTGTTAAGGGTGGCTTTTTTCCACCCTCTTTAAATTCCAAATGTTCCTCTCTTGCATTTCTCAAGACCATTTCCACTAAATCAGCCATCCCCTTTGCAGAGAGAAAATTTCACTTTCTTGTTCTTAGAAGAAAAAAACCCAAAATGCCTGTCTAATTTCACCACAATTTTATTTTCTCCAACACTATAGAATTATAAACCCAGGGGTAATTTGTGTCCAGTGACTTCCTGCAAAAAATAAAAAGTGTTTCGCAAGCTTGGACAACAACTGTTAAAATCAGTGTGCCAGATTCACCTTGGCATCACTCTATTTCTCTGCTGCCATAACAGCACTTTAATCAACAAGCAGAGCTGACATAAAGCACTGATGCATCAGGACCATCATATAGAGTACACCCACTTAATCAGGTAATCAACTTAATCAGGACACTTCCCAAGGAACCAAATTAAGCCTAATGACACCAAGTGGCAAGGACTGATGCTTAATTGGGATAGTAATTCTGCTTATGGTAATTGAGATGCCTGCAGGTGATTAAAGGATACTGAGCAAAGAAGAGACAATCTCTCTGATGCTCTGAGACTCAGTGATTTGTCTCTCCTCAAAAGCCTCTGTCAACAGTCATTCAGCAAAACAAAACTTGTAAAGTCCTCTCATTTTGGTATTCTTTGAACAAAGCATTCAAGATGGAAATACAAACATAGAAACAAAAATGAAAAAACCCTATGTCAGAATCCAGTGCTAGGGATAGTATCAAAACCCCCATCAAAAAATGACAAAAGAATCAAAACAAGTACATAGTGGCACTATTTTGTCATTTTTGACTGGGGTAGACATAACTTTCAGACATTAAAAGATTCTTTCTGCCTGCCTTTTCGAATGTGCCTGTAGCTGATGTTTCACAGCACAGCAAGATTTCAGAGAAATGGAGGTGCTCAGATTCATGGCAAATAAGGACGTCTTATAGATAAGAAGTCTGATGTGCGGAGCAAAGGAAGGGATCACACAACTGCCACCCACGATTTCCTATCCTATTTTAGAGCACAGAAATGAATGATTTTCAAAGTACAAAGAAAGAGATGGCTGTAAAGTAAAACTGAGAAATATTTCTTCTAAGGATTTTTTTTTCCCCTCTAAAACACCTCCAATTTCTATCTAGTAAAGGCATGAGATGTTCTAAAGTTAAAACCCGTCCCTCCTTTGAAATAGTAGTTGGAAATCATAAAGTTCTGGAATTAGGTTACTGATACAACAGCAAACTTTCAGAGACCAGACTTAAAGGACCACTTAAAAGTGCTTTTTAATTTCTTGAGGCCACTTTGCACTATTTAATTAGTCAAAATGCAGGGTCTCACAGAGCGCTCTAAGAAAACGTGGGAGATAAAATGCAGCTCCTTTCATACAGCCTGTTTTTTTGCAAAAATGGAGAACATTTTGGTTTTTCTCATTCTCTCCTCTAATGTTTGCCTACCCAACAAATGCACAGATTTATGGCATGATTGTAACTCCCTTCTTCACAGTTTTTTATTGAGATACACCCCTGCTGCTACTTCCTCAAAGCAATAAGTTTTACACAATCCATTCAAAGTAATAAGCATTAATGCACCCCAGCCCTGAGATCTGTATCCCCACAACCATCCTAAGCAGAGGACACTCCTTAAGCCTTCTGCCCTCAGAGATTTACCTAAAGGAATAACTACCTCATTTTATTTTGTACTTTAATCACATTTGACAATTGTCCTATTATTGTGGCTTGGTGGGACCCTTATATATAATATTCCACTTTTCTTTCAAAGGTGGATTTGTCTTCTGCCACTTGGCTATTTCTTTTCCCTGGGCTTTGCTATGCCTTTTTTATCAGATACTTCCTAAGTCAGTGTACTTAACAGATACCTGTATGTTGTCAGGTAGGCTGGTTTTTACATGACTGTACTGAACATTTCAAAGGATAGTTCAGTCTTACCTCTGTCAGCATTTAATCAACTTGATCCTGATTTATTGCCTTGTCAAGTTACTAGTTTTGTTAGGGGAACAAAACAAGTGTGCGTGCAGTGTGAGACTAGAGGGGAAATTCAGATTCCTCTTTGCCTTTATCTATTTGCAGAAATTCCTGAAAACGTGCAGTTGAAGGAAAGGGTAAGAGATTGACGCCCTATAAAGGGAATTATCAGCTCCCTGAAGACCTCCAGATAGACAGGCCTCTGCTGATTCATGCTTCTCAGATTTGTCTGCCCACACGCGGGTTCCCAGAGGAGCACCAACAGGGAGCAGCTCTGACAAGCTTCCAAAGCTATGGCATTTATGTTTCCTGGTTGCAACTGAGCACTCCAGCAGGAGTTTCCCCTTCATTTCCTGCTGGCACCACCAAGCTTCAGGAAGCAGGGGTTAATTGCTTTTAACTAAAACCCTTCAATGTGGTCAGAGAGGCTGAGAGAGCACCATTGCAGCTGGTTTTGTTGGGAGATGCTATTTGCCATGTAGGCTCATCAACTCAGTGCTCCTTCTCTCTCCCTCTGCTTTTGCCCATTTTGCATCACATCTGCTGAAATGAAACTTGCATAACAGTTGCTGGTAAACGTGGCTAGATGGCCCCCTCCCCCACTAGCATGTACAAAATACGATAAATAAATTCTAATAAATATATCTTAAAATAAAAACCATTTTGCGTTGCTTAACTGAGTGCATAACTAGTCCTTTGTACACATATTTGTACAAAGTGTTGCCTGTAATTTTAAAGATGCTTGCCTCAGGGAGGTTTCGTTTTTCCATTGAAGTCCCCTTGATTTACTGTACGCAATATGTTACAGCTTCCTTATTTGCTCCTTTGGGACAGTTACTGACAGTAAATCTCTATTAAAATATTCTTCCATATGGTTGCATGAAAATTTTATTGCAGTGAGCCTGAGGCTGAAGGTCACAGCTGAGTAGCTGCAGTTAAGTATTGCAGTCTATGGACTCTGAGGTACATCTGTTCTGGGAGCTGGAGCAAAATTAGACTTTTACTGTCAATAGCAGTTCTCCAAAACTGGTTCCATTTGTTTACCATCACAGGCCCATAGCAAGGCAATACCCACCACTTAAGCATTACAGACCGTTGTGGCTGCATGATTCAGATCTTTAGCTCCAATCCAAAAATTACAGAATCTGAAGGTGGCTAGAGAGAGTCCCTAATGTATATTTTATTTACAACATATGAAAATTTAATTTTCTCTCACATGATTTCATTCTATCACTTGCTTACACACTTTTTGATGTGGGCTTCCCTGTTCATTGAAAGATTTTCTGGGCAGTATACCACACAAACTTTGTAACAGGTACAAAAGTATGATTTTTAATCAACTACTTGGAGCAAATGGTCAGCTTTCAGGAACACCTTGTTGTTGCTCACACAACCAGGTCAAGAAAAACCGCTCCTGTGTCATCTGGACCATGGTTTGGGTGCCATCAGATCTGCTGGTCAGCACGTTTGGCTCCTGTTGTAGAAATGCCCTCAATTTGTGCAACCTGGAAAACTGTTTGAAAATAATGTTCCACTGCGGAGGACCACAGAGTATCAGAGTGTTAGGTTATTCTAAACATTACATTTAGCAATTGTTGCCAAGGTCAGCCAAATGTTAATCTACTGCTTGTATTTGTTTGAAATAAAAAAGGAAACACTGAGGCATATTTCTAAGCCCATCTTGTTTAGCAATGTGACATCTATCAGAATGGCTCCGAGCCAAAGCAGGCCTTTCCAATATGCTGCATAATTTGGAATTTCTAAAAGAGAAATCAAACCTAAAATGCATTTGTGATTTTAACCTACGTTAACAACACTTTTTAAAAGGTTACAGCATGCAGTTTGATGGCATTGTGGAAAACTTCCAGCTGAGAGGTCTGAGAAGGTCAGGAATAGAGTAAATTTTTGAGACACTAAAGCCTGTTAGAAAAATGCAGTAATTTGGAGAACAATCAGCAGAGCTCCAGACCCCCAGGGAATCTGACTGGAGATTCCATAGAAGGGGATCTCACCACTGGTAGCACTTGTTCTGACCTTTTGGGATAGAGGTAATTTTCTGAATGCAGCCAGTAGACAGAAGAGCTGGCAGAGGAGGAGGTGGGGAAAGTGTGATTTATACGGTGTATTCACAAAAGGGAATTTCCAGTGAAATTTGGATCTCTGTTGTTGAAGAAGATGTGATGAATGTTTATAATCACCTTGTTATATGTCAAACTAGCTTTTTTCTGAATTAAAAGATGAACACCACTGCCTGCATTACATCAGCCCAAATTCATAAATTTACAGTGTGTCTGGATGCAAGGATACCTCAGAAGCCTACTTGGTTTTGTTAAACTATTTTTTTAACAACAGCTATTCTTGGATTGATGTCCGTGCAAGAATGTACTTCTGCAAGTACAGCTTCTGAAATCAGGCATGGCCTATACAACAAATGTTGAATAGCTAGAATTTCAATTTCAAATCTCACTATTATTTGCCCTCTTAAAATCTTGTACAAGTTAAATTCTCAGATCTACACCAAATCTGCAATAAATTTCCACATCCTGAATACACATATGGCACAAAGGAAAGTTGTCTCCCTTTTTGTGGCCAAGCTATAAGGCATGAAGAGTGATTTGGTTAGATGCCTCATCAAACTGCAGATGAAGACACCTTTGGAACTGGTGCTCAGTTCTCTAATTGTATTTGATAGTTTTGTCATACTGACAATAACATGCTTCAATCAAAAGCAAGTGGCTTCTATGAGCTGGGAAAGTGTTATCTTTAAGGAACTGTCTGGATGCCCATTCCTGGTTCATTATGGATTTTAAACCATACAGAAATGTATCTTGCAGTGTAGACACCTATTTTGGTTTTATAGCTAAGAGTTAATACTAATTAGATGCTTTGATACTCATAGGCTTAATTAGTTCACTTGAATCTTATTGTTTCAACGTAGGAAAGACATGAACTTGCCATAATATTTTACCAAAATAGATATCTAATATGAGAAAATGAAACCAATTCCCCACCACTCTCTCCCACACCCTGACAAGCTGATAAAAATTATAGTAGGTGATTAAACATAGAAATAAAAAAAAGGAGGCAGACATAATGACAAACTGTAATGAAGTGAAACAGCTGGCAGACTCCTTGGTGAATCTGCCACCTGATGACTTGTACTAAGATGCAGGCAGTGCCCCCAGCTCACTGATCAGATGGCAACCCCTGGTGCAAACACCAAAGATTCTATCCTGTTCATTAATTGGCTTGATGGAAACTACCTCTCTTTCTAAAAGGACAGAAACCATCCATTTCATATGTGTGAATCTGAGAAGAAAAGAAAATAAAATAAAGGAACAACCTAAACACCTCTGAATAAAACAGAGTAGTGCGATACTAATTGTCTTGAATGAATTCTGGCTAATTTGAGGATTGGGACTGTCCTGGCAACCGAGGCCAAGCCCGGAGCTGGGGAGCGGAGCCGGAGCCGGGCCAGGGGCTCCCCACAGAGCCGGGCCCGGGCTGGGGCGCTGGGCTGAGCCTGCAGAGCCAGGACTGGGGGGCTGGTGCCAGAGCCCCACAAGCCACTGCTTGCTTCTCCAGTCCGAAGACAAAAAGACAGCTAGTTAACATTATCCGTGTGATTTGTGAAAAAGAAATAACTTTTTCATTGGTTACCCAAGCTGTCCATCACTAAATGAGCTCTCAGGGGAAGCGCCCAGAGACAGGACAGCGCTCCTGTTCCCTGGCCTCATGCTGCTTCCCTCAGGCTGCTCCACTCCTGGCCCCTTCCATGTGAAACCAGCACAGCATAAATGCAGCATTACAGGTCATCTTACAGCTCCCTCACTCATCCACAAGGCATGGCTTTCTGCAACTTAGAATTAAAGGTTTGGCATGAACTACAAGTAAATACTTCTCTTTACCGGACTTTTAATGCTGGCTCAGTACAATGATCTGTGTTATTACCTACTTGTATTCCTGCTGTCCCACATTTTTCTTACTCTATCCATGCATTTCCACACGTAATGCTGGCATAGGGTGCTAGTCTTGGGGAGGGGGAAAGCCCCACCTTTTCCAAAACTATCTGATTTGTTAGAAATTCTTTCATAATTTGAAGCCTGTTTTGATGAAATAGATAGCTTCTCCTTTAGCATTCATATTTGCCATAGTAACAATCAACTTTTCACAGACCAGCAGAGCAAGGACCTTTGTTGAGCACCAGAAAACATCTTGTTACCATACATTCACTCTTCAAATTCATGCTCTCCACAGAAATAATGTTAAAATATTCTAAAAAACCACATTTTTGCATTCTAAAGATTTTTTTTCATTAAGACTAAGCCTTCATTTCTACATTTTGAGATCCACAACTGAGAGAAGAGCTTATCTCCAGCCAGCTTGTGGAGCAGAACTGGAGTGTGCCTCCAAGCCAGACAAGCCAGACACCCCCACACTTGAAATAATTTTGGTTTTCAATGCTGAATTGATTTCTTTTTCCCCCTGCTCTAAACTCTTTGTAAATCCTCATCTTTTACATTGTATTTTTTCTCATCTGCTTGCATGATGTATAAATACTATTTGTTTGCTTATGTTTTACCTGCATCACTATCTATTTTTCTTAAAAGTGCCTTTCACCCCACCTTCTGTTTCACAATTTCTCTTTTTTTTATTACCAGGCCTCGTTGCTTCTAACACCTTGTTTCTGGCCCTTGTCTCAGCTCAGCTATCTTCTAGTTTCCCATTCCTCACTTTCCTTCTCTGTTTGTTCCCTTTCCCTCTGCTTGTTCCTTTACTGCCCAGGTTACCCTCTCCTCCCCAGACTAGAGTATACAGCAAGACTGTCCCACTTTCTTCTCACACAGACATCTTGCCATGAGCAAAAAGTACATACAGAAGCAGTAGGGCCCTAGACATGTGTATCAAAAGCTTCACGCACATAAATTAAAGCAAGTTGGTGACTAATTTATTTTCTCTGTATCTATTAAACACAGCCCAAACTGCCCTGGACATATTTAGGCTGGAAATTAGAAGAAGGTTTATAACCCTGAGAATAAAGACAGCCTCTCAGTAGGAGTAGTGAGGGCAAGAAACCTAAATGATTTCAAGATGGAACTAGATAAGTGTTTGAAAGATATCATATGATGTGGTTGCCTTCAACAGCAGGGGACAGGACTTGATGACTTCAGAAGTTCCTTTCAATCTTAATTCTTGTCTTCCTGTGTGGGCCAAATGTCAGCCACAGCAGTCTGAGGATGAGCTCTATGGAGACAAGGCACAGGAAAGGTGGCCATAGGCCAGAAAACTGGGGTGCAAAGAGAACTGCTAAGACTTGAGTACCCTGATGAAGGACCCTGTAGTACATTTCAAAAGGATGACAAGGTGTCTAGTCTGCTCAGATATGAATGGAACAACCTGTTGTGCCCTCTCTGTGTTTCTTCCACACAGAAGAGGATAGCAGCTAGGATCTTCTTTGCCTTTTCTGAAAAACTTCCTGCCTTTGGCTGGGAAAACAGGCTCAAAGCAGTCGAGGGACATTTCCTCCCTGTACAAGATTTCAGAAGAGTTGACACACTGAGTGACAAAGTAAAATTAAGTTAAAAGCAAAATCCAACTGCACTTACTAGGTTCAGTTATATGCTTTCTTTAACAGTGGCTGCGGAATGAGGCCCCACAGCCTGGGCACAAGCTCACAGTTGACTGTGACCAAGCCAGAGGAGCTCTAGGAGGTACCTCCTGTCAGCTGAGCTGGCCCTGCCAATAGTTCCCCTCTGCAAGCTCAAACTGCTGGCTTGTCTTTATCAGAATGTTGATTTTGGCATCTTCAGCAAAAGAAATACCAGTGGATATATTTTGCCTTGCAACAGAGGCAGCTGCCAGTGAGCACGGGGATGCTCAGATGAAGGGAGGTCACTTGTTAAGCTGTTTTAGTTCACCTGTCCAAAAATACTGTGAGTGTTAGCAGCTGGGGATGACATGGTCAGCAGTGCTGCTGAGAGGACAAGCTGACATTTGTGAATCATTCAAGACTCCTATAGCCCAACCTGCCTAACCCACACCAGACAAGCCCTGCCTGTCATTTGTTATTTGCATCTTTGCCTGCAGCTCCATTTGAAGCTTTAAAAGCTTTTGGTCTTGATAGTAAAAGGACATTTGTGCCTTGCCTGTGGAAATTTTAGACCTTGTATTGTTTGGTCCACAATAAAAATATGTGTTTCTGTTGGATTTACTACTCTCAGTTTACTTTGTCTTAAGTTGGCAGCTTTTCCTGGGCTGGATTTTGATGATGGCCTTACAATTCCTTTTTCTGTATTAGAACAGCCAGTTTTATGTCTATTATTCCAAATCCAGGACCATATTCAAAATGACTGTTAGTTGTAGCGTTTGAAATCTGATTATTTGCAGCAATGCCTCTACTTGTGGAGGCATTTTCAGTTGAAATTGTCTGAAAGCAGACACATGGACCCAATTGAAGACATGTTTTTAAAGTTACTTGTCAGAGGAATGAATCCTTCTGGACACTTCAGAGTTTTACGAGTTTGCTTTCTTTATAGTCAAATAATATTAAGTCAAAAAACGAAAAAACCGCAACACCGAGCAGGTTTCAGGATGCAGACCTGCCTTGTGTGCTGCCAGCATCCTATCCAGGGTGAGAGTGTGAGCAGGCAGAGCTGTGACCCCCAGCACCCACTGCCCTGCTCTGTCTCCCATCCTGCCACTCAAGCTGCACAAACAGGTCCATGAGTTCCTTATGTTCATGACTGGCACATGCTGCAGGCAAACCCGGCTAGCCCACATTCACTTCTCCCCTTGCACATCTCTTACTGTCTATCAGGTGCTTGCAAACCTCTGCAGAGCCCACAGCCCCACAGATACTGCACTAGGCTCAGGAGGTGATTTTATGTCCCCTTTTCCAAGCTAAACATTTTGCCCTGTGCAGTGTAGTTTCCTTCCTTCAATGCAGGAATTAAGGCACCAGGCTTCACACAAGGGCCTTGGGATCTGCAGCCTGGCACTGACCCTTCCAAAGGAGAAAAAGCACCTTAAATTCCACCTCAAAACTCCCTATTCTGCTGCTGTATTGCCATTACCTTCCTAAATACAAAAGCCCAAATAAAATCTAGTAAAACACAGCCAACAAGATCCTCAGAAGAAAAAAAGAAACTCAGTGGAACAGCTGGCTGGATATAAAGTCCAATAAAAACGAGGCATTTGCAAAGTTTCCAGGCCAGCACAGGAGGATTTTTCCTACCAAGTTGATGTGCAGGGTTACACCTTTTTGAAACTGATATAAAGTTCATTGAAGAAAGATCATTTGTTGTTTGTCTTTATGGGCTTTGAGCTGTTTGTGAAAGTTGTATTCCCTCTGACTGCTACTGGATTCAGTGGGAATCAACAGGGCTGAAGTTACAGCTCCTGCAGTGGAAACCGAACTTTGAAAGAGTTTCTCATTAAAATAATCTTCATGCTGGCTGGCAAATTCCTGAAGTCATGGGACACACAGCCAGGAAAAGGCATAAATCCTTGGACACACAGATAGAACAGCCAAAATTCAAATGGATACCAGAGTTGTCAAAACTCTCCCAGCAGACTCAGGACAGGGCCAAACCAGATCTCCAATCCTTTCACTCCCAGAGTGAGTGGATGGCATAAGTCCTCACAACAAAAGTTCCCAAACGCTCAGAACACTCCTCCCCCAGTGAAAATGAACACCAGACCTACAGAGAACTAGATTCCCTTCAAATATGGTTAATCTTTAATAGCAGTTTCTTTCTTTTCTGGACTAGCACACTTTTCTGTGGAGCAAGAGAAAAAGTAGGAAAAGAATAATGACAGATGTATCTGCTTCATTTTCTATCCCCGATAGAAATCACCAATTTTCTATTGGTAACACAATAAACTAAAGAGAAAATGGATAGGAGTATTCAAGACAGCCCTTACAATTTTTTTTATCCACTTAAAAATATGATAACATAATGCTGGTTTAACCATGCTGGGAATTAAACCTGCCATATCTAGATTGACTTTGAGCAATAGGTCTTGCTGCTTTCAGGGGGTTCCTTCAGAATAGAATTGATCAACAAGCCACATCAACTTCTTTGAGTTCTTTCATATACCATACAAATTAAACCACTTGAAGCAAACATATCACTGACACAGTTGACCATGATAGCTCCTTTGGAGCACTTACAGTTTATCAGACCAATGGAGTTGTCAAACATGCTTGCAAAGACTGTGATATAAACACCTGTGTTTTAAAAAATCCTTTACTGCACAAGCTCGTGACCATTTTGGAAATCCTGAAACTTACTTTCTCTTCATTAATTACCACAGTGTTAAGCATCTGCTCAATGACCATCTAGCTGCACGATTTTGGCTGAAAAAGGTGGGATTACCTTTCTTTTTAATTGAGAATACCACCTTCAGAAGGCTAAAGAAATATTTTGCATTGTCAGGATTTATTATTTATTCTGTGGTCATACCTTGGGGTCATGAATGAGAGACTTCCTTCACTTGCTGTTGAAATGCTATCCTGAAACATTAACATGCTTCTTTTTCACATTCCATGCTTACTGCTTAATTTGATTTCAAATGGTGTATGTTACTACAGTTCCACTGAAGAGGATGGAAAGAGTCAAATTTAGACCATGCAAGAAGCTGGCTCCCTGCCATTAAAAAAATAGGCAAAATTAAACTTCTCAGAAAAATTTTATCAACACACTTAAGGCCTTGAAGATAATGCACCCAGTGACAAAACCACAACCGAGTTATTAGGAACAGCATGACATGCTGTATGAAATCTGAACAGCATTTCAGAAAAGAATACAGAAAATATATCTGGTCTGTACCATTTGAAATGAGATTTATGTCTAGATTTCCTTCAGTAGCTTAATTGGCACTGCTCATAAACACTTCCAAATTCTGCTCTGGACATCACCAGCTCATTTCAATCTATCATTCTCAAATGCAGATTTCAATGCCTAACCTTGAGTGCTCACTGTGTAGAAGCTGGACATAAACTTCATGGTTTGGAGACCGAAAACAGCAACTGATAAATGGAAACATGCCACAAATACTGCATAACATACTGTGATATCTATATGTCATGCCATCTACTTCTATTGAGGGAAAAAACCCTGATATACTCAATACTAAATTGAGACCGATTTATATTAACATAGCAGGAAGTTGAAAATCCAGACCAAGTCATTGTCTGTTTTAAGTAAAAGCATAGCATCAGCAATTCTATTTACTCAATCCAAGGCTGCTTTCATTTCTTGCTTGTTTTGCTATATATTTCTATTGAGGGAACACTTTCTCAGCAGCTTTTAGTCACTTCTTAAATGCATTTTATGAGGAGACAAAGTCAAATCACTATTACTTAATTAACACAATTGTGAAGACTTCACTCCAGCTACACAATAGCTCTCCTAATCTTGCAGAAGGATGCATGACTTCATTATTGAGTATATTGTTTCCTATAAACATATAAAACCCCAACAATAACAATCCCATCAGCTGAAATGAAGTTATCTGAGAACAGAATTAAACTCTAAATGACCCTTTGCTCCACTCCATAGACCCCTATTAATAATTCTAATCTAATCAGTGTGGATAAATGTACTGTTGCAGCCTATGCCAGGCACTCTGCCAGGAGGTCCTCCTGCAGTCCATTTGATTCATTCCAGCCCAGAGCTTCTCTGGAGAAGATGCATTTTGCATGGAGAGGCCACTGGCTGACTTGTTCTGTTATCTTTTAGTGGCAAAGTCATGTCCTTGCAACTGATAGACACTTTTCTTTGTAAATAACCCTGGAGTGACTGATAGAGCTTTTGCCAGACAAAGCCTGTAAATAGCTAGGCATTATTCATGCCAGGCTTGAGAACACTGTGTCATGGCTGACAAATTTATGGTAGATATGAGCTCACCTCTTCTACAAATATATACTTTCCCAGCAAATTCATCACATGTTTTAATGGCCCCGTACTGAATTTGTCAGCTGTCTGTCCCTGTACATTGTTTCCTTTGGATTCCACTCAAGGATTGTTTGTTAAAATCACCTCCCTCTTCCATCTTTCAACTACTAGCCCCAGGAATGATCAATGATGACACATGTATTGATAATATTTTATATTCAACTATTTGGGTCATAAATAATTTTAATAATGCTTATATGTTTATTGAGTGTCTGCTGGCACTGCAATAATATAGAAAGTGATGTCACCCTAAATCTTGGCTTATTGGATCGCTTTCCACTTGCTCTTCCCAGGCCCACCCCACTTCATAATTAAAACATGTCACTTTTTATTTTTCATTCCCACTTTAGAAGGAGTGAGATTTTAGTGAAGGTGTGAAGTCCCAGGGCCCCTTTCTCCCATTAAAACCCAATATGCAAATGCATCTCCCATCACTCTGTGAAAGCACTGTTTCAAATCTACTCAGATCCCTGGTGGAAAGCAGGACAGAAGGAGGGAATGGCAGGGGGACATCACTTCTGCTCCCTACTCTGACTGAGGACCCTTCTCCAAGCCTTGCACATCTGTCTCTTGTCACCAAAGTCAAAGGGGCACGTCACTAGGGAAAGGAGATACTAAAACCCTGTGGTCATCAGTCCTGCAAGAAGACTCAGAGAGGTTAAAAATCTGCCCCCTGTTCTGCCTACATACTCAGCAAGATCTCCATTTCATGTAAACCATTCCATCTGCAGACCTTAGTTTCAGAAGGTTACCAGGAAAAATCCAGGGATTGACCCCATTGCACAGAGTAAGCTAACTCAACCATTCAGTTTTGTATATTATTTTGCTTTTTAATTCATGACTACATATGCAGTTACAACACTCCACAGAGTGGAGAGCTATAGCTTTGCAATTTGTTTAAGACTGTTTTCTTCCTTAGTGAGGTTGTGTTACATGCACCTTGAGAGAAGAAAGAGAGAGAGTGTTGGCCAGCAGGAAAAGTCACATTTGCTTCTTGAATGCAAAGTGTCATCATTCATTAGGAAAGAATCAAAAGTAGATTTATCTCAAAAAAGCAGACAACAGATAAGATTTACTCTACTTCATCATCTGTTTCAGGCTGTCTTTATTATTTTTCTTCTTTTCTTCTTTCTACTTTTTTCCCCCCAAGTGCTCGAAACATATAGGAGAAATCATCCTGGTATGTGTGAAAGATTTTTATTAATGCACAAAGGTGAAAAGAGCCCAAAGCAGTTTTCCTTGAGATACATATTTTCCTTTATGTACCAATATTCACAGAGCTGATTTTGTCATTACCAATGATGGGACACACAGCTTAAAGTATATTTCAAATATGCAGCCAGCTGCTTCTGCCTACTATGCAGCCCACTAATTTCAAATTTTTATGATCTGCCTTCACACAAGTCTGTAAATCTGGACAAGAACCCTGATGAGAATTTCAGGCCCTATAGAAATACATTGAGAATATAGTTTTCTATGGTACACTGGCATATCAACATGTAGATTTAACCTTTCTCATGGCTTTCCAGAATGTGATGCTACTAAGGTCAGATTGAAATTTATTTTATTCCATTATAACTTCACTGTGTCAAAAGATATTACTTTAGATCTATGTGGACTGAAGCAAACACACAGCCTGGTCCTGGATTTCAGGTAGTGGGTCCAGCAAAGAAGAGTAAATCTGCCACAAAAAGTAAAATTTAGAGCTGTAGTGAAATCTAGCTTCTGGGTTTACAAAGTATGCAGATACATTTACTCTCTGGATTTTAGAACATCTCTGAAAGTCTTAAGAGAACAAGCACCACAGACAAGCAAAAAATTCTGCTGGATAGTTACACTTTTGTTTTTGCAACTTGCCTTGTTCACCCTGAAAATGTCTGAATGAATCTTGTCTGAGCCTCAATTTTTATTAAATCCCTTTCTTAAGTTCTGTGGCTTTTTGCAAGTATTTTATGATTTCATAAGTCTGGAAGGTATTTTCCTGGTTCTGGTGCTTCCATTTTCCTTAACACTGAAGGCTGAGATGCCTTATAGCCTCTTTTTCTTAATGGAAATTCTGGTAAAGAAGGGGGAACTTAATCCTTTTCTGCATTGGGAAGGAGGAAATGCACTAGTTACAGAGTGCTTTGCCTAAATTTTACTGAGGTCAAAAAGAAAGTCTCCAACTTTTCTGGCCTCCAACTGCACGTTCCATTATAATGACTGCAGGCATAAATCACTTCTGGGTTATGCTGTCAGATAACCCACTAGGTATCTACTTAGCTCTGTTTGGTTTAAACAATATAATTTATGTACACACTCTTCAGCACCTTGTGTATATAGATAGATCTTGATACATAAAATTATAATACTTATGGTTTCCACTCTGAACTGTGCCTCCCACTGCCATGTGCAAGCAGAGGACAAACATTCCTATCTAAGAAAGGCTCTTAGACCTGATTGAGTTGCTGGGATGGGAACCAGGCAGATCAGGCTTCAAAATGCCTCAGAAAAGGTCACAGGTGTGCCCAACTTTAGGCAGTTAACCACAGTACCCACTTCTGTGGCCTAAGTCATCTTAGACCACCTCTACAATCAGTGAAGTGTCATGGCTTTTTCCATTTTGGTGATTTATTCTAGTTAGGACCCCCTTATTCTTCCAGTCACTTGATCAAAATGTACTGAAAAAGTACCTGGGATTAAAGGACACATTTCAAATGTAAAAAGTAAGATGTACGTGCAGGTGATTGTAAAATGCAATTTACTGGGGTAAATAAGTGCAAGGATTTCAAATGCTTATTGCTTCATCGAGTCTTCTTTAGAATTGTAGTCCTAATTATCTTCAAATCTATTTGCATCCAGGGTCTTGTTCTGCTCAGAAAGAGGGCCTTTTCCAAAGAGTCTTAACAAGATAAAAAAAACAAACATATGGATGCCAAAGTTTGGTTCAAAGTTTCCAATTCATGTTAGATACTTTGGCTCCAGTCTCACTTATAGAGATCCCTATCTGGAGTTCATATGCTCATACCCTTTTTGAACCAGGTTGAACTCTGGAACAAGCACTTAGGTAACAAAATACCTTGAAAAGCATGAAAATAATAATTAATAATTATGATACATCATTGCAAGTATATTTGATACATTATTTGGCTGTCTTATCAAGGGAAAAGAAATGTCCTGCTCACAACAGATTCCACAATATTTCAAGCATGAAAGGGGTTATTGAGTTTGCTATTTTTGTTGTACTTTGGGGCAGTATTCTATCTGTGGTTATAGCAAACCCAACTCTTCAAAAGACTGTGAAAAACTTAATTTCTCCTCTGTCAATTCTTTATATCAATTTTAACTTATTCTGCTAAACTTTTCTGTACCGTTTGGGGTTAGATATTGCAAATGCTTTTGCACTTTAAATGCAGGATGGACTGGGAGGAGGGGATTCATTTTTACATTCAGTTAGCAATAACCAAGCATGTGCTCTTGTATGAAACTTTTGCCAATTCCTTTATTTTATATACAAAATATCATTATGTTCCAAAGTATTATCATTTCCTTTTTTCCCAGACAGTGACTGTCTGTAACATGCTGTTCCCTGAATTGGATTCAGGGTATTCCTTTACTGTTTCTCACCACAAAAACAAAGGCGGGGGGGAAAAAAGTGGAGTACTGGAAATCCAGGCATATAAACTCCAAGGACATAGGTCATCTGTTAGTTTTAGCCTATTTACTTGTCTTCACTTACACTTTACTTGCACTTCACATTTTCCCAGGAACAAGGGTTTAGAGGAACTAGCTATCTTTATAGACTGAGTTATATTATGAATCTCAAACAACTGCTTATAAATGGGCTTTTCCAACAGGATGAAAGCTGTGTTTGATTAAACTTGATGTATATTTATGTGACAGAATCTAACCAAGTTGTACTTTGTGCCATAGCCATAACATTATCACTGTTATACCTGGGGAGGAAAGCCCTCCCACTAGAGCACTGAAAGGATGCCAGTGACAAAGAAGTTTGCATAATGAAATCAAAGTTTAAGGGATTTTTGCATGCCAGTAGAACAGTGATGAACTTCCTCATCTACATTACATTAAGTATGGCACACAGCATCAGCTGCAAGTAAAATATTAGAGATAAGACTAAAAAAGAGCCCACGTAGACAGATAGCAATGCATTTTATTCCATGTCTTGACTGCTCCTCCAGCAAAGTTCCTGAAGGGCACTTTGCTGGGAGCCCATCTTCTATATGGCCTTCTGAATGTAGACATCAGTGTGCTCTTCTTGTCATCCAGCATGGCCAGATGTGAGCTAGTTCCCACAGAAACAGCAGCCTCAGAGCAGTGTTTACCACAGCACTGGTACTGCAAAACACTCCTTGGCAGTCACTGGCTTCCATACAGATCTCCCTCCCTTGATGGCTAAAATCTGTAGCACAGGGTATAAGAGGCAGGTGATAGAATCACAGGAAAACACAATTAATCTCTACCATTATTAAGGAATCTTTATTTTCAAAAAATGCATAGACAAGAACACCCACAGTGACACCAGTGTCTTACCATGGACCAGGAGCTAAAGGCTCCTGGTTTTGAAACTCTTGGCAAGAGCTGAGGCCCCTTCCTTCATTGAGCTGCTGTCAGACCCCTAAGGCCAGTTCAGGCACCAGCACACAGAATATTAGGAATATACTGTTTTTCTTCTCTCAGAGCTGCCAAAGAGAGTGCCAGAAACGAAACTACTTGGAGGGGAAGAGTATGGAGAGCAGGAGATAGAGACAGAAGGAAATAAATGTAATGACTGCTTAGTTTTCTCACTGAATGGAGGTGTCAGGCAATAGAAGAGGGTTGTAAGAAACTACTGTGACTCATTTAACTGGCCAAGATCTTCTGAATAACCACCTTGAGGAAGTGAAAACACTGCAGGAGCTCAGGGAAAACTCAGCTCACTTTTTAAATTATAAAGTAAAAGTGTGTTATGCTTTCAAACCTTTGCAGCCAGAAAGGATAGGGAGGGGAGAGAGACTCCAGGAACCCAGAGCAACTGCGAGGGAGAAAAGTGCTGAGGTTATACTGTGAGCTTTCTTTCTTTAATAGATCCCTTCCTCCTTCACCACACAAGGCAGCTGGCCCATGGTATCTGGGAATGCAGATGGATCAGCAATGTCAGACATGCAGCTGTGCATATTTAACACACAGGAATCTTATTATCTATTGCTGGCTAGCCAGCAGTGGGTTGATCTTGGAGGTGATTGCTCACAGTTGTAGAGAGAGGAAAATAGAGAGTAGTCCACAGTCGTTAATCTTACACAACAGGCTGCAGAGTGTTAGAGCCAAAACTGCTACTCTCCTGCATCTGTGCCTCCCACTAGCCCTAAATCACTGCTTCTCAGCCCCTCTTGATTACTGAGAAGAAAATTGTCTGGGTTGGAATTAAATATCACAACAGCACAAGCAGCCCTTCTGCATGAAATTGCTGCTACAAATTTTTACTGGTTTCAGGTCTCTAATAGTCCTTTGGTCTTGCCATTGGCCAGCCAGTTAGGAAAAAGGAGAAAAATTGAGTTTGGATCCTGGTATCGGGAATTCATTTCTAGCTCACCATAAGGCCCTATTTTCTGGAGCTCTTTTCCAATACATCTTGATTAGTGACAAATATACATGGCACATACATTTTCTTCCCTCAATAGGCAAAATCATAATGTCTAGGTCTTCATTTAACATTGCCTCTAAAGCATGCACCTGAATTGATGCATGGGAAACTGTCCTATTTAAGGCTCATTTGAAGCTCAACCCATTTATAAGAGTTTTGCTGAGCCACAGCATAAGCACATGGGTGAGCTTGAGCTCATGATCACAGTTTTCCCTTTCCTCTCATTTTGGAGGCAAAATGGACACCTCAAAATACCTCAAGAAAAGCAACTAGTAGCAATGTTCTCAAGGAGAGGAGATTCAACAAAGAGGCCAAGGTCCTTCTTTATGTGTAATCCACGGGGTAAAAAGTAATGTGAGACATTTGTGGCATTTCCTAAAGGAATAACAGCTAGTGGAAATAAATTCATGAACAGTAAGTTCTGCCTCCCAATAGCAACTAGCCAAATCAAGTCATTAGACTTAAGTACATCCAATTTCAAGCCAATCAAGTTTGTGTGCCTTGGGAAGTGGGCTTTAGAAGATATTTAACTTCATTGTGTCAAATGAAAGAGGTTCCTGATGTGCAACTGGCTATGGGAAAAGCATCTGTGCCGGGAAACAACAGCAGGGATGGAGAGACACTGGAAAATGGTCATAGGCCTGAAGACTTGCAGGATATTTTCCAGAATCTCTGCAAAGTAGAAACCGGCCATACCTGGAACAAAAAAAAATTACAAAAATTGAGGGGAATGGAGAGCTGAGGGGGGGAATTCAAGAACTTTGCAACTAGAAGTGAGATTCTTTCAGTGAAAACAGACCACTTCAAAGAAAAACAGCAATTTCAACATTTAAGATATGTGTAATAGTAGGTAAAGCTTGGGACCACTTGCAAATATTTGCATCCTTTCAGTGTTTTTAATTGCAGCCTTGTTCCATCAAACATAATGTAAAAGCAACAGCCTAATCTTCCAGCAAACACTAACAGTCCTTACTCTAAAATAAAAATGGTTACACAGTGCTATAAACTGTAACTTCTTCCTATGTATCCATAAGGAGCTTGGCTTAGCATGGAGATAAACACAAGGTTCAAAAGAGGCTCCTTGCCTTTCTTTATTTCATGGTGGCCCCAGGGCAAAAGAGGAAGAGGATCTCAGATCTTGGCTTTTTCTAGGAAAGGGTCAGGGAGAGGATATTTGGTTCTTTGCCAATAGGATAGGGACAGGAGGTAAGAGGTAAGACCTTCCTTATACCTCTGCTATCAGATTACAACATCTCACCGTTTTCTGTTTATTAAGTGAGAGTATGATATTAAATTTATTTTGATTGGGATTATGATTTTGCCCACCATTTGTAATTGGTGGGAGAATTAGATTGTTCTATGTTTTTCATTTCTATGTGATTGACTTCAGAAGTAGAAGGAATGATACCATTAATAGCTTTGAAAACTAAGTAACGTAGGATTCCGAATGCCATTATTACAAGGAAAATAATAACAAAGAATAACAAAATTGTTTTAACAATAGAGGTCCACCACTCCAAGAACCCCCAGCCTTTGAACAGTTAATTGAACCAATCTTTTGATTCTTGCTTCACTTGTTTGATCAAGCTGTTCATGTATTGGAGGGCAGCATGGACGTTAGGAGCTCTTGAGGTCAGATTCATACAGCAGAGTCCTTCAAATTCCTGGCATTCATGTCCATGCAGTAGCAGAAGAAAATCTATAGCAGCACGATTTTGGAGTGTGGCCTGCCTGGTAATTTCTTCATCTTCTAGGAGGCAACTGATGGCAGTTGATGTTAAGTTTGCCTGTTTTGCTACCCAACACTCTAGGTGGCCTAATTCACGTAGAGCTTTGGCTGCTGCAAGCCACGGAAGAAACACGGACATAGCAATTCTTTTTTATTTGGCCCAATGGAAAATATCGCCATTACTGTTTGGATCCAATTTGTCAGCACTTCTCTTTTGTATTTTTCCAGCTGATTTGTTCTTGTGAGTCCAATCAATAATTAAGGTTTCACTGGGTGCTAACAGGGACAACCGCCTGAAGGTACATGGCCCTCCTAGAAGCTGAGAAGGAATCCCTGCTCATGCCCGGTCTCCACAAATTAAAAACAATTCCTTAGGGAGACATTTGGGACTTGAATACATTGAAGTGCCCATTGGAATATGATTTAAATATTACACCAATGTTTGGCCATGAATTCTCTACGAAATTGTTGTATGAGATGGAACTCGTTAGTGTTAGTAGGTTTCGGGACAATATTAAAATGAATGCAGTATGGTGCTGGGTAGGAACCCAATAACTCCAATTCTTGGGGTTCCTGAGCTGCTTTGGGCAGCTGTGACAGCAACTCCTCTATGGGGTTTTTACACATTGCAGCTTGCTGCCTAGGATTTTTATCACTGAGCTTTTGTATTTCAAAGCTGGCTGAATATTCTCCAGCCTTCAATGGGACTCCTACTAGGTAGGTGGACATAGGATCCTTTGCTGCTGCAGTGGACAGACATATGTTTTCCTGTTGGAGTGTCTGTGCCAGGGTCACCCAAACATTTTGATGTGGCTGAGGGATGATCCAGGCCGCTGCTAAACTGTTCAGTGTTAAGAAGACAACTTGGAAGGGGTTCTTCATGGGGTTGAGTGGAGGGTAGGTTTTCTCTAAAAGGAAAAACAAACACTTAAAACACAGCCAAAGAAGTTGTTGCTACTCAGCCAGAAGCAGTGAGAGACTTGATGCCTGTGGAGAGCCTTAAGACATGCTCATCCATGGAACAGCAGAACTTTTGTGATTTTCTTCAACTGCCTGCAAAACACCCACCTGCCTTGTGAAGACTGAAACTCACCATCACCAGAAAGGCAGCAGGAAGAGTGACAATAGCTGAGAAGGTGCAACAGGAAAAACTTTACTGAACTGGCTTGAAAAATAAAACATTTAAAAAAACCGAACCAAACTAACCAAACCAACAAAAAAAAAAAAAAAAAAAAAAAAAAAAATAAAGGCAAGAGTTTCAAGAGTGAACTATAAAGAAAGAGGACAAGGATTTGGAGGGTTTGAAGCAGCCCTTGACAATGCCGGAGTTTTTCTCCACTGTAAGAAATTCTGGCCTCATTTAAAAGGTTGTGATTAAATTCCTTATACTTTAATGAACAAGGCTGTGTTTCACTAGAAAGGAACAAAGTGTCTTATTAGCCTATACTGCACAATGAAGAAGAGGTCAGATTCAAGTGGTGCATTAGTCAAATAATATCACTGAACATTTACTTCAAGCTCACTCTTGATAAACGCCTCAGCCTATAATTACTAATGGATAAGAAAGATTTTTTTGGTGGGGACCTGATGTTCATTATATCAGATACTGCCATTATTAAGTGATCATAAGGATAGTAAGTGAAAGAGTTACACTAAAAATAATGCTGTTAACAGAGAGATGTAAATGTGCTATTGGTCAGCAACATTTTGTAATTAGGTCACTTCAGGAGCCTTTTGGGTCACTGATCATGAAACAGCAGCCAAAGCCACCAAATCTGCCTGCTGTGACAGATGCCCAAATTCCTGTTGGGCATAAACACTACAGGTGCTGGGGAAGAAACAAACCTTACAGCCTATAAATATTTTAGACATGGCAGATGAATAATAAATTGGTAAGAACAACATAGTGACATGAACTCATGTGAAACTCTACCACACACTGTGGACAATATGGCCAACTGCACTAAAGCAGGACATTCTAAAAAGCACCCTTAAGAGCTGGTCATCAGTCTTCTTGATCCTGTTCCACATATAGCTAATATCTGGCCTGGATTCAGACGATGAAATCAGCAAAATCAGAAATGCTTCCTCTTGCCATGAAAAAACTAGAAGAATCAATTTTTGTACTAACATTCATCAGCTGCTAAACTTTCTGTGAGTAAATATGACAGCCCCATGCTCTGAGTTGATACAGGTAAGGGAGTATCAGTGATGGAAGATGCACACCAGCAAGAACAAAGATATCTAAATACAAAGCAGAAGCTAAAAAGTCCCCATCACAACATCTTTTGAACTTCTTCAAAAGTAATAAGTTCAACTTTAACTTTTGCTTCAAAATGCACAAAATTTTAAAATGCCCAAGAAATTTTATATTCAGACTTGGAGAATGCAGTAAAAAAGGGAACTAAACCTGAACCAATCCAGTCTGGTTTTATGTTATGAAACCAAATTACTACTAATGAAGTCCTGGCAAAAACAAATCATTCCTCATCTTCCTGTTAAAGAAAGGAATTTCAGAGCCCCGGGGCCTGGGTAAAATAGATCTGAAATCCATATCCCTCTTCTCATCTGAATTTCTCCCAAAGCCAAACCTGAACACCCATATTCTTAAAACACCCATCAGCAATGCTATTTGAAATAATAAAGTAAAGAGCATGATGAAATAACAATGAGACCTAATTACAAACTGTGAGAAGAAAAATAATAATCTTCTCCAACTGGAAAAAAAAAATCTGTTCTGCCAAATTGATTGACCAATCCATTTTTGGCTGTGCCAAAAAAATCAAACAGAAACTATTCAGAGTTTTTCTGCTGTCTCTGACTGGATTTAGATTGAGCTTCTCCTAACCAAATTTGCAAAAATTAACTACAGGTAGAAGACAAAGATGTCAAGTGGAGGAATATAATTATAGGGACTGTTCAGAAATCACTGGTTAGGCCAAATGCCTTTTCCCACTGGCTTTCAGATTATATAACTCAGTGATTTACATTGTCATATTATTTAATTAGATCAGCACCAAATGACTCACAGTATTTTGTCATTTTAATGATTCTTTATATTTCTTCATTTTGATGGGTTAATCATTGCCTATCACAGTTTATGGCCTCTATCTTCTTTATTGTGTTTTGCCTCCCATCAGCTATCCAAGGTGATGTGAACTTTGTGCTATTGACTTTTCTCACTCCTCTGGGGAGGTTGTCATGGAGAATTAAGCTATTGACAAATCAGCAGCCAACATCCTGAACTCCTTTCTGCACGTCATTGTCAGGAATGTGAGAACCAGCCAACTTTTGGATTGTGCAGAAGCAAGATGTTCCACCGCATAAAAGAAATCCTGAAAACCTATGTATTGGAGTTTGCTCTCATTTAAAGTTCTGCAAATCTGAAATAAAAGAAGTAGCTTAACAAAGACTTTTTAGAAAAAGTTCGGGCAGCAGAATTAAATGAATGAATTTCAGATTTCCTCCAATAATTTTAATCTTCTCAATAGACATAGTTTTGTTTCCAGAAACTGCTGTCTTCATTAGGTGCAACTGAGCAAATGAACTTGGCAGAGATAATTAACACAGTGCTAATTGCAAGAAACGATGAATAACAATTATTTTTCAAACACACATAAGAAATGTTAATTTGGTCCTTTTATTTCTTATTATTCCAAAGCGTGCAATCTTAACATCTAGATAATTAGTCCATCAAAAAATATAAAAAATATCTAACTTTTGAGTTAGTACAGTAACACTTCTCAATACAGAACCTCCCATCATAAGAGATACAAATCAACATAAAACTGATATAAAGTATTTTTGCTTGACTAGAAGGCAAAAAATCTATGACTTATCTACTGAGATGTGACAGCTGAGGAAGAGATTAATTCTATTCCTAATTCAAAGGTTGCCCTCTCCTCTCTGTTGGTCTGTTTTCCTAACAAAATTTCTAGATATGGATTCAATTGCAAGTTCGGTTTTAGCTTGTTGCATTCTGTATTTGTCCAGGAGAAAATGTTATTTGCATGCATGCCTCTGCTTAACTGAAAATAAGTCTCTTAATGTACCATTAAGTATACCTCCTTGTGCTCCCCCTGGAATGTTTTCCCAAATTTTAATGAAAATGTAATTTCAGAAAAGTTTTCTTCTCCAAAGCTGTTCCACAGCCAAGTAGTAAAAATTATTCCAGCTTCTTGTTGTTGCCTTGGTTGTTGTCAGAGTGGATGATGAGCCAAGGAGCTTGCACTATATGTTCTGTTTCTATTCCCCAGTGGAGAGGTTGAGATAAGCTCCTCCAACCAGGGTTATGGACACAGTGCCAGAAATGTGGGAGCTGGAGGGAGTACTGGACAGTCTAGAAGAGAAAAGGAAAAATCTCCAAATTCAAGACTAAAGCTCTGCAGATCCAAGTCAACTCCCTATTTTTTCAATAGCATAATGTACTGTTTAACTTCAGGCTTACAAGATGAAAATATTCAGTTCTATATTTGTTTTCCTAGAGCACCAGTTACTCACCCTTTTTCCCCCTATTTTAAGTTAGCTACAATCCTGCCATGTCTTTTGTTTCACATCAGCTGATAAAATCAGTCAAATCATCAGATGACTTTTTTTTTAAATGGAATTTACATTTTGACATCTGTGCTCCATCCCCTCCTCTATTTTGTAGATTGCACAAACACTTAAAATTACTACAAAAATGAAAATCTCGGAGGAGGGAGACCCCTGAGACCCTGCATCAGCCAACTCTAGTAATTAATTATGCTATATAATTAATTATATAATTTCACTGACATGCAGTGAAAACTTAAAGCTTGTCAAAGTTGTGACCTCTGTGAAAGGAACATGACTTTTGGAGTAGTTTTGTCTGCAGACACTAAAAATTAGCTATCTAAAAATAATGCAAGGCAAGGTGGTAATCTAAATTACAGGACAGTCCATGGAGGCAGAAAGGGCACAACTTGAGAAAAATGTGCATGTCTAAGATAAGGAGATGTCCCACCAGGTCATACCAGGTTATTGTCATTGTAGTTGCTATTGTTAGTATTATTATTTGCTATAACTGTTATTTACTTTTCTTAACTCTGCTGCACCTCAGGAAATGTCACTAGGCTGAGTAGTGAGCATTATCTGGAAACCCAGTGTCAGACATGGAAACAATCAGGACACAAGCACACAGGCAGGATAAACTTTGTGATGACCACTTGTGATGTTCCTTCTTTTTCATGAGATAAAAGGGAGTCTCTTTTCAATAAATAACTCAGCAACTTTTCCTAGTGTTGCTCTCCCTCTTTTATATATTTCTCTTTTCCCATTCTCTTTTTGCAATACTCCACTTTCTTTCTTTCTTCCTCCTCTGCTCACCACATTAGGGGAGTCATGGAATGGTTTAGGTTGAAAAGGACTTGAAAGCTCATCTGGTTCCAAACCCCCTTCCATGGGCAGGATTGCTCACATCATAACCAGTCTTCCCTTGCCAATAATTATCTCCTGGCCAAATATCATGTCTGATTTTTTTTTTTTTTTTTTTTTTTCAAAACCGAAATGCTCTGAAAAATGTTTGAAGAAATACTTGTATGGATAAAGTAAATTAATAAACAGAGATTCTGAGTAGTAAAATAAAATAAAACTAATAAGCTACATATCAAGCTTTGCCTGGACCTCTCCAAGTGTATCACTTTGCCCAGATTGATGTATTAAAAGTCCCATGGAATTGCAATGGTAGTGTTTTCATGTGACTTTTTGTACTATTCTTCACTCTGCCTTCACTGCTGTTTTTTCATATTCCCACCTCTACAGTGCAGTGACTCCTAAACTTGCCCAAAACTGACAGAAAAATGTGACTCCAAACTTATGGAAGGCATTTGGAAGCAAAGACTTCTGAAATCCCAGTGAGAAAGTCTGTTACGTTGACGTTAGCTTTACTCTTGAACTACAGTGAAAAAGAGAGAGTATCTACTTGAAGCAATTTAAGGTTTTATTGAAGGAACAGGAGTCTCAAAACTCTCTGTGAAGATACAGTTGCAAAAAGAGACCTCCACAGAAGCCAGGGGGGTGCAAGGCAGAAGAGAAAAGAAACATGAATAACTGAAAGCAACAACTGCTGGGAAGTCAAAACAATCAGCAGCCCCTTTTGAGTCCAAAATGTCCCACCATGTGTAAGCATTCAAGACAATCTGATCTGGAAAGATACATATCTCTGGATATGTACAAAATTAAAACAAAATCTGTTTTCCTTCAGGTTCTCCTCTGAGACTTTTAAAACAGAAAATGTGATCCATTAGCCGAGTAGACACAGATTTCACAAAATCCTACAATGAGAGGCTCTGTCTCTAGTTTATATCCATTTATAAACAGCTTCCCCAAATCTGAGGGCATGCTGGAGAGCATGTTGCTACAAAGATCCATTCAGGATCCAGGGGAAGGGGGCTGGAGATGCTCTGCCACCAACTTTGGCTAGCGAACTGTGGAAGTTTCCAGGTTTATTAAAGCCTCTCCTTCAAAGGAACATGTCAGCCATACCTCACATCCAATTGACAATCTTTGACTGACTTCTCAGGGAGTTGGTCAGCCCCAGATTTGTGCTTATTTAAATGAGCGCACACACAAAGAAAGTATTCAACTGTTTTATTTCATGTATGAAATACGAGGTAAATACCACCACATGGATTCATCTGTGCCTTTCACTTACTAGTCAGCAAAAATCTAAATCCTTCACCTTTACCCCTTTGACCTACCTCATGGGTTTGTCTGTGTCCCAGTATTTGGAGAAAAAGGGATCTCTGATTAAGAGATGTGTTGGGCCATCAGTCAACACAGAGCCAAGGGTCTCATTTCCTTCTGCATTAATATCTCGCTGGTGTTAATTGCAGTCACGGGTGAATAGGCAATGCTGGAGAGCAGAGAATGTGAGCGCTTTGCCATTACTGATTGCCTCACATCACACATCCAAAACGAATTTGCTTGTCCCTGCAGTCCTTGGGGGGGGGGGGGGGGGGGGGAAGTGCCTGTTGTTACTGACCACTGCTCTTCAAAGGTCAAGGATTATAATAGTAGGAGAATTGCAGGTTAAGGCTGATGTGAACCATACAGAGAAAATCTTGCCCTCCCTGCAGCTTGGCTGTAATAAATGGTATCTGTGTCTCTCTCTTTATAAGCTTTGAATTCACATAAAAAGGCTGAAGGAAAGAAAAGGAAAAATAAAGCAGCTAAAAAATATTTACAATGTAATCTCTTCTCTGCACACACCTCTTCCACTCAGGCAGCTATGAAAGCTGTCCTTCTGGCAAGATAAACTATCATTTTTTAACAAGGTAGATGGATGCCTTCATACATTTTTAAGTTTGGTACAGGATATATTTTGTGGTTTATTTATAATGACATCAATTACACTTGCTCCTTGGTAATAATTCACTCCTTTATAATTATTTATGAGGTTATTTTTGCTTTTTTGAAAGTTTTATGTTTATTGATGTGTTTGGTTAACGAACACTTAAATGACATGGTCAGTTGCTTTGCAAGATGCTGAAGAACAGCAAAATCAATATGTTCTGCACCTGAGAACAATCTTCTTAGTTTTGTAGTAATGATTCCCTGAGCAAGGTCCCAGGAGCCTGCAAGATAATTGCAATTCCACATAGACAACTGTCTGTTCAGATCTATATAATCACAGTCTTTAGATGCTTCATTTTATTTGGTTTTGTTGCGTGTGATCTCTTCCATTAACATCTCTTTCTCTGTGATCTCAGCTGGTTGGTTTTTGCCCCCAGACCCCTCCCTTATCTTTCATTTCAGAGCCTCACCTCTGTTGGATTTGGACCCCTGCACAGAGTACAGAAAGCAGTTAATTAAGTAGCTAGTTTTTACCTCTCATTTTACCTTTTTTGATTGCTACCTTTGGAGAATGAAAATTTGCATCAGTCTGGATAAACATTGAAAAAACAAACAAACAAACAACAAAAAGAAAAGCCCAAAACATAATAAGACTTAGTATCCCCAGCTGAAGATAATTATCTCTTCAGTTGCAGAGTACAGAACACAGACAAGTGTTAATGGAATAATATATTCTATGGGGCCCCTGTGCTGAGAGGCATAGTGAGGGATGGTAAACAGGGTTAAATCTTCCAGTTGAGAAGCTGGCAAAGAAATTTGTCCTCAGGTTGCAAGGTCTTTACAGATATAAATGAGAATACATGATGGAATTTAATTTCTAAGGTGGCTTGTGCTCTGGCTGTGGCACTGTATTTTAGGACAGGATCAATGGCTCACAAATTCTTTAAAGTGATGATTGCATCTTTATCATGTTTGTGAAATACCTCCCCCAGCAAATTCACTAAGGTGAATTCCTAAGGTATATTCCTAAGTTAGGTTTGCATGCAGGGCACATAAACCAAAAAGAGTTCAATAGAGTAAACCAGCCAGGAAAGCATAGTAGATGCAATCTGTGATCTCCCACAATGTGGGCCTGGACAACTGGATGTCTACAAGATCTCCTTCAATGCTCTGAACCAGATCCTTAAAGGCATATCAGACGGTGGAATGTAAGGTGTCACTTTTTCACATAAATGACAGTACCTGCCATTCCACAAGGTCTTTGAGGATTTGACACTGATGCAAAATGTTGGGGAATCATTTTCTTCCTCTGCCACCTCAAGCTAGAGAAAAATAAAAGCCTTAAATGGTGTGATGCAACACTCAGACTGAGGTTTTCACCCTGTGTTGTTGAGGTATGGTTTGTGTTGAGTGTTTCAATTTGAAGATTGAAGCCCAAAAGAGGGAGATTTTTATGTCCTAAGCATGTGAGAGCTGAAAATGTCTCAGCTGGATGCCTAAACTATCAGGGTATTCTCAGCAGTCACTTTAGAATGTAGTAGCTCTGAGTCCTTCAGTTAATATAAAACAGGCCAAATCATCTTCAAAATGGGCCAGATAAGCCTCCCCCCAAACATACTATTTGGACAGTTACTAGCTGGTTGCTGACAAAACCACTTCTGCTTCATTTAGAAAAAATTAAATTGGCATCATTCTTATCACTTTCAAAACAGATCAGTAGTAATGTTAATATGAATAAATCAACTGAAAAGATGTTGGTAAATCTTGACCAGCCAAACAGATATAGTTACCTGCTTTAAAGGAAGATAGCTGACTTTTCTACTTCCATTAACTGTTGCCAAACTTCATAAATTTAAACAGAGAATAAATCCTCTCTAGTCACTGATTATGAATATTCTCCTGGGAAATTCCAGCTGGCATCCAACTTGATTTATGTGCTTCAAAAAAAAGCATTTGCTTTATAAGCCTAGGGTGAGCCTTAAAATATAAGTTTGTGTGTAAAAATATGTAATAAAAATATTACATCCTCTTCTCAGCTTCCAACCATTCCCCACGCTGAGAGCAAAGGCACGTGAACTCAGGGTCATGACATGGGCTCAGCAGAACCTGTTAGGCTTGGGTATTGAAACAATGACCTCTAGCACCACAACCCCTTTTCAGGCTGCTACTCTGGCTCCTAATCTTTGCACTGAATTAGAAGTCAGGGCCTCAATATTGGTAGGATCTGAGCCTATGTGACATTTCTACAGCCAGAAAAAAGAATCTAAAGCCTTGTCACTTCTTTGCTGCTTCCCATCTGTGTCCTTTCAGGTGAAACAATATTTCCCCAGACTGTATTTCATAGATGCTCCTACCATCCATCTTCTAGTAACACTAAATATTCCACACCTGTCTTTCATGAGTTATCTCCAATTCTTAATAAATGTAGCATTACTGGCAAATTCAGGCCAACTATCAAACTCACTGCTCTCCTACTCATAGAGTATTTCCTGAATGTGAGAGGGGCACTGTGTCTTATAGCCACTCATTACTCTTCAATTTCTTTCTGCATTTTAGATATCATAACAAAATAATTATAGAAAGGCATATCTTATATAGATATGTATATATATATATGTATACTTATATATGTGTATATGTATATATATGTGTGTGCGTGTGTGTATATATAGTGAGACTGGCCATATTATTAAGCAAAAATCAGAAACAGGAATGTTCTTTGGCTGGGGAGACTGGAGCTCATAGTGGTGGAAAGAAGTGAGGTCATACTAAGAAATGTCTGAGAGGAACGGGGGATAATAAACTGATAACTTCTCTGTGTTTTGCATTTATCCCTGATTATTTGGTCAATAACTTACTCCCAAACTTGAAAATGTATGTAAACATACCAACACACACAAAACACACACTCATTCACTGTATATGTATGGCCCATGCCATTTTATTTTTGGTCTTGGAGAAATTGAAAAAACATTGCCAAGCCCATTCTCAGTTCCACTCTGTAGAGGCCCAAAGTAAAATTACAACTGAGAAGCAAATGCGGTGACCTTTAAAGGAATTGAGAAGAAGCTATTTCCTGTACATTACTGAATGCTATATTTTAAAGGTTCTAACCTTATTTGTTACATGTGTATAATATCAAGAAAACCTTGTGAGTGAAGGTTCTGTATTCATCACATAACCCAAGTCACTTACAGAAGATGGGAAAAGTTATTACTTTCTCCCTTGCAGACATTAAAGTTCAACTCCCTTTCCTGTAGTGTTTTGCAGCATTAAGTAAGGTTCAGGGATCACTCAAAGAATTACAGGCTTCTCAACAGAAATATAGGTTCCTGCAAGCAGCTATAGATGCATCATCAAATAGAGAGAGCAATTTGTGAGACATGCATGTCCTACAGAGCTCAGATGAGCTAAGGGGAACTGGGTACTGCTATCTGATATTGACACAGCATAAACTGTATTGAACAAAGTAGTCTTTCATGAGAATTGTGAGAGAAATTGATTTACAAGATGCAGTTTAAAAGTAAAAGATAGGACAACAAGAGGCAGGTCAAACTCTTATCATGCCAGCTGTAAGCCAGCAGTTTAATTGCATCAAGTAAGTAACAAGCAGTGTGGGATGGTGTGTTTGTGTAGTGCTTTAATTAGTATCTGTCAGACAATAGAGACTTTGTGTTTTGATGCTGAAGAGATCATAAAGTGAAATGCTAACTTTGCTTTATTTATTTTTATTATTGATTGATTTATATTGCACCTTACATATGCATAATGGTACTCTACACCAAATAAATCAAGGAGCATAAAACCTTCATTGCACCAAATAAGAATGAGAACAGACAGAACCAGAAATGCCAATAAAATGCAAAAGTTGTTCGTAAACAAGTGTGGCGCTAATCTGATTTTCATAAATTTGTCTGGAATTCGCTGTATGGGTTATTGGGCTGTCAAATACCTCACCAGCTAGTTCCAAATACGAAAATACAATGTAATAGACAAACGAAAGAGGTGGGAAATGCAAATACTTCAAACCAGTTGCAATGCAGCTTACAAAATGGAATATAAATTGAGTCAGGAAACAGCTAAGAAAATATGTAAGATCTGAAATTTCTTGAAAACCAGCATAATATTTATAATCAAGAAATATACAACACAAAGACAGTCTGCTTCCACTCAGATCTCATTCCTGCTATACAAGTCCCTGCCCCTGTAAGCTATATATAAGCTATATATATGCTATGTATAACCTATATAAGAGCTATATATAAGCCTTTGCCATGAGCTTGTAATTAAACACATAGTTTATAGAATCAGTGCTAGATATAACATGTGCAAATTTTTAAAAATTACGATGAAAAGCTCAAAATGAACTGCACAGATTATTTTTTTTTTACAATTCATTTTTTGGCCATCCAAAATCGCCTCCATTTGTTTCAGTAGAATAGGATTGTGACCTTAAAGAGTTACAGGCCCTAGCTGTGCTTTAAAGCAGTACAGGAAATCACAGGCACAGATATGGTACTTGACCTTTAGTGGTGCAATGAAACCACTAAAATATATGTTAGGCTGCAAAATGCTGAGATCTTCTATTGTGAAACAAAACAGATATTGATTTTTCCTATACACCTTTTAGTAGGACAGTAAGTCAAACATAGTTGGTGCCAGATGATTCTGGTTTGTTGAGATATCACACAATGTGTTCTGTAAAAGTCAAGAGAAGTGGGATTTTAGTGCTTTTGCAGCTTGGTTTTCTGAATTAAATTAACCAAAACAGAGAGTTAAATAAATGCATCAGCAATGTCTCCTTATACCTTACACAAAGCAAAAGTTCTGTAGAAAGTCAGGCTCAATATGTGAGGGGATGAAACTTTGCTGAAAGGATACAAGACAACATTTGAGTGAGCACACTTGGATTTCTGAGTTAACCACTAGGCAGAAACCAAAGGAAGACTTGCACAGATCCCTGTCTAGTGAAGCAGTCTATGCCTCATCAGAAAACCAATTGCAAAATTCATCACATATCAGTCTGGAAAAACTTAAGAATTTGGGCATCAATAGTTTTTCCAGTTATTTAAACTCCCTTACCCTGAAATGGAACTATAGCAACTATATTTGACTCTTTAAGAACAAACTCTTCTCAAAAAGCTTTTAGATGTAAGACCCGATGGAAACAAACTAATAACAGTTTCACGTAAAACATATGTTTCTGCATTTCTGCACACCTGAACAGAGTGTGGATTTTTACAGGCAGATATGTGAGCAAGGACAGATTAGCTTTTGTGACTTTGGTTATTAGTCTGCAAAACTCTTCTCTCCCCTCATGGCAGGCCCAAGAGGCTGAAGGCACACTAGTGAACTCTTTGTGCCTCTGCTGCTGCATGATCCTACTTCAAATATAAAAATCTCAATCACTTTACTACCAGGTGCAGTGGAAATGCATGTGAGGTCACAGAGGCCTCGATGAAAACAGCAGGAACTGTCAGATTAAAACTGGTTTTCAATCTATCCACAAGAACATTATACATTTAAAATTTGTAATGAAAATCCACAGACAATAGGTCTCCAATACTTAGTGACCCTTCATAGATCACTTTCATGGTCTAAGGGTGCTTGTGTACTCAGTGCAGGGTCTGGGACCAGTCACTGTTTCTCCTGATGAGTTTGGTACCAGTAAGAGAGGCCAAGTGTTCTCCAAAGGCATATTGACTCAGCTCCAAGCTAAACTACCCACTCTGCCCACCTGGAATGCCTAAGCACCAGTCAGAGAGAAGATCCTTAACTGGGATACTCCAGTCTTTTTTGTAAAAACACCTACAACCCTGTTGCCTTCAAATTCTTGAGCTGCTGCTGCTTCTCCACTTAAAGCTGAAGTTTTCCATGACTACCAAGTATGTGCTACCAGGGGCTCCTGCTCTCTGAGCAAAGGAAGCAACATCAGCATGGGTGACCCAACCTTGCCTTTCTTGCACTGACATAATCTAGTCCTAGCTATACCAATGCCATGAGTGTCAATCCAAGAAGAAAAGCCACATACTAACAAGGACAGAAGTCTTCAGCTGACTCCTACAGGAATTCATGCACAGCAAGCACAGAAAGTCAGCACTGCTGAACATTTTTAGTAACTCCAGCTGGGTTCTGCTCAGCTAAATCTTCCTCATCTACAAATGGCCACTAGAACATGAAAAAAAAATAGGAATCGCCATACCTTAAGTGAAAAAATATGATTGAATAAATCCTGAGCGTAGGACTTTGTGCCTAATTAGTTAAATCCCCTTAAGACATTAAAAAAATAGCTAAAAAGGCTCTCAGTAATTTGTAATAAGATGCTTAGATAATGCGCTCACTATCAAGGGAAGTTTTCAGTTTCACTGTAGTCCATTTTTTAACATCTTGGAAAAGACCTTTTCCTCCCTCTCATGCTGAAGACCTCCCATTGACACTGTAACTTTAGGCTGGGAGCAGCTGGTGACTATTTCTGATGAATGGCAGGTGAGAGAGTTTCTCGTGCTAAACAACATGCGTGCAAAACTGAATTCTTCATCCTAATTTCCTTCATTTTGCAGCTTTAAAGAAGCCTAAGACAAGGGAGTTTGGGAAAGTTAAGTGCTTACCTTACACAAGCAGAATTTACAAGGGGGCAGAAACAAAGAGGGAAAGCTCTGTGGGAAGGAGCTGTGTGTCCTTTGGCTGGGCATGAATATATTCCTGCCCTACACAGAAGTCTAGCAAGGCTAATACAGGCCAGATGGGTAGCTGAGCAAACAGATGAAAAGAAATATCTTTTGGAGCTGACACAGAATGAAATGGGCTTTCTTCATAAAATAAAAAATCATAATAAGCTGAAGGGACTAATTAAAACATTAACATTTCTCTCCATGTCTTATTTCCTCACTTTGATTCAACTTTGGCCTTTAAAATATTTAATGTGTTACATTTATATATATTTTGAACTTGAGAGTTTATTTCATAATAAGAAATTTAAGACTGGGTTTTTACAGCAATTTTTAATAGATTTTTTGGGGTTTTTTTCAACTATTTCATCTGTAGTCCACTCTCTACCATCATGAAATATGTGAGAGAATCTGTGTCAAACTTTACATCCAAACCTTTCATCAATGGGTAGATTTAAAGCATGGAAGTTTAAAGCGCAGCTGGATAATATTGTAAAGATGCTAATCAAAGGTGCCTCAGATGACAGTGATTGTCATGGACTTCTAGCACACTGTGATCAGAATCTGGCTGCAGAATGAAATGTTTTGATGAGCTGTCTGAGGCCTGACTGCTCAGTCTATCATTTCAGGCACACCAAAGTTCCTCCTGATTTCTGTCCATGAAGAATGTGAACGCCAAAAAATGCTGAGTAGCCTCAGTTGACTCAGATGCTACAGAAATCAAGAACATTCAGAAACAACCAGGATTGTCATCTCTTCCTCACTTCCTTTTTTTTTTTTTAAGTTCATCAAAATAAATTTTTACATTTCTTCAGCTTTTCTTTTTGTGCCAAGCTCCAGCAATGAACCTGCTTTATTAAACTGACGTTTTGCAAGTAGTTAGTCCTGAAAATTGACTAAGCCCTTTTGGTATAAAAAAAAAGAAATCATTCTGGAGGCAGCTGAAATATTAAATGAAACAACAACCAAAAAAGTTAATGGAACAGCAGGAAATCTGATTAATTTCTTTTTTTTTTTTTTTCTGCAGAGCAATGCTGATGAAGCAAAATAGCTATTTTATTCAGCAATGAGGTAATTTATTTGGCAAAAATAAAAACTGCCTGAATCTTAGCTGAAAATCTAAACCATGCTTTAGCTGAAGTTCAGCAATATTATGTAAGTTCACTTGAACTGTGTTTTCATATCCCATTCTCATAATGACAGATTGGCATCCATACTAAATTGAGACCAGCCAAGGGGTGGATGGAAAACTTGAAAAACAGCAAGAACAGTGTAGACCCGAATGAGAAGGGTGATTCATTTGGAAGGAGATGTTTTATGAGAAATCAGCAGTCCAACTTAGTTACCTGGCAGATTGGGGCAATTAGATTGGGTACTTGAAACTGCAGCCATTTTACCAGTCACATTAATTAATTTTATTACTGTCTCTTTTAGCTTACTAAGCTCACCCTGACAGTCGAAGTTTCTAAGGAAATTTGGAAATAGGATTTAAAAAGGGCTTTTCAAAGTAAATATTAGGTATGTGTAGTATAAGGATATACCACCTTATTACATTTGTAGGAAGACTGGAAACATGCTGTGTACAGATTAAACAGTTTGAAGATTTTTCTTCTCTACCCTTTCTGCACTTCTATGAAAAAAGTGTGTAGTTGCACACTCGAAGCAGTAGGTACTCCACATGTTCTGCACATAGGGCAGTGTCCTTTTCTAACTAAATACACCACGCTGAACTGCATGCACTTCACTGAAGTGCCTAAATCAGATGGGCAGTTCCAGAAAAGAATTCATTGCACTCAAAAGTCAGATCCCAGAGGGAGGCTACAGAAGTGAAAAACTTACTTAAATCTTTATTTAAATCCTTTTGTTGTCAAGGGATGAAAGCAGGTGTGTTATTTCATTGATTCAAATGCAAATCTGTTTTGACAAAAACTACTGCCATGAATTTTTGTGAATTCTAGCAATTTCAGAATATTAATTTATCTGATAATGGGTAAATGCTTGCCAGTTACTACAAATCTTTTGTTTAGTTTCTGTAGCAAATAAAGTTATATTTTTCATTATGTTACTTTCCAATGTGCTTGAAGAAGTCATAACTGTTATTGCTGCCTAAAAGTTAAGTGCCTGCTCTGAGCAGAAATATATAAGGCAGGGACTAGCTTGCCTTTCATTCTTAGGACAGAAAGAACATGATGTTTGTGAACTGAAAATTAGATTATATCAAACGGAACAAAAACTAGATGTGGTCACAAACCAACCAATTCAGAGCTTTGCTGCAAGGTTACTATTACTACAGATGACTCTTTCACCTTATAAACCATGTTTTCATTATGTTTCTGATAAAGGTGCATTTGGAAAAGGACTGTTTCCTTGCCCTTTGAGAGGATTTTGTTTACCAGTTGGGTTGGGTAGCACCCTCACATGAATTTCATCAATGAGCAGATCTAATACAGAAAGCTGCAGGACAATACACTGCAGTCATATACACTCCTTGTGCCCTTTACATCCCAGTAATTAAAACAAACAAAACTAAACAAAATTTACTCTTCTCCCTTCTGCAGGCTGATACATCCCCAAAGCCTTAGTCTCTTCAAGTGCCTAGCCTAGCCTAGTTTCTATAATACCATCATATATTACAGCCCCTATCCACATGAGAACGTGCGTTAATCTAGGAACTCTTGATTTAATACATGTTGCCACACTGCCCTTGACCTCAGAAGGACTTTGAAGTTTTCTGGCTGGAGATGAAAGTTACAGTATGTGTGGCAGGGCTGGGCTATAGAGTAAGAAAGAATTGCTAACTCAACAACTTGTTAAAACACACATTTCCAGGACTTTTTTTTTTTTTTTTTTGTTAAGACTAATAAACACACTATTTCCAGGATTTCAGCCCTCTTGTTCAGATTGATTAGACGAGAGATGAATTTGAACAGACAGATAGATTAAATCAAGAGTTATGGGCAAATTATTTCCAGTTCTCCAAATCTGGCCTGATGATATCCATTTCCTAGTTCTCCTTCAGGATTTCTGCTGGAGTGTAGCCTATAAAGCTTCCATCCTGGTGCACATCATCAGGTTATGAGTGGCAATTAGATGCAATCTGAAGATACCTTCCTGAAGAGGGCCATTGGAGGAGATCAGATTCAGAAGGTATTTGTTGGCAATGTTATTTCTTTGAAAGAATGAAGAACTCACACAGGGATTTGATATTATGTGCCCAAAAACAAGAGGGATCAAACTCCTTGGGATTATTATTTGCCTCCCTGTCCTATGTTCATGCTGTTTGGACCCAAAGCAGACATCTGTTGGACAGATTGGCCATGTTGTAAAAAGACCAGATGTAATTAAAATACATACTCGTTTCTTGCCAATCAAAAGAACCTGAAAAAAAAGAGCTCCAAACCAGAACACCAGATCACAGTTTTCTCTTTCTCATAAATGATTGCATTTTCATGAGCAGAAGACTCATTCTTCAAATTGCTGCATAGGCAGGCAGGCAGGGCTATAGCAGCAATAAATCCTTGCAGATCTTTTTGGACCTCTGAAATGATACTGCATTTTCTTACCAGCAAAAAGCAGGATCAGCTCTTGGTATCTCCCTGTGCCTGAAGAATACTAAATTTACAAAGATGAATAAGCAGACATGAGCTCTTTTGTTACATGAGATCCATGGATGAATGAGGTGTCATCCTTGACACCGAGTATCTAATACTCAATTAATAGTATCATAGAATGGTTTGGACTGAAAGGGACATTAAAGTTCATCTCATTCTAACCCCCTGTCATGGCCAGGTTGTTCAAAGCCCCATTCCACCTGGCCTTGAACATTTCCAGAGATGAGGCATCCACAGATTCTATATGTTCCAGTGCCTCACCACCCTCACAGTCAAGAATTTATTTCTAATATTCAGTATCTAATTGAAACATGCCCTTTTTCAGTTTAAACCCACTCCCCTTCCAGTCAGTCACTCCTTGTCAAAAGCCCCTTTACAGAATTCTCATAGCCCCTTTAGGCACTGGAAGGGGCTCTTAGGTCCCCCTAGAGCCTTCTCCAGGCTGGACAACCCCACCTCTTTATCTGTTTTCATAGAAGAGGTGCTCTGACCTTGGACAAAGAGGAGTCAAGTAGCCTCATGCAAAAAAGGAATTAAGATAATTTTGTGGAACAAAGAAGTTGTAAGGGTTAAAGCAAACAAACAAACAAAAAAAAAAAAAGCAAACAGCATAATCTGGTTTATTTATGTCCAGATGGAGTAAATTATAGGGATAAACCAACATCTGAGTGATTCAGGTCAGACACTAGCAACAGGTTTCTAATTCTAAGAGTGCAGAATTGAATTAGATTGCCTCAGAAAAAGCAGATCATGATAAAATTTTCAGCACCAGGCAGAACAAGTGCAGAACAAGTTCAATAAGTATGTATACAGAAAGATGTATCAGCCCTATCTGGGAAGAGGACTAGATGAGTTGATCTAGTCATTTGGGTGACTTTTACCCCAAAGATCTTAGACTCTATGTTGAATCAAAATACTTGTTTTGCTGTACCTCCTGGTTCTGTGACAATTGCAAACCCTTATTCAGATAATTAGCATTTTAGCATTACAACAAAAGGAATGTAGCATTACCAGAAGATTTTAACATCCTTTAAGGGACAAAACACTGCTAAATTGCCAAGAGAAATAGAATGTCATCTTAAGGACATCCCTAGCCAACAGAAAAGCTCAGAAAACTTCAAGTTAAGCAAAATCATTTTGCCATCCTGCTGAAATGTTGTATGATTTATGGTATTCAGACACATTGAAACACCATGAAAAGGAGCAGCACACAACCTTCCTCCCATCCTTGGTGAATTGGTTATTAAACTACTATTACTTACTGCAATAATGTCTTAGAAATATTTTGCTAAAACACCATCACAGGTTTATAAAGCATTTGCAAAGCATGTTTTCAGTACCTGAAGTACTTGAAGACATATGGGCTATTAGTAGGATTCTCCACATTGTGATGCTAGTGTCACTCATTTGAATTAAGTATCAGGACTAAACCCATCCTTTTGTGGGATCTGAGAAAGTACTGAGCATAGGTTAACATCTCCAGTACCTTTTCACAATTTATTTCTCAACCATTACTCTCAACATGTCCCTGATCAGAACTCCTTATTGCTGGAAATCACTTCTAATTCATTATTTTGCCTAGTGTTTCCTATTAATTACCTCCAGGCAGCTTCCTGCTAAGGATTTTGCATGGACCTGAGCTGTTTTTGTAGGCTCTCTGCACTGACCAGGCAAAGGAGACACTGCTCAAATTCAGGCCACCTGCATAAGGCTGCTTCCTGCTGGGTTTTTCACATCCATATAATTGCAGAGGTAAAGGACCTTCCACAGACACACATGTTCAGGGACTGTGGACAGGAGTCCTATCCATGTAAGTGGATTGAATGATATGTTTGAAATTACAAGCAGGACCAGCTACTGGTGGCTTCCTTTTACTGTTCCTGCTGAAGGGCTCTGTTCACCATATGAGTGCTGACAAATTGTTTGATGAAATTTTCAAGTTCAAGAGATGAACAAAAGCAAATATTAAACCAAAATAAAAGGAACTATTTTCATGCTATTCTTTCATGCCTCAAATGTGGCACTTCTGTCTCCTTCTTCCTACTTGCTCTGTCATTGTTAATATGTCTTAGGTCATTCAGAGGTGGTTAAATGACCTTGAAGTGCTAGTGAGCTTATCCAAAAAGTAATTTTTCCTACCTAATTAATACAAACGCTTAAGAAGGGGAGAATTTTTATTTTGGATTATTAAAAGCAGATGTGTTGGATCATAGATGGACTTAGAGTCACTGCATCAGGACATACTTCATCCACATGAGCCATCAAAAACTCCAGTGTGTGAAGGTTAGGCTAATTATCAGAGTTGCCTGTAGCCAGCAAGGAGGGATAACTACCTTTAGTGCATGATTCAGCCCATCCTAAAATAATTGTCTAGGACAATACAGGTTTATCATTCTATGGAACTGATCATTTTTCTCCCACCAGCTATGGAGACACAAAGACAATTTATTCCTAGGTGCTTAATTTATATTAAATGAGGAAAATCTGCCTAGAAACTCAAAAGTCAACCTCAAATTGAAGTCAATGTTTTTAATAGGATGTCTTCTTGTTTTTTTCAAGGCAGCCAGACTAATCTTGCACTAACATTTCTTCCATAAGACTTTTTTATTTTACAGGTCCAGAAAAGGAACAGCCGACCAAAATACTCTTGTCATTTTTCCAGCTCTTTCAAAAAAGTTGCAAGATGCCTCTGAAAAATTTTTATTTTGATTGTTACCTAGTTTTAGTAAGAGAGACATGAGCCACCTAAATATCAACAAATTTTTCTCCTTAGTTGTTTTAGGCTTGACCACCAAATTAGCAGTGGATAATTAACCTTTAACACTGATCCCAAGTCATATTGTGACACCAATATATCTATTTACATATCCTTGCTTTCCTCCATGATAAAGTTATTAAGGGACTTTTTATTTTTTTTTTTTTTTTTTTTTTACTAAGAGGTTATTTAATTACTTAGGTTTTGGTGTTTTTCTCTTCCAGTTTGTCTTATTTTGTCAGGCAGCATATTCAGTATAATATCTTTACATCACCAAATTTCTCACTAACCAAACCTACTATGTTTGTACTTTCTAGTAACATATATGGTTTTCTATGGTACAGTTCTATCCTCTGGTTTAGGAAAAGAATTTTCATCTAGATGGGCATCTCTGTATTCAGAATTCCACACAAATTGCTAGAAGAAACAACATATCTAAAGGGGTAGGATTAAGTGGTAAATTTCATACTTTGTCAGACTAATGGAAGAAGAAAACACAAAGTTATCTTCATTGCTCTAGGTGGCCATTTTCCTGCCATCTAAAAAATGTTAACACAAGGCGTTTTGCTAAGAGCCGCTATTTCAAGCTTTAAAACTCAGAAAACCTTACAACATTTTAGAGATTTGGGCTTTGAAAACTGATTTTTGAATTTTATTTGCCTGGATGCAGAGTGATGAAAGATCTGATAATGTCTCCATGACCTCAGTCTACCACATTTCACAACAAAATGCATCAGCACTGCATTTTCATGGTAGACAACCAAAAATTTTTATGGGCTTTTATGACACCATTATAAAAATGTAGATTTGGGTATAGGATTTAAGATCTTATATAGCTTATAAAAAGCATTTATTATTCTTTTATGAGACTAAAGTTTTTAGTCAATCTTCAAATTCTTTTTTGAATTAGTTTCATCTCACAGCCCTTTTCATTCAGGCCCTTCTCAGATATGACTGCAACTTTTGGAAACACTTGTAACCTGTACTAAATACAGCACAGTATGTGATCTCAATAAAAGAACTAAGAAATCCATCACCATCTCCTTAAGCTTTTATTCTGCATTCAGGCTCTTAATCCTGGCATTCCTGTGGCTTCTCTAAATGTTTCTCCAAAACATCGGAACACTTCCAAGAATAAGTCTCCATTCTTCCCCCACTCTGGCACACTAAAGCAGCCCCATTCCTCTCTAGTGTACATAGGACAATCTGGTAAGTCAGTTTCTAAATCAATTATATCAGCCATAAAATATTCCAGTTTCTCAGCTACAAACTGGATACAAATTGCTTTGCTGATATGTCTTATATAGACAAATATTTCAAATCAGATATCAAAGGCTCTGCTACTTGTCTTATGAAAACAAGTCTTGTCATTCCTATTTCTCAAAAGTAGTTCAATCCAAAAATAGTCTAGGAATCAATAATTCTTCCTGAATTACATTACAGAAGACGATTTTGATTTATATATTACCATCATTATTTACACTGAAGGAAATTAAAATATGGGCAAGCAATTAGCACTGAGACAAACAACACTGGAACGAGGAAAATACCTAATCCCTATTTAGTCCATAGTCTAATCTTTAACTAATTGGTTGCACTCCTTTGGTTAAATCTCATAGAAAAGCTTTAAACACTGAGGCAGACAATCCCATTTTAATAGGTAACAAAATCTTCTGAACTTTGTAGTTCATCTATTGCCAGCTTACAAGATTTTTGGATTTGCATACATCCAAAATATATGGTCACTTGGTTCTCCTATAAATAAACACACTAAAGTCAGAATTTTCTCTACACTTTTTCCATAATAGAAAGTGAGATCTTTCTGCATATAGTTCATTCCATCCTACAATAAGTGTTGAAGGAGAAATGCACCTTCTGGCAGTTCTTATTTTTTCTCCATTAGCAGAGGAATGAACCTTGTTCTTCCATAGAGCAGACTGGGACACACAGTTTTAAAAGGTTCAAGTCCAGTAAAACAAGCCTGTGCAAATCTAGGAGAATGAGCCTACATTCTCAAAGAATGGTCTCATTTACCAAGCTAAATATAAATCCTTCATGTAATTCTGCAAAGAAAAAGAAATCATGATATCAGATTCAAGGGTCACATTTCAATGACAATGAGGAATTTCTGGAAATGCTAGAGAAAGGAACACTTGCTCTGTGTGTGTGATTTAGTGACTTAAGTTTGTTTCCACTCTGAAAAATGCCTCATCTATCTTCTTGCCTGTCATGTTAAAAATCCCTTACTCCACAAACCTTGAAATAGGTAGGTTGCTCAGGCTTGCTCGTATCACTGTCTGGAGTAGGAAGGAAAAAAGATTATTTGATTCCATAGTAACAAATATAATGAAAGAGGAGATGACAGCAAAGAATTTCATTGTTGGCTTCCCAAATGCTACTTTCCAAAAAAAAAAAAAAAAAAAGGAAACAAGGAATACTTATTTGTGTGGCAAGGCCCTCTCACTACCCTGTGTATAGCACCTGTATTGACATTTATAGCTGGTGGGTGGGCAGTTTCACAGAATCACAGAACGGTTTGTGTTGGAACAGACCTCAAAGCCCAGCTAATTCCAGCCTCCCCCCACCACAGGCAGGGACACCTTCCCCCATCCCAGGCTGCTCAGAGCCTGGCCTTGAACACTTTCAGCGGAGGGGCATCAACAGCCTCTCTGTGCCAGGGCCTCACCACCCTCACAGGGAAGAATTTCTTCTGAATATCCAATCTATACCTACTCTGTAAGTTTAGGTCACCTTCTGCAGTTTAAGGACCACAGAAATCTTGCAGCAGAGTTAATTGTTCAGACTGAACTTAAGAGTAACCCAAACTATATTTTATCCACCAAAAAAACTGCCTCCTGAAAATTATTTTGATTCTTAACACTCTTGTGGCAGTTATAGTATCTGATCTCCATCCTTGCAAAGTGCCTCAAAATTCTTTACTTTTGCCAGTAGAGAATGTTTAGGATCATGTTTTGTTTCAGTCAGCCCAGAGACATGCAATGAACTAGTTTCTGCCTTATGCAAAGTAGCTTCCTACAGGATTTAAAGTAATGGCAAACATGAATCTCAGTATAAATAAATTTGTGCATATCTAGAGCTGTTCCTGGTATGTGACAAATGCACATCACTCACATTAACTTCAAGGAGTGAAAATAAACCTTTCCATCATAGTAATTTTTTTTTCTTGTACTGCCCTAGAAGAAGTACTCATCTTTGACTAGCTATGTCAAAATAAAAATAAAAAGAAATTACTCCCTCAATAATTTATATAGATCAATTTCAAATATATACTCAGATGCAAGACCTATAATCTTACATACCTCAAAAGAGAAAGAGGAGCTAAAAAGTTTCACCTTTTACAAAGAGACTAAATCCTTTAGAGTGCAAAAATGCTCTGATAGACCAGAATATTTCTCACCAGATGGCTTCTTTTAAAATTAAGTATTTAAAAAACAGAAGTACCATATTAAAAATAAAATAAAATAACCCACCCAGGGATGACCTCAGTTTCAGATCTATAATGAAGTACATATTCAGTATTGTTGCCCAAGATTAATGGATTAATTCTGTTATGCATGCAGTCTTCAGAGAGAGAATTAGGCAGTCTTAACTCTCATTTCTCTAGCTTTTAGACCCATGTGGTCCATGAAATCTTCTCTATGTCAGACAATTCCAATCACATAAAAATATCAATTCTTATTTATCTATTTATAATTTTTTTGAAAACTTTTTTCTCTTGTTCCCAAAGGCCTGCATCAGTGGTGACCCCCTGATTTCTACAGTGGAGTTGTGTCCTTCCTAGCCCGTGTGATATCTTGCAATATGCTGCATGCTTAGAGATACCTTCATGAGAGCCTCACAAAGAGAGCAGCCCAGAGCAAAATATTTAAAATCCACACAGTGGATATAATCCATACCTAGCAACTTCCAACCTGGCTTTTCCTCTCTTCCACCTGCACAGGCTACTCTCACCTGAATTCTGACCCCTGACATGCTGCTGACCTGCTCTGAGGCCATCCCTGCCTGCTCCACTGCCTTTGCAGCAAAATCTAGGATTTATCCCAAACATTGACTAGACTGGGGCACAGGAGCAAAGACAAAGCCAATAACTGAGTTTTGTTCCTTAAATCCACATTTATTCCCATCCTCATTGCCTACCACAGAGGAGTAGCTATGGAATCCCAGGGTTATACATTATAAGAAGACAGCAGAGCCTGGACCCACCACTTCATGCATGCACACATGAAATACAAGAGCTCTGCAAAGCTTAAAGCACTTTGCATAAACCACTAGAAAACCTATGCCCACCTCCTCATCTAGCACCCTCTGCCCATCCAGCCACAGGCTGCTGCTGGCTTTTTTCAATTATTTACCTCCAAGCATTTAAAAGAAAGAACATTTCAATATGTTTTTCTGACAGATAAGAAATAACCTGGATACCAGGAGCTATTGAATTCAGCTTTAATAGTATCAATAAACATTTCTGATTAAATTATGAAATTGATTTTATCATTTTGACCACTATGTTTTTACATCAATATCATCATATGACAGCAAATGTAGTTACCGTTTCCTTATTGATCTTAGACATAGCACTCCAAAGCACTCATTTGACTATATTACAAAATCAAATTTGATTTCCTACAGTGCTGTAGTACCTTTTGGCCAGATCTTGATATGAAGAACCAATAACAAATGAATTTTCAAGTTATTAAAAGATATGCTTTGTTCTCAGAAGCCAAGGCACAGTTCTGCTGCACGTGTTTAGCAATTTCAAGACAAGTTTCGGGACTTAGAGGTGTTGTTCTTCTTTTATGTCAAATAATAATCCCTCCTGTTCCTCTTGATGAGCCATCTATCAGATTTCTTGTGAACAACCTAAGCACTATTTATTAACAAGAAGGAACAAAGTGCTATTTATAATGCTCATTCAAGCAATCCAACAAATACTCAGAGTTTCTGTAGCTTGGGAGCATTACTCTTGATCTCACCCTCCCTTGTGTCAGGATAATAGCTGTGTGTTGGGCCACTCCATCTCCCCATAAGGTTTAATGTTCTGTTAAGAGAATGCATAATTCAAAAGGACCACTGTTGCTCTGATACATGCATAATAATAAATCAAAGGTGTAATGTGCTGGATATTTATGTCTCAGGGTTAAACAACTCTGATCAGATTAAACAAATTTCAGTACTGGGCTTTTTGGCTGCTGTAAATTTCCACAGGCCCTCCCATATCTGAACCTTTCAAAGCTGAAGAACTATCAGGCATCTTCATTGACATAAACTTCCTTCATGGAAGAGGAGCAGTGAGTTGAGACCTTCAGCTGTTTTTACAGATTGCATTTCTGTAATGAAACTGTGGATATACTGATATGTCACCCAAAGGTGTCTTTTCCACTCAGTCATGTTTCTTCCTCCCTAATTGTAGGGGCATCTGTTTCCAAGTGTAACTCCCTCCAGGTTTTGTGGGCTCAGAGAAAGGGGTGGGAGAGGTCAGCTAAAACTTATGCTCTTATCCCTTTTGCAAGATTATTCCCTAATATTTAAGATTCCCTAATATTCATGAAAATATTCAAGCAACTGCAAGTATTTGCCTTGACAAGCACGTGGAGAGCTCAATACACTCTTGTCTGCCTCAAGATAAACAAGACATCAGCAGAGGACCTTGTTTTACCTTGCTTTGATTTAAAAAAAAATAGAAATAAATACAATTGGTAAGCTGCTCAAAAAATATTCACAATTTAATGCACGTAGGAATGAGTGATTTTATAATGCTAGTTAAATCAGTCACAGGCAATGCATTGACTGCATGCAAAGACTCTGGACCCTGTAAGTGCTGCTATACCAAAGCCAGAACACACTGCACATCACACCTCACAGTATGGTCTGCTAGTGGCATGGCAGTTCACTGTTTTCTTCATTTGTTTTATGCCAATGTTCTTTCTGTTTCCTATCCAACCCTATACAAAATTTCAATATACATTTCAGCAGAACATGCCTCAGTAGGTCATCCATCAGAATTGGAGATGACAAACCAGGGATTGGAGCACACTGGACTTGCTGCCTCTCATGACAGATTTGTGTCTGTCATTTCAGCTCTGGGCCCTTCTTCCAGAAGAGCTTCTCCAAATCTTTAAAACACCAAGTCTCTTATTTGTCTGACATCGTCTCAGAAATCCCTTTTTTGCTTTCCATCACTGATCACCCTTCCAAAACACACCTTTACCTTGCAACATGTCTGACTTCACTCAGGATTCTGTTTGGAAGTGTAAAAGTGCCATATATCCACTAGACCCTTTGGACAGGAAACAAGGCAATAGCTCTTCTGGAGTCAATAAAGTTTGATTTATCACCTGATCAAGATGTAGCCTCAGCTGCAGGTCCATGTGTCTTCACTGAGCCACCTGCATCCTGCACTGGAGCTCTTAGGTCAACATCCTAATACCCAAAATCTCCTTGAGGACTCCTGATCTTATACAAGGCAGTGAGAAATTTCCCAGCACAGCCCAGCAGAAGAAAGGTTGCTCAAGGTACAAAGAACAATTCAACACCAATGTCACTCCAAGTGAAGGAAAGCATTGGAGTATACAGAAATTAAAAAAAAAAAAAAAAAAAAAAAAAAAAAAAAAAAAAAAAAAAAAAAAGAAAAAACAAAACAAAACAAAACAAAAAAAACAACACCAAAACAAAACAAAAAAAAACCACCAAAAAATCCCACATCTCTAAAGCATTTATGGTGGCTTTTCAGTCTTCTTTGGGAATTATGAAAAAAGAAGTGATTACTTCCCACTAACTTCTGAAACCCTTAGTTTTATGTAGGCTCTTTGAAAGGTTCTCCTTTTAAAATTTTACATTTATTCTTACAAGTATTTACACTGATGAAACCATGGAAGTGTGGGAATCCTTGCTTTATAGAAGCAATCAGCTGGGGTGCCATGAGTCATCTCACCTCAGCTAACTAAAAGTTCACAGCATCTCATCTCATCTCATCAGAGGTAGTCATATGTGTTCCAACTGTTAGAGAAATTTCTTCAGAACATAAATCATCCTATACACAAGGGACTGCATTAAGAGGATGAATCACCAAAGAAAAAAGGAATTTCAGTGACTGAGTTAAACTGAAAAATAATCTCTAGACAGGTAAAATCAAGAGATATAATAATAATTTTCCTAATCTAAAAACAAAACAAATCAAAACAACAACAACAAAAAAAAAAAAAACAAAAAAACAAAAAACACAAAATCAAACAAACAACAAAAAATACCAACCTGCAGCAGAATAGAAAGCAAGAATTTTTCTCTTCAGTCTCACATTGATACCTGAACCATCACAACATTTATTCTTTGCTGTGCTGTCACCCTGCTTTGCAGCTACTCAGCATTTATCACCAAGGGAATGATTTCAAGGGCTCTCTGGGCAAAGTGATAAAACTGGCAATTTCATCTCAGATCTGGGTTCTGAGCCCTGATCGTAATTCACCACTCTTTTTCAAACAAGTTTTTCCTCAAGAAGTGCCAAAAGACCTCGTTGCTTCCTTGGTACTTAACAGAGCTCTGTTCTTGGGCCAGAAACAGCTCATATTGCCACTAGCCACAGTTTATCAAATCACAGATTAAGTATTTCCATCCTCAGACTCCGTTTCCCTCACTTCGGCATTCTTCCCAAGCACATAACTAGGTTAAGTAATCCCATAACTGAGGAACATAAAATGTATTTTGGGATAGATTGGGCACAAGCTCTACATACTTCAATTTCCAGGACCTACAAACAGAAGCTTCATTATTGTGCTTTCCCCACTACACCTCTGATGCTCAAGTAAGGAAATAAAAAATCTGACGTTCTCCTCCTGGGTTAGCTGAGGTTAAACAGGTGTTTTTGGTAAGGATTGCAGTTACATTTTGATTACACTAGCCCACATTCTTACATCACATAATGCAATATGATATACCCAAATGGATGCCTCAGTGCCAAACTGGGGGCCCCAGCTTGAGGTTGTTCTAATCATGTTTTTCATTAATCCCTGTGACCTCCACAAAGCATCACCAACCAAATACAGGCTCTCATAGCTAAGTGCTGGATTTTCTTCTGAGGGTATTTTTTCTATCTCCTTTTTACTTCTCAGTGGTGTAAAGTAAAAGAGAAAAAGGAATTTTCACATTCAACTGTGATTATTAAGTCTGAGATGTGTCTGAACAAAAATACATCTAAGGAACAAGTTTATTGCAGTTGGATGGTATGTCTTGTCTGGTAATCTGATCTAGTTTCCAAAAGGAAATCTCTAAACATCTTTAGAGGGCTTTGGACCCAGCTTCTGCTACAGGAATGCAAGCGTGAGGCAACGTATGCTGCCTTATAAAGAACTAATATTGAAGGGGAGGCTGAAGGGAGAGGCCAATTCTTGATCTCATCCTGGAGTCGCTCCACAGACTTCAAATATGGCCAGATTCTGTCTCCAACCACACCCTGGCAACCTCATTTCCTTTATTAGGATTGCAATGGCTCTATCTGGGGGGAGAATTTGACCTAGGGGACCCCATTCTTTCCTGGCTGGAGGCCATCACCTCAGGAACTGGGAGTCTCCAGGGCTTTGGACCCAAGAGGAGTCAGAGATTTTTATGAAATTACATTAGGGACACACTGGTGGTCACTGGAGTCTCCTTATGTTTTGTGCAGAGAAATAACGTATTTGACTAGAAAATGGAAGTCTGAAGCAGAGTGTGAGCTGGAGAGATTTCAACTTGGAGAAGTTTCCCTGGCAATATGGGGAGCAGCACAGCTACTACTCAGCTTGACTGCTTTTTAGCTCTGTAGGTGGATTTTCACACACTCTGGAAAGCATTTGACAGATGTTCATTATTATGCACAGCAATAACTGGTGCATATTAAAATGAGCAGCTCGAGAGGGGAGGAGAGAAATGATGCACCTGTTTATGCACCTTCCCATCCACTGCTGTTTCTTTGCTGAAAAAATAACCATTAAATTATGCTCATCTGCATAAAAGAAAGACTTTGAAGAAGATTTTTCTCTGGCAGCACGGGCAGCTGAAGTCCATTTCAGGCACTCAGCATATCTTCCAGGTGCCCCTTTTTAAATTCACCTCTGAATTACACCGTGACCACTTGGAGGTGCCATGCCAAGGGCCAGGGTACATCAGATGCATTTTCTGCAGCCTGACCACTCCTGTATTATCCCTTATTAAGTCCCAGCAGAACTCTTTTAGTATCTCTTTCATAATACCCTGTTTTTCCCTGATGAAGAGCTATTACATATAGTAGCTTTTCCTTGCTCAGTCTTTTTCAGATTCCCAACTTTGACTGCTTCAGAGTCACCCTTTCATCATTCTTATTTCAGCATGCAAGCAAAGCACAAGCCACTGAGAAATCAGCATGCACTTCCATGCACTCAATATGTCTCCTTTGCCATCTATATTTTGAGGAGGTAGCTAGAGGATAGTGTTCTGTCCCACCTCTGACATCAATGATAGAAGATATTGAGTTACCTCTGAGGACTCCAGGCTTCTGTGCAGGCCTGCTCATGCAGAACAGATGCACTGCAGGAGTCCACAGACCCCTTTGGAGTGACCATGGGAAGGAGGAGTGGCTGCATTCCTGCCTCTTGGACCCTGGGAGCTGCTCTAATCAAGGATATGGCAGAAACCCATGCTGTTGCTGGATGATGGTTTGTAACTTCCCTGCCTTCCAGCCTTTTCCAGAAGATCCCCCAGGGTTCAGAAAGGTGCCTAGACCCATGGGAAAATTATCAACAGATAAAACCAGGTGAAACAGGATGGAAAACCAGTCAGCAGCCTCAGACTGACTAACTATTTTAGGACTATTTAAGAGCTAAGGGAAGCTTCAGCAAAGAGATCTGCTGTAGCAAAGACAAAGGCAAAAACAGGCTGCCCTTCCTAATTCTACAGCAACAAGAGACTGGACCCCTCAGCCATCCTGTGCACTGTCCTGTGCCCTGGTGCCTGGACAGCCTCTGTCTTCCAGACTGGCACAGATGCTGGTGATGTAGATGGGCAGAGAGAATTTAAAACCTGGTCCATCAGTAAGCTACACAGCCCAGAAACAAGGTGGAAAAACTGTTTCGTATGTAGGCTTTTTGCATTTCCCTAATCTTCTTTTTCTCTGCCATGTGAACCAGAGGTGGGCAAGGAAGGAAATCCCACATCAGCAGCATGAACACAAGCCTCTAATATCAGTAAGGCTATTTAAGGAGTAAGGCTCAGGAAGGGTGTCAGAATGAGACTCCATCTGGATTTATTATTTCATACTGTTTCCAGATACTTTTCTATTTCATCCACAACAGATTATTCCTGACACTTTTAGAGGGCCCCTGGCCCATTTGATTATTGATCTGATCTTTACTAGCAATGAAACTAGAATTCTTTACTTACTCAACTTCTGGAGAGTTAAGAGGATACCCTTTTATAATATTCACTGAAATTGCTTCTTGGCTAAAATATTCTCTCATCAGTGTTTTTCATGTGTTCAGCAACATCTGCAGGATGTGGAAAGAGCAGAAACAAACCAGATGTTGCAAAATATAGTGACACTGAGAAACATAATTATTACAATACCTTGTTCATTTTTTTTGGTCCATCTTAAGCCTTCATACATCAATAACTTTTACTGCTGAAACAGAGACTGACTCATCTAAGTCCTCTCTAAACAGATTTACAATAATTTGTAAAAATTGACATACACCTCCCATTAAAGCCGAATTTCCTTTAGCGATTTCAGAGGAAAATAGATTAAGGGAATGTGGGTATTTATCTCAGCCATCAGCATTTATTCATTTAGGTAATTATCACTTCATTATGCTGTCAAAGAGAGCATGCAGGAAAATTCACCACTGATGAACCAACCACTGCAGAAACCACCTCTCATATGAGTTTGGGGTGCCAGCTCATGCCCTCACCAAGCATTTGTAACAGTGATATGACAAGGGCCAGAAGTCCAGAAAGGGTACAAAGGGAATCTCCTGCGCTGTGCAACTGAAAAAGTGCAGCCTGATCCAACAGCGCCCCCAAAAGTAAACCCAGGATCTGGACACACCAACACCCTCCCAGCCTACAGACCCGGCTTGCATCTGCTCCACAAGCTTGCTATTTTACTTTGAAAGCTGTTTACTCCATTAGAAAAAGGTAAAAATTTTAAAAAAAAAATTAAAAATATTTTTGAAAATTTAAATAATTGGAGTCTCACAAATGCCTGCTACAGAGCAAAAATCAGGAGGGTCTGTTAGATTGGGAAAATTTTCCAGTTATTTTAACTCAGACTTCAGGAATTTCGTAGGAGGATCAGAAGACCTGCAAGCTCTGCCAGATTCTGAGGGAACAAAGTATAACTAGATTAATACATAAATCGTATTAACTAAAATGTTGCTGAATACAGTCATTTGTTATCAAAGTCTTTCAATTGTTTAACAAATTGCAACATTTTGGTCTCATGGGCTACCTGCCAAGTTGAGGCCTAATTAAGGTGGTTGGAAATGAATAGTGTTCTAATTAGTTTAATTACAATATGATGAATTATCAAACTAATTTTTTAAAACAATGTGCAATTAGCCTTTTAGCATTCAACCCACATTTCTAAAACAGGAAATGAAGCAGAACAGGTTTGTTTTTATCAGGAGACTGGAGGCTGAACAACCCAAACATGGGAGACACTGAGGATGCAGTCAGACAAGCTGGTCCCCTCCTCCTGTCACCCCACTTCAGGCTTTGGACATTTATTCTGACACCTTTGGCCACATCTGTAGGAAAGCAGGTTGTACAGTCCAAGGATGCAACGATTCTACTCTTCAGGTTCTCAACCCAAATTTTTCCCTGCTCCTCCCCTTAATCCTTCCTTTCAATGGAGTTGCATAGAAAAATCTGAGTTATTACATGCATACCGACTTATTACAGGCCATACTGACTTCCTGAGGTTTTTGGGGTTTTTTTATTCTTACATTGCTAAGCTACAAGCAATCAAACTCCTTTGCCCACAAACCATAAAGGTGTACAAACTCCCACCAACACCACAGAGGAGCTTTATGGCTGTAACCACTTAGCCTGAGCTGCATAATACCGACTGCACGAAAAACATTTGCCATTTTCTGACCCTGTTTCTTTTATTTTTATCTTCCTAAGGCCATTTTCTCCCACTGTTCCACTCCCTCATGCAGGAAACTTTTCCAGAAATGCACTCTCACCTGCATTGCCTCACTAATGTTGCAGCCTTGGAAGTGAATGCACCATCTGGTGCTACTGTAGAGAGGTTCATTATTGAGGGAGTGGCCAAAGGTCATCACCTTTCATTAACACTGCCAGGTATATAAGGAGAGTTTGGCTCAATTACAGCATACCTCACTGCTAAGTAATAGAAGAGGAGGTATTAAAAATATAGGCACCATTGAATGGAAGGAAGGAGCAAAGAAATTCTTTTTAATGACATGAATCCTTTAACAAATAATCATGTTAAAAATTATCCACTTGGTCTTTTGATGAAAATGAATTTTCTCATCCTGTGAACCAGAAAGAAAATGTGGCAGTAAAATAGCTTTTGGCATGAATTAATTATCCCCAGAAATACTCAGGAGCCTGCTCCAGTAAAGCACTAAAATGCATGCCGAACTTTAAGCACATGAACATTCTCAAGGGACTATTCATATATCTAGAGATAAGCATGTGCTTAAGTGCTTTGGCAAGACACAGATCAAATTGAAGTCTCTCTTTAGGGCCTGGAGTCACAGCTAACACATCTGGCAAGTGTGACAAGCAGTCGAGATGTCCTGTCCACCTGGGCAGTTATAAAGTCCCCATTGTCCAGACTATATAAGGGTTTCCCAATAAATGAAAATAATCAATCACCGTTTCCTTGCTTCCTGACTGGCACGTAGGAAGAGAATTTAAATAGGTACGTGTATCTGTAGATTAAATCAGTTTACTAGAGGGAACCAAAACAAGGGGATGAAGTTGCCATATGTTTCTGCTTGTGCTGAAGCTAGTGGTCATGCTTGTTTTTCCTAGAAATTTGTTCCACAGGCTTAGTCTGGCTATTGCCAGAGACTTTATTTATTTGTCAGCAGTGGCAAGGATCCAGTAGATGAGACTCTTGCAAGAAAAAAGGACTACAGGGAGCACTGTGCTCAAACATACCAAAAGATTGAACTCTCAAAGAAAGCATCCATCCAAAAGCCACACATGTGAAGCCACTCCAGGCTGTGCAAGGCCATATTGCCTCAAAGACTAGATGATGTTTTTTGGAAGAACACATGGTCCTAGACCCAAAGACTAGGCATGGCTGCTCAAACAAGCTGCTGGGGTCTTGCTGCTGGCCCCCTTTAGTCAGTTACAGCTACAGGCATCCAGCACCATGGAGTGCCCAGGTGAGAGATTGCTGCTCAGTCCAAAGGCCAGTGTTTTCAATACATAGGCTACAGAATAAACACTTTTCTGAAGAATTCCTCTCATCTTTAATGTAATTCTTAAGAGAAATATACAGCCACCTGACTGTGTACCTTCTTGCCGACTTCCCCAGATAATTTTTGCAAGACTGCAGCTGTATGGAGAACTACTTCTTAAAGGACTATAAAAACAGCCTTCTGGCTTGAGGAGCATGGGGAGCTGCAGCCAGGCTGAGTCTGTCTCTTCAGTATCAGCGATGCATTAGGTGAGGTGAGTGCTTGAACAGGTGCATTGCCAGCCATGCGAGCTTATAGAAACTAAAAAAAGCTCAATAACAAAAAAAAAATCGCTTCTGGCAAGAAAAAGGTTAATAGAAACAGTAGGTATAAAGATAGATTGAACCTATCATTAAAGAAATTCAGTTATTTACTCAATTTTACTTATTTACAGGCTGGAAGATTAATGAGTTCAAATACAAACTGAGACAGTAATTTCGTTTCAAAAACATACTATAACACAACCAATCATTGCTTGGGAGTATAAAGACATTAGGGTAGATCCCTCTTTCAGCTGAAGTTATTAGCATGTGATTGGTGAAGACTGGACTTGAAGAGAGAGTCTACCCCAGGGCCCTGTAATAAAACGAAAGAGGAATCTTAAATAAGGAGAAACTATGTCTTTGACCCTTTGTCCTTTGCCTGTAGATGTAGAGATACTGTATTCGAGATTTAGGGCTCTGTAACAGGACTTCAGGGAATGATGGCATTTCAAAAGACAGTTGGTATTTTACTTTAAACAAGACTTTACTTGAGACCTAATTCAGCACAGACGGTATGTGTATGTCCTCTAATCTGGTCTTTGAGGCTATTAGCATCTCCTTCTGAGGCTTTTCACATCTCTTCCCAAAGTCTTTGCAAACACATCAACTTAGAGAAAGAATCCCAAATGTCACAGAATAGAAGGTGGGAGAAAGAGTCAAAAACAATATAAGGAAAGAAAAGCAGAAACTGTGCAAAAGCAAATTTCTCAATTATTGTTCCTAAAGCATTTTATTTTTGCTGAGGAACCACATAAATGGCCTTTATATATTCTCTTAGTGAGGAATCTAGGTAAATGTTCCTGAAATCCAGTGTCAGCTGTGTTCACAAAGAAAGAGATATTGTGGCTTTTAAGTCCAATTTCAAAGTCAGGTTTTTATGCATTTATCAGCTGAATCCAGCTCCCACAGAAATCAGTGGTAATTCTCCCACTAACCTGAATAAAAGTTGTAATAGTGTGTATAATTTTTCCAATTCCACCTAATTAGCTAAAAGCAGACGCTTCAAGTGAAGGTTTTTAAGAGGCCATGGCACTTACATTCTCTAAAATGTCTTTGAAAACAATTTTGCAAAACAATGTTTGAGCAGCTAAAGAGAAGTAGCCTAATTTTCAGAGATAGCAAGTACTCCCAGATTTCAATAATTTTCCTATTCATTGGGTGTTAAAATCATACTACCTCCTTTCACATATCTATATACAGGGTTAAGTACCTAAGTGTCAAAACCTGAAAAATGTCAGCCTCTACCCTCACATGCACTTCTCATGGTATCCAAGTAAATACACACTTCCACAAATAACTTATGCATCACCACCACATCTAAAATGAAATCTTCATAATTTCCTTCACCTCAAGGGCTTAGTGGCACATCTCCTGCATTTTGCTATCAGCATCATTCTCTACAGACATGTACTTGCTATTATTTATTCACTGTGGTATTCTCAGCTATCCCAATTCCCTAATGAACAATTGAAATGGATTGCAATAAGGACATGACACACAGGAATAAGAAGCTGAAATGTATTTCCCAGCTTCAACCTTGTAACCTGAGGGAAGGTTATGATAGTTGACATGACTGAGGTCAACAGCAATCGGTTCTAGTGGTTACTGTCACGTACTCAGAATACTTCTGACAGCATTTCAGAGCAATTCCAGTGGTTGATAAATCAAATGCAGAAGAACCTTAACTCAAAATGTACTGTAAATAATCTAAAAATGCAAGGAAAAAAAAAAAAAAAAAAAACAGGAGCAAAACTAGATTTTAAATCAAGACTGAAAGCATAACAACATGCAACTCAAGTCAATACAATCAATCCTGGTAACAAGAGCAGTCAATGCAATTGCATTTTATAAAATCAAGTATCCTTCTACTATGAAAACCAAGAAAGGAAGGAAATTAATGAACACCCCCCTCTATGACAGGTACAGTTTCACCAAACACAGGTAAACAAACAGCAGAACAAGTATAAGATCTGGAAACCCTGGCAAAGGATCCAGTACCATGTAAAAATCTTTGGTCCAATGGACAAGATTTTATCTGGCTGTCCCTCTGACCCTGTAAAAGTAATCTAGTTTTCACCCACTGAGAGAAAAATGTAATCTTTCCAGTAACATTTTTCTAAATTTAAGCTGCTCAGCCTTTTTTTTTTATTCTTGCCTCCTACAATAGAAATGCCAGTGTGATATATGACATTAAATCAAACTGCATGATGACAACTGTCCAGGTACAAGAACTTGTGAGCTATATTTTGCCTTTCCATCTGAATTTAGGGCACAAACAAGCCTGGATGGAAAAACTGACTGTCTTATTTTCGCATCTGAAAATTCTGTCCTGCTGACCAAAAGTAAATTTCAAAAATCATATAATATCAGTTATTTAGTATAAGAATTGATAACATGTTCATCCACCCATCTTCTCGCCTTGCCTTGCCTTGCCTTGCCTTGCCTTGCCTTGCCTTGCCTTGCCTTGCCTTGCCTTGCCTTGCCTTGCCTTGCCTTGCCTTGCCTTGCCTTGCCTTCCCTTCCCTTCCCTTCCCTTCCCTTCCCTTCCCTTCCCTTCCCTTCCCTTCCCTTCCCTTCCCTTCCCTTCCCTTCCCTTCCCTTCCCTTCCCTTCCCTTCCCTTCCCTTCCCTTCCCTTCCCTTCCCTTCCCTTCCCTTCCCTTCCCTTCCCTTCCCTTCCCTTGCCTTCCCTTCCCTTCCCTTCCCTTCCCTTCCCTTCCCTTCCCTTCCCTTCCCTTCCCTTCCCTTCCCTTCCCTTCCCTTCCCTTCCCTTCCCTTCCCTTCCCTCAGAAGTCAGTACATATCCTGCCCATGGGAAGCCTGAAGCACAAGGATCTCAATACAGTAAGTTCCCAGGTGGTAAGTTAAGACTTCCCATTAATTAGGCTCAATGCCCAGAATGAAATGATGCCTTTCTTATAAAAACATTACTGCTGACCTGAGCCCTGTGAAAGAGACTGAATGAAGAGAGACAAGATAAGAGCAGGCAAAAGGAGTCTTTCTGATGACCCTCCTTAATTCAGATGATAGTTTTAGGATGGAGAATATTTAATGATCTTGTGATAGATGTTTGATGGTGGATTACCAAAAGGAAGGTGCAGTGGTTAGAGACCTGCAGTGGGTTTCGAACTGTGGGTGTTGAGCCCTTTACCTATCTCCAGAGAAACCCTTTCTGTCCAGAAGAATACAGGAACTTTATCTGCAAAAGAGGCTACCTGGGAAAGCTGCATGCCAGCAGCATGTCTAATTGAAGGAGAAAATGTGCTTTAGCAGGTCATGAGTAGTATTTTCTGCCATCAGGCTATGCACACACTTATCCCTATCACCTTCTCCCCAGCATCTGTTTGGACATCTGTCCAGAATGGAAATGTCATTAATTTCATTCAGGGTTGCAAATTGGTTTTAGCCAGAGCATCCCTATGCAAGAGCTGGTTGATCATCATTGCCTATAAATGATGAAGGAGAATGACACTCTTACAAAATCAAACTATGAATGACTACTTTGGTTTGTAGTGTCCTAATCAAAATCCAGAAAATCATCTATTTCCCATTTAGCTAGTACAAAAGGATTGCATATACAAACAATTATTGATGTTATATTATGCACTTGCATATGGTAGAGAGAAAATACTGTTTAGTTGCATTTTTCTTTTTCCTCTTATGGAAACCATTTAATCTTAACACTCATTCCTCCTGCCAGAGAAAACTGAACTTAGTATTTCCTGATACTTCCAGCTTAGTGACTATTCATCTGTCATTTTTTCATCACCAATGTTTTACACATGTATGTCCAGCCTCAAGCAGTCTCACAATGAAAAAAGTATTTGTGAATCACTGATTTGTTACCTGCATACTTTCCTTGTAGTATTTCCTCAGCAGTTTTAAAGTGTCTCAGGAAATCTCTATGAGATTCCATGGATCGGATAACATGAAAAGGCCTGTAAACCTGACATATGTTGAATTGTGGACTACTATAACTAAAAAGGTAATCCCTAGGCATTTTCTGGATCATTCATAAAGCTGCATATTCAGTCTTGAAGACAGCTATGGCATGATCAAACTAAAATTATTGAGCAAGAATTTAAAGAAAGCAAATGTGAGAGACAGAAACATAGAGTATGCCTTGATACCCCATTATTTAATACTTTTAAAGACAATAATGAGGATTTAGTAAAGCAATTAGTTCTTAGAGAGAAATTACCTTTGGTTTCAACATAGTTTAAGGGCTTTCAAAACTGAGAATGTTGCTCATCAATTAGAAATGAAAGAGAGTCACTAAGAAGGAATTTTTAAGTTCTTCAGATTGGCAAGGGATGCTCAGGTAGACTTCCAGAAAAGCTGATGAGAAAGCCAAGCAGCACTGCATGATCAATGCAGCCCACAGGACACGATGGGAAGCCAGATAACAGTGAACAACTAGCACACCACTGTGGGGTGTTGCTGTGAATCCCTGCCACTGCTGCACAGGAACTCTGACCCTGAAGAGAGCTGGAATGAATATGGATCTTCCCATCTTAACTCAGAGATCCTGGAAACACACTAATACATGCATTCAGTTAGAAAGAGAATTCCTCTTGGTCATCCCTGATGTCTATGGCAGATTAAGTGAACTATTTCTTATTTCACATGCCAGCTGACTAGACCACAGATTAATCCAACTGCACCAAAAGAGCTGAAGATACTCATCTTTAAGCAGGGAATAGTCACACTGATGTAAGGACTGGGCTGTGGTCTATCTCACAGTCATTGCCAGCTTCCCTGGTTTTACAAAATCAGGTCCTAATCCAAACAGTCACCGGGACACAAGTACAAGACCAACTATTCTGAAGGGACGTTTCAGCAGCTTCTGGTAATTCAAATCTATTGTGGTTGCTACAGCTGGGCTCAGCTTCATGGTCTCAGCAAGACCTTCAAAAATGATGAGGGTTTGAGACAGAGCCAACCTTCTTGTCAGCGCTTCATACTTCAAGGCATTTGTATTTATAATTCCTGCTACTTAACGCAACAGATTCTACTACAACTCCTAGAAAACTTGTGCTGGAGTCTCCATTTCTAGGATTTGCACCAGAGCTTAACTAAATTTGAAAGCATTTGTATGGCATCTCTGTTTAAACTACTGGTTGGTGTTTTAGGTTTTAATGCTAAGTAAAGTTTATTATGACAAGTCAGTGAAAGTGCTTTTAGTAGGTCAGTAAATCATGGACCTATCATATCACTGGGTGACAGCTATGCAAAGCATAGAAGGAAATTTGATATTTTTCCAACAAAATAGCAATTACAACTACTTCCAACTTAGCTTCATAGTCACACCAGCCAGCTGATTGCAATTTGAAGAGGTAAATAATTTTATTTTGTGGAAGTAAAACAAGCTCTTTGTAGATTAGTATTTGTATAATTTCTTTTTATCTTGGATGTTGGAATTATTATGTATTTAATGTAAAATAGTCCTATGAATGCCCACCATGAAGTTTTTTCTACAATCACCTAATGCCTAATGTGGAGGAGGGGGAAATGGACTGGGGAAAAATACAAAGCAGCTAAAAAAATAAAAGAAGTTAAAAATATTTCTGAGAGACTGAATTCAGTATTGGCATTTCTGTAATCATACGGAAATTGAAGGGATGTTTAAAAAGTCCTAAGACAGGATGCACAGGACAAGGGTGGGAAGTTTCCCTTATTACCATCAGGAGATGAAAAAAAAAAAAAAAAAAAAAAATCAAAACAAACCCAGACAACCAATATTTTATACACAAGACAGGAGCACTCCTGTCAGACCAGGGTGGGTGTCTAAACTTCAGCAGCAATAATCCATATGAATTCTGAAATTGTTTACACCTGATCAGACACATACAGGGAGTCTTTCAGACAATGAGGCAGAGATTTAAGAAAAATTTTCAGGGATAAACTATAATTGGCTTCTTCTGCTCCACAGTGCTTTGAGATGCCTGGTATATCTTTTGAAAACAGCAGCTGCTTGTTGCCTGGTGTAGTATCATTCTCTGCCCAGAGGCTGCAGTGTAAGAGATGTTACATCACAGAGGGACTCATGGCTGGAAACATCAGAGAAGACTCAGGCTGAAACCAGTGCCTAGCTAAAATTACACTGGAGAATCTACTGTCATGTTTCCTTCAAATGTAAAGGACAAAGCTATGTGTGCTTATTCTGGATTCTGTTTCTTTTTTGACTGTAAATTAAGGGATTTAACACATATAAATCTTTCTATGAGGGGACTACTACACTTAAAACCTGATAAAATGCCCATGGATTCCACTGCCATCAGAGTTAACCAGTGAACCTGTTACACAGTACAATAGGATGTCACAAGGTATTTGGAAAATTTGAGAAAGCTTGGGAAAAGTATTTTAACCCTCTTTGGCTTTAATTCAGGATCTAAGCCTCCCAATCATTTGCACCTCCTCTAAGGTGAGAAATATACCAAAGTTTTAAAAGTGAAACAGAGTAGAAATGGGTATGATGAGTTTGTGAAGTAAGGCAACAGATAACTACATATTAAATCTAGGTCTTTGGAGAAAATCCATTTGAGGTTGCAGAAGGCAATGTGTGAACATGTTTGCCTGCTGCAGCAGGACCTTCTGGGGAAACACTCAAAATCAAAATGATATCTGCAAATGTGTGTCACCAGGATGTCACACGGAACTTTGCTCTCAAAGGCTTGGCAGACAGGTGACATTGGCTATGGGGAATATGACAGGGTCATGTTCAAACCCAAATTATCTAGACACGCTTGGGAAACATAGGCAGAGGTGCTTGCTTAGCATACAGGGAGAAGTGGCAAGTTACTTGAGGAGAGAATTGGAAAACTGGATGCAGAAACTTCTTTACTGCCCCAGTTGAAAGGCTGGGTCACTCACTGGCCCTCCTCAGACTTACACCGTGGTGCCAGACCTCACCAATGTTGGAAAGATCACTTTTTTCCTGTCTCTCTCCGTTCCCTTGGATAACCCCTGCCTTTTGAAAGAGTAAGTCCATAAAGGTGAATTATCATAAGCATTCAGATTTAATTAACTGTCTTATGTATCAGTATCCCTGTCTAGTCTTTTCACTCCAACTGCACCTTCAGGCTTTCCTTTGGGGACAGAGTCCTACTCTTCCTTGTACTGCATACAGAAAAGAAGGAAAAATTTTAATGTTAAAAAATACTTTCTCAATACCTGAGGCAAAGAAGAAGATAATCGACTATCACACACTATCCTTTACACATTAATGCACCATTCAAATGACTGGCAAACTGAGGTCTGAATGGAAAAACTGCTAAATAACAATATCTGTAATGACAGGAAGTTTACAACCAATGACTGCACAGAAAAATTAACCCTAAAAAATTATAAAACATAATAGATGAATGATCTAAATTTTGTTTTTCCAAGTATGAAAAAAGACAGAGAGAATGGTATATAGGAAAACACAAATATATAATCAATATATCTCTCAAATAAGTAGGGGTAGTACTAAAAAGGATGCTTACAGTAAATCCTATGATTCAGTGGGATTAATTATAATTAAGAAAATAACTTATGCAAAAAATATCTCCATAATATAATGGGGTCCAGCAGTGGAGTGTAAAGATCAGAGGGCACAGTTTGCTTTAAATATGTTGAGAAAGGCAAAGATGGAGAATTGAACAGACAAAGATCACAGCAGGGGTTAAGATAAATAAGACATTTTTAAAGTACATGCAGAAGGAGAGGGCAGTGAAGGAGAGAGAAGGGCCTCTTAAAAATGGCAAGGGTAATTTATTGACAGAAGTAGTAAGGGCATTGTTTAAGGGGGAAAAAATGAAATTAATTCTTCGCCCGAGTGTGCAGAGACGAGAGGGGACAGATGCCAGAAAAAGACATAAATTTCCCAGAGGAGAAAGAGAAGTGCTTAAGGAAATCAAGATCATAGTAGTGCTGGTGATCAAGAAAGTGGAATGTTGGGGGGAAAAAACTTGCAAGAACAAACTTGTTGTATCCCAAAATCCAAGGGAAAGAGGAAGAAATACTGTGGATGCTTAGAACCTGAAAAGTACTTGGTGGGAAGCTATATGTGCTAGGAGAAATTTGACACTGTGTTGCCATATGGTTAAAGCTAAAATCAGGTTGTGGATGCTGCCCAGCCAGTGGGTATTTTTGCTCCAAAGACCTTTTGGCAGTAAAGGAAATTTTACTAGCAGTAAAAAGGCCAGTCCTCTTTTCTTCTTTCTTACATGACTGGTTTCCTTTCCACCACCTGCTTTTTGCCAAGTCAGCCTGTGACAGAAAGGGTGTCTGTTAAGGAATATTCCTGAGGAACACTTCAGAGGAGTGTGGCCACCACATTTCCCTTCAGCATATCTCAAATCCCCTGTTGCACCTGCAGTACTTGGTACTGCTCGCAGTGTGTGTTTATACTTTTGAACTACCTCTTAAACAGATCTAAGAAAATGAAAAATCAGTGGACTTGGTCCATAGAAGTGACAGATCCTAAAGGACTTGGTCCCACACACACTGAGCTTTGAGCACGCGACTCTTCCATCGATGCCACCGGAATTCCTCACGAACATCAGAGTATACATATTTCTGCTCCAGTGAAGAAGTAGTAATTAAACTTGGCCTACAGCATGTATATCATACAAATGGAAATAGCAAACTGCAGCAGAGGGACTAATGTTGGAGAGAGGTGTCAATGACACTCATTTAAGCTAAGAAGTCAGGCCCTATGTGGGGAATTTGGCTACACTAAGAATAGACAGTACTTGGAGAAGCAATGGGGCAGCTGCTATTCACAGAAGTTTAGAATGGTTATTCTAAACTCAGTCTGCAAGTATTCAAAAGGGGTCAATACAGAAGGATGTGCACAGATGCTACCAGAAAAAAGAAATTGCTGGTTGATGAGCATGATCAGGCAGGGTGCTGAGTGCCAGTTCCTCAAAGGAGCTCCACTGATCTTTACCAGCTGAAATCCAGCCTCTACATGCTTCCTTCTACACCTAGCAACATTATTTCAGAGCTCTGAATCATGCAGAAACATTTTTTCACTGTGTAAGATTATGCCCCCAGGGCCTAATCCCACTGACATCAAGGGCAGACCTTTGAACCAATGAACTTCCAATGAACATATCCAATCTCATCATCTACAGCACTTTCCAAATTATCCCTGAGTAACTGGCTTTACTTGCCTGGGGATGGCTTTGATAGTACTCCAGAGCATAAACTAAGGCCATGAAATTGCATGGATCAGATATGCAGAGCGCAGGTGTGGGAGTACACCAGCGAGCATTCAGTGAAACGTCAGTGGTCACTGGACAGAGGCTGTGCTCCATGGGTAAAATACTGCCCAGCTATCACTTGGCAACCTTTGCAGACAATAATAACACACCAAAAATAAATAGAAGTTCAACTGAGAAATTTAGGACAAGACAGAAATAAGAGCAGAAGCTGTAACTCTTTGGAAGATTTATAATTTATGGCCATTTCATGGCATGAGTTCAGCTGTGACCTCTCAGCTGGCAGCTGTCTTTATGCTGCTTTCTCCTTCCACCTGCTTAGTGAGAAAACAGCCACCATCTCTGTGAGCATGGATAAATCTGTCATACTGACTTACACAATGAACTCTCTGGAGGGAGGCTGAAGTAGTCCAGAGAATAAATCTAGCCCTCAGAAATAGTAGCAAGGTTGTCCAAGTTTACAGCATCTCCTTTTAACCTTTGCTGTGGACCTTAGTGACTATAATTATAACTGGCACTATCTGACACACTGAAGCTGGGACTCCTCTGCAATATGATGGGTGTCTTGCTCAGGAGAAGTCAAGAGTCAGACACAAGAAAGCACCCAGGACAGGCCAAGGTTGCAATCTGCAGCTCTCATCTGGCGTGGCAGCCCTAGGCTTTAAAGCCTGACATAAGGACATCCAGGTGGGAAAAAACCAGTTTCACAAGAAAAACGTCTTTGTAGAAGTGTTCGGATCACAAGGACAAAGCACTGAATTAGATCATTAGATTTTAAGGCCAAAAATGTATTATTGGTTTAGAAGGATTAGTGGGGTCCTTCCTCTCCTCCTACCTTTCTGATGGGAATATGGCAGATAATAAATTGATGCTGAATATAACCTGTGCCAGAAAGACATCTTCTAAAATAATCCCTCTAAGTAAAAGCATCTTCATATGCTCCAGCAAAGTACTTTAACAACACCAAAAGGCTGGCTGTGAGTGGGACTTACAGTTAATAAAATAAGCTAATATTATTTTCAAATGAACAGTTTAAGAAACAAGTATCAGACAGTACTTTTTGCTCATAGTTAATATTAAAAATTTATACCTAAATAATTTGTGATGGCTTTGGACTGTGATTCACCCATGTAGTAATAGGAGGTAAATGCTAGTGATCCTGACAGGTAGTCAAAGAACTGCCCATCAATGTAGCTTATTTTGGACACCACCTACAGATGTGCTTGGACACCTTTCAAGGAGATCTATATCTTTTGAGCTGCACAGAATTAGGACCTTAATACAAAGGCAAGGAAACTACAGTATCATACAAGATTATGGCCAGGACCAGTGCCAAAGTCCCCTTCAGACAAACCCATTATTTCCAGCAGACATTAGTTTTCTTCACGCAATTTCTTTATCCTGTTCCTCTAGTTTGTGTCTGATACTGTTTCATGAACAAGGAAAGTCAACCTAAGACATCTGCAAAGTCACATTCAACTTCACCATAGCATGGTTTTGCTCTGGAGAAAGCAGTAAATGGTAGAACATATGGGTGAAGAGAGGCTCCTGCATTCACCTTTTCTGGAAAGGCTGCTGTGTAGCAAGGCTTATTTTCACTGCAACTAGTCTATATTATTCTCACTCATTTATCATTTTCTTCTTCATCTCTGCTTGTGTGAGAATTAAAGATTTACACTCTGCAATTGTATCCTGAATGTTCCTCAAACATTATCACACACACCAGACACAGCTTTCTTCTATTGTGCTTAAGTTGTTTCCACTCTTTTTCCTGCAGTGCTTGGATTCCAGAGGTCTACATTTGCCATAACTTAACTAACAGAGGACACAGTTGTGCAAAGAAACAATATTGTTTTTCTGAAACTAGTGAAATTACAAGGTTTTCTGTTCTCTTAGGGCAATAACACTCAAATCTTCTGTTCTCTACATATCTGTCATTAGTAATACCAAGAACTTATCCCTCAGCTTTTATCCATATTCCTGCTTTGTACTTACAACCTTCAAAGAACAGGGAGGCCTCTTATGGGATGAAAAAGAGCACTGACCAAAGGAAGGCTTCATTTCCACATGGGTTTTATTATAAAATTGAGTGCCAAACCAAATAATCTGAGGCACTTGGTAGGATTCACCTTCCAGCTACTTGAAAGATGGGAAACTTTTTTGCCATTGAAGAATTAGACTGTATGGGATTTCTTAAAGGAAAAAAAAAAAACCCAAAACATGCTTGTTAAGAACTTCTGTACAAGTGTCCCTGTCCAAGTACCACAATAACATTATGAGCAACTGTGTGAAGAAATCATGCAATGTGCTACCCAGGCTGCTAAAGCCAGATATTCAAAGGTGCTGAGTACACTCAACTTCCCATGACCTGAGGGGGGCAGGGGGTACTTAGACACATTTATTACCTTGCAGAACTGGGAACCAAGAAAAACAATTTTGCATGTACTTTAAACATACATTTTCATACTCTTAATTATCTGATTCTGAAAGCATTTTATTAGAAGCTGTGTGAGGCACATTCCAGTAACAGACATGGACTGCAGCTTCCAAGATTCAGTTCATAAAAGCACTATGGTAATCATAATATCCCACATACTGTTGACAGTACAGTAATACAATAATTCTTCTGGCAGAGGCAATGATCAGGTGGCATGTGAAAGAGGCAAAGAAGGAGAGGGAGAGAAGGAGAGCACGCTACTGGCCCACAGGGGGAAATTGCTGTACCTTGTTGCTCTCAGGCCTTTCAATTCTACATTTCAGGTCTCATTCTTCTCTTTCCTTACCTTCCTCATGCCCCACCCTGCCAAATATGATTTGCATATTCACAGAGACACACAGTTCAGTCAAGAGATATACCCATGTAACATTACATGACAAAAAAAAGGACATCACTTTTGTACAGATCTAAAGTGACAAAAGTTCTGCAAGAATAAGTTTTGACCATCTTAACTGATGGTCCTTCTTAGACTGCAGAAACACATTTCTAAGCAGTTCTATCTTCAGGAATTTGATTTGCCATCCTGCCTCTCTTTTGCAAATGTGGAATCCCTCTGCCTTGTCTGAATGAAAAAAATCTCTATATGTGACAGAGAATGGCAGCAAAACAGGTACATCAACACACCAAGTATCTTCACCAGAACAGGAATATAAAGTCAAACTACATCTGAATACAACCGTTAAGATCAAAGTTCCTCAAGACCATGTCTAACTAAGCACAAAATTAACACCTTTAAGAAATTATTCTAATGAGCATAAATTTTCACAGATTAATCAATTTTTAAAATTTCACTTGATAGGATACATTCTAAACTGAACCACAATGATTTATACTCATGGTGTCCACTCCTGACCTTCTCCACACACTGTAAGACAGTGCACAACTTGCTTGTATTACCAGCAAGGTTCCCTTCACTACACAGATTGCTGTCCAGACACCCTGCTAGTGTCTAAAGTGATGGATTGAGAGAATTCAGAGTCACAGAACATGGTTCTGCAACTGCAGCAGGCTCTTTTCTTCTTCTTTATCATTTATGTCTCAAAATAGGATATTTTTGTTGGGCCTGAATGTGGAAACTCAAAACAAAAGTTATAGGAAACAGCAATAAAAATGTTGCTTGCTCAGCAAAATTTGGGAAGAAAGGAAATTATCTATTTTGCTAATTGAAATTATCCCCTTAATTAATTTGGCTTATGATTTCTAGTTAAAAAAACACTCATGCTTTACTTTTGCAAAAAACAAAAAAGTGTCAGCTGTCCAAAAATACTGAACAGCTGTCCTGAAATAGCAGATTTTCCTGTATATTTTTTTAATGATTCAGTCCATTCCATAATTTTTCAATGAGAATTGCAGACATATTTTGCTTGTAAGAAATATGCACAATAAGGCATGTCCCTCATAATCTTGTGTGATTAATGTATAAAAACAGTCAGAATATATTTATATAATGGTTTGTAGAATTATAGAGATTGATCTTGGTTTCACTCACAGCCAATGACAAAAGAGCACTTTAATCTGCTACAGGTGAAAAGGTAATGCAAACCCTTGTGTTTATTTAGAGCAACTATTGGGAATATTTCATGCTGTATTTCAAATACAAATACTCTGTCTATCTCCAAGTTAAGGAAATATAAAGTCATTCATATATGGTTTTCTACAATCTATTGTAAATATTACAATTACACGGGTCATTTGACCCAAATTGAGATTTCTGCCTAGTTTCTTCTCAATCTTGGCTTCCAGGAGACAGTAAGAGGAAGCAGTCTCCACCATGGCATCACAGTGCTGCAAATCCCTCTCCAAAATGCAATGGGAGTGGTATTTCAGGACATTCTTGGCAAAGGCTTTAAGCTCCCTAAAGACTGAGAGACTGCTGCCCTCTAAGTCAATGGAGAAGCCTCCTTTGCCCTTCAGGACTAAGGAATGCTTTTGAAAAATGTTTTATGCAAAGAGTTTTCTTGAATATTTTTTCCCCCTAATATACAGGTTAAGATTTTCACCTCCTGTCAGTTGGATACTGACACTCACATAAGGACTCTGAGCAGCCTCCAAGGAAGAGCCTATACAAGAGCTTATACTTAGAGTTCAGCAGGTCAGGTGTGAAGATTATTTTGTGTAGGCTGGGACTCATTTTCATAGCAACAAAGGACATATCCCACAAGGATCTATGACATGAGGTCTCCCATGCAAATCCACTCATTCTATAGAGCATCCATTGAGAATGGTCACAATTTATTCCATCTGTTACTTCTCAGGAGATTCGTGTTCCTTTTGCAAGCTGAACTTCCAAACCTAAAACTACCTAGAGTACCTCTTGCACTTCACATACGAAGGCATTCATCTCCATTCCAAGTCACTCATAAAATATTGTCCTAATTTTATTCATGTACTCAGACAAAACAGTGAGTCACTGAACACTTCAGCAATGAATGACAGGTTAAAACTCCAGCAGCAGCAAAATGCTCGCTCATTAGGTAACATTCTGATCCCAGACACTGTCTCCCACCCCATCCTAGCCACATCATTTTTCAAAAATCTGCTTAATCTCTTTCTTTGATGAGTTTAGAAGCTTTCTATAGTTCATCTATGTTCTATACAACCATGGAGAAACAAGAAGGACATAAAATGAAAGAGGGAAGATTAAAACAATCCCAAATACATTCTGGGTCAAACCAATGTCTGATACAGGGACTACATTTTCACTGAAGTTAGTCATGCGTTCACTTCCTGCCCTTCAAGGTGAGTTTGGCTCATGATATGGCCTGACATAACTTATTGCCTGAAGCTGAGAGTACTTTAGCCCAGCCTTACAGTGATGAGGAAACTGCAAAAACTGTTGATCTATTCATCTATTTCCTTTATTTTGATTATCAAAGTGACTCAAGTAATCAGTCTGTCATGAACAGCAGTATATGAAACCTTGCACATTTTTAGTCTAGGAGACTGAAAATATTGGATAGAAACTATGTACAGTGGCATGTCCAGTTCTGAGAAATGAACTCCAGTTATTCATTCAGATGACAACTCCCCTCAGTCTAAGGGTAGTTATAAAAGAGCAGCCAGCTATTAATGCACTATGACTTGCAGGACTTGCTGCAGTACCTGGCTCTAACATGGACTTTGTGTGCAATTTAACTCATGAGAGTTACTACCAACTGCAGGCCCCTGAGCTAGGACCTGAGGATCCACATATATTCAACAAAGACAGATAAGACTCCTGAGGTGGTCAGACTAGGAAAAAGCTACTTCTCTACCTCAATTGCAGAGCAATTTTATTCATTTTATCACTGGGAGATAAACATGCCCACACTTTTGCACAGCTGTTCCTCTTGCCCTCCTCTTGCACCTTGGAATGTGGGGAAATGCCAACCATGTTTATTGCATCATCTGACACATGGGGGATTTGCATCTTGATGGAGTAAATGAGTAGTGATATTCATGTTTCTACAAAAAGCTTCATTGAGGATGGATTAAATGTAAAAATGTGGCACAGGGTTGTACAGTCACCAGTTCAATCTATATTTCAGTTACATTAAAGACATGCTAACTGATGCTTGCTAGATAATCTTGAGTAGTTCCTTCTGAGCAGGTAAAAATAACAGCAGATAATAAATACCAGCTGGAATCCCTTCACTTCTGATTCCATGTGCCATTGTTTGTGCAATGAGAGAGCAAATATATGGACATCCTTGAGACTTTTCATTCTTGGAAAGGTATTCCTGCTGCAATAAGTGGGTGGACTGGACAGGGAACGAATTAAGAGGGGCTGGTGGAGTCTCTGCCTCCAAAATAGAGTTGATTCACTGCTTTTCATGAACTTGAAACCCTTACGTTGAAAAACTGTAATAATAAAATCATAAAAAATATTTTTTTTTTTGGAAATACCATTTAACACTTTCACATGGGACTCCTCACACAAGTTTCCACAGCACTACCTGACTTTGCCATGGAACAGCACACTTCTAGGCATTCAAGCAGAGTTAGTATGCAGAGGGGTTATAGGGAACAAAGTCAGATTAAAATATAATTTCATCCCTCGGGTCTGCAAGCTATTGGCTGTGAATGCAAAGGAATTACACACACAAGCTCACTTCTACAGGCTGCCTGGCAGGAATGCATTTCCCTTCAGTTAAAGATCTTTCACAAGGAGCAATAGAAGTGTTCTCTTACCTCAATATTTTTTTCATTCCTTTTCAAGCATTTATGCAAGTATTCAGGGGCTTAACCAGAAATGAAAGTAATTCATTTTAGTTTATGTGTATTAAGAGGCTTTGGGACTCTGCTACCTGTCTGACTGTGTTAGAGATTTTGTTAGCTGACTCTTTTTTTACCTCTAACCAGTAAATCCCAGGGCTGAATTATTCTGTCTACCTGAAACAAATTCACTTTTTGCATTAAGAAGCATTTAAAGTACTTGAAAATGTATGGGATTCATTCAGTATATTTATCAAAGAATCAAATTGCAACCTCTTACAAACATCTGTTGTATTTTACCTCAATAATTGTAAATAAGAAAAATAGAATGGCATGCACACATCAGACACCATCTCTTGGAAAAAGAAAAGAAGTCACATTTCTCTTACCCAGCACTTGATTGCTAAAAAAAAGAGGAAATAAAAGTACAGCATAGTGCTTGGGGAGGCAGAGTTGATTAATGGACTAGCCTGTTAAACCATCTGCTCTTGAGGACCCAGCTCTGAATCCCAGTGCCCCCAGCTGGGTCAGCACTTTTTCTGGCAACCAGAAGAGACATTAACTCAGATGGCCTTTGCTTTATGAAAGAAGAAACAGTCCATGGAATTTCATTTGCCTTAGGAAAACATAAACATCTTCCCAGACTCTCAGCGTCAATGTTAGGAAAGCCTGGTTAGAAGGAAGTATTGATCAGCATTTCCTACAAAAAAAAGAAATCAGGTAATGTCACAACTCAAGAGGAATGAGTTCAAAATGTGCTTCTGGGAGCAGAGAATAATCTGATCATCTTTGGAGTGTAATGTCATAAAATTAAAAGGAAAGAAAAAAAGGAACCTGGGGCTTCTCTGTGGCACGCTGAACAAACGTGCTTCCTGACACTGCCTTTGATACGGTCCCTATCAGCTTGTCACTTGGGCAAGAGGTAATGATGTCCCAGCAATAAAGGCTGTAATAACGTTCTGAACCCTTTGAACCAGAGATCACAAAAGTGGGGGCAGTCAAAATGCCATATAAAGTTAACTAAGCACCAGAGTGCACAGCATCTAGAGACAGACACTGTGAGCTGAATGTCAGATCAAGGGATGAGATCAACAAGGTGCTTTAAGAGGGATTTCCTGGTTAACTTAGCAATGTCCAGAAACCTTTTAGTCTTTCCTCTAAGCCTCATGAAAGAACATAGTGGGGGTCTTATAAAGGACATGGAGATGCAAAAACACACTCATTTTAACTCATCAGATTCCCCTAGAACTGTTTTGGGTGGCTTCCATCCCTAATGCAATGTTTCAATTAGAATTACCATGAATGATAATGAATACATGGCACAATGAAGTAAGAGCTTTCCACTCTGAAAAAATGGCATAACATTTGGTTTCTTGTCTCTAGTGCCAAGTCCCTTACGATGTAGACATTCCTAATAACTTCCCTTTTTTTCACCCATATAAAACTTATTAGCAATCATTATCACCAATATTAACAATTAATTAGTAGTGCACTAGTATTTCTCACATGAGAAGTATACGGAAAATGAATGATCGTTGTACAAAGTGCTGTTCATTCACTCATTCAGAGACATTATCTTCACCTAAATGCAGCATATATAAAACTGTGAAAATGCAAAGCTAAGAGCAAAAAAGCAAAGCAACCAGAAGCAATGGTGGAACAACAGGTGTGCAGCATTGCCAGAAGATAAGAAAGACTTGAGAAACTGTGCCAGTGGGATTGCTAGCCCAAAATCCTCAACTCAGCAAGACACCTCCCTTTGGCTTCAAGTGCCAGTGCATTGCTACAGCATTTCCTCCAGCAGCCACCTAGGAACAGGATTCCCAAGGTACTAGTGACATTCTAGCAATTTTAAACTCACTTGTTTTTCAAGTCCAGTTTCAACTTGGTAACTCTGGGCTCTCTCTGGGCTTAGTCTCTTTCTGTAGATACCACCCTTAAATCATCAGGATTACTTCAATTCTCCCTCTGCAGAGGGAGCCAGGAATGTAAAAGAATGTACACATAAATACACATGCATTTGTGTGCAAACTGATTATGATTTTTTCATAATTGTTAGTCATCTGATGCCATCCTATACAACAAAGAAGGTGGAACATGGATACACATATGTGTTTGTGTTAACATGGTAAATATGGCAGACAGATATTATGATTACTTAGTGGCAAATAAGACAATATTGTCCCAGAAACACCAAAACTGGCAATCTTTTTTAACTTGCATGCAGTCTTCAAGTAAGTCTCAGTGTTTGTTTCACATTACAGACAGAATCGAGATCCAGTGTTTTCAGACTCCAGTGATTAGCCATATGTGTTTCACTGAATGTGCTGAGCCAGATACCACTGCCAGCACCCACTGAAGTCCATGCACTTGCATGAGAATAATGGGAAAATCTGCTTCTGGTTATTAAAAATGATTCTGTATTTTTCTCACCATTGATAGTTTATGTTGCTGGTAGTATGACATTTAACACTAACTTATGGTACATCTCTCCCCTAGTTCCTTTACTCCTGAAGACATTACAGGAGAGAAATAACAAAACCATGCTGTTCTCACCTCCTGTCTTCCTTGAGTCTGTGTGTGTGCTGCATCTTCTAACATGAGTTTCTCACTGTTCCACAGCAGCCCATATATTATTGTTAGGTGAGTTATAAGTGAAATCTGAGCCCTGTTGTGCTGTGCTCTGTAGAAAAAGACTTCAAGACACGATCCAAACTACCTACCAGTTCTAACAAATGAGATAAAAAATGTTTGGAAGGAAAAATAAAGTACAGAAGACACAAAATGACACTACAAGAGTTAGAGGAATGGAGTCTGAGTCATCCCACCTAGTGATTAATCCGAGGGCACTGTGCTTACCTACGTTTATCTTTTGAAACCAGGGTAGAAGAGAAGCTTGAGCAGCAAATTTTTTCACATTGAGTGGACAGGAAATGTTAGAAACAAGCAGTAATTGATGGCTCCTGACTGAAATAATCTTGACATAGTGAACACTGTAGAACTTTTAAAGCAATGTCAATATTTATTGTACAGATACGTGTATTTATTGAACAGTAAAATGATCCAAAGTAACATATGCTATAATAACAATTGAACTCCATTCAGAAAAAGAGAACTGATGTGCAGAGAAGAAAAAAATCACAGAAGATAATATCCATTTATTAAATTAGTTCCCATGGACATCCAATTATTGAACAAATAGGACTAGTTACTACAATACACTAGATATTTGCATGAGCAAAACAAAAAGAAAGGAAGACCATATTTCCAAAATGCACAATTTACAACTCGTTGGGGCTTGCCAGTTCAGAACAGCTGAGAAATTGGCTGTAGCACTGTGCAGTTCAAATTCTGTAAGGTGCCCTGCATCCTCTCTCACTCTTTTGCCTTTTATTATGAATGACTTTCTACATTCAGCTTTACCACACAAGACATCAATGCAAACATTGTCCTGTTCTTTGACTATGAAGGCATTACCATTTACAGAACTGCTAATTCAGAAAAGATTTGAATTAAATAAGAAAGATTGCACTTACTTCCAAATTCAAACTAATGTGGCACCTCTTTATTCCCTGACACATTCCCTTCCTCTTCAAGTGTGGATTGAGGAAAAAAAGCAGCCTGCTTTAAGATTTTCTTTGTTTTTATTATCTCTGGTGCAATCGGATTTATTTTACTAAACTGGCTCAGATATTTAAGTATCTGAGTTCACAAATTATCCATGTAGTCTTCCCAGGATCCATTTTGCATAAGTGCTGGTAACAATTCCAGCCACAGGAGACTGCTCATACAGCATATTTACCATATCTTTGCCAGATGACTGACTTTTTTCCTTTTTTTTCCTTTTTTTTTTCTTTTTTTTTCTTTTGATAGGGCACTGATAATATTGAGTATTGAATTAGTAATGATGTTCTAGTCGAAGGCTGAAACTGTTTGGACTTGCAAGTATTTTTAGGAGTATTCAGCTACATGGTACCTGGTGTTGGACTGACTTGATGAGATAAACTTTCCTCACATGCCTGCAAGCATTCAAAGGGATTCAACTAAGATTTAATATTGTCCATACACCTACATCCAAAAACTGTATCTCCTTGCAACAAGCTTATGGAAAGGCTCAATTTACTCTGTGTTTAGTGCTGGCTAGAGACACATCAGGAGATTTAGAGATGACCATTTAAAGCAATGCTGACCTTAAATACCTTGCTTCTCTGACCTCTCTCATTTCTTGCCTGAATGGCATGACTACAAACCAAATCTGTCCTGGACCAGACAGATGCAAGCTTTTTTACTGGAATTTACAACACCCATTTCAATCTGTCAAATTGCTTCTATCATTAAATACAAGAAAAACAAATATTAATACTTTAACAATTTCTTCAAATAACTGCGCTCAGAACTGGAGATGTTTCCCTGTGACACTGTTGGGCTTTATGTGTCTCAGAGAGATTATTTCAGCACTATACCCTGGACATCTGTAATGGCACTTAAAAAATCTTCTGCAATGGCCTTCCTTATGGTTCTCTCTTCCCTTCTTTCTTTTGTGGTATGTTTTTTTTTTTTCTGGGGTGGTTTTTTTTTTCATTTACTTGTTTTTAAGATTTTAATTTCTATTGCATTTTTGCTTAAGAACAGCTTTACTAGGCTCGTTAAAAACTGCTGTGAATCACATTTTAGAAAAGATGGTGTTAAACAGCCCAAATATCAAAACTAGCTTGGAATAAAACCACAGTCCATCTGTATCTTCACATAGCATGAAGCTGCAGGTAAAAGTCAGCATCAAATAGAGAAATAGCTCCCCTGACTTCATTGTCTTTGTTTTTTTTTTCTTGTCCTGTCCTCAAGGCAGATGGGGAATAAGGCCCAGACAGCAGCAAAAGTATCCCCAACACAACCCTTCTGTATCTGGAAAGAACAAATTATCATTATTTTCTCCCTTTCAGAGAAAAATCTTTGTCTCCACCACTAGGAGGAAAGAGATGAGAGGCCGCTAAAATAAAAAAGTTACTAAAAAACTGACTATTGTCCATTTTATACCTTTTTCTAGTATGATAAAAAGATATACAGCCAATTACTGTTTTCTTCATGTTCAAAATGCTTGGCTTTATTTTACATTTTATTACCTGCTGACAGCATCAAATTAGGTTTAAATTTTTGTACCTGGCCAATTTTTCCCAGCAAGCATAAGAAAGCAACCTCTAAAACCCATTAAGCAGGCATCTACTGACACAAACCTAATTCAAGAGTTCCTATTCACTTTAAAGTTCTCATTTCAGAGAAATTCTCATTTCCAGGAAATTTTTACTTGCTCCACTGGTCAGCATAACACAATACTATCAACATACTACCAAGTTTAGTTTGCTTTGGTGCCTACAGGTGGCAAGAGCAAGAGGCCAGGCTGTGCAGCTTTGGGGTAGGATGCTCTCAAAATACAGTCACCCACAGCTTCATGCCAAATCCAAAGATTAGGGAGCCCTGTACCATTGCTGCCAAGGAGAAGCTGCTCCACAGAACTTACTGGTGAGCTCACTGATACTCCTGCACTGCAGGCTTGCTAGAGGAGGACACTCCAGACCCCACTGGATTTTGTGATGGTGTCTAGAGACATCTCAGTATTTGAGATTGCAGTCAGTATATAAATAAAAGAGAAAAAGACAAAAAAAGAAGGCATGGGAGGAAAGCAGAATCCAGGCAGAGAAAGGGAGAGCAGTCTGGTTTGGTTCAGTTTTGAAAGGATTTTTATTTTTTTCCCCTGAACTGAAACTGGTTGTATTTAGCTTGCAGCCCTGTTGGTATGGTGCAGATACAGTAATGATTAATGATGTGCCAAGTGGTTCAGAGAAATTCAATTCAGACCCACAGATATGTGTCAGTCCCCAAGAAACAAGAGCATTTTTAAAAACTGACCCACTAACCACCCATGAAAAGATTCAGGTAGTAGAGCACACTTGACCTTATTCTCAGTGACAGCAGCAGGTCTGATTCCAAGGAGTTCCTTTCATTTCTTTAGTTTTCCTGCCTCAAAACTTGAAAGGCCACTGTCAGCTTCTGCTCCTCGGTAGTTTCCTAAATTTTCCAGATGATATTTTGTACAATGATGTGTCATTTCATGTTGTATCAATCACATTATAGCATGTCACTTAATATAGCATAAGGCAATATGATTGACACAATCTGAGATGACTTGTCACAACACAGCATGTCAGCTGGGACTTTTATATGTTTTGGATTTATGTACACACAAACCAAGTCTCCAAAGGGAGGCTGTGTAGAGAGAGGACACCCTCTCTTCTTTAAAAGTTTTCATAACACTTTCCATGGTGGTGATTGATAAGCATCTGTTAAATATGCTGAAATTTCTCCTGTTATCTCTCTAGGCTATCTCTAATAATAAACTACCAGAGCTTGAGTTTATTCCAACCTCTATTTACAATGGACACCTTCACCTGGCATGTGTCACACCCTGTTCCTAGGAACAACCTTATTGTTAGGGAGTGGCATAACACAAAAACTCATTACAATTAACTACCTGTCCCTTGGTGGCATCTGAAGCTAATCCAGCTACCAGACAATTCATTTGGAATAACCTCACAAAGTGATCCCTAAGCAGCAGTAATTGGCTAATTCTCTTCTACTTATGATTATGCTCATTATATTACAGACAACTTTAAATCAGGCTGTCATCAGTAGTTCTTGCTGCCACCGAGGCAATTCAGAAGGATGAGTTACCACACCCATGACCACTTGTAGCCCATCTGCAGATGAAAAGTTCCATCCAGGAGCATTGGGAAAGTGGAAAATGCTGAGTCATGTTCCACAGGGGTTTGAGAACACAAACATAACTGCAATGGAAGCTGTAGAAATTATGGGACTGTAATTCCTGGTGAAAGAGAACAGCTTCTTAATGAAATTTTGAGGAAAGTAGGTTTGCCATAAGATCTTCAACAGTATGGTCTGGCATAGTAGCCCTGGCTGGGCGCTGAACTTGAGTAATGGTATATTTTCTGTGTTCTTAGGGCTTGGCTCTACAGTGAGGCACAGAACTCACCAGCTAATCAGCACCACAAAGAGAGCTCAGACATGTTTCAGTCTACCAGCCAGTTTCATGTTGTTCTGGCCCAGGCCTTGATTCTCCATTTAGCAAACAGAACTTGCACTTCACAGAATGTTTTGAAGCTAAGACTCACAAACAGCTGAAAGATGCCCTGTGATTATTGAAAAGTAGAGTACAGAAGAATTTCATGAGCGTGTTAAAGCAAACTGGCTCTTTCTTGGACTGCTGCCACTTTTTGCATCTGGGGAAATAACTTAAAGTGGCAACTGCACAGCCAGATGTTGCAAATTTATCATTTTTAAGGGGGGCAGGGGAAGGGGCAGGAGGGAGACTAGAATTTGGGGGAATTATCGCACAGCGTGGTGATACATAGAGATATTGGAACATACTCTAAATATGTCAGCTCAGGTACCAGGAATGGTACATTCTCTCCAAGACAGCTCATCAGTCAAAAGCCATAGCAAAAACTACGTGATTGACTTAGTATCTCCAGCACAGAGATGAGACAATTCTGCCATGGCATATGGTGTATCCTTACCTGACAAGCAGCTGTAGGGAAGGCAGAAGTGTGGGTATCTGCAGATATGCCATCTCAGATTACATCTGAGCAGCCGTGCCTGGCCAGGAATTCGATATCACATATTTCTTCTGAGGCTGCAGAACTGCAGAGGGTGAACAAGGAAAACAGGGATTAGAATAGATTCAGATGAATTTTGTCTGTCCTCTCCCCACCCCAAAAAAAAAAAAAAAAAAAAAAAAAAGGAAGCTTCAAAGACCAAATGCTTCTGTTTTTCCCCAATACATTCACCATAGTTTTCTGTAACATGGCAGTTCAACTCATATTGCCCATCTGGTGAAACATTCTTTTAGAATTCAACATGCAAAGCTATTCAAAACAAGTCAATAATTGTGAATGAAGAAATGCACGGTTCTGTCATCAGTTTTTCTGCCAAGTACCACAATTCTTCCTGCTTCTTAACCTGCACTTACAGATGGAGTAGAATCTCAGTGGCACAGAAAGAACAAGAAGACTGAATAGGCATCAGACTTAATTTGAAATATTCCTAATCTAGCAAATCAGAGTGTGTTTGTTTGACACAGCCTGATTTTTTTGTCAGGGAGGGAGAAGCCACAGAGGCGGAGAAAAAAAAAATTATCTGCTCAAAGCTTCTACTATATCTAGCAGAGGCCATCCCTGAAGGCTCTGATGATGGATATATTGCTGGCCTAATTAGAGAGGTTGGTAACACCCCTGTGATGACATATTTAAGAAGATAAAAACCACATTTCAGACTTTGTTTTTCTGAGGGGTGGGGAGGCGCCGTGGCCAGGGCCATCCCAGTGTGACAGGCGGCGTCACAGACACCAGGACAGCCAAGGCCATCTCAGCACAGCTGGCAGTGAACTTTGCCTGCTCAGCTGCTTTTAGCCAGCCGTGCTGTGAGCAGAAGGGCAGGAGTGGCAGCAGCAGTTTCTCCTTCTTGGTGCCCTGCAGCAGCTGCCACCACCCACACAGCAGCGACCAACAACGAGAGGCATGGTGAGCAACTCCCCAATACCAAGCCCAGATGAAATCAACCTTTCAGTGCTGCAAAACCCTATATGGAATTTTCAAGATACAATTTGAGAGCAAACAAACCCATGGACAATAAATTTTCTCTCCAGTCAGAGAAAAGGAAAAGGTGAGGACACGAGGAGAACAACATGGCGACACTAAAGTCAGTGAGAGGATGGAGTGGGAGGAGGTGCTCCAAACGTCAGAGCTAAGATCATTCTACAAGTCATGGTGAGAACTATTATACCACAAGCCATTTCCCTGTGATTCATGAAGTGTATGGGGGGGATGCAGAGATCCACTCACAGCCCATGCTCACTCTGGAGCTAAAAAGTTGTAATCTACTGGAAGACCCAAACAGAGAAAGAAGACCCCTGCTTCCAGAAAGGAAGAGAACCTTTGCTTTCCAATTAGAACAGCTCATCCTTGAAAGACTACACTCCATGAACTAATAACCCATGCAAAACTGTTGTGGGAAGACTAGTTTGCTCATGGGAGGGACTCACATTGCAGCAGGTTGGGCGGGACTCGTGAAAATTAGAACCACTCTGTAAAAGGTCACAGAGAACTGTCTCCCATGGTAAGGACACCATGGCACAGCAGTAAAAAGAAATTTCTTTCCCTAAGCAAACTGAAGATTTTTAGAAGCAGCAAACTGAGTAAAGACCTCATGTTTTGTCTGTCTGAGCTGTTGGTGGGGAAGAGGGGAAAAGAAAGGTGTTCTAAAGGCTTATTTTAGTTCTTATTGCCCTCTTTTAATTCCATTAGTAATAAATTCTCTTTATGCTGATTAAATGTGAGCCTATTTTCCCTTTAGTACTTCTTTCTGATCCTTATTTCAACTCCTAAGTTCTTTAGTTTTTCTTTCCTTCTCCTGTGCTCAATTATAGCAGAGGAGAATGAGTAAATGGCTTTTTGTGGGTGCCTGGCTTTTAATCAATGTGAAGCCATGACACAGAGATCTCAAAAGCACAGAGTGTAAAATGGAAGAAAAGACCCCATCCTTGATCATTTATTGCCACCACTCTCAGAATGACCAGCTTAGCATATTTAGCATAAATAGCAGCTACAATAAAACAAAAAATAAATTAAACATATAGACCAGTAGGACTTTTATTTTTTTCCTTGCTGAAGAATAATCAAAAGTCCAAAGGCAGAGAGATCAGATCTGAGAATTTCCCCAAATTTTCCATAGACACAATCCTAATCCTCATCAGTGAGGCAACACTCACCTCTGCTGCACTTGCCCCATCCCACGCTGCCTGGTCCTTGGCTCTGAGAGGCACTTTTTCCCTGGAGTAAACCATCTGAGCTAGGAAAAGATTTAGCACAGAAGTCAGTCACAGAACAGACACTTGACTATGATATAGACATTGCATTTGCAAGGAAATGCTTTTCTTCTCTCCTTCTGCAGAGGCAAAGTTCTCAATTTTACACAAGCCTTGGGTATTGCTTATTGCTGGGCATTACTTCATGTTTTAGAGAGAGAAGCCTCATTTTCAAGAGTTTGTCTGGATTGCAAAAAGAAAAGATGGAAGGAAAGAAAAGAAAAAGCAACTGTAGATTGAGAATCATACTCCAAGGGCACATGAAGGGTTGTACAAAGGACACAGCACAACAATTAGAGCCTCCTCACCTCCAAGCTGTGGCAGGTAAAATCCACTCCCCCTTATGTTATACACTCATGAGAAATTCTCCAGTTTACAAAATTATGTTTTAAAGGCTGTATCAGTTTCCTGAGAGAATGCAGCATAAAGTTAGTGGAGAGGGACAGCAGAGAGCAGAGACAAGCCAGCAGGTTTGGGAACCTAAAAGAGCTGTATCTCCAAACACACAACCATTCCATTTGGTCAGGTGCACACTGCACATTGCATTTCTTTTAGTGGTTGAAGCAGTGCCCTGACACTCAGCACCTTTTTGCAGCAGCACGTGTCTGAGATAACTTGTTTCCACATGGCTGTCACAGAGCTGGCCAGAGAATTCAGCGGGTTAAAAATAACCATGCAAATAAAACCAACAGCATTTGGGTTAAATATAATTCAAACTGTTATCACTGCCAGGAAAATACTGTGCAGAGTCACTCACGGGGACAGCACCAGAGCCAAATTTTCTCTAGAGCTCCTAGTCAGTATGATCTGACAGTGTCATTATGAAAGGCACTTATTACTACCTTCCCTTCATATCATGTAAATTGAGAAGGCATAATCCCCACACAGTACATCTACAGTATAAAAAGATCCTTTTTGTTGCACATAACCTGCATATAAATTTAGGTCAATACAATGATGTACATAATAGAAACCAATCTCAAAGTTTTTTATGGATTTGGTGATATTTTTCATATTGTCAGTGCCATTATTTTTACTTATTTCAATGGGAGAAAGCTGGAGCTGGCCTTTTCAAATACATCACCCAGCTGATGCAGAGCTAGTACTGAGCACAAAGCAAACTCGTTTCCAAGCTTCTCCATAAGCCCCCAAAATCACCTTATGTGGTGCATTGAGCAAGAACAGGAACAACTTGGATTGGTAGTTTTATCCAAGTCTTCTCCCAGAGAGTTTCAGCTCATTGGGCTGAATCGCCAGTTAGTTATTAAGGACATTGATGTTCCTGATTTGAAAAACCCTGTAGCCAAAAAGCCTATGGCAGAGCCACACCCAGATTCCACACAATGGTCATGTGAAACTTGATTTGAACGCAGTGGGAGTACCTTCCTTCATCCTCAAGGATTTTACAGCCTTCAAGTTTCTACTTTGCATTTTCAACAGAACAAAGCCCACTTCTCCAAACAAATCTTTGGTCAATATAGTCAAGTTTCACACCAGTTTCTCATTAAAATATCCCACAGAACTTCTAATTTGATGCAACTTCAATGCTCATGGTTATCTGAAACTGATGTAATGAACATCAAAAGTGGATCAAAGCCCCATCAGCAGAATATTTAGAAAAGCAGGAGTAACTCTGCAGTTTTTGTTTAAGCACTGATTCAATTTCAGTTATTAATAGCCTGTTTGCAAGGGCTTGCAGGTTTGATTGCCAGCATCCAACTAGGTTTTAGCTGAAGTTAAGTGTGGCTTATTATTATATCCTTAAGTGAAGGTAATATCATCACAAACTCAGCAATGACCTCAGTAAAATTACAAATCTAAATTCGACCTTCCATGAATATTTCTGTTTGTCTGTATTGGAATGCTAACATCACTTCAAGCTCCTCTCTACAGTTTAATTACGTCTTCAGTCTGGCATAGATAATGAGTAAACATATTTTTATTGATGAGCTAGAATTATCACCAATATTTCATTTATATAATTTGATGGAATAAGGGAACAATAAATTCTTCCCCTCTAAGTATAATAAGAGATTGCTCTTCATGCTGCTCAAAAAAAAAGAAAAAGGCTGCAGGATAGAGACTGCACCACAGGCAGCTTGCTGCCATGGAAAACTGACTTGAATTAAAACAGTCAAGACATTCAAGAGGGGAACTGCCTGGAACAATTCCTAGCAAAATATTTCTTTTGATCAAAAAATGCTGATTGTATGGGAACATTTCACAGGGATATCTATTTCAGTGAAATTTTTAAAAGGAAGATCTCTGAGGCCTGGGCTGAACTGTTCTGTCACTGGGAAGGAGAAAAAAATCATAAACCTGACTTCTTCCACAGAATTACCTCCTGTGAAATGCTCAAGAGCCATTGCCTCTGTCCTAATGAAGAAGAAAAACAAATACTTAAAAACATCAAAAATTATTGCAAACACTGTCATTCTCTGGTTGACCACAGACTGAAAGGCTGTTGCTGACTCTGCCTTGCTAGCTCCAGGTACTACAGAACTTGTGGCATGCAAATCTAGACCACACAGTGATGTGAAGTCTGTAACTATAATATATTTCTGAACAACTTTTAAGATCAGTTTGCACACGGGGGAGTGGGGTGGATATAATATTTTCTTCTATACAATTTCAAATATTGTTATTAATTTCCTTTCCAATAGCAGTCCAACACAAGCCAATCAAGCAAGTGTGGTACAAAGAGCTGAACAGTGAAACAGCCACTGAAGGTGACTACTGATGCAGGAAGATCAGCTGTGAGGAGGTAAAGATAAGTCAAAATGCCCAAAATGAGAAATCTAACAAGTATTGTATCTTTTACTTCACTTTGTACCAGTACTTTAAGCACTTTTTTCTGAAGTGTACAAGAGCTTACATAAAGGACCTTGAAGGTTTTACATCAGATGAAATGATTGCACAATTAAAAAAAAAAAAAAAGTATTTTCCTCCCCTTTACAGTGAAATTTCTCTTAACAAGGTCCTCAGAGGAACTACTGAGGGAGGCTCTGCACCCACTTCTTGCCTCCTTTCACTCTGCCCCACTGCATTAATTTCTTATCATGCCCTTCTTGGCCTCTAGCACCTCACCAAGGAGTTCATCAATCCCCTGGCACTTTCCACTGACCTTTCCCATACCACTCCAGCTGTCTCTGGAGCTCAGTTCTCAGGCTTCACTACTCCAGGTTTCCCTAGCTGCAGCATGAGCAGTCATAGAGCATGATCTCTTCTGCCATGTTTCATTGCAAAACAGCAAGTATTAACACTGGAGTTTTTATCCATTATGTTTTTGCAAAATCATATACCACAGCAGTGGGGCACTCAGCAGCAAAACCAGCAAATACCAGAGATGATGATGTTCATCACCAGAGAACAGAGTGCCCCAATCCTTCTGCAGAAAAATATCCAAGGAAATTTCAAAATGTTAATGGAAGTTGTTTGCCTCATATTGCATTCAGTAAATCTAGATTTCTTTGGGCTGCTGGAGGCATGTTTCAGAGGTACACACTCTGCTTCCCTGGCAAAGCCACGTTGTTGACTGCAGGGAGAATAATCACAGGAACTCAACAGATGATTCTCATGATAGGGCATGAAGTGGGGGTGGGAGGGAGAAGCAATTTTCTTAGCTAACCTTGTCCCAGGCCTTTAAGGGCTTAATAAGATTATAACCAACATCTTGAATTATATTCTGAAATAAACAGGTAGCCAGAACAGAGCACAAAGCTCAAGATTTATGGGCTAATAATAGGTGACCTTCAAGAGAAAGGTTGCTGCAGGCAGTACTCACTGAAGTCCTTTGCAAGAGCAGCCCCAAGCAATCAGTGCTAACCCTGAGGTGATGAAGGCGTGGAGCACATGCATCACTGGAAAGCCATCTCTGCTTCCAGAGCAACCATAAATGAAAGAAATAGTGCCATGAGGATTGAAACTAATGAAGTCTGGTTTCTTTTTTATTTGGTTCTTATGGTTGATTGACTTCTGTGTCTAAGCACGAGAGTCTGAAAGTTTTCTGGCAGCAGTGTATTATGAGATACCTTCCTATGTGGATTCTCTGGTGTTAAATAACTTGTGAACACACACTGAAACCATGCCACTGAAACCATGCATCCGATAAATGCTCTGTTAGTGTGACTCTTCCCTATCCAGTTTCTTATTTTCCCCAACACTGGGGAAAGCTAGTTACTGCTGAATTTAAAACTCTTACTTCACACAGGATTAAAAATGGACCAAACTGTTGTATGAAATAAGGGGAAGGCACATGGCTCACATACACACAAAATGCAGATAACATTGATTTTCCTTCAAAGCTAAATTGACAGCTGGCTATTCAGAGCAGTTATATTCTTAGTGGAAGTGAGAGGATTCAGTGATGATGTTTTCTGAAGAAAGCAACAAGTTCATCTTATGACCTCTAGTAAGTGATCAAGGGACATCACAGTCCCCCATGACAGTTTGTGAAAATATCACAAGCCAAAGGCAATGCATAAAAGTTTGTTTTGCTAATAAAACAGGGGAGTTGGTTGCCCATACTGAAGGACCTGTCTCAGGCCAGTCTCTACAGACCTGGTAAATAGATGCAGAAATTTCATTACTTCACATGCAACAAGAAGCCATCTCATCAAACAGGTTCAGACAAGGGCCATAAAGCAACTTCCCAACACCTTTAAAACCCCAAGCTCCTCCACACTGGCACAAGCAGGACGGGCACAGAAGAAATGACAGGTCATAGTAAAGAACTTGTGATTTTCTGTTCTGAGACAGAATAAGCTGCTAATTTCCAGTCCTACCAATATGTCAGTTTTAACAAATGCTCTTTACAAGAAGGAAAGAAAGAAAAAAAATTAAGGTGAGATACAGAGTAGAAAACCCTTTGGTAGACCAATTTTCTTGATATAACTGAGTAGTATAAATCAGAGGTAGCACCTAGTCCAGCAGTGCTGGTTTTCTGTGCTGAACCACAAACCAGTCACTAACAGATTTTATGCAGAGCTGGAACATATTGCTTAGTCCCACTCTCCCTCCTCACCAAGTCATCTGCAGATATATTAGTCCCAAAGGCCACTATTTGAAATTTCCATTAACTTTTCTGAAAATAAAACAAGCTCAGTAACCAGTACCATCTTTTAAGAAGCTATGATCAAGACCAGGGATTCATCCACAGAAGTAACAGACATTGGTTGGGCAGGTGGCTGAGTCTTATTTATTCCCAAACCTGTACTATGAGGAAAGATAAAACACAGACCACTCTCTGTTGCAATTAATCCCAAAGGTTAATTTTGTTGCAGGCATATTGTAAACAAAGGGGATATTTATTTCAGAGTCCAAGTCACAACAGAGGGAAGGCAAAGAGAAGGCACTTTGCACTGTGGATTAAGAGAAGGCTGCAAGACTGGTGAGGCTAGTGCTGACAGATTCCCTTATTAAAAAGTGTAGCTTTGTGGAAGGCCTGCCATTGATGGCTCTCATGCAGCCCAACTTCAGAAAACCAGGCACAATTGGCAGACTGTGCTGTGGCAGGGACAGTGGGGCTAAGGGGCACTTCTAATTTGTCAAAGTTGTATCTAATTCCACTGAACAAAGTTCGCAAAGAGAGATGAGCAGAATCCACAAATGATTGTTCATTCACCAAGCCCTGATGGAAAGATAGGCCAGCACACAGCTTGGGCTTTGTAGAGTAACCTGAGCTTCTCCAATCAACTTTGGATAATTCTGCCTTGTGGGCATAACAGTTTTCCTTGTTCCTTCTTTAATAGGATTATTCCTTACAATATTAAAAAGATAACATCAGTGTCTTTCAGTGTCCCCATAAACTGTTTCTAGCTATATGAATGGATACTTCAGGTGGTTTAGTAACTATTTCTGTTATAGACTTTGGAAAGTGAAGATCTAAGGGAAGACATTTGTTCTGTAAATAAATGAAAACATCAAACTTCTTTTTAAAAGGTAGATATTCAAAACTGACACATTTAAAGCAAAAAAGAAGAAATTTATAATGCTGAGCATGGCTGTGAACCAGACTCTGAATTCACGCTATTGATGGGAAAGTCTTGTCAAGATCAGGCGAACAACAGTCCAGTACTTACACTCGGAAAAGGCTTTTCATTTGCAGCAATGGGTGTTGGATCAGACCTCAAGTACCCAGTTCTTAAGCAAGAAAGATAATTAATGCTTATTAAAAAAAGGTATTTCTCCAAATTAAAAAAGAAGCCATAATATATCCTGACTTAATGGTATTTTCTGGACACAAGAAGGAAGAAGGCAAACACCTTCTCCATTCCTTTTCTCTCCAAAGAAAAAGCAAATTTGTTATTTTAAAAAAGTGTCACATTATCATATTATATTGTTATCTAGCAATGAGTTCATTTCCATGCTCAAACATTATTTTAAGTGCAGCAGCCCTCACTGAGACTGTATGAAGGTAAGACTGAATAGAACATGGGTGTCTTAATGCAGCAAATTAGGCAACCAAAGTCAGCATCCACTTTGAATCAAAATCTGAATGAAATCAAATAAAAACTGAATGGTTTGCAGCTGCAAAACACTTTCATAAAATTGAGTGTGGGAAAGTTAAGGAACTTGCCTTAAAAGTTTCTCTTTCCATTTTCTAAGGTTTTCATTTGCTAAGGTACCTTATTTGGACAAGCTGATGCACTGCTCTTTGCTTCATTTCAAATCAAGCCACAGCAAGATGACCACTTAACATTGAATTTGTCTACACCTGGATCTCCTACACAGTGCTCTAATACAAATCTAGTCATTGAGAATTACTGCTTACTGGAAGGCAGAACAAGTTTTGCCTGGAAATATGTTTCAAATCCCAACACTATTTATGGGTTTTCAGCAGCCTCAGCAGACCCTGTACTCTCCCTACATCAAACAGACCACAGACTGGATTCCTGGGATGTTATCCCCATAAGGATGACATAAAAGCATTTGCTTGATGCTACAATTTTGCTTAAAGGTGGTCCCCACATTTTTAAGTGTGGCTAGTAAATTCAGGTGCAACTCAGAATTTCATTATATATCACATAACCAATCTCATTTAGGGACCACCTATTTAACAACATAGTTTGAATAGCCAAAATTATCACAAATTCGGTTTTGAGGGAGAGAGACAGACAGACAGATGTTGTTGGATGCTGCTGGGAACCAAGGAAAAAGCAGCCTTAAGGCTTTACCTTTCTGAGGCCTTTACAAGGTCAAGGAATTCTAACAATGATTATGCACCTGCAGGGTGCATGAGAAACGTGATGGTTTGCAAAAGTATGTTTTCAGAGAGGTGTTGCCTTCTTGGACCAATGAGTCTTTTCTATTTTGTTTTCCACTTATTAATCTATATAAAATGTAGTGTTTCTTTAAATAAAGCTCTTCTCTCTTACTTCTCCATTACATGAGGAGCTATGTTGCATTACCCTTTTTGCCACTCCTATAGTCTTAAATAGACAGACAGACAGACAGACAGAGACACACCTATATAAAATACATTTTAACATTTTAAAAAAATTAATTTTATGCATTGCAAATAAGCCACAATTAAAGTAACAGAGATGATCCCATCTCTAAATCAGACACCCTAAAAGCCATTCAGCAATAATCTTTTCATTAATCAGACCTCTAATAAGGGTTCCTCCTTCAGCCAGTCTTTTCACATACCCACAAAACCTTACTGTCTGAGAGGCAAAGACAACCCTGCTTCTTCCTATGCCAAGAGAGAAAATATGCATGATGGTGCTGGCTTGCTTTTTGTCTCCTCAAGTACTGGGTTAAATGAGAATGTACATCTGTTTGTATTTTGTTTGCATTTAATAAACACATGAATTTTCAAGCCAGGCAGGACCATTTATCTCCTAGATAATAATTTGACCTTCTCTCTTATCTAGAGCAAAGAATCCACTTCAGGGATTTCTACAACTCTGAAAGTATTCATTTAAATATTATATCTATCACATCTCTTGGGAAATACTTCTACTAATGATTTATGTTTATTACTAAGAATATGGATCTCTTCTTTAGCCTATTTTTTTCTATTTACACATCCAATTAGTGGACTTTGCCATGCTGTTTTCTCCTAAATCAATGTCTTAGAAAACAAAACCAAAAAGTCTGAGAAGTTTTCTCATGAGTATGGGTGTGTAAACTCCTAGGTCCCTTGACCTAGTTTAGACTTTATGTTCTGCCTGAAACATTACAAACCAGTGAACAAGCTGCTGAACTGCTTTTCTGAGGAATAAATCAAAACATTTATGTTGCTTGATGAAAGGGAATGAGGTGGGGGAAAAAAAAGACAGAACCCAAAAGACTCAGCACAGTGTCACTGCACATCACACAGTGCCTTTACCATCCCACCAAAACAATGATTGAACCTTTCACAGGTTTGACTAAAAAAATTCTTCTCTTAACTGAAAATATATTCTAACCTTGTGCTACACTCTTTGACACAATGGTGTTTGTGCTCTTTGAACTGTCCACATGAGGTGGCATCCTGAAAACATCCTGCAGAACTGTTTGTTTAAATTCAGCACAGTTCTGATTAAGCTGGAGGCTCATGCAGGCTCACTCCAGCTGATCATCTACAGTTCTGACAGCACTTCAGGAGTAGCAACAAGTGATTTGGGCACAAAGTATCAAATGCCAGTCTTTTCAACCAAGAACATAGAAATTAAAAATTGCAAGCACTGAAGACTGTGCCCTCTAACCACAGCCTGGATATAAAAATCCAGATTTTGCTGCTGTACCTGTGCACTTTGGAACTGCTGGAGTATTGAGCTTCTCTCATAGGGGGCTGCCAATGTCTCTTCACCATTTACAGAGGAAGATTGGAGGCAGATCCACTGGGTGGCACATGAAAATCCATCTGGTAGAACCACACTTTGGAAGCTTCCCATGAAAAGTAGAAACATTTTTAGGTAGTGTGTCGCTTTGGCCAGTTTTCAGGAAAGCTTTTGCAGGCTGCTCAGAGTTTAGCAGCAAGGAGAGCTGGATGCAGACTATGGAGCATCCCCTTCAATAAAAGGGGAAAATGAGAGGTTAGAAGTTGAGGTCTTTGGGTTGAATTGAATATCAAGTGGAACTTAAGAACTTAGCCACAACCTGTCCATATATAAATAAGGTATAATTTCATTTCCTCTGAAGCTCTTTCTACAGCTCCTAAAATCTTGTCAGATGATCTTTCATGTTCTGACCTGACCTGACACTTCCAACAAAAGCCGAGCCCCTGTGGGAAGGGCTGAATCTCATGTCCATGCCATATTTTCTGGTGCAGAAAAGCTACTAAGATAATGGTGAAACTGCTTTCATCTTTCTAACAACTTTCATCATTAAATTCAATAACACTAGACGATCTGAATAACACTACAAGATGGTCTTGTTATCATTACTCACCTGTTCTTATGCTCATTAGGCTGTATAATAAAGAAAATTGTCACATGCATTTTCTATTTATAGACATGCTTTTGGCAAACTCATTTCCAGGGTTTTAACCTTTGTTTTTCTTCTGCAGCATAACTGAGGTTTACTTCAGTTTTGATTTCTAACACTGCTTGTTACTTGTTTAAAAAAGCCAAGTTTTCATTAAACATTATATTGTCTTCGCATTTCTTTCATTTTTTTTTTTTTTTTATATTACAGCTGTTTGAAAACCTGGTTGTTCTTTTAATTTTGTGCGTGTAAACTGCATAAACTGCTTTGACAAATAACCTTAATCCTATTTTCAATGTTGGCAAATGTTTCTGGTCATATTCACAAGGCGTATAATACTCTCTGAGGAATTTTGCATTATTATAACATATAACATATCCTGCACAGTCATGTTATAATGATCTCTCAGATACTTCAACTCCATGGGATATGGGTGTCAGGAGAGAAGACTTCAATCTGATACTGGATTGAGTGCATTAGGAAAACAGCAACATGTAAACTAAATAGTATGTGGGAAAAGACAGTATGTTGATGTTGTGTTATTCCAGTTAGGTGGGGGAGTTAGAATTGGTGTTTGGTTTCCTTTTTTTTTAGAATGCAAGATTAACTTTATGATGCCTGTCTCTCCACAACTGTTATTCTTCACAAAAGCCACTAAAACTAAAATACTTTCTGTACTTTCATTTCAAAATGACATCTCATAAAAATAATCTATTATTGCTCTCTGTTAAAAACTGATTATCAATATGAAAAATATTTCACATTTTTAAATAACAACCACAGCCCTTCACAGCAACGCTGCTTCTGTCTTGGAGGGGTCTGCCATCCCAGGAGTCTGAGCTGCTTTCCACTACCCAGTATGGATGCACCCAGTGGGAAAATAACTCTTCAAGGCAAGGAAGATGCTTTCTACATGCTCCAAAAAGATACCAGCTACTTCCTTGGGCTCCATAAAACTAATAAGTAGAACAATTAATGAATTATATAAAATGGGTTGAAAATTTTACTCTGAAAGACAAATCTCTCCTTTCTATCCATGCAGATTCAATCAGTACTTTAGCTCAAACACAGACATCTTTTTGCTTTTAAGCACCTTCCACTTTAAAAAGGGGAATGAGAGACTACCACTTCTTGAAGACTCAGCAGCACTGGCCAAAAGAGTGAGTGTTACAGGAAGATATTTATGGAAGTCACTGGGACAATCATAATTTCATGGACAGGCTTGAAAAGCTCATTCGGCAGAGGTAAAGAGCCCACAGAGTCCTTTTAAAAGATTTGCACAAGTAACTTACCAGTTATGTTGCATTGCTGTGAATTAGAGTCCATACTACTTCTGCTGAAATTTCTTTATAAACAGAAGTTGTTCATTAATTTATTGGGCTTTTGTAATTGACTTGGGAAATACTTGCCATGAAGAGAGTTCTCAATGAGGAAGAAGTGACACATGGCAAGCATTGTTTTTTTCACATGATGTGCAATATTTTCTTTGTTTGAAGAGAATTCTGGCTTTATGAGGACTAGCCTTGCACTTCCTTACACCAAATAAAGCAATTTCAATGGAGAAATTTCTTTTTTATGATTCTCCACTACTTAATATGCATTAAACAGCAGCCCTCCATGATTTCTGATGAAAGAGGAGTCAGGTATCATCTTAATAGTTCACAATCAATTTTGCTGCCATTGGAAAAGAGCCCAGTCCTTTCACCTTTACTATCCCAAATAAGCCTCACTTCATATATTAGACATTAGCAGAAGAGGGGGGAATAAAGTGTCCTCAGCATCAACAGGATTACTCAGCAGAAATAAGATTACTTGGAAAAAAAAAACCAAACAGTTTTGGAGGCATCAATTCCTACTGACAGTGGAGTCAGTAACCAATAGAACTGGCTTTAAGAGATATTTAATCCATGCACAGTAGATTTCATCAACTGAAAAAAGGTGAGCACCATAACATGGTGATGACTCATAAGCAGATGTCTTTCTGCACAGTAGCTAAGAAGTGAGACATAAAAATTCTTAGCTTCCACTTCAAATAAAATAAATTGGTCCCTCAATTGCAAAAAGAAACATGTAGCTCAAGAACACCCGTGACTGATGTTGCAGATAGGATGGACATCCAGGATGGACTGTCAGGGAAGGTGTGGAGTCCACTGGGAGCTGCAGAAAGGTATTAATTAATTTTGGTGGTACATTAGCTCTGAAACCTATGTCCATCTAAATTTCAACAATATCAACTCTCCTGGCCAATCTAGTCCTGCAAGGAAGAAAAGACATGAAGATTTGCACAAGCTGCCATTGCAGACAGATTGTTACAGCACTGAGAGAGAGTAAAACTTGGAAGAAAAAAACTGCCTTCCTGGCTTTCAGCAAGTTAGTGCTTGCATGAAAATATGAAAGCCTCGATCTCAGTTAGGGTATCTAAACACTTGGATAACACAAATAGTAAATGAAAATACTATGTTGCAATCTTCAGTTAGGTTTGTTTTTGCTTTGTTTCTTCTAATATGTAACAAGAAGATGAAGAATGAGGCTTACATTTGACAAGATAAATACATATATGAATTTACTGTTTCATCACACGTCTCTACATTAATTATAAACACAGTAGCTGTGAACATTTCCTACTGCCTTGCAGTATTTTACAGTAAATCAAAGTAATCTGCAGGTTCCACTGCAATCTCAATGAATTTTTCAATTGCCTCTCTTGCATTTCAATGGAAATCATTTAGCTGAAATTATGAAACATGCATTAGCGATTAATGCTTCCAAAATTTCACATTACTGTCAAATCACTAATACATTGCCTTTCATAATCCAATTTGTTCACACACTAAAGTACACAAAACATGCAGAGCTTAGCAAATCGCCTTCTAAAATGTCACAGGTTTTTTTTTTTTTTTTAATTATTCCTTGAAGGGAAGAGAAACACATTGCAAGCCTTCTTTCTGCCTTTCATGTATAAGGTTCAGGACTCAACAAAGGACACAGACCCTGAACACACTTTGCTGCTGGTGAGTCAAAGTCTTCATCAAGACACAATGCCCTTGCTGTGCCATGAGCATATCCTGTGGTAAAACATGAAAAAAATCTTATTGGACAGAGATGATCCACCAACTAGAAATGATGGATCAAAGCAGCCATATTTTTTTTATTTTATTTTTTTGTTTGGGGTTTTTTTTTTTTTTTTTAGGGAGGTGGAAAAACAAACAGATGCTTACTTTTTGCTTACACACCTGCCAGCATTTCCAGTTCAAACTGCAATAATTTCGAGTGTACCAGGTTACTGAGCAGCTGGGGACAAGAAGGGTTTGGGAAGCAAATAGGATTTTTAAAAGCACAACAAAAAAAGCCTTACAGAGTATCTCAAAACTCTTGAGACATTCCTACATCTTCTCATGCTAAGACAAACAAGTCATAAACAGATTTATTTGAAAGTGCACAGCAGCATCACACAGTACAAAGAAGACAGAAAGTAGAGATGAAATTCAGTAGGAGTTTAGTCTTAAGCAGGTTCAGGACTTCCTCTCAGAAGCCTCTAAATTAGCTGATATTCCTTCATTGACCAACTGGCCAATGAATAAAATCAGGTTATAAGGCTGGCCCTGAAGAGGAGAGTGGGGAGGAAGGAGTGACTGACCAGTGACTTCAGACATCTTCCTCCTCTCAGCTTTCCAGCTGCATAGGGGCAGGTGTGTCCTGAGTAGCCCTTGGGAGCACAGAGGAGAGACATCTGGTAGATGTATCAGATTGTCAGGGTGAGTGAGACTCAGAGAAAGGTGTTGAAACCTTTGTAAGGGACATGAGGAATAGGCAGAAGACAGAAACATGATCAGATGAAGAATACTCAAGAAAAGTATACACTTCAGTGAAGAATGCAACAGGAATGAAAAGAAAAAAAGGATTTGGATTTTTTTTACCCCAAACTAACCCTGGAGGAGGAAAGAGAAAGCAGAGGGCCTGGCTATTCAGAAGCAGAATGATGTAACAAAATGATAGCAAGAGATGATACGGAAGATGAAATGAAGGAGTGAGCTTGGCAACCAGAGGTTAACAGGGTCTCATGGCTAACACAAAGAAAATAGCACAGACAAAAAAAAATTATTTTGTTCAGTACAGGTTTCAGCAGACTGTTATGCTTCCCCAGATAAGATACAATCTGCAATTGTTCTACTTAGTGTTTAAAAAAAAAATTAAGGGCACATTTGTGTAAAAGCTCTGACACCACTTGATGAAAGAGCAAACCCTCTGCTTGAAATGCTCCAAAGGTTTCATGAATCTCAGCCTCCTCAAGATCTTTCCCTTCCACTTCCCTGCAGAACAGCCATGCAAGCAGTACCTCTTCTTCTCCTGGTCTCTGGGAGCTCAGTCCTGTCAGTCTCTAACACATGGGGACCATCCTGCAGTTCTTGCTCAGATGGTGGCAATAAAAGTTGATTGCCATGCAGTCATGGCATTTCAGCAGTCCAAGCTGTGCTGGCTTTGGAAAATCGAGGGGGATGGGGCATTAGCTGGGAACATCCAACTGGCTGCCAAACAGGGCCAGCATACCCCAATGAGAAACCCCCTGTGCATGACTGCAGTTGATTGATATTTTTTTCCAAAGTGGAGGTGAGTTCTTGATTCCACCACACACTAGTTTTTAGACACTCCTTTCACATCTTCAATGTACATTGTGTGCAAAGCCTGAAGAGACCTAAGTGGCATTTCTGAATTAAAATGTAAAAAACAATGTTTTAGACATGCTAGGGTATGCAGCGCTTGCTGTGCACAGCACTCAATACAAAATCTGGTGTATAAATTTTGTCTTCAGTATAAAACTTTGCAACAAAATTAAATCCAAAAAAATCAACCAATCAATCTCAAAAAACTTGGCTATGTTCCTGCCTCTGTCATAGGCAGTTTTGACCCTGCCTTTCCCTATCCATATGTAAAATGAGGTTTGACACTGCTCTATGGTTGCTGGGGCAGCACTTCAGTGCTATGATGCAATGGTGTTTGGTTGTTTTTTTTACTGACTAACAAAGCTATATGTTCTCATGCCACCTTTCACCCTGGTTTCCTGCTCAGACTGATAGAAGGGATGTCTGAGCTCAGCCAGTCCCTCAGCCCCAGCACTCTGAAGTGTCGTCTCTCCCTGTGTATCGTCGAGTGTTCTCTCACTAACTGGACTTTTAGTTTGATTAGCTAAAGCAGCAAATATGAAACAAATATAAAATGAAGTCCACAACATCCTTCATCTTTGTACCCATTTGCCTTCATTCTGTAATCAAATACCAGGGCTATAAATAACTCCATAATCAAGGAGAGGCAGACAGAATACACTGTGGAAAGAGACTCGCTCGGGCTGATACAAAGCAGCACGCACTAAGCCAAATCTCTGTGCAGGACTGGGTCCTCAAACTTTCCCTTAATGACTCCACTGAGTCTCTGACCTCAGCAGTGCTGAGTACAAACAAAACCTGCACAAACAAAGGTGAAATATTGTGCCAAACTACATCACTGCAGGGCAGAGGGGTACATGACAGCAAAGGATAACACAAGCCAGCCTGTGGGAAATAAGCACCTGTCAGCACTCACATGTGAGTGTTAAAGTTATGTATTTTTAAGTGTGTATTTACACAACCTCAGATATTAGATGTTGAAGCTAGTCACATCATGCTGGTTTCACAGTCACTGCACAGGGGAAAAAAAGCAAAATGCTCTTTCCTATGGACAGAAAGCAACAGTGTAAAAGTCCACGCAGCCTTTTATTAGCTGAATCATCCTTGCTGTAGCCTACCTAGAGTCTTTTGCACCTAATGTTTTCAGGGAGATAATTTTCACAGCATACCTCAGCTTCTTAGAATGCTCTCAGAGAGCAAAGTCAATCCTAGGTCACTCTTCCAGTGTAGTTTCCTTTGTACTAAATCCTACTTTCAAGAAAATTCTTGCCATGGTTCAGTGGTACTTAACCTATCATATAATATCCAGGTTTACTGTGTTAGAAGAAGCAGAACAGTATTAAGCTTTTCCCACAAGCCTGTGATTGCATTTGACCCAGTAACCTGTATTAGATTAACATTTATTCTACAACTCCACTGCAAGCCTTGGACCTGGCTGAGCAGTAGTTTATAGAGGACACTAACCATTTTTACAAGTGGAGCAGGAAAAGGGAATTGAATCTGAGGGAGTAATTCCAAACAAGTATGTTGCTGCAGCGGTTAAATTGTTTATACGAGGAGTTGGGGAATTACATCTGACTGACCTCTCTTTTTATCTGCTTAAAAGACAAAGTGCAGGTCTCCATGGCAAGAGCTAACTCCTGCGGAATGCAGTATAAAAATGCATCATAGCAATAGAACCTCAATCCCCATCAACAAGGAGGGGGATCTTCAAAGGAATTTAAGCACGTTAAAATCGCCAGGATTAAAAAGGTTTTCACATTAGCCTGCAAACATGTTCCTAAGCATTCCTGCTCACAAACCAGGCACTCTCCAGCACTTGCCAAACAAGCTGGGGGACAGGAGAAAGTAGGTGGGGGTGGTGTTGCTTTTTATTTATTAATGTAGTTTTGCATTAACTTTAACCTCATGTGAGTTTAGCTAGAATAGGATTTTTATTATCACCATTTAGAACAGAGGGGGCCAAATCTTATGCTCCATTGACTGATTAAATCCTCTGAGGACTTTAGTTCATACAGTTGAAACGGTTTCTAAATACTACAGAAAAAGGATAAGCTTTAAAATCTGTCAGGAAAGCCACTACAGAAGGCTACAAGGGATAGGCTTCAACAGGCAATACCTAGGTCTCTTCCATTTAAAAATGTACCGGGTCAAAAGCTGGGCAAGAGGATTATCATAAAAAAATTTCATTTCATGTGATGTTTCCTGCATATCTAAATTTATTCTTCATCATCATCATCATATTGGCCTCTTTTCCCACCAGTATGATATAACTAGTAGATGTGTAAAGGATTTATTAACAAAAAAACCCCAAACAAACAAAAAAAATTAAATAAAACCACATTACAAAAGGAATTAAATGAACTTCTACTTCTCTCCTATTTCTCCAAGTCAAAAAGCCACCCAGTTTCCTGAAAAATGCAAGCATACTCCCAGAAAACAATGATGCAGCTAAAGTAATACAAACTTAATCTAGTATTTTCAAAGTTCAGCATTTAAAAATGAGTAAACATTCACTGTCAATATAATTTGGATTCATTCCACCACTCTAAGAGCCTCTTCTGAATGCAACAGGAGGAATTTATAAACTGAACTCCAATCTTCAAAACTGTTGGAGAGCTGGACAAGAGCAAGCCACTCAAAGAAAGTTGTGTTTTCTCTCTCACACCTGGAGGACAAATTTACAATGCTTGCAGCAGATTCCAAATTCATTGCTGCTTTGTAGAGAGCAGAAATTGTGCTGAATAAGATCCCATAAACAGAAGAATCTAGTGAGGAGCTTGTCTGGGGTCAAGCTTACTAGGATGGCCCACAGGAAGGTACTGGCTTGGTGAAGATTTGTAGGGACACAGATTGGCACTCATTGAAGTGGATTGGTATTGGGTCTCATGAGATGGAGTTACCTTCTCCCACAGCAGCTTTCAAAGTGTGGGGCTCTGCAGTGGTAGCTAGAAAGGTGTTGATAACAGATTGGAGTTTTGGCTACTGATGCAGTGCTCTCCACAGCATGGAGGCTGTGTCTCCAACATTCCTCACTTTCATCAGGAGTTTGGGAGTGGACAAGACCTTGAGAGGGGACATAGCCAGGGTAACTGACCCAAACTGACCAAAGGGATATTCCATACCATATGACACTGAAAAATAAGGGCAAGAGGCATTCATTAGTAAGACATTTGCCTTTCTGAGGAACCATTCCTTTCCAGGAAGTGGATGGACATCACCTGCTGATGAAAGTGAAGAATAAATATTTTGTTTTCCTTTGTTTCCACACAAATGGCCCCTGTGCTGTTTTTCTAAACTACCTTTATTTTGATCCACAAGGGTTTCTTTCCATTCTATTTTTTGCTGCCCCATCCTGCTGAATGAGGAGGGCTTGGTAGGCACCCATTCAAATTCAGCCTACCACAATGACCAAAAGTTAAAACAAAAAAAATCCACTTAAAAGGAGGAAAAGGTACACAGGCTGGAATTATGCACCAATCTCGCGTCTTTTTTGCTCCTCCAACTCAGAGACCAAAATTTCTAGGAAGGCCATAAATCCCAAATCACGAGGAATGCAGAAAGGAAATATATTGTGACCTGCTTATGAGACATTTACCTCTACTTTGTAAGGCTGTTTAGACTCAGCAGCACAACCAAATTTGACTCCATTCTGTTTTGGGTCCAATTAAAGGCTGATGAAATGCTCTCTTGCACAAAGACAAATAGGTGCAATTCTGCAGTCCTCCATGCTATGTGGTTATGTGGCACTAGAGGAACTGTCCCTCCTCCAAGGACAGGTGGAACCTGGAGGTTAATCCTGTGAACCTATTAGTCCCCACCCAAAAGAAATTGAGAATTTGGCCTGGGTTTTTCAAACCATTTCATTCAGAAGAGAAGAGGAAAGGCCGGGGGAAGAGGGGATTGGGAAGGAAAACAATACCTAAGTGCACCTGGGAGATGCTTTAAAGACAGAAATGGAATAGGCTTAGGCCTTATATGAGAGTGGAATCTGCCCTCTGGACGCCACCTACAAACAGGCTTGAGCACATTGATGAAACTGTTCAGCTGAAGCAATTCCTGTCAATACAATGAGCACTGGGTAGAAAAAACAGTGTTTACAAATGCCCTACTTTAAAGCCTCTGTGCAAGAAAAACAAAATATTTTTAAACAGAACCAGACAGTAAGGGTAAACTCTATGCAGTTCCTCTCTTTCCTTCAAAACAATCTCATCTTGCTCTTCCTCTTCCCACGCCAGGAACTGAGCACACTTCAACTTCCAGGAGCAGATGTGAATAGAGGGAGCTGGTTATAGAAGGCTGTGTGGGTTTTGCATCTTAAGCTTAAGCTGGACACAGGATGCCTAATGGTTCCCCTCTACCTTCATCTGCTTTTCTTTTTTTCATTGATCAGCAATATTTGCCTGGAAGTTGTAGAAAAGCAACTTTCTCAGAAAAATAGAATTTAAAAATTGCAAGAGGAAGATGACAATAGAGAAAACACTCACCAAGAGGGAGCTCTCTTTTCCACAGCATTTCCTGCTGTGGAAACACCACTTAAATGGAAAAATGGGATTCTTCTCTCACTATATTCGTTCAAGGACTGATCCTGCCCCTTGTAAAGCTGATGCCAAACTTGTCATTACACCACTGGGCCCTGAATGATGGATGTATCATGGTGGTGATAGATGCAAATCACCATCCTGGAAATGAGTGGAAGAAATTGATTCTGATTTAGTCTGTTCAGCATTAGTGGGAGTCGTAAAGAATCAGGAGAGTTCTCTTGTATACAGTGTGGGGGATTTAAAGTTCCTGCTAGAGAAAATGTGCTCAGGTAGAGCCATTTAGCAGTAGTCAGTAGCATTAATTACATGTGTAAGACACAATATGGCATCAATGCAGCCTTTGGATTCTGTACCCCTCATTAACTGTTTCCCCATTAACCTTGACTGGAATCATATTCTAAGCCTAAATAGTAAGATTTTTCTTTTTATTTGTGAGCATCCCCATTTCATTCTTGAAGCTTCTCAAATTCTTATTCATTGTAAATGGTCCTGTTTGTAATAAAGTGCTAGTGGAAGTATTTACTGTTTGCTGCTTAATTTTGTCCTCATGGAAGTCAATGGATGCCAGCTCCAACAGCAGTTAATATACCTTCGAGCACATACTGTGACCTTTCTCCAACTCATGCCTGACTTCATTTTCAGATCTCATTAAACAGGAGAAATTATCCTCTGAAAGAGCAAAACCAGAAATGTGCAGATTTGCTGCAGAGCTACAGAGGACAGCTTGATCTAAAATATACCATGGTAAAGGGGAGGGAAAGCAGTGGGGGGAAGGGAAGATATTTCTCATAGTCCCACTAACAGGCATATGAAATTAAACCTGAATGAGAAAGAAGAAGCTTAGAGAGCCACTGTGTTGGAGCTCTTTTTTTTCTTGGATGTTTTTGGTGTTTGCTCTTGCTAATGCAAGCAATCTGAATTAGGAGTTCAGCTGCCAGGATGCCAAGAATTTCCTACTTGCACTGTCTCAAACTGCACTGTTTGGAGATTCCTCTTGCATGTCTAGCACCAGAGGACCTAAGTTCACATGTGGGCACAATACCCTACTCATATAGCTCCTCTCTTCTCCTATTGTCTACCCTGGAAGCAAACACCCAAGCAATCCTATTTGTCTAAACCAGGCAATTCTCCAGCATTTTCCCTATTCAGTGAGTATACAGTGGTAGCAAGATACTATTTATGCATTATCTCCCTAAAGCCTTCTAAACCAAAAACATGGTTTCATTGCTCAAAGTCGAATGTATCTTGGTTGAGAGAAAACTGTAGGCATTCCAGCACAAAGCAAAACAAAGAAACAAACGAGTTATTCCACAATATATCAGCCTGAGAGAACCTACAGAAGGGCATCAAGACAGAGATCCAGAAAACTTGGTCTAGGGTAGGGGAGGAAAAGACCAGGGGGATGAGGGAATCAGTGAAAAAACTTGGAATACATAGGCCACAGTAGATAATGGGGAAAGGCAATGGCTGTCCTGCAAAATACCATAGCCTGCTACAAAGAAGAAAATTATTTTCTTTCTCCTCTGAGGATAAGGTTAAAAATCAATGGGTTAAGTTATAGGAAGGGCTTGTCCTTAGGAAAGCTTTTCCAGCACTAAGAAGAGTTTTCCTTAGCAAATATAGCCTGAGGAAGGGTGTCAAATTTCTGTTATGGCAGGTTTTTAAGAACGGGTTTGCTGCATATCTGTCAGGGAGGGTTAGGTCTAGTTGATCCTGCCTTGAGGAAAGAAACCAGGCTACATAAGTTATTGTCCTTCCTAGCCGCATTTGCTAAGGTTCAGTGATACACTTTGCTGTACTAATACAGGTGAGCTAGGCAGAATTAAGAAGTAAAGCTTCAGTGTCTTCATGTGCAGTCTTGTAAATTCTTAACAAGTTGAAAAATCTAGCAGCACAGGAGCAAGAAATTTATTCTATATATCCTCACCTGGAAGTCCAGATGAGCCTTGATCCTGCAGCAGGCAGGAGGCAAGCAGGTTGTGAACCATGAACACTTCTCTCCAAGTTCAGAATTGAGGTCCCAATATATCTGCACTAAGACAATAAGAAAAATGGTGCTGCCCTCAGAAAATTTCATTTGCAAAGACAAGAGTATTTATCTCTACCTGCAAATTCAACCAGAGTTAGAACAGAGTTATAAGTTTTCACCTTCTATTTAAGTATGTCTCCTTAGTGTTGTAGTGATTTTCTCCTTTATGATCCAGTCTGTTTCCAGTTCTCCTAGATTTCTTGCCTCTCCAGAGAATACCTACAAAATCACAGAATCATAGAATTATTTGGGGTAGAAGGGACCTTAAAGATCACCTAGTTTCATTCCGTGTGCCATGGGTAAGGACACCTTCCAATAGACCTGCTTGCTCTAAGCTCCATCTAACCCAATCTTGAACACTTCCAGGAATGGGGCATCCACTTTTACAAGCAACCTGTGCCAGTGCTTCACCAAAGTCCTGGTAAATTTCTGCCTCATATCTAATCTAAACCTGCCCTCCTTCCGATTAAGGCCATTCTCCTTTATCCATTAATACTTGATCTTCTAAAAAGTCTGCTTGTAGCTTAACTACTCTTCCATATTACCTCTGGAATATGGGGCTCATGTTCAGCCCTGGAGAGCTAAAGTAGATTTTAATTATACAAAACTAAATAAATGCTGTATCTAACCTGTCTTGGTGTTTTTGTCAAATGGATCTTTTGGCCACTGCCAGCATTTGATAAACTTGTTCTTCTATAACATTAGGACTTTATAGATAGATAGTTTGGACCATCTCCATTTTTATGTGAGATGTGAGTGCAGGTAGGTATGTGCAGGTAACTATTGTGTTCTCACAGTATTCTTGGTATTCTCATGTCCTCTCCAGAGGAACATCCATAAAAGCAAAACAAATCATAGGGTAGATATGAAAGGAGGAGGGAGGGAAGGAGGGAAGGAGGGAAGGAGGGAAGGAGGGAAG